>NW_026294492.1:38953069-40153069 GCF_007827085.1 Peromyscus californicus insignis | reverse complement strand
ATTTTATACTAGTTTTGTGCTGTGGGATGATCCTTCTGTGTGCTGTGAATATGTATTTCTTTCATTGGTTGACAATAAAGTTGTTTTGGCCTATGGCAAGGCAGGATAAGGTTAGGCAGTACAGTCAAACTGAGGACTTGGAGGAAGATGGGAGCCAGCTGCCCAAGGAACAAGATGCCATAGGACTGGTTAGGATGGACCATGTGGCAATAAATAGATTAATAGAAATGGGTTAACTTATATGTAAGTGCTAGTTATTAAAAAGCCTGAGCCATTGGCCAAACGTTTATAATTAATATAAGCTTCTGTGTGGTAATTTAGGAAGTAGCTTCTGGGTATTTGGGATCAGGCAGATGGGACAGAAACTCTGCCTCCGTTTACAGCTGTGGCTATTATGAAGGGTGTTGTTTCCCTGATTTTTTTTTCAGCCCATTTATCATTTGTATACAGAAAGGCTACTGATTTTTTTTGAGTTAATCTTGTATTCAGCCACTTCACTAAAGTTGTTTATCAGCTGTTGGAGTTCCCTGGTAGAACTGTTAGGGCTGCTTACATATGCTATAATATTATCTGCAAATAGTGATACTTTAACTTCTTCCCTTCCAGTTTGTATCCTCTTCATCTCTTTTAGTTGTCTTGTTGCTCTAGCTAGAACTTCACGTACTATATTGAATAGATATGGAGAGAGTGTGCAGCCTTGTTTTGTTCCTGATTTTAGTGAGATTGCTTTGAGTTTCTCCCCATTTAATTTGATGTTGGCTGATGGCTTGCTGTATGTTTTCTTTATTATTTTTAGGTATGTCCCTTGCATCCCTGATCTCTCCAAGATTTTTTGTTTGTTGGTTGGTTTGTTTGTTTTTGAGATAAGGCCTCTCCGTTTAGCTTTGGAGCCTTTCCTGGAAGTCATTCTGTAGCCCAGGCTGACTTGAACTCCCAGAGATCTGCCTGCCTCTGGCTCCCGTGTACTGGGATTAAAGGTGTGCACCACCACCTCCCAGCTCTCTCCAAGATTTTTATCATGGGTGGGTGTTGGAGTTTGTCAAGGGCATTTTCAGCATCTAATGAGATGATCATGTGCTTTTTTTTCTTTTAGTTTATTTATATGGTGGATTACATTGACATATTTTTGTATGTTGAACCATTCCTGCATCTCTGGGATGAAGCCTACTTGATCATGGTAAATGATCTTTTTTCATGTGCTCTTAGATTCGGTTTGCATGTATTTTATTGAATATTTTTCCATCATTGTTTATGATGGAAATTGGTCTGTATTTCACATTCTTTGTTGAATCTTGATGTGGTTTGGGTATCAGGATGACTGTGGCCTCATAAGATGAATTTGTCAATGTTCCTTCTGTTTCTATTTTTGTGGAATAATTTGAGGAGCATTGGTATTAAGTCTTTGAAAGTTTGACAGAATTCTGTGCTAAACTGTCTGGCTCTGTTTTTGTTGTTGTTGTTGTTTTTGCTTGGGAGACTTTTAATGACTGCCTCTATTTCATTGAGGGTTATGGGTCTATTTACATTGTTTATTTGATCTTGATTTAACTTTGGTAAGTGGTATCTATTGAGAATATTGCCTATTTCTTTTAAATTTTTTAATTTTTGGAGTACAGGTTTGGAAGTATGACCTAATGACTTTTTTGCATTTCTTCAGTGTCTGTTGTTTTGTCCCCTTTTTCATTTCTGATTTTGTTAATTTGGATAATCTCTCTCTCTGCCTTTTAGTTAGTTTAGATAAGGGTTTGTCTATCTTGTTGATTTTCTCAAAGAACCAACTCTTTGTTTCATTGATTCTTTGCATTGTTCTCTTTGTTTCTATTTTATTGATTTTGCCCTCAGTTTGATTATTTCCTGCCATCTACTCCTCTTGGGTACATTTCCTTTTTTTTGTTTTGTTTTAGAGTTTTCAGGTGTGCTGTTAAGTTGCTAGTATGAGATCCTTCCAATTTCTTTATGAAGGCACTTAGTGCTATGAACTTTCCACTTAGCCCTGCTTTCATTGTGTCCGATAAGTTTGGGTTTATTGTGTATTCAATTTCATTGAATATTAGAAGTCTTTATTTCTTTATTTCTGCTTTGAACAAATAGTCATTCAGTAGTTGTTCAGTTTCTGTAAATTTGTAGGCTTTCTGTTGTTTATGTTGTTGAAATCCAGCTTTAATCCATGATGGTCTGATAGGATATGGGGGTATTTCAATTTTCTTGTATCTGTTGAAACTTGCTTTGTGTCTGAGTATGTGGTCAATTTTGGAGAATGTTCTGTGAGGTGCTGAGAAGATATATTCTTTTGTGTTTGGGTGAAATGTTTGTAGTTAGGTCCATTTGATTCATAAAGTCTACTAGCTCCATCATTTCTCTGTTTAGTTTTTGTCTGGATATGGTGAGAGTGGGATATTGAAATCTCCCACTACTAATGTGTAAGAGTCAGTGTGTGATACAAGCTTTAGAAATGTTCCTTTTACAAATGTGGGTGCCCTTGCATTTTTGGTGGATTTTTCCTTTGATGAGTATGAAATGTCCTTTTTGAGCTCTTGGTTAATTTTTGTTTGGATTCTATTTTGTTAGATATTAGAATAGCTACACCAGCTTGCTTCTTGCGTCCATTTGCTTGGAAAAAGTTTTTCTAACCCTTTACTTTGAGGTAATGTCTATCTTTGATGTTGAGGTGTGTTTCTTGTATGAGTAAAAGAATGGATCCTGTTTTCGCATCCATTCTGTTAACTTGTGTCTTTTTATTGGGGAATTGAGTCCATTGATATTGAGAAACATTAGTGTCCAATGATTAATTCCCATTATTTTGTTGTTGGTGATAATATATCAGGGTGTGTGTGTGTGTATGTTTCCTTTCTTTGGGTTTTGCTGGTGTGAGATTATTTATTGCCTGTGTTTCATGGGTGTAGTTAACCTCCTTGGGTGGGAGGTTTTTTTTTCTAGTACCTTCTCTAGGGCTGGATTTGTGGATAGATATTTTTCGAATTTGACCTTGTCATGAAATATCTTGTTTTCTCCATTCATGGTGATTTAAAATTTTGCTGGGCATGATAGTCTGTGCTGGCATCTGTGGTCTCTTAGAGTATGTAAGACATCTGTCCAGGCCCTTCTAGTTTTTAGAATCTATGTTGAGAAGTTAGGTGTAATTCAAATAGGTCTGCCTTTATATGTAACTTGGCCTTTTTCCTTATGGCATTTATTATTCTTTATTTGTTCTGTATGTTTAGTGTTTTGATTATTATGTGGCAGGGGGATTTTGTTTTCTGATCCAATCTCTTTGGTGTTCTTGTACCTTTATAGACATGTCCTTATTCAGGTTGGGAAATTTCTCTTCTACGATTTTGTTAAATATATTCTCTGAGTTTTTTGAGCTGAGTTTCTTCTCCTTCACTTCCTATTATTCTTATGTTTGTTATTTTCATAGTGTCGTGGATTTCCTGGATATTTTGTATTAGGAATATTTTAGATTTTACATTTTCTTTGACAGGTGAATCTGTTTCCTCTATCACATCTTCAATGCCTGAGATTCTCTCTTCAACCCTTGTATTCTGTTGATGATGCTTGCATCTGTAGTTCCTGTTTGCTTACATGTATTTTCCATTTCCAGAATTCCGTCAGTTTGTGTTTACTTTATTGCTTCTATTTCCATTTTCAGGTCTTGAATAGTTTCATTCAACTATTTGTGGTTTTTTTTCACTTTCTTAGCATTTTTTAATTAATTTATTGATTTCCTCCAATTTTTTATTTGTCTTTTCCTCCATTACTTGAAGGGATTTTTTTTTTCATTTCCCCTTTAAGGAACCTCTATCATATAAAGTTGGTTTTATGATCATTTTCTTGTGCTTCGGCTGTATTGGAATATTCAGGTCTTGCTGTCACAGGATAGCTGTGCTTTGGTGGTGCTGTTGATTATGTTACACTGGTGTTTAGGCATCTGGGTTTGGATGATCATAGGTCTAGGTGCTGATTTCTGAGTTTATCTTTGTTGGATGGGTGTTTTGCTTCTTGATTTCTGTTTCCTTGTTTGGTCAACTGGCCTTTGTGGCCTGGAATTCTGGGAACCAGTGTGGCCTCGGCTACAGTAGTAAGTCTTTGTCTAAGTTGGGGGCTGGACTTCTGGCATCTAGCTTGACCTTTGGTGAAGCATGGGATCTCTGCCAGAGTTAGGGGGATAGGATTTGATGATGAGGAAGGTAGTATGAATTGGGTGCACTGAGTGAGTGGAGGAGGTCCATTGGTAGCCTGCCTATTTGTGGTGCTGAGCCAGGTAGATGTGGTCTCTGGTCTAGGAGGGAGTCTCTGCCTGAGTTCTCTTGTTCGTTTTTCTGGTTTGCTTGTCCTGCGCTTGTTCTTGATACTGTTCTTCTGACTAGTGTGGTCTGCTCCTTGGGGCTGGTGGCACAGCAGCTGAAGTTATGGCAGTGGGGCAGGAGGCAGTGGAATGGGTCTTTGGGCACCAGTCTAGGTAGTGGAGCAGTTCTGTAAGCAGGCAGGTTACTCACCTGTTCTTCTGACATTGCTTTATTTGTTTTGTCTAATTCCAACATGTTATTTTTTTGTTTCATCTTATTATATTTTACTATCCCTTAGAATCCTGTTTGTTTTCTAATGAGAGAAAGAAAGGGAGTAGATACAGATGGGAGGGTAGGTAGGGAAGGAACTGGGAGAAGTGGAGGGAGGGGAACTGTGCTGCAGATGATTGATTGATAATAAAGTGCTGATTGGCCAGTAGCCAGGCAGGAAGTATAGGTGGGACAAGGAGAGAGGAGAATTCTGGGAAGTGGAAGACTGAGGCGGAGAGATGCTGCCAGCCTGCCATGAGAAGCATGATGTAAGATACTGGTAAGTCACAAGCCACGTGGAAACTTATAGATTAATAGAAGTGGGTTAATTTCAGATGTAAGATCTGGATAGCAAGAAGCCTGAGCCGTTAGGCCAAACAGTTTAAGTAATATAAACTTCTGAGTGATTATTTTATAAGTGGGCTGCAGGACTGTGGGACCTGGAGAGAAACTCTCCAGCTACAAATGAAGCCAGAACGTGGGGCAAGAATTTCCACCTAAAACCTGAGAAAGAAGATTCTAAAATGGAGCTAAAAAACAGCTTCCTAGCTGTCTCTCAGAAGTTAGCTGCAGCCTGCAGGCTTGAGCTACTATATGGTGGGTTCCGGGTGTGAGCACTTAATCTGCAATATGGAGGGAATGAGGTGTCTGCAAGCAGCACATTATGCTGTGCGTGGTAGATTTACCCTTTGCTAGTACAAAGGAGAAAAAAAGGGTTTCTGGGCTACATGCTGCTTTGATAGAGGCATAGACCCACTGCCTCTGGCTGTGAGCATGATGGTTCCTCCAAAGCTGGGGGTAAATGTACATCTCCATGTTGGGAAGCTCAGGTGGGTGGAGCCACCAGCCAAAGCTGCTATTTTAGCCCTAGTAATGCTACAGTTTAAATCAATAGTTACACAATAAGGCAGATTCAGATGGAACAAGACTTTAAATGGTTTACAATGTGTGTAAAAATGTATGTAGGCTTGGAAGAGAGAAAAAAAGGTAATATATACAGTTATATAAAGAAATAGATAGTTTTAAAAAATAAAGTCTTTAAACAGAAAGTAAAAGTAATATAAAAAATAAGCCACGTAAAGATGGATATCACACAGAGAATCTGGATTTTGTTGTTTTGAGGATTTTTAACTGCAGAAAGACATTTGATTGTAAAGGCTGCTCAGTTAAACCAATATGTATATTTTAAAGGGATCTTGATTTCAAAATTTGGATCTAAGGATATGTTGCTTTGGAAAGGAGGCTCTACTTTTGTTTCCACAGCAAGCTAGAGGCTATGGATTTGTTCCAGATTAAGATACATCAGGTTTGACCAGGCAAGACCCCCTGAAAGGTCTCTGTTGACACCATGGCCCAGATGATCCAACATCCAGAATGGCTTCAAGGCAACTGGCTCAGACAATATAGCCTCCAGGCTCCACACCCCATACCAAAACTAAAGGCAGTCAGGAATATCCCACTGAGGTGTCTCAGAAACCAGTGTGGTTGCCTGAACACAGGGAGAGGAAATGTATCTGATTTGCTCCGGAGCACAGGATCTCAGGCAGAGGAGTTGGCGAGCCAGGTTTCTAGGTTCTTGCTTTTGCTTTTTTTTTTTTTGAGGGGGACCCATTTGTTCTATAATAATTTAAAGCCACCAAGTCCAGTGACCTCCTAATTGAATGTTTTTAAACTCACCTTGCTTTTATTTTTGATAAATCTATAGTAAATACTATAGCTTGCTTGTATTCAGTATATATTATGTATAAAAAATATTTTAAAAAAGACATGTTCCAGTATGAAAACAAGCAGATGCATAATGAGATAGCAGTGAAATGGTACATGTGCTGTGGCATACCAATAACTCAGTGAGTAAGTGTAGGAAACACAGGAAAAGACTATCAAAATTCAAAGATCACCTCAATTTAACAATGTTTATTTAAGCAAGAAGCTTCTAGAACAAATCTACATTCTAGACCAAAGTTGATTCTGAATGTTCTCTATTACAGCATAATGAATGACTTTTGTAACCAGAAATATAGGAAATAACTCAAAGAGGTTACCTGATTGGTGCACTCTAAACTTTGGCTACTTAAAACATAATTAATCTTCAGAGTCAGCTGCTGTGATTGGCTAAAGCTCAATTATGTAGCTATAAGACTCTGAAGTTAGATATAGCATGCTTGAACCCCAAGCTATGTTGTAGCTACACAGAAAAGCTCCTTTGGACCAATTCATCTTTCAAATACAGACACTGATTGGTTTGATTTATTCCACAAGGCAAACTCTTAAAATCTGATGCATGACAAAAGACAGAGACTTACCTTTTGGATGAGAGCAACAGTCAGTAAATGATGCTGGAACCCTGGGTCAGCCATTGCATCCTAGAATAAAGCAAAGGGAGAGGAAAGAAAATTGGAATCCTTCATCCCATTTTATTATACACAAAAATTAATTCCAGATGAAATCTCAGTGTGAAAGGAAAAAGTTTTAAAATCAGGAAAGTGCCTTCATGGCTTCCCAGTAGAGATTTTTAATAGAACTCAGATGATCGATCATATGTCAAAAGGAAAAGCCAGATCAGGTTAAAATCATTCAGATGCAGAACTATCTAAAGATCTTATTTAAAGGAATGGCACAAGCCCCAGGGGGCAGTGTTTCCTCCTTAATCCCACCACCACCCTCAACAACACAGCTGTGAGCTCACCCCGTTCCTGGGCAGGTCCAGGCCGTGTTTTAAGGACTTCACCAGCATCTTATTTAATCTCAAAGGCTAATTTAAGAGATGGATATTAGGACTATGAAAAACTTAAAGTGAAGAAACTAGATGCAAGAGAAATTAGCTAACTTGCCGAGTCTCACTAAACATGGGATTAAGACACAAATCCATGTTGCCTGCTATGAAAATACACTGCCTCCCCGAAGGAATCAAAATCAAACCAAAGTAAGCGTGTTGTGAACGAGTGGGTTGTTTATAAAGATATCTGATGGTAAATGCAGAAGCAAATAGAACCAGTCTTCATACACCTAAAGAAACTCACGAGACTCTTCCATTTAGAAATGAATCATAGAAACATTGCATATAAAAATCTATGGATAGCTGAAGTATTGCTGAGTAATGTTTACTCTGAAATTTCTGTGCTGGATCTAATAGGATCAGATAAAAATAATGAATTCAACAAAAGTCCTAAAAAATCGTATCACAGAAATACAGAATAAAACAAAGCAAAAAACATGTATGAGAATATCTCACAAAAATCTTCAGTGGATAATAAATATGAAATTGTTAGATGTTATTAATGATAATGGAAATACAAATTAAAATCTTAACTTGCCTACCATCTAGAGTACAAATTCAGCAGAAATTAAAATGTTGGTTTAAATGAACCAAGGATGTAAAATAGCATATTCTTATATACAGCTTCAGACAATATAAATTGCTACACTCATAAAACAAATTTATCAAAATCAGTGCTATGCATATGCCAGTGTTTGGTGATTCTATTCAACTTCAAGTCATAACTGGGAAAGAAAACCTCACATATGTGAATCAGAAGAAGGTTAAGCATTGTGTGGGGGTAAAATTATTTAAAGTATAAAAAGAATCAGCGAAAATAAAGAATAATGGAAAATATCCTTTTGAAGTACACATACCAAAGGTAGCTTTATACAATAGTGGAAAAGTGGGCCTGAAACCCAGACCTCTACATTGAAGAGTCTCAGAGACAGACACACAGCACCTACAGCAGGCTTTCACACTGACAATGTTCAGAGTACACATTAAACCATTGTTTAGGTATTCAGAAACGTCAGTGGCTACTTCAGTAAAGAAGGAAAAGTGAAATGGAGGTGTGCTGGATGACAGATGCACCAGCGTTCACTTCATACTTACACTAGGCAATATTCTTATGTAATATTTTAGTTGTAATCTGCAGACCATTTCATAAAACACTCTTTTGAAGAAGAAACCCTCTTCGTTTTCAATGCCATCTAAACTTCGTAGGACACATGGATTTTTAAAACAACGTTTTTATGGCCAGACGGTGGTGGTGCACGCCTTTAATCCCAGCACTCGAGAGGCAGAGCCAGGCGGATCTCTATGAGTTCGAGGCCAGCCTGGTCTACAGAGTGAGATCCAGGACAGGCATCAAAACTACACAGAGAAACCCTGTCTCCAAACAAAAACAAACAAAAAACCAACCAACCAAACAAGCAAACAAAAAAACCAAAAAATCGAAACAAAACAAAAAAAACCTACCAATGTTTTTATACTGGTATTTGCACAGAAAAAAATTTAAAAATGTGTTCCTAAAACTCAAGATAACATTTTTTGCTCAACTAGTCTTAGGAAAAATGTTGACTTTCATTCCAAACACAAGGGGTAGAATATCATAATTGTGTAAATCTTTCAAAAATGCTGAGGCTGTGTTCACTGATGATTAAGAAATCATATTGAAAACATGGTACATATTAACATGCTGAGTGTGTATATTGGTGTATAAGTTGCACACATAGATGTATATTTAAAATGTGTGTGCACTTTAAGGTTTATGATAATATTTAATTCCTTGTGTTTTCTTATTTAAAATAATGGAAAACAGATTCTTGATAAACTTTCTGTCCAGAGCATGTAATTTTTAAGAAATGGATGCCAACTTTGAATTGAGATGTACTGTAGTAGGTTGCCCCTTAGTTACCCTTTACAGCCTTGACATTCTGCCTAGTCCCCACTTCCACAGCTTTATCTCTGTCCTTCTCTGTCAACTACTGTCTATGATCCCATTCTTCTATTGTATCTGACAATCTCTCTCTGTCTCTCTGCCTGTCTCTGTCTCTCTCATCCCTTTTAACCATTACCACTAATCTCTGATGACATTTCTGCAGAGAAGGTGCCCTGGCCATCTGCCATGATCCCATGAAATCCCTTGAGCCAGCATACTACAATTCAATTTGTCTGTTTATGTTCCTATTCCTCCCACCACTCTGTGGGTTTCTTCGCTAACTGAATTACCTTTTATGAAGTGATCACATGTAATAGGTAGTACATAAATGTTCACATTAATTCATAAAGATATAAGAGCACCGTTCCCTGTGGGTTAAGGTTAAGAAAAGACTTTAAGGAGAAAGTAGAGCTCAGTGGCATAAATGTTGAGTAGAAAAGAGCACAAGGCTCAGAAACAGGAGAAATGGGATACTGATGGGAGGAATTGCAAGTGGGATTCCACAGATAACCGTGGAGGACAAGGTGGAAAGTAAAGTGTTGCACACACACACACACACACACACACACACACACACACACACACACACACACACACATTTGGGTGGGGATGGAGTGAGGAAGGGATACTTCTTGGTCCTCCGTTTCTATTACCAGATACCAAAGAGTTCTTTGGAGTTGTGTCCTATGCTCTCCTCTCTCTCCTAGTAAGGGATTGCTGATTCTCAGTTCATGAGCTTAAAACCAACTCTTTCTTGTTCTATTATAGTTAATTAGCTAAATAAGTAGTGGTAAATATTTGATCTATTGTTGTTTCTAATTCTTTTTCTCAAAAAGGACACATGTCGTCATCATCTGACTGCAGAGCCATATCAAACCTTTTTCTGGATGGTGGAAATGTTTTTGGCTTGTGCCCCCACTCCAGTAGCTATTCTCTACATATGTGGCTTTGGAGCATTGGAAAGGAACTGTGTCTAAACTATTGAGGAACTAAGTTCATCCTTTGTTGTTGCTTTGCATTTTTTTGTGTGTAACCCAGCCTGGTCCAAAACTGGATCCTTCTGCCTTGGGTTCATAAGTAAGGGATTATAGGTATGGCTACACTGCCTGACCAAATTATCTCATCTAGTTTAATTTCAACCTAAATAGCTGTGCTTTTTTTTTTTTTATTGCATTTGTAAGCACTGATTGGAAATACCTGTGAGAAATCTAACATTCTGCCCTTCGACCCTCTGCCTCTAGGCAATCGTCCTCATGTCCTGGGTGAGCAGATAAAACTGGAAACTGCAGGACTGAGCTCCTAATTTGCTGGTCTTTAATGGGAATTAAGGGAAATTGAGGCCGTGAAGATTCATTCATTCCTAACTGTTACACATGAATGGACAACAAAATTTATGTCTAATCAAGTCTATCAAGAAAAGTTATAATTAGAATCTTATTTATTTGCTTCTTGTGCCACACTGAGTCCCTTTTTATCTAATTAACACAATCAGTAGGAAAAGGCAATGGGGAAATTGTTTTTGGCATGCGCATTATTATTCCTTTGTGCCCCTGAGAATTTGGACATAAGTCAATGTAGCATTCTGGATAAGTGTTAAGAATGTTTCTAGTGACCCCGCTCCCAGATAGCACAAGAACTCACACTTCTTACACATTTCTTGTCAGTGACTAATGACAACACTTGTAATTCCTTCCAGCTCTCTGGAGATGCACTTAGCCAGGTTGTCAGAACAGCAGAGAAGAACCCTCTCCCCATTTAAAGAGGGAGTGTCTCAAGCATTGACGTTTGAAAATAAGGTCATGATGCAGATAGTTGGGTGGGATTTAAGAATGGGCATTTAATAAACACTCATGGTTCTGATGCAGGTGTCATTTGCTGCATTTCATAAATATGGATTGAGCAGCAGAATCCACTAAACAACCTAGACACAGATCATGTGCACATTAATAAGACAGGATTTAAGGCCCGACCACTTCAAACAATTTTCTTCACACAACATATATAAACCAAGATAGCCTGAGCCTACTTAAGAGTGTGGGTAGGCCAAACACAGCTGTAAAACCAGGTTCGAGAGGAGGAGAAGGTGGGAATATTGAGATCTTGCCTACCGCAAGATCCTATTTAAAAAACAAAGTATCAGGTTCGTGGGCATAATGGTTGTGACTCAGTGGTAGAGTGGGAGCCCCTAAGTTATAGCTCTAGCACCATCAATAATAATAATGCTGTATGTTCCAGAAGAAAAAGGTTTCAGAAATAGAAAATGTCCAAGAAAATGAGACAGCCCATGGATTCACAGCAATGTAGGGAAATGAGTAAGTGTTGTGGAGCTTCAGGTGGTTTTCTTCCTAGCAGAAGCCCAGTCACCTAGTGTACCAAGATGATGACCACTATATAGCGTGCCACGTTCCTTCCTAATGAGGTGGAGAGGAAGGCAGGAAGTAACTTGAATCAAAGTCCCTTGCCAATTGTCAGTTTCAAACTTTATGCCTTGTTTGAAAAGAACTGTACTCTGAGCTGAGGTGAGCAGCTTAGTACGTTGTGATTTCCAGTGGTCTGCACTCTTTTTCATTATGGTAAAGCCTCATAGGATAGGTTTCTTGGTGGCTCATTTTGGAGAACATTACTGTCAGGCTGTCCAAGCAAAACCGTTTCAAAAGTAGCCTGCCCTTCACTATTGCAGACACTAATAACAATGGCCCTTACAAAGACCACCTAATACCTTTAAAGTTAAAAACAAAGAACCACTGCACCATGCTGAAATCTCTGAGAAGATCTTGGATGACTATGTATGTGTGCTATGCAAAAATGGTGCACGGAAGCTTCCAAGACTTCTGACCAGATGTTCTCATTTGACTTGGAAAGGCCAGACTGCTAAGCGTTGTGCTAACAATATCAGATACTGGAAGGGTTTGACATGTTTCAGTAATAGAATCCTACTTCTCCAGACAGCTTGCCAGTGTTGAATTCTTTTCCTCACTGTGTCCTTGTTTCTTGCTACTCTTTTTTTTTAAGATTTATTTATGTATTATGTATACAGTGTTCTGCCTGCATGTCTGCCTGCAGGCCAGAAGAGGGCACCAGATCTCATTATGGATGGTTGTGAGCCTCCCTGTGGTTGCTGGGAATTCAACTCAGGACCTCTGGAAGAGCAGCCAGTGCTCTTAACCTCTGAGCCATCTCTCCAGCCCTGTTTCTTGCTACTCTTGATGCCTCCTCCTCCTCCTTCTTTAAGTTTTAGTTTCTAAATGAGCATAAATAGTATTCCAATTCATTATAGCATTTAAAAAATTGTTTATGTTGATTCTCCTCATCCATCTTCTGTCCCATCCCCTGATGCCTCTTATACATATCTATCACCCCAACAAGCACCTTTTGATATTCATGTCACATGTAAGCTATTGTCTTCCTAAATCCTCCTCAAATCTTCTCAATCTCCTGTTCTTCTTTTTTTTCCCCTTAGGAAAACACGTATCAGAGGAGAACATGTACTAGTCAGGTTCTCTAGAGTAACGGGACTTAGAGAATGAATTCTTATATATAAAGAAAGGGGATTTATTAGAATGACTCATGGGCTAATCCAACTAATGATTGACTATGAACAGACAGTTCAAGAACCCACTAGTTCCTCAGTCCATGAGGTTGGATGTCTCAGCTGATGTTCAAGATATGCTAGAATCCTGAAGAATTAGGCTCTAATGCCAGTGAAAGAATGGAGGTGAGAGCCAGGAGGCAAAGAGCAAAAGCTTCCTTCTTTCATGTCCTTATATAGGCTTCCAGTATATGGTGTGGCCCAGATTTGATCTAGGTTAAATACATGGACTAAACACATCTTCCTACCCCAAAGATGTAAATCAGAAGTAGATACTCCTACTTCACATTAAACAGAAATCCCTCACAGATGTGCCCTCTATTTTGTGGTTTTAGTTATTTCCACATGTAGTGAAGTTAACAACTAAGAATAGCCATCACAGGAAGGCAAGGTGCTGATTTTCACATTTTATATCAAACACAGTGTCTTACAAAATTCTTGTGAGACAGGTCATAATCCCCCACCTTGTGGAATGGTGTAAGAAGTTTTAGAGCAGTTTGTTAATGTGCTCAAGATAAAGCAGTTAGCAATTTAGACCCAGGTTTTTGAGGCTTCAAATTCTCTATGGTCACATACCCAGATCTATATTTTCTTATCAGAAAACTGAATTTCTGCTTGTTTTTTTAAGTACTATAAATAAATAATGCACATTTCATTTATTCTTATGTCTCCCTGTGTTCTTCAGCAGCTTTTTTCTGGTCATCTTACTAAGAATGTCCTATTACATTTATTTAAGCTGCCAATAGCTTCCTTTTTAAAATTCTAATTTACCATTCCCATTTAGAGCTGTGATGCCAGTCCTCATTTCCACCAGAAATACCTGAGAATGCCTGCTTCTGCAGGACCTCATCAACATTCCGTAGGGATTTGCCAACATAAGGATCTGACAGAAGCCAGATTTTACAGTCTGCTTGTCATCATGTTCACCTCGAACGAGAGTACGGGAGAAGTAGAAAAGCTAAGGGGGGTGGTGTATGGGGCAGAGAGAAAAACAAGGAAAGCAAAATGGAAACCACACTTACAGCACATCCATCCCCTTCTTTCTAACTATGTGAGGCTACCACATGGAAAGCCACATTTCAATGGATATGTGATGTCATCCTCCTCCCACAGAGACAGCTATTGAATTAAACAAAGGGCAGTCACTCCTAACATAAATAAAAGCTGTACTGTGTAATGACATTCCTGAAGCCGAGTTGTCTCTTCTAAGTATAGATATTCAAACATAATAATCATCTTGGAAGATAGGCCCCCAAATGGTAGAAAGCCATTTGAAAGAGAACAAACGAATTCCACAGCAGATTCAAGCTGAGTGTGCCTCAAGGAAGGCTCACATATGCAGAGCTACCAAGCCTTTTTTCTCTTGCTTTAATACACAAACTACTAATTTTCATTTTGAGAGAACAGCACAGCAGCCCAGCCAGCATATTGCCTTCCGCTGTCTTGACAAGGCGTATTCAGGTAGATATTGCCAGACACTCAATATGACTCTCATATTGCATTATTGCACACAATGTTGTCTGCAGCTGCAGAGAAATCTTCAGGCAGATTTTCATGTCATGTAATCCTTGAGAGAAAGATAAAAATGCCCCAAGTTGTGGGATGAAGCAGTTGTTAATGAGGACAGACTCCCAACCTCTCTTTGCCGCCGTTCATGCTGGATATAAAACTTTCCATCCCTTCCTTTTCACTTGCTCGCTCTGTTTGGAAATTCTCTTGTGCCTCATTGAAAACACTTTTTAAAAACTCCATTCAACGTGGTTTAAAAATATTTGGGGTAAGCAACAAAAGAAATTGCAGTGACATTGACATGCTCAGCCAATATATTTAAATTATTCAGCACATTCTGCTTCAGAATTCAGAAATCCAGAGGAGAGGCAAGGCTCGGGTCCATATGCAGATGTTGATAGTGCGTGCCGAATATGTCCACCGTAGCCTTTTCCCTCCAGAGAAAGGGCATGCAGACTGTTCCACTACAGAGACTGCTCCTCTTTGATCCAGCTGTGAACCATAAACCCTACCTCCCTGTTCACCTGCATGTAGTAACCCTGCCTCCCTGTTCAGCTCTGTGCAATAAGCCTTCTCCGTTCTACTGTCTATAATGAACACACCGAGCTTCTGAGGTCATGGGGCTTCTCCATCAGAGAGCCCCGCCCAGTCCACTGTACCCTAGTTCTTGTCTGTGTCAGTGTGTCCTTCTATTCACCATGTCTTCATCCCTTATTGCCCCAGTCAGGTCAGTGCCTGAGGCTATGCAAGGACTAGGCAGACCTCTGATTACTTGATTACTTGGAACTAGAGTTATAGATGGTTGGAAGCTTCCATGTGGTTGTGGGTAAATGAACCAGGGTCCTCTGCAGGACAACAGTACTGTACTCTTCACCACTGAGCCATCCTCCCGCACCAGAACTTCTTAGTCCTATCCAACTGAAATTTAGTGTACATTGTTCACTTTCCTCCAGGACTGGGGTTTTAAAAATTGGCTCCAACCATAGAAAGTTCTGGCTCTATTTCTGAGAAAGTACTTGTGTTGGTACCAGTCTCACAATTATCAGGGACCTATTTTGTCTGAGGTCAGGAGAAGCCATTGGAGTCACTCCAATTCAGACAGTGGTGGAAGGCAAAGCAACGGGTGGGTGGGTGGGGACTAGAAAGCTGGGTTGAAATAGATTCATGTTCCTTTAAGAAGTTCCATGCAGTTGTTTAAAAATGGCAGCAGGGGCTGAGCAAGAGCTGGAATGTGCTGAGGGCCTATGGAAGAAAGTCAATTTCTTAAAAGAAAATGACTCATTTTGAAGTAGTAAAAGTGTTTTGTTGTTGTTATTATTTGTTCGTTCTCTTCCCCTATAAAGAAGGGAAAGGAATTGAACATTAATGGGGAAAATTAAACGCCTGTATCTGCGCTGAGTTTTAAATTGCATGTTGGCTGCACAGCTCCAAACAATGTTAATGTGAGGCAAGCAAACCACAGCTTAATTCTGTTTGGAGCTGAAGAGACGTAAAGTACCTGGGCCTTAACGAGGAGAAAGAAACCAAGAGGGGGTGGGAACACAGGCCAAGGTGTTCCAGAGAAGAAGGCAAAGGCCTGGGGGATTTAAATATAGTTCTCATAAAGCAGAAAGTCTCTCCTCCAGACACTGAAGGCTTATGCACATAGAAATGATTTGCAGGATCCTGTTTATTTCCCTACGGATGTATGATGATCTTTCATTATTTCATCCAATAGTGGGTTATGAGATGAGCTACTTTCCTCCTCCCTAGCTGTCTCTCCGTGCCTTTCTATGAACTCAACAATGCTTTGGGAGAAGTAATCATTTTGTCAGCATCTGAGACAATTTCTCTCTCTCTCTCTCTCTCTCTCTCTCTCTCTCTCTCTCTCTCTCTCTCTCTCTCTGTGTGTGTGTGGGGATGCTTGGTCCATCTTTATGTTCAGAGTCCATTTAGATCTTTCTAATATATCCCACCTCTGACCTTTACATTGATATGTGAACTTAAATGTATCTAATATAAGTTAATAGGAACTACATCTTTATTTGGTATAGACAGAAGCAGACAATAAAAATAGAAGAGTAAGTCACCGGAGACAAAGTATCCAACTCAACACATTTCTGCACACAAATCCTAGAGAGGAATCACACATCAGACCTGGGGTCAGTCTATAGCATGCAGCAAGATGGGAGGCAAGATGAGACCCCCTCCCTGAATGAAAATAACGAATGGCTTATCTAATATGTTTAGTATTTGAGAAGATGTTTTTGCTGCTTGACATATATGTTAGAGCATTAAGAAAAATGTTGAGCATATAAAGAGTTATGTAATAAATTAGCATATTGAGCACTACTTTCATTTTATTTTAACATATATTTGTATATGCATATATATGTGTGTATGTATATCTTATATTCTGGAAAAACAATGTTTTAACTATATAATCATGCCTACATAAAAAACATATGTAGTCATGTAAACAATATAAGATCTACTACCCCCATCATCTCCCTGCTAGGTAATCCTTCCCCAGCTCCAAACTCATGCAGCCACTGGTTAGTGTTGATCCCAGTCTTGTCTTTTCTCCAAAGTCATACAAACATCATTCAAAGCCAATGGACTTTGTAGATTTCCAAGTTTAACTTTTGCCACATAGCTTAATGCATTTGTGGTTCATCTTTGTGGCTACATGCATAAGTAATTTGTTTCTTTTTATTGCCAAGTAATACTATATTTTATGGTTTTATCATGGAGTTATATTTTATGTTTCCCCAGTTTTGGGACTCACAAATATGAAGTTTAATAAAATATTAACTTTAATTGAAAAGAGCAATCATGGTAACAGAAACAAAATATCATTATATGTACAACAATGAAAATTCTATCACATCAAGGACAGGTTATTTCTAAAAAAGAAAATGCAGTAGAGAAAACTTATTGAAGATAATTAATTAATAGAAGACACCAACAAGTAGTACCTAAATACATAAGCCAGAGAATAGGAATACAGCATTATAAATTGTAAACATGAAGAAAAAAGAAATCATCTACATGATTTAAAAGTATTTTCCTCTAGAAATTTGAGAATATTAGATCAGAGAACTACAGAAGTTTTTGCTTGGTTTGGTTTTCAATTTTTTAGATTTTGCTGAAATCCAACTAGTTCCATTTTTTAATAGCATGCACTCATTAGGATGAGTTAATGAAAAGACAAGTGACATTTTTCTTCAGGATGCTTTGAGTAGTTGCCAATATGACCACGTTCTCTAACTTGCTTTCTCTTCCTGGAGTCCATCCATCATTTACTTCTGTTCCTTTTGTATAGAAGCCATTTTCCTTTTGAAAAAAGAGCATTTCTTTTCCTGTTTCTCAATAACACCATCTTCTCTTTGTCATCATTTCATATTTTCTCTTCAAGAGTTTCCTTGTGTGCATGTGGCAAAATGAAAGATGCTTATATAAACTCAATGTTCACTTGGTCGCATCAACTTAACAAGGGGCAGAAGAATTTTAACTCCTGACCAGGTTGCTCATACCCAAATTTATAGTCTCAAATAATAAGTTCCGATCTCATGATCCAACTACTACCAAAAATACAGTAATTCCCAGATCAAATTAAATGACTAAGGAAATTACTTATGGGATCAAGGTTTCCCTCCTCTGGAATAAAAGAATCCAATATGATATTTGCTCCAAATCAGCAAAAACATTCAATACTCCGTTGAGAGGGAATTTAGACAATGGCAAGCCAATGGGGACCATGAGAAATGTGGAACACTGGAAAAAAAAAACCACTCAAGTGTGGTATGAAAAGAGCCAGGAATTAGGCTTCTTAGCAAGACCAGAAGCTGTAGAAAAAGAAAGTAATTTTGCATGGCCCTGCTTATTTCCCCTGGGGCTGCATTGTGGCTGTTCCTTTAAGGATGCTTCCACTAAATTTCAGTCCTTTGGATTTAATAAGAGTATATCCATGGGACTTTTCCAGGAGAAAAGAAGTTGCTATCAAGTAGGTTAGTAACACTGTGAAGAGAGGGGGCTGTGTGTCAAACCTACCACTTATTTTCCAAGCTTATGGACTTAAAGCAGGCATGCAATATATTAACACCAGGGTCAAACCACTCTGGCCTCTCAGTGAAGGGTTACTGCATGATGGGAGTTCCCCAGATCACCCACCTCGTTCAATTCCAAGAATTCTTTTAAGATATATGCAATTATTCACTTGTAATACTGGACTTGGATGCTTAATTTTAATTGTCAACTTGACTGAATTTAGAATTACCTAGGAGACATGCTTTTGTGAGGAGGTGTTTCTAGAAAGGTTCAATTGAGTTGGGGGACACACTCTGGAGTGTGTGTGGCTCCATCCTGTGGGCTGCTGTCTTGTACTGAATATCAGAGAGAAACAAGAAGAAGTTGAGCCTGGCACCAGCAATTATCCTTCTCTGCCTTCAGATGGCTACAGTGTGACCAGCCACCTCACAGTCCCACCTTCCTAACTATGGTGGATCCAATGTAACAGTGAGCCAAAATAAACCCTTACATCCAAGTTGCTTTTTGGCAATATATAAGAGCCAGACTTCTAAAGTCCATCTTACTCCTGGCAAAGTTCCATTCCTGATGCTTCAGTTCAATGGAATCAAGGGTCCGTAGTGGAGTAGATCACTCACAAGCCTCCTTTTCTTTTCAGATTCTCAATTTGAAGTTTGTAACAATACTTCTAAGGCTCCCAAAAATTAAGAAATTTAACAAGTCCTTGAAACAAGGCCAAGGCAGTCTAATTTTTTTTTATTATTTTTATATCTCGTTTCTGAATTACTTCATAAAGTTTCCAATTAACATATTTCCAAGGAGCCTGAGAAGCTAAAGCCCACAAGGAGGTGAGCATTGCTGGCTGCTGTGCAGTTTCATCCCATGTGCTGTCTTTCCCTTGGCATCCCTGTAAACCATCAGACTTGTTTCCTTTGAATACCAACAAGAATAAAGCCATCTTTAGAAAGCAAGATGGCGGCCAAAGAGTGGTGTGGTTGACACAATCTTGTAGACAACATGAAATCCAGAATGGCACATACATGGTGTTCACAGGCTCCTTCAGAGTGTAGGGTAAAAAGTCTGAGCTCACTTCTGGGTTTTGAAAACCAGCCAGTCCTTGAGCTTGAAATTCCACCAATCCCAAACCACCTCTCCAAGAAACCCTATATAAAGCCTGCCTCCTGCTCAGTTCTTTGCTGCTTGTCACTGAGAAGAGGCAGCCACCCTCTTCTGTCTTTCCAATAAATCTTTTGTATGAGGTTTGTTGTTGTGAGGTGTGACTTTGTGGTATTCCTTGGCTCCCAACTGCTAGGATCCCTTTCCCATCAGAACTGCAACACTCCCATGGGGGAGTCAGGGATAACCATTGCCTCTCAGAGCTGTAACACTTACATGAAGAGAGCCCACAGCAGTGCTAACTATTTGCTGGTCATTTTTTTGCCCCCTGAGGAAGTCTGCAGCAGGAGGTACATCATTCATGATGTGTCTGGCCTGATGGAGTGCACTCATTTAATGATGGTGATTCGGGTGACTGAGTTGACACTCAGTCCAAAAACAAACCCAAGGTGTCAAGCTGTGACCTCCATGAATACATTTTAAAATAACTCCCTTCTATCAGCTTGGGAGGAAAATTCTTTTAAATTTGGTTTTGTCCTATTTTTTACCTATATTTTTAGAATACTCCTTCAGGAAATCAGGTGGTTAAATAATCTTAAATGAATTAGGACTGATGGTAGGCATGTTCACAGGGAAACAAAACATCCATGTGAAATATTTCTCACGGCAATTAAATGGCAAATGGGTGTTAGGTGTAAAGTAGCACTTGATATTTAAATAACAGCTCAAGGTAAACTGAGAAAGCAAAACCAGAGGCCATGAACATACCTTGAAGTGGTCCAGAAAGATAAGCCAGGAAACATCCCATTATTTGTACATATCTAAAAATAAAATCAATGGTTTTAATGTTCAGAATTAAATTGTGGACTAGTAGTAGCATTTTTATTTTTTTAAGATTTATTTTTATTATTATTAATTATTCTTATTATTAAATTTAAGTGTATAAGTCTTTGAAAATAAACACCAAATGTATGCAAACTGCCCACTGAGGCCAAAAGGGGGTGTTAGATACTCCAGAGCTGGAATACAGGCAGCTGTGAGATTGCCAGGAGGGTGCTGGGAACTGCACACATTCTTTGAAAGATCAAAAGCACTCAACCCCAGAGCATTCGCTCCACCTACCAAGGATCTCTATTTAAATAGTTTCCTTTAATTGTCCCCAGCTTAAGATACTATATGAACTTCACAGTGGTAAGTGCTAACCAACTAGAAGATGTTTGATGATCTAAGAGCTAAGAATGTTTCAGCCAACCGTTGCTGGAAGCTTAGCTATTCCTTGAGCCAATTGTACAAGAATGTTCTTATGGATGAAGCCATTATTCTAAGGAATAAATGTGAATTTACATTTATAGCCAATTAGATTTTTAGAAAAAAACAATTAAGATCTGAATGGTGCATTTAATTTTTAATAGAAATACACATTAAAGTACATTCTAGGTCAAAGCAATGATGACAAACTTTTTTGGGATGAATCATACACATATATATATTTATATATCTGTCAAACTACTCAAATGCTCTGCCTTGGAGAGAACAGTAGTCCACAAGGTAAGCAATTTGGTAGTCAATCATTTTATCTGCATTCAGTGTAACTCACTGCTAACTTGTGTCTTGTTTTATGGTAACAGATGAGTTGTTCGTTAGTGTAAAGAAGTCAGCACATTATCTCAGGGGAGCTTACAAGGGGCACTTTTTAGGTGATTTGAAGCAAGGCTTTAGAGTCCGTATGGCTAAGGACTCAATAAAGAGATGCAAGCTTTTATAGTCTCATTTTCATCCTTTCCTCTTGGTGATTACAGGGAGACAGCATGCTATTGCTCTTTGTTACGTTCAAATTTAGGATCCATTTCTTAAAAGTGACATGGGAACCCTAATTCCCTTACATAATGTTTCTGAAGTAACACCAACATCATAACAAGTAGAAAGCACACACTGTATATCTCAACTGCCACAAGCCACAAATGATGAATACTTACAAAAACCCGGTTAATTGAAAGCCTTGTAAAGTATTCTATTCACTTCCCTTTACTAGGAGTCTAGACCTCAGCCCGAGTGGGGAAAGGCGAGCAGTGAATTTGATGGCTTTAAGAATAATTCTAGAAACTTATGGGGAGGGAGAACAGGGTCTTCTTTATACCTGGTAGACTGTTTCATCAAGGAATCATGTACAAAGAGAGTGTGCCTCTGCTGACCCAACCATCAGTCCTGAAACTCTCCCTGGAAGGGAGAGTCATCCCTTGTTGATGGTTGTTACTGAGTATGTAGGCAGACAGGAAGAGGTTCAACAGCACAACCCATGCAGGCAAGATTCATAAGGCAGAAAGTCCATTAAGCCTCATGAAGTCTCAGCTTACCAGACATGTCTGTATTACATCTGAGTTGTTCAGGGAATAAGATAAATGCAGTTGACAAATTTAGGATCTGGAGCTTCCTATACTCGACGTGGCACTTTTGACTCACTTGTTAGTTGCACTCATCTGTCCTTTTTCCTCTCTCAAACAATATGGCCATTAGTGGTTCAGAAAACTCTTTGCTAGTAGAACATTGCAGAATGCCTTTACAGTTGGTTTTAGAGAGCCATTTCTGTCAGCTGTGTGACCTGGAGCTAAAATTGTTCTAGCTCCTTCTGGTGGACCAACCATGGAAGAAAATGTTCTAACTCAGTCCGAGCATACCGCTCTTTCTTCACCCTCTTTTTCAGCCCAATTGTCTTTATACCAAGGAGGAGTAAGTAGGATGAGTTATTAACACAGATATCAGAAGACTATCAAGCAGATTGTCATTGTCACGTTTTAGGGCTCAGCAGTGAAGGGACTTTTTAATTTTTTCTCAAATAAAAAGCTGAAAAGAAAGTTAAATGCCAAAAGCCTACCAAGTCTGCAGCAACTTCAATAGCGGCTTGTGAACACTAAGGTTGCCATAGCAACATTTTTCTTGTCCAGAGTTCCTTATTTCTTCCTAATTTATCTACCATAATATATTGCTATTTATTTTGACCTTTGGTGCCACACTGATATTTAGTACATACAAAATTAAATTACAATTGAAATTCTTTGATTAGTATTCTTTTTTGCTGCCTACTGTGGAGTGTTATTATTTGCCAATGTCATATATCCACCAATTCAGTGTGGAACTTATTGTATAAAACCTGCATATTAAATAGTTTTTGGTAAACATATGCTTGATGGACAAGATGAGATAATAAAATAAAAAGAGTTCTAAATATACTCTCACACTTATTGTGCAATATTAAATGATTCAACTTCAGTTTGGAGTGTTTGGTTGAATACCAATTTCTCCCTTGGAAATGTTTTGAGGTGCAAACCAAAATTTTCTACCTCATTAACAACTTATGAAAATGTTATTTTTGCCAGTTTTACTGTAACATATTTTAATGACAACTTTCGGCACTGTACGAGCCATAAAAGCCCTTATGCTGAGTAGCTGTAGCTGTGGCCGCCGATGTAATACCCTCGGTACTCCTGGGCACATGATAAATGTCAGAGAAAGACCTTGACATGTAAATAGGGGATCAGAGAGGAATGGAAGGCCAGCTCACGTAAAGCCTTGAATTTGACACCCAGCATCCTAACACCGTAAGGAGTACATAAAGACAAAAATAACCTTGTGAAGAAATAAAAATAATAAAAGTTATATAAAATTTTAACCATAAATAACTATAGCTTATGTTGTAGTGGGTAGCCATTCCAGCTTTGATCTGGAAGTTCCAACCCCATTGAGACTTCGGCAACTGTCACGCCTACAAGGCGGGGCCAAGGGAGGCGCCTGGGGACCCGAGATCTGGATCGGTGGCGGGCTCTCCGTGCGGAAACCCTGGATAGTAGAGGTGGACCAAGCAGAGCTCCAGAGAACACCGCTGGACTGTGATACACCTTCCCCAGACCCCGCGACCTACCTATTCCTTAATTTGTAAGTTACACCATTAAATAAATCTCCTTTTAACTACGTGGAGTGGCCTTAATATTTACACCAATATATGTTTATTGGTAGCTTAGCTTTTGTCACATACTATTCTGAGCATTTTATCTGCATGACATTTGTATTGTTGTTCTCAGTTTAGGAAGAGAGAAGTAAGCCTTCTCCTCGAGTTATATGAAATGCTAATGTATTTTAATCTGCATCACTGTGAGACTCCTCTTCCCAGCCCTGATTCTCTCCCATTGAGTACTGTGTAAATTCACAGGCAGGAGTTGTCCTTCTCAACCAAAAAGGAAGAAAAGAGGAAGAAGATGGAGAACTACAAGTGGTTTTGTTTGTTTGTTTTTCCTGCTAAGAAACAAAAGAAGAAATGAGAAGACAGAGGAATTTGTGAATGGAGGGCATGGAGCACAATGCAAATGCTCCCCAGAAATGGAAGTTCAAACACAAGTTGGAATCAGAGGAGAAAGGACCAAGGTTTCTCTTCAAAGAGATTGGAGATATATCCAATGGACCTCGCAAGGTGGGCAACTGTAGTTTGAAGGAGTATTGGAAACAGTTTTGAGAAATCAGAATGGAGGTCTACTTGAGAAACAAACAAGCAATTTTTTTTGTTGTTTGTTTGTTTGTTTGTTTGTTTGTTTTTTCGAGACAGGGTTTCTCTGTGTAGCTTTGCACCTTTCCTAGAACTTGCTTTGGAGACCAGGCTGGCCTCGAACTCACAGAGATCCGCCTGTAGTGGTGGAGGGGAGAAAATGAAAAATCTCAGAAAAAAATGAATGGGATAGTGTCTTAGTCAGTGTTCTATTTTTGTGAGGAGACACCATGACCACAGCAATTCATATAAAAGAAAATATTTAATTGGTGTTGGCTTGCAGTTTCAAAGATTTAGTCCATTTTCATCATGGTAGAAAGTATGGTGGTGCAGGCAGACATGGTGCTGGAGAAGGAGCCAAGATCTGGATCTGCAAACAGCAGGAAGAGAGAGACTCTGACCTTAGAATGGGCCTTTTCAAACCTCAAAGCCCACACCCAGTGGCACACTTCCTCCAACAAGGCCACATCTCCCAATCCTTTCAAATAGAGCCAATGGGGGGACATTCACTCAAACCCCTACAAGACAGTCATATCTAAGTAGAGCCAAAGACATCAGGCAAAAGAAATATTTCTACACGTTACAAGGCCTGACCTCAGACTGACAAGCTCACACAAACCATTCAAGTATTATTAGATTAGGAGAAGGATAGGTATAGGCAGCAGGTGATTCTTTTATTTATTTGTTTGTTTGTTTGTTTATTTTGTTTTATTCAAGACAGGTTTCTCTGCGTAGCTTTGCACCTTTTCCTGTATCTCACTCTGTGGCTTTGCACCTTTTCCTGTATCTCACTCTGTAGACCAGGCTGGCCTCGAACTCACAAAGATCTGCCTGCCTCTGCCTCCTCTGCTGGGTTTAAAGGCGTGCACCACTGCCACCCGGCTAGGCAGCAGGTGATTCCTAAAAGCAATATAAAGAACAAAATGTCACAGAATCCCATAAGCATCAACTTCAGTGATGTCAACGAAGGAAATCCTTGCCCAACAAAGTCTCCAGGACAGCTGTTTTAATGAATAGGCTAGATAGCTTTCTTTCTTTCTGTCCTTCTTTCTTTCCTTCTTTTTCTTCTTTCTTTCCTTCTTTCCTTCCTTGCTGTGGGATGTTCTATACCGTAAATGTGTTGCTCTGATTGGTTAGTAAATAAAACACTGATTGGCCAGTAGTCAGGCAGGAGGAAGTACAGGCGGGACAAGATAGAGAAGAATTCTGGGAAGTGGAAGGCTGAGTCAGAGACACTGCCAGCTGCCACGATGACAAAAAGCATGTGAAGATGCCGGTAAGCCACGAGCCACGTGGCAAGGTAGAGATTTATAGAAATGGATTAATTTAAGCTCTAAGAACAGTTAGCAAGAAGCCTGGTACGGCCATACAGTTTGTAACCAATATAAGTCTCTGTGTTTACTTGGTTGGGTCTGAGCGGCTGTGGGACTGGCAGGTGAGACAGATTTGGCCTGACTGTGGGCCAGGCAGGAAAACTCTAGCTTCCTTCCTTCCTTCTTTCCTTTTTTTTTTCAAGATTTATTTATAACGTATACAGTGTTCTGTCTGCATGTATCCCTGCAGGCCAGAAGAGGGCACCAGATCTCATTATGGATGGTTGTGAGCCACCATGTGGTTGCTGGGATTTGAACTCAGAACCTCTGGAAGAACAGTCAGTGCTTCTAAACTCTGCGCCATCTCTCCAGCCCTAGATAGCTTTCTTATTGTGTGTTAATTGTTCACAGCTACTTATGTAAGGCCCCTTCATCTTATTTAAACAACCCATTTTAGTGTGAAAAACTGCTGATAAACTAAGTTAAAGTGCATCTAAACTTCATATCCTATTATGGCATAATTGAAAGCTTTTTATCTTTACATAATGAGAATCCGATATAAATTATCCTCACCCATAATGTCTGCTGAAATGCCGTTCTCAGGGGCCAGCAAGACAGCTCATAGGCTAAGGGCTCTTGCTAAATGAATCTGAAGACCTGTGTTTGATCTCTGGAAACCACTGTGAAAGGGAAGACCGACAACTGAAAGTTGTCCTCCAGTCTCTGCAAGTGCACACATGCCTCCTCCCCAACACACACACACACACACACACACACACACACACACACACAGGCACACACATACAATAACAGTAGGTTAAACAGCACCACGGACTCACTTAGTTTTATTCCTGGACCAAGTTCCGGAGAGATATAAGAAGATCACAAAGACCCATTTCCTGTTAAACACAGCCTTTGAATGAATGAAACTCTTTTTTAAAAAAATTACGTGTACGGGTGTTTTATCTGTGTGTATGACTGTGCACCACTTGCATGCTTGGTGCCCACAGAGGCCAGAAGAGAGTATCAGATTCCCCCAGATCTAGAGTTGCTGATGGTTATGAGCTGCTATGTGGGGGCTGGGAATCCAACTCAGGTTCTCTGGAAGAGCAACGAGAGCATTTAACCACTGAACTACCTTTCTCTGAAACCAATTATTCTTAATATGATGGTGAGCAGTTCCATTTTTCAAAAAATTTAATGACTGCTTTTGCATCAACAGAAATATCAAAGTTCCATCAGATGGACAGCTTGACATTAATGGCTTGGGTCTTATGTAAGTTAACATGAGTTTACCTTGTGGGTCAGGTCAGTATACAGGTAGAAGGAAGTCTCTCTTTCAGTGAAGATAAAACAAATTCCTATTATCCTGTGAGGGAGAGTCTTGCCAAGGGAAGGAAGGGTACCAGCTTCTAGAGAAGTGGCTACCATCATTTGCTTTTAATTAAAAGAAGGAGCCGTGACTGGCATTTGGTGCATCTGTTGTTTATCGTTAGGACCAACTAAGCCTCTTCCTGTGGAAAGTTTTGACATGTCTTCAGAAGTTCCTCCACTTCATCCAGAAGGCGACTCAGATAACTTTTTTTGGCAAAGGGTGTGGAAAACTGAACAGTGAGCCTGTCAGTCCTGCAAGTCAGGGTGAAGATGTGTTTGAAGTCTCTGCTACGCTGGCTAGTTAGACTAGGAGCCTTGAAGGTAAGCAAGACTGCTCTGATTGTTCAAAATGTTGCTTCAACTCAAGGACCCTCATGCCCTCAAGAGAGCTGGATGCCTTGTGTGAGGGGACCCGCTTGTGGCTGCTAAACTCCAGGGGACAAACAAAGACAAAATTCCTTCACTGCAAAGTAGTCAGGCAGGGGTCTACCTCACGGTCCTTGAAGTGCTCAACTTGCTGCCAGTTTTGGGAGGAATATGTCACCAGTCTTCAAAAATTCTGCTTTTTAGTGTCATAAATACATAGGGCCTGGCTTTTCTCCTGGTTAGCCACGTGGGGCTGAGATGGCTGCTCCTGATTCTGCACTTCTTAGTTTGTGGATTCCATTCTCGTGGTTATAGCATGGCAGATGAACCTTTAGGCTTTTCCATTCTGCTCTGAGTAGGAAGAAGAAGGGCAAGGCCACAAAGGGTGGCCCAACATGTGTGCCTCCCCCACCGCTTTGAAAACATTCACAGACACTAGGTTCAGAAGATGGCTGTTTTTATATTTAATTAGCTGAGCCGGGTCACGTGGTCACCCCTAGCTACGGGAGAATTCCGGGGTGTGAGGGTTATCTTATTTAAAGGTTAATTTCTATCTGTACTTTCTTCTTTTTAGATGTATTGCCCATACAGATCAGAGTCTCCTGGGTGAGGAAGAGAAAGAGCCTGGATATGTGGTTATCCAGAAAGCGCTTCTTATTGTGAGTGAAGAGAGAGAGAGTTGAACTAGTCAAAGTAATAATGACTAGGCGTGGGAGAGGAAGGAAGTCAATCATGGAGAATATTAAGAAGATAAAAGGATTGTGGCTAACCCCTCCAGCAACTCTCTCACACTCCATTAACCACAGGCTGCGCTTGACTTTTATGCAAGACGATTTTCTTAACATTAAAAATTACAAGTAAAGAAAACTGAAGAAGGGAATGAGGAAGGGAGAGGAATAAGAGGAAAAAAGAGAATAAGGAGAAGTAGACAGTGTGTCCAGTCACCCTATGTCTACCAGACCACTCAGCAATTTCAAGGGCACATTTGCCTTTGAATGCACTGTATTGTCACCAAACATAAGCTAGTACTCAACTGGCAGGCCCTCAGAGATCTGCTTATGATTGCATTGACTGGCGGCTTGGGCAAGATAGTTGATATTCAAAGATCAAACAGTCAAATCTGCTTCCTTTTAGAAACACTGTCTTGAGACCCTTGACTGACACCCATCTGGAGCTGGGTGAGGGGGGCAATCAAGAAGTATTATCTGCTCATTTGAATTTAAAAAACAAGATAGGAAATGTCTTTTTCTTTTCTTCTCCTTTTTATTCTTTTTATCAAGTAGACAAGCACTTTCAACAGTAAAAGAAATGGAATCTGCAAAAGGCTCCAACACTACAATCTCTGCTAAATTACAGATGATTGGCCTCTCAGAAGCCAGTGGGATAGAAATTGTGCATGCAAGCCAACCCACAGGATAACACACCCTCGTCCTGTCCTGTAAAACTGTGTATCAATTTCCTCAAAAATTAGTGACATTCACTGAAGTGTAAAGGGACATATTTTGACATTAATAAGAAATTATGGAATTTTAATGGAAAATCAAAGTGATAAAATTAATTCCCAGATCACTGGATATAAAGAATGGATATATTTTATGATTAGGTTTAAGATGCTGGGTATTGAGTTCACAGCAGGCGGGAGTGAACACATCGGAAACAATTTCTTCTCAGTCTGATTTTTTCTTTTCTTTAAGGCAGCCAGGAATTTCAGCAAGGCTACATTGACTAGATATTAACTAGAATATTCTCTGTGACTAGAAATAGAATAATTTTCACTATCCATTTTTTTTAACCTCTCTTTGTGAAACAAATGGTTGACTGGAGAATCAGTTCAAGTAACTAATAATTTAAAAATTATTATTTATCGTTTGTGTGTGTGAATGCTGGCACATGTGTGCCACAGTGCAAGCGTGGGGGTCAGAGGGCAATTTTCTGGGATTAGCCTTTCTTTGTGGTTCCTGGGATCTCAACTCAACGTGTTTGCATGACAAGGGCTTTACCCACTTACCTCTCTTGCTTCCCCACTTATAAAAACTCTGCAGATTATTTCATTGTTATGCTTTATTATTTATGTCCTGGAGTTTAGGCTTAGGATAGCTGATGGAGCATGTGTTGGCCTTTCTCTGTCCTAAGAACCAAAGGAATAGTAAATGTGCAAGAAAAATATTAACAAAAGGCGATGAGGACATTGACTGTGATGGTGATATAATGACTCTCATAGAAGAGAGAGTAGAGCAATGTTCATGAATAGAAACTGAATGCAAGTTGGAAGAATGATGAAATAGAATGTGGACCCTAGAGTATGCATGTGCATAAGCAGGTAAAGGAGCGCTCCCCCATGTAGTCAGCACATCTTACGGAGCCCTAGGTACAGATGGTACCTGTGAGAGAGTAGTGAGACGATGACATCTACTGAAGACTTGTAAGAAGTTGTACCAAACTCCTCATCTGTAACAGCGTCCTCAGAGAGGAAGACAGCCTGAACCTTTACCCCGTCCTTCACTACCTCCCAACAGCGTCCCTTAGAAAAGCTAACAATCAGGAACATATCCACTGGCAGGGGCGAAAGGAACCATGGTTTTCTGGAGAAATTAAGGGAAATGTCTGGGGACTTCTGTGTTCTGTTCTACCAGCCTTTGGTTCCTTCATTCTGCATTTACAGTAGGTAACTGAGAATCTGAAATGCCAGGGAAAGCCTCAGAATGGAAAGAAAGATTCAAGCAAATGTCCTAAAAACTTAGCATCAAAGTTAACTGATGTCACAAAAACAACTAAAAGCCAAGCAAACTTCCCTCTAGCTACTACAATCAGAAATATCTGAGAATGTTTGGTGTCTATAGAACAGAATGATTAGTACTTAAAGTAACAATCAAAAAATGATTTAGAGCTAAAATTATTATTCTTGTTCTTCAGTTAGAAAAGAATCAACTTGAGAACAACTTTTAACATGAGAGAAAATGACACATATATTTCTAAAAAGTGTAGAAATGGGAATTAGAATAATAAACGTCATGAAAAACAATTCAGGCTGGGTGTGGTAGTGTATGCTTTTAATCCCAGCACTTAGGAGACAGAGGATGGCCAGTCTTTGTGAGTTCAAGGCCAGCCTGTTCTCCATAGAGAGTTCCAGGACAGCCAGAGCTCTGTAGGAGACCTGTGGTGATGTATTGTGTCTCCCAATATAATGTGTCTCCCAATGAAATTTACCTGAGGATCAGAGGAAAAAGCCAGCCAATATATAGAAGTCAGGTAACGGTGGCACATGCCTTTAATCCTATCACTTGGGAGGCAGGGATCTGTCTGGATCTCTGTGAATTCAAGGCCACACTGGGAACAGAGCCAGGTGTGGTGGCACATGCCTTAAATTCTAACACTAGTTAACATTGGAGCTCTGAAGGTCTGTACGGATAGACAGGAAGTGACAGAGCTGAGCAGGAAGAGGAAGTGATGTAGCTGGAAAGAGAGAGCAAATCAGATGGCAGGAGAGAAAGGCATATAGGTGTGAGTAGACAGGAAGTAGCTCACCTTTGGGAGCTGCAGAGTTGGTGAGATGAGGTTAGCAGTGGCTTTCCCTAACTCCCTGATCTCTCAGGTTTCTACCCCTCTATCTGACTCTGTGTTTTCTATTTAAAAAGACCATTTAGAAATTCATCTACAGAGACCCTGTCTCAAAAAACAACAACAACAGCAACAACAAAAAAGAATAAAGTTCACCAAGAGAGATCATAGAAACTGCAAGGAAATTTTCAAGGAAGCAAAACAAGAACACCTTACAAAATTAAATACAAACATCTGTATGAAAAGTCACTAAATTATATTAAGAGCATTGAAACAAAATGTAAAAATGCTAATGTATAAGCAGTTCTGGGTACATTTTACAAATACTCAAGAGAAAGAAATGAGATAAAAAGATCAAAATGATAAATAACAGTTGAGGAAAAAAGTCTGACTTTTAATCATTGAAATATGTTCTAGGAGAGGCAACATGAGTAATACTAAGCACTCTGAGAAAAATTAATTTTGACCAAGTGTGCTGTATCCAGTCAATCATCTGCAGATGTGAGGAGAAAAATAATTTCTTCTATGTAAGTACTCTAATTTATTTTAATTTTATTTTCAGTGAACCTTTCTGAGGCCATTTATTGATTAACCCTGGCAAAAATGAGGATTAAAATGAAGTAATAAGGGCATGGTGGCACATGCCTACAACCATGTTCTGTTCTGGAAGCAAAGGTAGGAAGGTAGCAAGTTCAAGGCCAGCCTGTGCTGTTCTAGAGAGGGAGGGAGAAGAAAGGAAGAAAAGAAGGAGGAAGAAGAGGGAGGAAGAGAAGAGGACAGGAGACTCAGAAAGACAGGGAATACATAAAATGATAAATATTAACCTAGGGCCCACCCCACACCCAGAAATACCAACTATATACAGAAAAAAAGAAATCAGTGGCTGCTAAGAGATATGACATGAAAAATAATTCTAGAAGATATATGCACCTCAAAGATATTGCAAATATAGTATAAATGCCTGACACGCTTTCTCAAGCAGAGACAAAGCAAGGCTTTGAGTTATTTTAGAAAATACTGAACACAATGGGCAAGAACATAATCGGCCCAGTACAAAGCAAACTGAAGTATGGCGTACATTGCAAGCATCGATGGAATGTAGGAAAGAATAGTGGTTTAACTTTATATTAAGAATTCTTTTGCTTGAGTGGCTGTGGAGTTGCAAGATTGAATGAAGCCATGGAGAAGAAGCAGTGATTGAGGCTCTCTACTCAGCTTCACAGTGAGAAATCCTTGCATCCTGGTGCTAATGTGAATGCTGTTGCCCGTCTTTAACTTTCACAATCAGTGTTTAGAAACACTCAGATGTTTTATCAAAACTGCAGAGCAGAGTGAAATATTTCTGTCTTAGCTTGAGTAATGATTAGTGTGCTAGTCTCAGAAGTGGAGCTTATGATGTGGATTTTTACGCAGACTCAGAACCACCAAATCCGATAACAAAAGAGCAAGTTCTACTTCATATTCTTTTGTGCACAAGGCACAGTACAGAGAGACAAGGAGGACCACAAACAAAGAAGAACACATCCTGCACTTTCTTACCTCTCCTGGTATAGTGATGCTAAGGCTGCAGGCATGGATACTGCGGGTTTCCAGGTAGCTAGGAAAGTTATCAGACACTTGAGTACTTTATCAAGCTCCAGAAGAGAGTTATCGTTGTATCAATGAGGTACAGTAAAAACAGAACACACAAGCCCTATTGGCCCAAGCTGTCCTGAAAGAGATCATTCTTAATCCAGCAGAGTAAGAAGCCTTAAATAATGTGTCATGCTGACACAGCCACTTGCCCTAAATGGAAGTTGCAAAGGATTATGGGGCCACAGCTATGTCTCCATGAGCTGATGACATTTCTGAAGTTTATTCGAGAACCATGTTTGTATTTCACATGCTGACACCTTCATTTAGACCAGTGGTTCTTAAACTGTGGGTTACATTCCCTTTTGGGGTTGAATGATCCCTTCACAGGGGTCACCCAAGAGCATCAGAAAACACAGATATTTACATTACAATTCATAACAGTAGCAAAATTTATGAAGTAACAATGGAAATAATTTAATGGGTGGGGTCACCCCAACATGAAGAACTGTATTAAAGGTTTGTAGCATTAGGGAAGTTGAGAACCACTGCTTTAGAGACTGATATGTTGCTATATCAAAGAGTAAAACCAATTTTCTAAGGCTTCTTCTGGGCACTAAGAAGAAGTTTGGTGAACACAGAAAGAATTCAGCCAAATTTCTTTAATTTTTTTTTCCTCAATAGGATCCTGAATTCTGTAAATGGGAATTATTCCAATGAATCCTATCAAGATATCTTGACAACGTAAAAGCAAAGGGTTAGAAATACAAATTGGAATAGTCGCTGCATAGAAATGGTGGAGAAAAGCTATGGCAGTCGCCAAGTGCACAGTTAGGAAAAACTTCCAAACACCGAGAGGACCCCAAACAGAGGTTTGCATGTGTCATTTTGAGTTACATGGGTCACGGCCAGCAAACCAAACTCTTTCTGTAACTATCAAGTCTGTGAAGGGAGTGTGCGGCTGTGGGTGGATTAGTACACGTGCACAGAAACATCTTGCCACAGCCTCATTCACAGACATTGCCACAGTGTTTGCAAGTGCAGCATGGCATGGACGTGTGTATTACGTGCCTTAAAATACATATTACAGTTCTGAAGATGTTTTCTAGAAAAAAATTGAAGCAGTGAATTTTTAAAGTGAGATTAGAGATGGGAGTGATGGACAGGCTCTTGCTGCATTCTATTTTAAGGTCTATTCATGTCTTTCAGTTTTAATATTGAGAATGTATTAATCTAGCTAAACTGCATCTCTATCTATCTATCTGTCTGTCTGTCTGTCTGTCTGTCTGTCTGTCTATGTATCTGGGAGTGGCTACCACGCATGCATACCATGACATGTGTTTGGAGAGGAGAGACAACTTCTGGGAGCCAGCTCTCTCCTTCTTTCACGTGGGTTCTAGAGATCGAATTCAGGTCGTCAGGCCTGGCAGCAAGTGCCCTTGGCCATCTCGCTGGCCCTAAGAATACATCATCTTAATAAGAAGTAGGGATGCATTACTAACGGGAAAGTCTAGTTGAACCAAATCTTTGATTCAAATGATTTTTTTTAAGTAGCTCACTGGTTGCCGTCCCCACTTGGTCATGTGTTTATCTATTTCAGGCATCCTTCTTCCATTGCCCAAAGTGCGCACGTGATTCTTTGTTCTTTACTAAGCGTATGATAAGTACCACGCTGCCTACCACCCTCACCCTGAATCTGATAAACAATTTCAATGTAGCCCTCACTTCTCAAGGTGATTGACAAACCAGCTTCACTGTCACTGCTATTTTTAGCTAAGAAAACTGATCTCTCTCTTGTCAAATTTATTTAAAATAGAATGTGAACATAAGTTATTGCTCTCAGTGGTAAGATCATAATGAAAGAAAATATTTGTTTCTTTTTTTTTTTTTAAAAAAGGAGAGATGGACAGTTGTTCTCAGAAAATGGTGTTTCAACCAAAACAATTACTTTTTTTTTATGAGAGCTCATAACCTCCAAAGACGGGATTCTTTTCAGGAATGAAAGAATAACCTTGTAAATAAATTTTCAGTACACCACTAATGTTCACAGTTTGCCACCAGGAAATCATCCCTGAAACCAGCTCGTGCCTTTCACCATTTGCTTTGAACACACTGCATGTGCTGAAGGTTTTAATAACAGTCTAACTTTGGCTTTGGCAAGTTGCTAGAGTAGCTTGTTTAATATTGTTGCAGTGTGCTGCCAGTCCATGTCATGGGTGAATTAGACTGTGTTCTGTGTGTCTCAGCTGTGGATGTGACCTCTCAGCTCTAGCATTTCCACATCATTCTGCCTCTAAGAAATGTTCTCTCAGGCACTGGCTGCCATCATTGAGTGGACAAGTGCCTTCACTGTCTTTGCTTATGGACTTTCTCAGAGTCACATAGCATCATCAGCCTTTTCTATATCCACTCTGATGACGGTTTCTCCGACTGAGTAGCTCCAATGTGTTCAGAGACCATCTGTACAAAGGCTGGCCACCACCTCCAGTTTTAACATAGCTTTGAATATGTCTGGTTCTCTTCTAGCTACAAACACCAGAACTTTCAGCAAGGTCTCTTCAGCACCCTCAGAAATAGTAAAAAACAAAAACCAAAAAAAACCCAAAAAACAAAAACAAACAAACAAACCACCTGCTGTGGTCCAGTCAACCAAGGGTACTTTTTGTTGCTTAGCAGTAGACACCATGTGCCAAGAAAAAAGTTCCCTAAATTCTGACCAAGAACACATACCATAGGAGGTATTTAGCAGGTAATAGAAGGACTGGAAGAACAAGTTTATGTCTTGTAAGGATGTTGCTAAGTTGGTATGACTAACACATTCCTTTATATTTCCTTTACTTTCTTTACTGATATCCCCAGTGTCCTGTGATTATGTATCTTCAACAAAGGGTTCATAAGCAAACTCTATATCCGATTCTGCTTTTTTAAAAAAACGGAATGAATTATTAAGTGGTTAATACATTCAGTCAATGGGAAAACAATGACAAGTAACTGATTATAGTTTAAATGGCTGATTTTGATGGCATGATTTGAAAGTTGGAGAGCTTAATGCATGCCTTTTAAAAAAAGGCTTATCTTTTTAATGAACTAGACAGACTATACTTTTAGTATTTTTAATGAGATTTCAGATTTGGTCATTCTCATAACAAAGTCTCAAAATGAGGCTGAATACACATTCAGAAGGAATAAAGACTTGAAACATGAAGTAAGTTGATGAATTTGTGAACTCAAGAATTTTAAGCATCAAATCTCATGGCCAGTAAGAAAGACCAGGCTTTTTCTTGTTAAATGACAAGCATCCTTGTACCTGAATGCTGTGGAATGCTTTTCTGGAGCAATGTGATACTTGTTTCCATGAATTCTTGTCTCTACTTGCCCAATTTGCTTCCAAGGTAGCAAGAAATATTGTTCTGGAAAGAAAGAATGTGTCCATCAAAAGAACCATGAAATTTAGTGGCAGGTGTTGTCAGAGACTGAAGCACAGGAGAGAATTTTGGGCTTGTTAATCTAGAAAGAGAGAAAACAAGGCTATGATATGTCATTGACATGGGGGCTATTTACACTAATCTTCAACATTCTGACAAGTGTTCCTAAAACTGGTTATATTTAAAGATTATCTATAAAAATGACCATTGGTAAATGGGGTGGAGATTTCATAATGCTATATGATACTGAAAGGGGTGATTGCAGTCACAGGAAGTTGGCAAGCCGAAGATGAATTTGTACAGTAAAAGTAACTGGAGACTATTATCTACCTTGGTTTCCAGGGAAGACCCAAAGGCACTGCCTTTTCTGTAATGACAAATATGGTAGTTTGAATGTAATTGGCCCTCATAAGCCCATAGGGAATGGCACTATTAGGAGGTGTGGTCTTATTGAACGAGGTGTGATCTTGTTGGAGGAAATGTGTCACTGTAGGGGTGGGCTTTAGGGTCTTTCATGCTCAAGATACTACCCACTGTCTCAGTTAACTTCCTGTTGCCTTTGGATCAAGATGTTGCATTCTTAGCTCCAGCACCATGTTTGACTGCATGTCACCATGTCCTGCCATGATGATAATAGACTAAACCTCTGAACTGTAAGTGAGCCACCACATGAAATGTTTTCCTTGATAAGAGTTACTGTAGTCATGGTGTCTCTTCACAGCACTAGAAACCCTAACTAAGACAATAAAGAACACATGTTAGGAGGGCCTGTATCTGCATGAAGGTGTCACTAGAAACCTGGGATTCCAGGTATCAAAGGAGAGGACAATATTTTGAAAATGGCATGGGCAGGTGGCGGCATGCAGCTATGAAACACAACAGGCCATTCTCTCTGATACCCACAGTCAACTGTGATCTGGAAACATTAAACAGAAAATACCTGAAATAAACAATTCATAAGTTATATATTGTGTGTCATTCTAGAAAATGAGATGAAATATCACCTCATCCCTGTCCAGGATGCAAACAACTTCAGTCACTTATTTGCGCTCTGTCTCCACTCTGACTATGCTATTCCTGTTAGTTGCTCATTAACTATTTTAGGTAGCAGATTGACTTTGATAGTCTTAAGGTGTTTGTGCCTAGTGATTCCACATGGTAACCTAATGCTGATTTCATTCACCTCACTTTGTCAAATCATGTAACTGTTGCATTATTGCACATCATCAAAAGAAGGGTGAACACGGGGCAGTAAGGTATTTGACAGAAAGAGACCACATTATTTATATATATATAATGTATATAATATATATACATTATATATATAATATATACAATATATATAATATATACATTATATAATATGCAAAATATATAATTTATTGCAGTGTTATTGTTTTGGTTATGTTCAGTTATTATTGCACTTAATATCTTACTGTGTCTAATTTATAAACTACACTGTATGCAGGTGTACAGAGAACAAGTGTCACAGTCTTTACAAGGTCTGAAACTACCTTCAGGCATTCTCTGAGCATGAGGGGATGCTACTATAGATGAAGCTACTGAAATGGGCAGCACGGTCAGTGCAGCAATGAGGATGCTTCAGCCTGCGGAGACCCATCTCTATCTATTCCTATTAAAGCTAGTGTAGCTGGTCAGCTATCTGCATTGGACTTAACTGGTATAATAATAATAGGACAATCTGGCTACGTTACAAACTGCTATCAAGTATTGGGATGGAAAATTAGCTTTCAGCCCTGGTTCCAGAACTGTCAGTTCACTGAGACAGCTCATTGATTGAGAACAAAGACAAGGGCTCTTGAGGAAATACCCAAAGCATTATTAACTGTATAACATTATTACATTCACAAAACTGGTTTCACACAACTTCTAGGGCAGCTGTGCTTTCTTTTCTAAAATGTGGGGCTAGCATGAAACTACAATGAAGTAGACCCACTGTTAGGATTTTCTGTGTAGAGTGGGAGTTTACAGAGGCCAAAGAATAAATGGAACTTTAGCAAAGCACATTATGGTTGGTCCAGAGAGTGTTTGGGTCTTTCACAAGACAATTTTACTGAGCCTCATATATTTAATCAGGAACTTAGCAGCTGGAAAATTCCTCATGCTGGTACTCTAACCCATGCTGAAGGAAAAGAGGGTAGAGGTTTCTGAAGTACTCCTCTACCTTAGTAGACACAGAAAATTAGTATTAATCCACCTAGAGAAAAACTACAGGAATTGTGATTTAAAAAAAAAAAACCAGTTGAATAAGACAAGGAGAGAGGTTCTAACTATAGTAACATTTAGTTTACATACTGAAGTTTTGCTAAATCTTGTTTGGTTGTGGAGGATGTTGATTCATTATCAAAGATTACCAAAGCTATCTAAGTGGCACAGCCAATCACAGTTGATGTAAGACACGAGTCTTCACTACGGCAACACAATTACAACTTTTGGTCTTTTGTTTGTTTGTTTTGCTTTTTTCTGTGAGGAATTTCTCTTGAAGCAGTGAGGGAATAGTATTCTTCCACTGTGTTAAAGATTAGTTTGAATATGTTTTCCCCAGAATAGAACACACATCCCTTCTTATTGTATTGATAACACTAGGCTAGTTAGACTTGGGAGAAGAAAGTGCAAACCTTTTTAAAAACACTAGAACAATACCGATTCCAGAGAAAAGAAAAGCTGCTGCTTACAATGCTGTGGGAGTTGTGGGAATGTTCATGGTGATCCAGTAGTCCAGGAATCCTGGGGCTTCCTTTGTGAGGTGAAGGTCAATTTGTTCCATCACATTTTATTCAATCATTTTAATCAAACCACAATGAGGTTGTACAGACCTTTAGGGCACAGAAGCAAGACCTCTGTTAGTAGAGGATTATTCCTCATTGAAACAACAGCTTCCTGTATATTTTATCTGAGGCAAGGTCTTACTTTGTTGCCCAGGCTGTCCTGAAACTCACTATACAGAGCAAGCTGGAAATCCTGCTGCCTCAACTTCCAAAATGGAGGAATTACAAGTATGAGCTTTTCTGACTTCTTCCTACATCTTAATAGAATACAGGCTGAGTGCCTGGTCATGGGATCCTGAGAAGCTATGTACTTGGACTACTCATCATAAACTGAGAGCCTTTGTAAGGCCATTGACTCAATTTTAGCGTGGACATGGTACATTTGGGACTGGCTCGTGCAAGTCTAGAAGGCGAAGTAAATTACATGAAAAAGTAAATTACAGGAAGTCAACTGTATGAGCCCATTCATCTTACCATAATGAAATACACAAGGTTGGGTGCTTTAACGAGAGGAATTTTATTTAGCTCCGAGTTCTGCAGCCTTGAGGGCATGGTGCCAACATTAACTCTGTTCTGGGGAGGATGTCATGGTGACTTATATAATAATGGGAGCTACCACAAGACTAATGAACACAAAAGGAAAGGAAGGTCCAGGGGTACTGTTGTTTTTAATATCAATTTTGTCTGAATAACTAACTCAGGATCCACTGAAAACAACCTTAATCCCTTCTGAATGTAAGGGACCTGTCATCAATCAACTACCACTAGGCATCACCTTTTAAAGGTCCAACCAACTCCCGATACTGTCATGTGGAGATCAAGCATCCAATATAAGAACTTTGGTGAGACCAAGCATGTCCAAACCTGAAGAACAATTAGATCCACTGATCTCTGGAATGTATCCTTCTTTTTTCACCCCATGCGTCTACCTTTATAGGAAGATTTCCTTTGGATTTCTTACATTCAACTAAGGAGGAAGGGCACTACTCGGGCCTGCTTTGTTTCTAAAGTGACTGCCTGCCCCCTGACACCAGAAAGAGCGCTGAAGCCGACCGTGAACGGCAAGTAATTTTCCAAGTAGGCAGAGTTTAGTCATTGCATTTGAGTGAGAAGACAGGTAATAGATGGGCAAACATTGACTCGGGGACAGTGAAGAATGTACTAACAGATTAATGAAGGGACTGGAATAAAGTGAGAAATGAGAACATTGGAGGAAGCATTAGGTGCTTGTACGTATGGATACAGGTTTAACATCCATGGAGCCTCCTATTTATGCTCTAGTTCATTAGAGAGGATGTGTTGCCTAATCGGGTCAGCACGGCCGTCGCATGGTTTTCCGCTGCCCCCTCTTCACCACTCTAATGCTTGTGTTGTCCATACACAGAGAATGATGACTGTGGGTACTATACAAGTTTAACAACCGGTGTTTCACCCCACCAATGTAAATAAAACTATTGCCATTTCTAAGTTTCCAAACGTCACTTGGAGCTTTTCTAGTTCTGAGCCTGAGCCTTCAACATGTCACTTTACTAAGTGACAGAAGTCAGCCTCCGGGTGATGTTTGGTTTCAATGGACCTTGGGGAGGTGGTAGAAATTCTTCTGAAGAAAAAAAAAATCAATGTGTATGTTCAGTTGGGTTTGTCTTTATTCCTGGAAGTCACCTTGGAATTTCAAAATGTCCAAGCTCTCACAGACAATAGTACTTTAGACAGAGAAACCTATTTTGTGACAAAGATTCTTGGAAAGAAGTGGCAAATGTGGAGTGGTCTGGTTCTATATTTCACCCAGAAGTAGACAGTGGTAGAATGGCATTTGGAAATCTCAGCTAATCTGTTAGCTCAAGGAGACCTGTTTTAGTTTAGGAACTGTCCTGCAGAAAGCAAAATGTTCACTGAAGCTGATACACAATGCTGTGTTTCCAAGAGCCCGAGGTCCAGGAGGCAGCAGAAAGAGGAAGCATCCACCCTTCTTTCTATAACTCACAGTGACTAGCTTACAAGAATTGTTTTCTATCTCTGCAAAGTTAGTCTCTGCCAAACTAGATATTCTGGCTCCCAAAAAGGGATAGAACACTTCTGTTAGCAGAGACCGAAATTTTTTCCATTTAATTAGAATCTGTTATTGCCATCTGGCTACCACCAGTGGACCAGAAGGGAAATAAAGGAGTTACTGTTCTCACGGGCTTAATAAATAATGGCCACAATGAGCTGCAGTTGATATTATAGTTAAGGCAAACAGGAGTATGTCTGGAACCAAAGTTTAATAAATTAGTGTCTCTTAGCATTCGGTAAAAGTCGTGAATGTAGAAATGCAGAACTGTAGCATTCCCCTCTCCGCAATGATGTAACAGTGGAGAGTTTAGATCACCTGGACAGGAAAGACTGGTAACCCAATTAGGCAAACAACTAAAAATAAAGTCTGGTCAAGAAAAATCTTAACTTAGTAAAAGATGGATATGATAAATACCATTTGAGGACTAGATGCAACACCAGGGGACACAGTTCATTTTTCCATCTTTAAGACTTTTGGAATATTAGCCATGCTTTGAAGAACATGACGTGTGTTTCCTCTCTCAATGAAGGCATTGTGTAAACGAGAGTGGGAGCATATCCGGATGACTGAAGAAATCAAATCAGTGTCTCTCTAAACATAATCAATATCATTTGCTTCACACTCCTGAGTGTTGGGATTAAAGGTGTGTGCCACCACACCCAGCTTTCTATCATCATCAATATTATTATTATTCTTATTATTGAGAGAGTATTACTATGCAGCCTAGGTTGGCCTAGAACTCTCAGATTCACTTGTCTTGGCATCCTGAGTCCTGGAATTAAAGATGTGTGCATCATGACTAGCTCTGCTTTTTTTTTTTTTTTTTTTTTTTTTGGTTAAAAGACCATATGCTTTAGAAGTGTAATGCAATTCTGAGTTAAAGAAATAACGGATATACCCATCACATTGTTTTTTTCTAGGGATAGTAAGCTTATTTCATTGCAATCAGGTTAAATTCTATGAATTTTGTTGTAATTAAAGTGTCAGAAATTTTCCACAATTAGGGATAAGCCTAATTATTACCCTCTACTTTTAATGACTCTAGCATAATTCTCATCAATGAACAGATAGAAATAGTATCAAAATCTTCAAGATGAGAAAAAGTAAACTAGTACATTTTAAAAAGCCAGGAGAATATCTTCCACTTTTGGGTTTAATATCTCCGTCAGCAACACAGCATGGTAACACTATTTCGTTGCTGACCCCCACCTCCATTGCCAAAGCCTGAGACATAAGTCTGAGGTGTGGCTCTTCTATTTTGATTTTTCGAACCACTAGCTAGCTGTATGCCAGCGTTCTTACATTACCTTTCAGTTCTGAATTCTCTTCCTACACGATTTTCTTTTAATTTTAAAACATTTACTTATGTTTTTATTTATGCGTGGCCTTCGGGGTGTTTATGCAACATCCTTGTGAAAGCTAGAGAGAGCATAAAATGTAAACTGCCCCATGTGGGTGCTGGGAACTGAAATCTGGTATTCTGGAGGAGCAGTGACTGCTTTTAACCACTGAACTGTCATTCCAGCTCCTCCTCCCACACTCTTGTTTCATTCATTATGACCTAAAACTTCCTTCAAGTGTGTTTCTGGGCTAGGTTTTCTCCTGAGAACTTGGATGCTTTGATGAAATCCTCAAATGGAAGATCTTTTTTCTTGCATATTCAATACACAATTGGCTATAGAAAGAGGGCGGATGTCCTTCTTGATCTTCAAGGGCTTTTCTAGGCACTGTCATAAGTTTCATCCCTAAAATCTGAGTTCCACTGCAGCATAATTACTCTGGACAGTCTTTATTTTCATGTAGTTATCCTCTGCCTTCCCTATTGTTGACACTGCTATGATTTGAATATGAAATGTCTCACTGAATGGCACTAGTTTGGGGGATTTCCTGAAAATTCTAGTAGGTGGGGTCTAGATGGAGAAGGTGAATCCTCAGGCGTGTGTTCTTGCCCCCAAGCCATTCACCTGTGACTCCGTGAACTTCCTGGTGATTACCAGGTGAGCAATGTCTGCTCTGCATTCCACCGTCTTCCTTCTTCCTTCAAACTCCTCTGGCTCCCTTCTCATCTTCAGCTAGTGAAGGCTCTTTCTATTTCATTTAGAAGACACAGCCTTTAAGAATGTTATCTTTGCAATTGTCCCTTCTCTTTATCAGCCAGTTTCTCCTCTGAATTAAATCATATTCATTAGCTTACTTATATCTGCTCTAACATCTCTTACCTTAAAGTAATATAACAGTCATAAAAACCTATCCACTTGACTCCACATTGCTTTTCATTCACAATTGCATTCCTCCTTTTATACTGAAACTCCTAAAATAAGTTTTTTTTTTAAATCTTTACATTTCCACTGAGATTATACCAGCGATGTTTCCCCTCTTAGGACACCAACGAAAATTGTTACAAGATCATCACTGGCCTCAACCTTTTTAAGTGGATGATGGTATTCAGTCTTCATCTTGCCTAACAATATTGGCAGCTACTTTGCACAGCCTGATGGTGGGGCCCCACTGATGAAGACAGCTACACACTTTACTTGAGTCATCGAACATGGAGAAGTCCAGCTGGTGTCCAATGAGAAGTTTAACCCTTACTGGCTAGTGTTCACGGTGCTAGAAAGTACTCTCCATGCTACCAGAGGAGAAAGGTAACCATCAACATCACCCTGTAACCCACAACAGCACCCTGCCTGCAAGATATATTGGTGCAACCATAGCACACATGGTCTGGGAGTAGCCAACCACACTTTGGCTGGATTTTAGGCCCACTCCATGAGATGTAAGCCATACCTGATCAGCTGTGTCCTGCTGCAAAGCTCTTACCCGTTCCCCCACGTGCCACCCCCACTGGTTTGGAGTCCTATGGCTACTCCCTATGAATGAGCTAATGTTTTTCAGAGTTAATCTAAACCAGAATCCTGTGGATGAGGGAAGATAGGTAGCACTCCATTATTTCCAGGGGAAAAGTCCTGTTCAGGGGACACTTTAGAAGGCTGTAGCTGGTACTGAGGATCAGGATCCAGTCCAACATGCACTATTCTGGAACCATGCTCTTTCTCCCACAAAATTTAAAACCCAATCACATTTCTTCCCTCTTAGTCACCTTCCTGTCTTCATTCTCCAGACTACTAAACATCTCTAAGATGTTTACTTTGGTACCTGTATTCATCGCTTAATGAATACATTCCCCAATCACATTTTAAATAACCTCATCTTAAAAATTCCACTTTATGTCTGGGAGTTTTTTTGTTTTGTTTTTTGTTTTTGTTTTTGTTTTTGTTTTTTTTCTGAAATCTTGACTTGTTGAGAAATTGTCTAGCCAATGTTTAAACTAACATATCTACAAAAATGTCTTACTTTTATGAAACAAAACACTTTTTCCCTAAATTAGCTGTTCCTCTAAGTCTTTTTTTTATATAAGATTTATTTATGTGATTTATACCACATGCATACCTGGTACCCAAAGAGATCAGAAGTGAATGATGGATCTCTGGGAACTGGAGATATAAATGGCTATGAGCTGCCATGTGGGTGCAGGGAATGGAACTTAGTCTTCAAGAACAAGTGCTCTTAAATGGCTGAGCCATATCGCAAGCCCCTACTCCTCTAGTCCTAGAAGATGATAACTCCCCTTTCCTGGTACTTAAGCCAAAAGCTTGCTGTTATTGTCCTCGACTCTCGGTCTCCGAGTCATCCATCACTTATGGCATCAATACATCCTGTGACCTCCACCTTCATTTTACATGTACAGTCCAAAAGACTGAAACCTGGGAGATTTTAAATGAATGATACCTCAGAGAGTTTAAAATGATATGATGGCTTCAGGACTCTCTTAGAACAAAACTCCATGTTCCTAGGACTGGGTAAGCTGAATCAGGAGTAACAGAAAGTTCTTATGTCAAAACACCAAAAACAAACAAACAAACAAATGAATAACAAAAATAAACCCACTCTTACTTATAAACGACCATCTCTTTGATTTCGTTTCCTGTCCTGAGAGCAGGCAGTTGTTTTATCTCCCTTGGTGACTGGGAATATATATCAGTGGTGGCCTACTTGACTACCAGCATGACTGACCCTGGGTTTGATTGCTAACACCAAAAAATAGAAAAAAGAAAGAGCAAAGAGTAAGTTTTGTGTATATAACAAGTCTGGCTCATGTTATGAGTTTAAGAAACATTCCTGATGAAGTTATTATATATTAGATGGGGTTATTTAGTCTCTAATGCTTACAAAAGGAAGTCATTAAAAATGAATATGGATATAAACACTTGTGTGTTGTGAATACTTTTTCCCCCTGTTGTTGGGAAGTTTCAAAATGCTACAATTTGGGGAACAGTAAATGGTTGACAGGGTTGGGTCATGACCTTGCTGAAAAACTATCTAAGATGGAGAAAACAACATGGCTTAAAACTGACATGAAATAAAGTATTTAGGCTGATATTAATCATGATTAGTTTGACATGTTGGTTGAAATTTCTAATGTATCCCAGTTAGCAAGGGCTTCTTGTTAACCAAATGTCTCTCTAGTTTAATGCTGGAAAAGTGATGAAATTCTATGACTAAAGTGATAAGAATTTTTGGAAACATCTATTATTAGCTTCATCAACATCAATTGTGAAAAAAAAACACCTCCATTTCTAAGCGATATAGATAAATTTAATGTCACCAAAACAAATGTGATAAAAAGGAAAGAAAAAAAATGGAATGTCTGTAAAAATAGACTATCCTGACACTTGAATAAAAATAGTGAGAATTACCTAATGTCTGTGAAATAAATGTTCACTCTGTATTAGAAAAGCTGGTGCCAGGCAGTTATCCCACCATGTGTGGTACTGGAGATGGTTACATAAGTACCATGCTATATATAATAAGTACACATTACAGACTTTTAGGATAAGAAAAACATGCCTTCTTAAAATATTACATCCAGTACAAGTCCACAAGATTTTGGGCACCACTGAACCTGGGGTTCTGGACATATTGGTGTGGAATGATGAGTGACAAGCCAGAATCGGGGAGTCAGCACTTCCTTGCTGGAGTTCTGCAGCCTGGTGGGAGACAAGGCCATCTCATTTTTGTCACATAATGTTGGAAATGAGAAGTGTAGATTAGGATACCTGCAAGATTTCCCCAAGTTCTGTTATGCTTTATTGTTGACATGGAGTTCCTGAAGACCTCAGGTTTTACCCCGTACAGGTACCACAGTGCCAGGAAAGTAGGTGCTTCTCCCAACACAGACTTCCTTCCTAAAGCTACCTCTAGTTTTCAAACAAGCTCATTTTGTTGAAGGTGTCCAACAAGGCAGTGTTACAAGCTTTCTGACATTTCTTTAGGCTTTGAAAATTTAAGTATGGTATTGTATGAACTATCATACACAGTATATCTATCTATCGATCTATCTATCTGTCTGTCTGTCTATCTATCGTTGTCATCCTTTTGGCATTTTTCAAGGATACAATATATTGTTACTAACTACAGTCTTCATGCTGTACATTCAGTTTAGTGAGATTATTACTCTTACTGAGATTTTTCTATCCTCTCACTAACATCTTCCTGACCCATTCCCAATGTGACCCCAGTCTCTCTAGAAAGCATTCTATTCTGCTTCTGAGATCAACATTCTTTAGATTCAGCCTAAAAGTGAAATAACTGAGAATTTTCCTGTCTGTGCTTGATTTAATTCCACTTACTGTTCACCAGTTTCATCAATATAAAAAATTCCAGACTGCCCATCTTTTCGCGGCTGAGTCTTGTGTATACACACTGTGTATTTAAATGTTCCCTCTGGACACAGTTGGTTTCATATATTGGCTATTGTGCTGCTATAACTCTTGGTGGATAAATTACTCTTCGATGTCCTGATTTTATTTCCTATGACACATAGACATTGGTGACACGCTAGGCTGTCAAGCTAGTTCTGAGTTTTGGGGGAACAATCACACTGCTTTTCATAATAGCTATGTTAATTTACATCTCTGCCAGTGTCTCCTCATCCTTGTCAGTACTTGTTAGCGTTTATCCTCTTGATGGTAGATCTGAAGTGAGATTGTGGTTTTAATTTGCATTTATTTGTAATTAAGGATGAACTTTTGCCATACCCATTAGCTATTTGTGTATCTTTCTTAGAGAAATGTCTCTTTAAGCCATTTGTGTGCTCTCTCTCTCTCTCTCTCTCTCTCTCTCTGCGCGTGTGTGTGTGTGTGTGTGTGTGTGTGTGTGTGTGTGTATGTGTGTGTGTATGTATGTATGTGTGTGTGTGTGTGTGTGTATGTGTGTGTGATGTGTGCTTTCTGTGTGAGTTCTTGTAGAAGCCAGAGGTTGGGGAATATCAGGCATCTTCCTCAATTGCTTTGCACCTTATTTTTGAGGCAGGGTCTCTCATTGAATCTGGGGCCTAGACTGGCTGGTCAGTAAGCCCACAGATCCTCCTGTCTCTACCTCCCCTGTACTCAGACCACAGTGTGCACTACCGTGACTGGGTTTTTATGTGAATTCCGAGGATCTACACTCAGTTCCTCAGGTCTGTGGACTCACCGGGTTATCCGCCCTCTCAACTTTGCCTGATTTCAAATAATTACTTGCTTTCTTTGCAGTCAATTTTCTTTTCTTTTTTCATTCTCTTCTTTCTTTTCTCCATCCTTCCTTCCTTTTTTCCTGCCGCTTAAATTTACTCCAAAGGCTCTGTCCTCCCAGTCTCATCCCCAATGCTGGACAGAACACCGGCTTCAGCCTTCCTTCCCCCTACCGACACCTCCCGTGGATGCCACAGTCCATCCTCTCCTAACACCACCCTTCCTACTTGGTCGTTTTATTACAGCCCCCAAGTCCATCAGGCACCCACTGCTAAGCCACAGGCCATGCCAGCCAGAACAGCAGGTAGGCTGCCTGCAAACCTTCTCTCCTCTCTCTGCTCCCCTAGACCCCATCCTCCAGTTTCATCCCCGGCTTAGCAGCAGAGCACCCTTGTCAGCCTTCTCTGGCCCCTGCTCCCCTGCTCTGCTGCTCCCACCTCCTGTGGATCCCACACATCTGCCTCTTCTAACCTTTCTCCCCTCACCCATTGCTTTGTCCAAGACCCCAACCCCAGCAAGCATATCATCCTGATAACCCAAGGACCGCTTTGCCCAGGGCAACAAGGAGGCTGAAGGCCGACCCACACCTCTCCTGCTGCTCCTGAGATCCAATCCCCCTTTCTCATGCCCAGCTTTGTAGAGGAAAACATGCTGTGATCTTCCTTTCCTCTCTGACCCCATCCCCAGTGGATAGCAAGGACCTTCTCCTCTGACCTTCCTTCCCTCAAATCATCCCAATGTCCCAGCCGCCAACACCAGCAGGCATTCTCTGTGAACACACCCACCAAGAAGGCCAGGAAAACAGGCAACACTATACTCTCTGAAAATCCAAAGAGGAAACACAAAGGAAGGAACAAAACACCCGCCCAACATAGACCTATAATTATCCCAAACCCAAATGCCTAGACTCAAGTAAAAAAGCACAAAACAGCCAGGGAAATATGTCTTCACTAGAGCCGAGCTGTCCTGCCACAGGATAGTGCAACAAAGCTGAAACACAGGAAAAAGACCTTAAAAACAACTATAGGAAGAAGATAGAGGTCCTTAAAGAGGAAATAAAGAAATTCCCTGAAAAAATCCAGGAATACACAAACAATTGGAGGAAAATGAATAACCTCTTAAAGAAACCCAGACAAACACAAACACTTGGAGGAAATGAATAAATCCCTTAAAGAAAGCCAGGAAAACACAAACAAACAGTTGAAGGAAACGAATAAAACTGTTCAAGACCTGAAAATGGAAATAGAAGCAATCAAGGAAACCCAAACTGAGGGAATTCAGGAAAAGAAAAATTTAGGAATTCAAATAGGAACTACAGAGGCAAGTTTCACCAACAGAATACAAGAGATGGAAGAGGATCTCAGGCATTGAAGATACAATACAAGGAATTGATATATCGGTCAAAGGAAATGTTAAACCTAGAAAATTCCTGACAGAAAACATTCAAGAAATCTGAGACACTATGAAAAGTTCAAACCTATGAACAATAGGAATAGAGGAATGAGAAAAAAATCCCGGCTCAAAGACTCATAAAATATTGTCAACAAAATCATAGAAGAAAATTTTCCTAACCTGAAGAAGGAGATGCCTGGAAAAGTAAAAGAAGCTTACAGAACACCAAATAGATTGGACCAGAAAAGAAAATCCCAAAGCCACATAATACTCAAAACATACAGAAGAAAGAATATCAAAAGCTTCAAGGGGAAAAAAAAACCACATATCTTATAAAGCCAGAGTTATTAGAATTAAAACTGACTACTCAGTGGAGACTCTAAAATCCAGAAGGGCCTGTAAAGATGTGCTGCAGGTTCTAAGAGACCACAGATGCCAACCCAGATATATCCAGCAAAATTTTCAATCACCATAGATTGATAAAAATAAAATATTTCATGATAAAGCCAAATTTAAATAATACCAACCAACAAGTCCAGCCCTATAGAAAGAGATAGAAAAACTCCAACTGAAGGAAGTTGACTACACCCATGAAAACAAAGGAAATAAATAATCTCACACCAGAAAAAACAAAAGAAAGAAAATGCATGTGTTCCTATGCACACGCACATGCACACACACACATACACCAACCACCACCACCACAAACAAAAACAAAAACACAATAATGAACCAATAATCATTAGTCATTCAATATCACTCAATGTCTACGGTCTCAAATACCCAATAAAATGACACAGATTAACAGAATGAATGCAAAAACAGAATCCATTCTTCTACTGCATTCAAGAAACATACCTTAACAGTAAGGATCAACATTATCTCAGAATAAAGTGCTGGAAAAAGACATTCCAAACAAATGAACCTAAAAAGTAAGCTTGTGCAGCTATTTTAATTTCTAACAAAATAGACTTCGAATCAAAACAAACCATAAGAGATAGGGAAGGATACTATATACTCATTAAAGTAAAAATCCACCAAGATGACATTTCAATTCTTGTCATCTATGCCCCAAATACAAAGGCACCCAAGTTTGTTAAAGAAACACTACCACAGCTTAAATCACATATTGATCTTTACACACTAACAGTAGAAGACTTATACCCTACTCTCATCAATGGATTTCAATACCCCACTCTCACCAATACTCTACTACAGACAAAAATTAGGTAGAGAAACAGTGGAGCTAACAGATGTTATAAGCCAAATGACCCTAACAGATATTTACAGAACCTTTTGCCCAACAGAAGAGAATATGCCTTCTTCTCAGCACTTCGTGGAACTTTTCCTAAAATTGGCCTCATATTTGGACACAAAGCAAGTCTCAACAAATACAAGAAAATTGAAATAACTCCCTGCATCCTATCAGACTACCACAGATTATAGCTGGATATCAACAACAACAGAAAGCATACAAAGTCATGAAACTCAACAACTCTCTACTGAATGAAAACTGGGTCAATATACAAAGAAAAAAATTAAAGACTTTCTAGAATTTAATGAAAATGAGTATACAACATTCCCAAACATATGGGACATAATGAAAGTGGTGCTAAGAGGAAAGTTCATACCACTGAGTGCCGCCATAAAAAATTATTGATATCTCATACTAGCAGCTTAACAGCACATGAGAAAGCTCTAGAACAAAAATAAGTAAGCACATCCAAGAGTAGTGGATGGCAAGAAATAATCAAACTGAAGGGTGAAATCAATAAAATAGAAACAAAGAGAACAATACAAAGAATCATTGAAAAAAAAAGTTGTTTCCTTGAAAAAATCAACAAAATAGAAAGACTCATATCCAAACAAATTAAAAAGGGGGAGATAGAATATCCAAATTAACAAAATCAGAAAGGAAAAGGGGGCATAACAACAGACAATGAGGAAATCCAGAGACTATTAGGACATACTTTAAAAAACTTTACTCCACCAAATTGGAAAAACTAAAAGAAATGGATAGTTTTCTCAATAGGTTCCACTTACCAAAGTTAAATCAAGATCAGATAAACAATTTAAATAGACTTATAACCCCTAGTGAAATAGAAGCAGTTATTAAAAGTCTCCCGAACAAAAATCAAAACCTGGGACCAGATGGCTTTAGCACAGAATTCTACCAGACTTTCTAAGAAGGTTTAATGCCAATACTTCTCAAGGTATTCTACAAAAAGAAACAGAAAGAACACTGCCCAATTTGTTTTATGAGGACACAGTTACCCTGATACCCAAACCACATAAATACTCAACAAAGAAAAACAATCACAGAACAATTTCCCTTCTGAACACAGAGATAAAAATACTCAATAAAATACTTGCAAACTGAGTCCAAGAACACATAAAAAAAAATCATCCACCATGATCAAGTAGGCTTCATCCCAGAGATGCAGTGATGGTTCAGTATATGAAAATCAATAAACATAATTCACTATGTGAATAAACTGAAAAAAGAAACAACACATGATCATCTTATTAAATGCAGAAAAGGCCATTGACAAAATCCAACGCTCCCTCATGATAAAAGTCCTGGAGAGATTAGGGATACAAAGGATATAACTAAACATAATAAAGGCAATATACAGCAAGCCTATAGCCAATATCAAATTAAATGGAGAGAAACTTAAAGCAACTCCACTAAAATCAGGGACAAGACACGATTGTCAGTTCTCTCCATAGTTCTTAAAAGTTTTAGCTGAAGAATTAAAGCAACTGAAGGAAGTCAAGGGGATATGAACTGAAAAGGAAGAAGTAAGAGGAAGTATTGTTATTTGCAGATGATATATTATACATAAGTGACCCTAAAAGCTCTACCAGCGAACTTCTCCACCTGATAAGTACTTTCAGCAAAGTAGCTGGGTACAAATTTAACTCAAAAAAAGAAAAATCAGTAGCCCTCCTGTATAAGAATGACAAATGGACTGAAGAAAAAAGTCAGGGCAACAGCGTCCTTCACATCAGCCTCAAATAATATAAAATATCTTGGGATAATTCTAACCAAGCAAGTGGAAGACTTGGTAAAAATCTTCTGTTCCTTGAAGAATGAAATTGGAGAAGATGTGAGAAGATAGAAAGATCTCCCACGCTCATGGATCCATAAGATTAACATAATAAAAATAACCATCCAACCAAAAGCAATCTACAGATTCAATGCAATCCCCATCAAAATTCCAGCACAATGTAGATATTGAGAGGACAACTCTCTATTTTATATGGAAAAACAAAAGACCCAGTATAGTTAAAACAATCCTGAAAAATAAAAGATCTGCTGGAGGTCTCACCATTTTCAAATTCAAGTTGTACTATAGAGCTACAGTAATACAAACCTCATAAAAACAGACATAATGATCAACGGAATCAAATTGAAGACTCAGACATAAATCTACATACATATGGACAGTTGAGTTTTGATAAAGAAACCAGAAATACACACTGGAAAAAAAAAAGAAAAGACAGCACCTTCCAAATATGGTGCTTGTCAAGTTGGATATCTGCATGTAGAAGAATGCAAATAGATACATACTTATCACCTTGCACAAAACTGAAGTCCAGCTGCATCAAAGATCTCAACTTAAAACCAGATACACTGAACCTGATAGAAGAGAAAGTGCGGCAATAGCCTTGAATGCATTGGCACAGGAGGTGACTTTCTGAACAGATCTCTGACAGTGCAGGTACTAAGATCAACAATTAATAAATGAAACCTTATGAAACTAAAAAGCTTCCATATGGCAAAGAACACTGTCAGTTGGATAAATAGGCAGTCTACAGAATGGGAAAAGATTTTTTACCAACTCCGTATCCAATAGAGGACTAATAACCAAAATATATAAAGAACTCAAGAAACTAGTTATCAAAAACCCAAATAATTCAATTTTAAAATGGGGTGCAGATGTAAACAGAATTTGCAATAGAGGAAGCTCAAATGGCTGAGAAACATTTAAAGAAATGTTCAAAATCCTTAGTTATCAGAAAAATGCAAATAAAAACTACTTTGGGATTCCATCTTACATCTGTCAGAATAGCTAAAATCAATAGCAAAAGTGACAGCTCACGCTAGTGAGAATGTGGGACAAGAAGAACATTCCTCCATTGCTGGTGGGAGTTCAAACTTTTACAACTACTATAGCAATCAAGATGGAGGTTCCTCAGAATGTTGGGAATCGATCTATCTCAAGCTCCAGCTATACCACTCTTGGGCATATACCCAAAGGACGCTTCATCCTGCCACAAGTATACTTGCTGAATGATGTTCATTGCAGCTTTATTCATAATAGCCAGAAACTCAAAACAACCTAGATGACACTCAAATGAAGAATGGGTAAAGGAAATGTGGTATATTTACCAAATGGAGTATTACTTAGCTATCAAAAACATGACATCATGAAATTTGCAGCAAATGGATGGAACTAGAAAAAAAATCATCCTGAGTGAGGTAACTCTGACCCAGAGAGATAAATATGATATGTACTTGCTTAGAAGTGGATATTAGTCATTGAGTAAATGATAACTAGGCTACAATCCCAGAGAGGTTATGTAGATGAATTTCTAAATGGTCTTTTTCTAAACGTCCCTTTTTCAAGCAAACACATATTGTCCAGGCCACTGTCTTTTCAGTCTGTTGTTTCACTCTGGTCTTTACCATTCTGAGCTTCCTCATCCCCACCAATAAAAGTTTTGACTATTGCCCACCAGTACTTTCTTCATGTTGTTATTCTTAAGACAACTTATGCCCTACTATAAGTTACCCCTTGTGCAACACTTCAGTATGCACTAAGTATAAAGGAGAAAATAACATTAACTATAACCACATTGGGTAAGCTCTTTCATTTCATGACTTGATGTACATGTGTGCACACAACCAACCACCCCCCAAAAAAACAAAACCAACAGTTTCATGTCCTAGCTATGAGTCAAAAATTGCACTTAGCAGTTTACAAAGATTATTTTATTTAGTGCTCAGCAAAGCTTCATGGACTTCTCTTATTTAATACTCTTTTTACAGATAGATAAACAAGGGTTGAGACTTGCCAAAAGTGATACATTAAACCTTGCCCTACTGTTTCTGGAATTTGGCATTAATCTACCGTGACTTCCTGTTCACTTCTGTTGATGAAGCATTTTTATTGTTCAGATTGTTTAATGCCAAATTCACATACTTTTATACTGAAATTTAGGGCATGAAAAATATTCTTGCTTTCTATAAAGAACTGAGAAAGGCCCAGGCATATATTCAATCCATTTCTGTGATACTATGGGTAAGAAAGTGATGGTGAGTTTAAAGGCCTTGAAAGGTAAATTATCTCATACTCTTACTCATAATAATTTTCCTATACTGTAATTTAAGTTTAGGGAATAACATTTTGCTACAAATTTATAATAGTGGTTTTTTAGAATTGGTTGAGAAAATAATTTGTCAACCTTAAGCAAAAGAAAAAATATCATAAAGTTAAATACTCTGGAAACATGTCTGCAATTTGTGAAGAGCTGAAGAATAGATCTACAATGACAAATTAAGAGTAAATAGTAGGTTATCTATCTAAATATGTATCTTAATTAGTCATAGACTCCAACAAACAGCAATAGCTGGTATGAAGCAGATTTCATTTTAAATTTGTTACAGCTTATTGATATAAAGAGTTAGATGTGCCTGGTGGTAGTAGGGTACACCTTTAACCCCAGCACTTGGGAGGCAGAGGCAGGTGGATCTCTGTGAGTTCGAGGCCAGCCTAGTTCCAGGGTAGTCAGGGCTACACAGAGAAACCCTGTCTCTAAAAACTAAACCAACCAAACAAAACAGCAACAAAACAAACAAAGAAATTTGTTAGGTGTATAGAAGTTTGTTGCCTATGTATTGATATTTTACTGTCTGTCGTTGGATGTATTAGTGATGTTCTCTAGAGAAATTAGCTTGAGAGGATGTTTTTTTTTTTTTTTTTTTTTTCTTTTTTGGTTTTTTGAGACAGGGTTTCTCTGTGTAGCTTTGCACCTTTCCTGGAACTCACTCTGTAGCCCAGGTTGGCCTGGAACTCACAGAGATCCGCCTGGCTCTGCCTCCCGAGTGCTGGGATTAAAGGCGTGCGCCGCCACCACCGCCTGGTGACAGGATGTTTCTATGAAGAGAGAAAATAATGAACTTAAAGAAACTGTTTTTTTTTTTTTTTTTGGTTGTGAGCCTAGCCTTTAATGGCTGAGCCAGCTCTTAAAAAAAATTGTTCATGTGATTGTGCCAAGACTGAATATTTCAGACAGGGTTGTATGGATTTGAAGTGGCCCCTTCCCCAGCAATGTCACAGGGATTTCAGGCTTGAGCACTGACTGTAAGTGCCATTTGGGGAGGCTCTGGAAAATGGAGGTGGGAACCAGCTAGAGGAAGTAGGACACATGAGACAAGTTCTTGGGGCCAATACCTTGGTTCTGGCTGCTTCCTTGTCTCTCTACATATAATTCTTGACTACCGTGCATCAAGTGACTACACGTTTCTGGCATCACTGTGCAGTGCCTGACCATAACACCGCCTAGTGTTATGACTATTACACACATATCACACATGGATCACTAGTCCAGGAAAGTATCAAAATCTTAAAGTATAGCTAAATTGTTGAGACACTAACATAGTGAGAAGAAATATGAAACAGATAACCTTTTTTAATAACTTAAGATTACGCATTACATTATAGGCACAGCTTCCTAAACTGTGGGTCACAACCCTACAGAGGTCTTGTAACTAAATACAGAAGTCACAAAAATGACCAAGAGTAAAAAGGTTTCTGAACACGCAATGACCAGAAATCAATTCAAAATCAAATATGTAATGAGTCTGGGCTGCTTCTGGCAGAACATGCCTGTGTTGTTTAATGTGACTTCAGTGCAGCTTGGTTCAGCGCATGTGATATGCAGTTACATCACAGAGCACCAGCCAACACTCTGATTTGGGACTGTTGGATATTACAGATTGCAGTGCTAATAGAGGATAATCAGTTTTACTGATTTAGATGCTAATTACAGGAACATCTGAACTAGTGTTTGACCATAAACTAAGTGTCCTAACCAAAGTGTTTACTAATTTACTAATATAATATTTGAAAGTTGAACTATGAATAGTTTTATCTGTAAATATTTATCATAAATTAACAAAGATATCACACCTAAGCTGTGTTTGGGCATGGTATGGGTTACATCAAAGTTCCCAAATTTAAACAGATAACCTTAAATGTTTTTTGACCAAGGAAAATTCTGAAGAGTCATGTAGGGCCAAGGAGTTCAAGACGGAAAGGAACTCAGCATTCACAGAACTAAGAGAAAGAACTTAGGAGAACTAAGGCTTAGTAGTCCTAAATGTAATCAAAGTTGTGTGGGTTGTGTGTGTGTGTGTGTGCGCGCGTGTGCGCATGTGCATGTGCGTGTGTGTACATCTGTGTGCATCTGTGTGCATGTGCATGTCTATGTGAAAGTATATGTGTGTGCATGTGTGTATGTATGTATGTGTGTGAGTATATGTGCTTGTGTGAGTATATGTGTATTTTAACAATATACAGGGCTTATTAACAGAAGACCCTGGTTACTCTTTAAGAAATGGGAAGAAAGCTCCTATTTACAGAGCAAATTTCTTTCTGATGGCTCACTTGATTGATAGGTATCATGACTTCTTACTTATGTGTACAGAGACAGGGTAGAAATACCAAATCAAGACCCTGTCTTTTTTCATGATAAGCTTCTCTGTGAATGCTAGTTACCAGAGACCCTTGATACAATCCAGGTGATAAAACAACATCACAGCAATGTAGGCATGGGTTTGGAGTATAATCTCAGCCTCCCTATGATGTCATAGGATATACAAATTGTACTTTGAACAACACTAATACAATTCAATGTACATTATGCCCTATTTCTGCTCAAATTTCAACTCTAATAGTTCTTAAAATACTTTAGAATTTAAAAATATCATAATTTAATTTGAAGATATGTACCTTTAAAATTCTGAATTGTTAATGATCACTCTGCATCTTGCAATAGATGGATGGACTTTACAATTATTGTTGCTATCTGGAATGGATACATAGATAGCCATGGCCTATGTATTTGTTCATAACTCTTTAGGTTTTAATATTAGTGTAATATTTACTTCCTGGTTAGTGACATGTTCATTGAATTTAGTTAATATTTAGGATGTGTTCCCAGTACTTATTATCTGACTTGACATTGAAGTAAAATGTACAATGTTTACAGAACTTCACAGAAAAATGGATTTCTTTTCATTACTCCTCATTTTCTTGTAAACCATCAATCAAGTGTTTTGTAACAGCGAATTTGCAGCTTTAATGTGCATAAGAATCTCCACAAAATCTTCTCAAAACACAGATTATTATTCACTAAGTCAGAGGTGAAGCCTAAAGTATCACATTTCCTACAAGCCTCCAAGAAGTACCCATGTTGTCAGTCCGTGTCCTACGACTTGAATATTATAGCTGTCTGAAAAAGATACTGGAAGTGTGCTGTAGATATCGTTCTGTATAAATAAAACACCGATTGGCCAGTGGCCAGGCAGGAAGTAGGCGGGACAAGGAGAGAGGAGAATTCCGGGAAGTGGAAGGCTGAGGTGGGAGACACTGCCAGCCGCCGCCATGACAAACAGCATGTACAGATGCCGGTAAGCCACGAGCCACGTGGTAAGGTATAGATTTATAGAAATGGATTAATTCAAGATATAAGAACAGTTAGCAAGAAGCCTGGTACGGCCATACAGTTTGTAACCAATATAAGTCTCTGTGTTTACTTGGTTGTGTCTGAGCAGCTGTGGGACTGGCGGGTGAGAGAGATTTGTCCTGACTGTGGGCCAGGAAGGAAAACTCTAGTTACAGAAGTGGGGCTGTTTAAATGTTTCTTCTGCCAGCCTGGGATATTTTTGCAATACTTTGGGTAAAGTGATACATAAAATTGATACAGAAATCAATCACATATTTTCAGATAATACATCTTAAAGAAATTTTTTGTGTAGCGTGTACACTCACAACACTGCATCCTCACCTACAATAGTCTTGAGTTAGGCAGTGTTGACTGGGGGCTCTGTGATTCGATAGCCATGATACATGTTCTGAAGTAAGCTGCACTGAAGTCGCATGAAGCAGCCCAGGTAAGTTTTGCCCGAAGCACCTTGGACCCATTACATATTAAATTTTGAATTTATTTTTGGTCATGGCGTGTTTAGGAACCTTTTACTGTTGACTATTTTGTGACCTGCAGGTTCAGTTACAAGAACCCGATGTAGGACTGTGAACTACAGTGTAGGAAGCTGTGCCTAACAAGAGAATGTACAATATTAAGTACTTGAAGGATTATATGTTACATGATACTCCACATTCAGTTAATGCCTCAAGCACTTATCATAATAGACAAACATGATGTGTTTATATTAAATAGAACATATTTTAATGTTCTAGGCATGCACAAGGGAGCAATGTGAGGGAGTGGAAGTTATTAAACTAAATCTAAAACAATTCTTTGAAGTCTAGAGAGTTCTTTATTAAAACATTTAATTTATACATTTGCTTTTGTTATTGATATACAAAATGTTGGGTCTTTAAAAATAAACATTTTTAACATATGAAAGGGGAAGCATAATTCTGTAAAGAAGGTTAAGTTTGGATGTATCAGGTATCATTTTTTTTTTTTTTTTTTTTGGTTTTTCGAGACAGGGTTTCTCTGTGTAGCTTTGCGCCTTTCCTGGGACTCACTTGGTAGCCCAGGCTGGCCTCGAACTCACAGAGATCCGCCTGGCTCTGCCTCCCAAGTGCTGGGATTAAAGGCGTGCGCCACCACCGCCCGGCATCAGGTATCATTTTTGTCAGCTGATGGAGAGGGCCTTCCACTCTGGCTCTCACAGCCTTTAGCTATCATTAATGAACTGACCTCTCAGGTGAGTAAATATTCATTTGACTCACTGTAGTAGGTTTCTGATTTATGTTGATTTGACCACTTATTGGTGCAAAACACATATGACAGGAACCAGACTTCTGGCAATGTATTTTAATAATTCTTTGAGAATGTAATGCAGTAATAATTGGAATATATTTATCTCCCTGAACCCCTCCAAGATTCATCCCCATCCCCTCCCAACATCATATTCTCTTCTTTTCTTTTCATAATCCAGAGAGTCCAGTTTGTGACAGCTGTATATTTCTGGGTGTGGGCCCTTGACTGAAGAATGACCCACCAGGGACCACACTTTAAAGAAAACGGACTCTCCTTCCCCTCCCTATCAGCCATCAACTTCCTATAGCCCCTTAGCTAGGAGTGGGGTGTAATGAGTCCACCCCCACTCTATTCTGGAGTGCTAACTGATGTGATCGTGTGTGGACTCTTTTGTAGGCAGCCACAGCTCTTGTGAGTTCCCGAGCTCCTGAGTACAGCAGTCCTGTCTGGCACAGGGGATCCCATTTCCTCCCCATCCTCCCTGACCTCAGACTGGAAACTAGACATTTAATGTTAGATTTTGATATTTTTTTTCTCGGCTAGCAATCTTGGTATGACCCATGTGTGAGACTCTGTCAGGACACTGGGCAGTGAGAGTGGGGTACACCTCCAGAATGCCACCCTACCGTGAGGATGAACAAATGACGTTCTACAATAAACTGTGTGGCTGAACTATGGTGTTCAGTCGGTTAGGTGTATTAAAATTTGGATGTGTGGCATTTCTCCTTCAGCGTGTGTGTTGGGCTGTAATGGTGATGCACGCTAAGGCTCATTTGTGTTAAAAGCGGTTTCTTGTTTTTGTGTGTGAGCTGGGTGAGTTTGGGAATGACTAAACTCTGCCCACTTTGCAGTCCTACTTCCCATTTCTTCTTTTTCCCTTTTCTGTTCTCAGCATCTTCTCCTTTGTTCCGTCCCCTATCTACTTTAATATAGGAAGACACCATTTTATAGCTTACTAAAATGTTAGACAACTTAGATCAGGAGATACAAATTGTCGGGAACATCTTTTAAGAGAGAAAAAAAGAGACTCCTTTAATTTTTCGTCTCTTATTTTTCTAGGCTTTGTGGGTGGGTGTAAGGAAAATAATTCACATACTTCAGAGAACAGAGGAAAACTCACTTTAGCTATCAGGGTCAACTAATCTAGTCTTGTCTAAAATTTTCCATTTTTTCTCTTCCCCTCTATTTTGAGGGATTCCTTCAGCATTTTAGATTTGTTTACATGTAGTGCCCTCGCGACCACCGTTCACCATGTCCCAGCGAGGGGCTGAGGATACAAGACAGCGGGTCATTCTTCTCAGTAGAATGATGCATGCTGTTTATTGAAGGAGGGAGGAAACCTTAAATACAGGCTTACGGCACAGTGGGAGAACCCGGGAGGGCAGAAGTTCCCTACAGATGTTTTACTTACCTGCATCCTAGCTGTTTACACCAAATGCAGGATACACAAACAAGGAACCTCCTGTGAGCGTTCAGGAGGAAGGAAACTGGCAGGGAATCAGCATAGGGAGGACACCTGATCAAGGTCAGCAAGCAAGGCAACAGCTACCAAAGGAAGCGGGGTGGGCAACATTTACAGAAAACTACACTAACTCACCGCACCCCAGCTCTACCCTGGGACAGAAGTGCTTAAATTCTCTAACTCTCTTTATTTGGTAGTCTGTCTCCCTGTGTCTCTTCTATCTATGCAAACTCAGTTCCAAACAAAAGAAACTAACTCTTCAACGCTTAAATAAATTAAATACGCAAGAAGAAGTGTGTAATGAGGAGATTGTAAGGTTACAAAGAATCAAAATAAAATCTGATTGTGGAGGGTCGATGGATGAATGTCAAGAGCTCCAGAGTATAGTTTGTGAAATTCCGCCTGAAGTCTCAAAGCCAAGTACACGTGCTCCACAGAAGGGTCCAAATTAAATGTGGGGATTGTAAACAATAGGGCTGGGCTTGTCTTTGGATAGAGAGGTCTCAGGGGAAAGAAGGACCAGGGTTGGAAGTGCAGACAAAGAACAACCGTTGGCGAGTTGTCAAGCACTTTATGGCCTCTGATATGCTTGTCCTAGCTTGCTATATCTATTTATAGACAAGGTTTGTCTAGTAGAAGAGTGGTGAGCAGAGTTTAGTTAATTAAGACCTGATTAATTCCTTAGAGAAGTTATCTGCTACTTTAGAGCACTGGTTTCTTTACTCATTGGACATAGACCCTGAAAGTAAGTCCCTCTCTCACTTCTCTAAGCAGGGGTTGTAGGAATGGAGGCTTGATGTGATTCTGTGTAAGGGAGAAGTACAAGAATAGAGACTCCCACTGACTCAAAGAACTTCATAGTCCTTGAGTGTCTTGACTTAGACATGGCAGGAGTTAGCAGCAGGGGCTTCCCAGTTGCTCTACCCAGTACAGCATGCTATGATATTGGCACTTATACCTGTGAGCCATATGGACTTAGGCACAATGGTAAGCCACTAATGGGCTTCAACTGTCCAGGTCTCTCAAACTGAAAAAAAAAAAAGGTATCTTCCTCACAGGAGAACTCAGTGAACATACAAAGTTTAAAATGGATGTCCACTCATGTTTTTGGTGTCCTCAGAAGAACATGAGAACTGATGTTGTTCCGTCTCAAGTAGGGTGTGGGTTTATTCTTCCCACTGGGGCCAATGACAGCCTTTCTTCTTTTATGTATGAATTAATATCCCAGCATTGAGGTGCTCTGCCAACCAGGCAGATGTCTTAAATACTCTTTTGAAACCATCCCCTTGGTAGATGTAAAAGAGGGAACCTCTGGCAGCTGGCTCATGAAAAAATCACAGAAGACTTCTCTCTTAATGTTCTTGGTATCTGCCACTCCCATGGGATGCCTGTTAGCTGAGTGCTCTCTGTACCTTCAATTTCAAATGAAACTTCCTTGAGTCTTCTGATGTGGTCGCCCAAGACAACTTCCTGGGACTCAGGATCACTTATTGCCTTTTTGTTTTGTTTTACTTTCAGTCACAGATTTCACGTGCGTTTTGCATCTTGTAACTGGTGATTATCTTTATGATAATGATGTGACAGAAGAAGCCCATGACTTACATGACCTCAGCACACCAGACAGCATTGCCACGTAGGCCAGTCTGCTCCTTAAAATATAAAGAGAATGGCAAGTATTGAGAGCATATTTTAAAATGCATTAGAGAATTCTTTAATTGATTTCTCATTTATGAAAGATTCTATTCCTGAGTGCATATTATCTGGAATGTGTATCTAAGGTTTTTCTGGGAAATTGTGAGGTCAAGCTGCCATTTCTAACCTATGTCATGTTTTCTTCTTTGCTAAATTGATACCAAATGTGTAGTTTTTTTCCTGAGCCCCTTTAAGGTCTGGAAAACCCCAGCATATACAGACTTCAGTACAGAACTATTTTAGCTTTTTCTATGTGATGCTAGGAATTAAACACAGACACTTAAGAATGCTCAGCAAGTGTTTTATTGTTGAGTTATATTCCTGGATCTTGCTATTTCAAGAGAGAATATTATCATCTCTGTAGCTCAGACTAGCCTGAAACTTCAAATTTTCCCATCTGAGCCCCTAGAGTGCAGAGATTACAAACCTACTGCTATGCTATCTTTTAAATTCTTAATCGTCCTCCATCATTAGCTTTTTTGTAGGAAAGTGGTCCGGTCTTAAACAGTCTATATATTATTTCAGTTTAGCTATTGGTACTAATTGCTTAGCTAGCCTGAGTTAAGCCTGTGTGAGTGTATGTGCACGAGTGAGTGCAACTTCTTCAAGTGTGTGTGTGTGTGTGTGTGTGTGTGTGTGTGTGTGTGTGTGTGTATGTATGAGAGAGAGAGAGAGAGAGCAGACAGAGACAGAGGCAGAGAGACACACAGGGAGATCAGAGAGCCTCATTGTTGAAGGCTTTTATAAATATGAGGCCTATTGCTATGCTATTCCTTATGAAATCATATAGTGGCTAGAAAAGTTATTGCATTCAGAGATTACAGAATTTCTCTTAGGAATATAATACTCATTTTTCAGAATATTGTTCTGAATGTATTAATTTCTATTGACAAGTATCTTTTTTCTCAAGAATAGAACAGCTTGCCCAGCCTTGCTTCTGTAGCCTATGTTTTATCTATCAAAAGCTAGTGAAGCAGTCTTCAATGCCGCAGAAGACACAGCAACTCCAAAGGCATGCCTCTGTCCTTACAGCATTGCGTCTTCAGGATCCAGCAGTCCTCTTTGCTTTGTGTTTCTTCCTTCTGTTCTGATTGCCCATAACTACCATTTAAAGATCTACTGAATGAATGTCTTCACTCCAAGTCTGCCAACAGTCTTTGTGGGCATGATACTCAGTCTCTTAGAAAAAAAAAGATTTAACTGATTGGTTGTTGTTTTTTTTCTTATTAATAGGAAAAAACTCTGCTAAGCAAAACTGTCCCTTTATGTTAAGTCCTTGCGTGTTGCTCAGCATGCAAGTAGATAGCTCTGCATGTGCTGGACACCACTGACAGTCCGACTCGATGTGAGAAAGGTGGAGGTATCCCTTGGTTCAAAGCAGAATTATGGTTACATGAGAAGCATACACAAAGAACTTTGAGTATGACAGGTCCTCTGAAGCCTCCCACAGGGTCCATGGGAGAGATGGGTATCTGACCTGCCCCACTGGACACAGATTTCCATGCTCAAAGGCTTCTGAGTTTTCTATTTGCTGAGTTTTAAGTCCATTTCAGTGAAATAACACTAGAAATCATCCTCACAACCAACTCAAATAGTTAAAAAAATTCCTCTAAGACTTTCTTGAGCTATATGTATTTACAAAAATTTTCTTCTTCCTCAAAACCATTGTATTAAAATGTCTCCATTCTTCCCAGCATTTTAAGATTCACCATTATTAATAATGTATAAGGAACCGAAACTGGAATCCCATTTTATTGTTGACACCTCTGCTGGTGTTTGACAGTGTGTTTGGGCTGATGATGCCCTGAAACAAAGCATTGTCAAAGAAACGACCGGGACTTCAGAATTCAACAAAATAGAAAAGCTTCCAGTAAAGCAAAGGGTCAAATGGTGTTGACTTTCAACAGAATAGGAACAGTTTCAACAGTCACTTATAGCAGTGAGGAGAGCACCCAAAAGAAGACAGACAGTCTATTTGAAGAAATACCCATGCCCTCCACCCAGTACAGGAAATCATCTTCTATACCAGAGTAACTGTGAAAGGCGATATCCTTTCAGGGTTCTGGCAGGCCCGCATAGCCATTGTTGGATTATGATCAGGCCTCCCTCACTGTAAAAGAAAGTCTGCACAGCACATAAGGGGTCACGTGAGAGGTGCATTTGGAAGAATCTCTACCTTTAGGTAAGAAAGTTTACAGGCACTGAAAGAAAAAAGCTACAGTTAATCGAGGCTACAAGAGTCTCTAACAGAAAAGTGCTCATAAATTAACAACAACAACAAAAAGACTTTTGATAGCAATTAAAAGTAGCAAGCATCTTCCTGAAGAGATACATGGTCATGTTCAAAGTAGAAGAAAGCACCACCCTTGCCTTCTATACATAGTTACTTATCCTTGTCAGTCCTCCGAGCCTTCCCAAACTTCATTTCACATCTCTTCTTTATAAGAAGAAATAATGGAATAGAGTTTGAGGAAGACTAATTCTTATAACTTTTGACTTATGTAACATCTCAAAACCTATGATACTTGAAAGATATCGGAAACTCACAGCCAGGTATGTTCAAGGACATTTTAAGATATTTATGTATTTTATTTTATGTGTGTATTTGTTTCTGCATCACATGTGTGCAGAAGAAGGTATTGGATCACTTGGAACTGGAGTTACAGGCAGTCGTGAGCCATCACATGGGTGCTGAGAACTAAACCCTAGTCCTCTTCCAAAGCAGCAGGTGTTCTTTATGGCTGAACTGTCCTTCCAGCTCCCACAAGGGCCTTGGTTTTAAGGTGTACTAAAAGCCAGCTTGGCAATCTGACACATATCCATAGCACAACAAGCAAATCACTAAGCATATATTTTTTCAGGTTAAAACATTCAAGTTCAGAATCACATAAAAACTTTATTCCAACCTGTATAATTTTTTTCTAATGACCCCAGAGACTGCCCTAATACATGCTCATTTTTATACAAGTTGATAGTACACATTTCCTTGTAGATATAAAGTAAGAAAATGTCAAGCTCACTCCTGGTGTTTTAACCTTCTAATTCCCCTTCAGAATCAGGTGGATGAATTGTGATTCCCCTTCTCCGAGGAGTTTATAGCTTTAATCTGATATGGCAGGCTGTTGTTGCAATAGCAGCAACCATTTATTTCAATCTGATTGTCTCCCATATAGAACCACTGCATATACTGATTTAATAACTGGTTGGACACCATCAGCTCTGCATAAAACTATTTATAATAATTCATCTCAGACTCATAATAGTCAACAGAAACATCTTCAGAACTGTCAGCATTGTGCTCATACATTTAGCCAACTCAATGACAAGAATAGTTGTGTTATTTATAGACAAATATCATGTGCATGCTTGAATAAATTGATCCCCAAATTGTCTGCATAATATACACCTTTTAGAAAAACACATCAAAAATGCAATTCTGATAATTTTGCAATGGAAGTAAAGGAAAGCTTAACAGAATATCTTTCCTGAAGATTTTTCCAGGGCCCTGGATGGAGCTTGTATGACAGAATACATCAGCATAAGAGCATGTGATGTCCCGGATTCTCTAGTGAAATTACATTGCATGTGTCTAATTTTTAGGTTTTCTTAATTTATAAAGTTATATGAACAGTTATGGTGACCATTATCTTAATAGACATTTCCATGATAAGTGGATAGGTGTTGAATTTCACAAAGGAAGTGTTAAGGGAGATGGTCCAACATGCAAAGTTTCATGGGAAGCAGATGATCACCAATATATGAATAACTGTGTTCTTTTAGTGAGCACATGCTGTTCTGCTGTTTTCATATACCTGTGAGTAAATATGTACACGGTACATAGACACATATACATATACTTATTCATATATATGGAGCGAAATTTGCATAATTATAATGAAAGTCATTTCCAGACAACTCAATTTCTTTTTGTCATTTCTTGGAGCATATAAAGGTAATATTTACATTACTCTAAAGTCAATTAATGTAGTTAGGTGTAGTAATTATATGTGATTGATCAATCTATCTGTCTACCTGTCTCTCTCTCTCTCTATCTATCTATCTATCTATCAAAATGTGTATTATTAAAATATTTTATTGCTAAAAGAACACTAGTGAATACGTAAGCCTTCAGAGAGGTGCAATGTTTTTTCTGGTGAAGGTTTCATCTTTATGATGACTATTGACTTGGGTGGTGGCTGCAGAAGGTTTGGGTGACTGGGGCAATTTGTAAAATAAGGGCAACAAAGTTTGCTGCATTGATGGACACTTTGCAAAAGATTCCTCTATCCCATGTAATCCTGTCTGGCAGTATCTCTCCCCCAGTAGAACTATCTTCTAAATTGGAGACAACCTTCTCTTCTGCCCTATTTTAGCAACTGGGTCCATACAGTGGTCTAAGTCCTCTGTGGTCCTTTTATCCGTGTGGCTGGCATCTTCTCCAGTATTCCATCTCAAGAAACCACTCCTTGCCCATCCATGGGAAACAGCTCCTCACCCACTAACATCATATTGTAAGATTAGAACACTCCAGACAGAGCTACAAGCTCTGCTTCTATCATTCTCTTTAACTGCCACACCCCTTCATCGAAGTCCTAACCCCCTCAGAATCATACATGAGCATTGGACTTTATTTGTTCAAAACTTCTGTTACTGTTCATATAGTGCTATGCACTATAAACCTTTTAAATGGCATCTAGAATGCTGAATCCCTTTTGATTTGTTTTGCCCCACGCCATCAGAGGAATTACTGTCTGTAAACTTATGAAAGGTATTTCCTAAGCAGTAAAATGAGAGAGTTATTTCTTGGTACGTGGATGCTGGTTATATGTTGTGTAATCAGGTATAAAAGCCACATTAACCCTGATGCATGTTATCAGAGATTTTGGGATGAGCCATACTATTTCAAAAGGACTTGTGTTTTTCTGAAGAATATATTTGAATAGTTAGTTTAAAATATTAAACAAATCTTGTTCTATGTACAGTCATGTACATATAGTCATCCAAGTTTTGTGATTCTATTTACAGAACACAGACTGAGTACACTGTATACAATTCTCTAAAGCATTATTATTTGCAGATGGTCAATGGGTATTGGCTTCAGCCTAAAGCCATCAGCTGCTTGTCCTGTAAAGCCTTGGAACCAGGCTTTGGCTTCTCTCCAATTGTGAAGGTCAAAGAGGACCTCTGCTTCTAGTATAAAAGTCTTTCCCTTATAGTGAAAATCTGTTGGTGAGCACGGTCACTGTCATCAGCTATTGTAGCTAGATGAAAACATCTTGCTGTGGCTTCTACATCATCACTTGCTGATTCTCTCTGTATGTCTATATTATGGAGACCGATTCTTCACTTAAGACTCTTGATCTAACATCTGCCAACTTTAAAGTGCTCTGTAGCATCTCCCTTCTCTCAACCTTTACAGAATTAGGTTTTAGTTTAAGGGAATATTATGCCTAGTCACTAAAACTTTCTCTATTATATAAATAAGTTTATATTTTAGCAAAGTATTTTGTATGCTCACTGAATAACACGTTTAACTGTCTTTAAGACCCTTCTTGTTGTATTCACAATTTAACTGCTTGTCATACAAAAAGGTCTAGTTTTCAGCTCTTCTATACTTTTGATCTGTCTCCTTGCCAAGCTTGATGACATTTAGTTTATGATTGTCAGTGAGAGATGTGTAACCCTTCTTTCCACTTCGAGTTAAAGCCATTATATGGTATTATTTGACAAAATTCAATATTGTTGTGTCTCTGGGAACAAGGGAGCCCAAATATATATATGGTTGTAGAATATTATTTTAAGGTGTGTTACTTTTGTTTATGTTGCATTTGTTTAACTCTGTGAAGCTGTGCTACTTTGCCTGTCTAAAACACCTGCTGGTGTAATAAAGAACTGAACGGCCAATAGCAAGGCAGGAGAAAGGATAAGTGGGGCTGGCAGGAAGAAATAATTAATAGAAAGAGAAATCTGGGAGAGAGAGATCTAGGAGTGAAAGAAAGAGTGAGAGAAGGAGGACACAAGGGACCAGCCATCTAGCCACCCAGCCAGCCATGGAGTAAGAGTGACAGAAGTAAGAGAGGGGGAGAAGCCCAGAGGCAAAAGACTGAGGGTTAAATTAAAGTTAAAAGAAGCTGGCAAGAAACAAGGCAAGCTAAGGCCAAGCATTTGTGATTAAGAATAAGCCTCCATGTGTGATTTATTTGGGAGCTGAGTGGTGGGCCCTCCAAAATAGCAAAAACAAACAACAAGAGAGAGATGGGAGAATGACTCTGTCATTGAAGCAATCAGAATAGGAAACAGGTGCACTTGTGGATTGAATTTGATTTTTTTATGGACACAATTTGTGATGCCCCAAACAATTATTATATAATAATATCAAAGATCATTCATCATCACATGTCATTTCTCCTTCTTAATTTTTCTTCCTTCCATTCTCTATTTTTAAATAGTAGTAGAAGGGAATGAATCCAAGAACTCACACGTGCTGAGGCAAAGCACTCGATTCTCTAAGGTACAAGATCAGCCGTAGGCCAATAGCAATGGATTACTATATAGTATTAGAATAAAGTTAGAAATACTTTAAGAATTACCAAAATGTGACACAGAGATTTGAAATATACATGTGCTGTTGGAACGCAGAGCTGATAGGCTTGCTTGGTATACAAAGCATCCCCAGAAATTTCCCCTTTAGAAAAATATCTATAATTTCTCTCTTCATTTGGTTATGGGTATTTTTTTCTTTTTTTATGATTTGACAGCTTAATACATTTATATAACTGATTTTGGTAATTTTCATCTCCTGTTCCCCTCTCTCATCCCCTCCCTCTCCCACCGGCGCTCCTCTCAATGAGTCCCCTTCCTACCTTCTTTTCCTGTGTGGTCCATTGAGTTTAATTAGTTATTTGCATGAGAGCTGGTGGGAAGTTATTCAGTAAAGCAAGGGGGAGATGGGAAAACAAAGACACAAAACAGAAACTGTTAATTTATGAAAGTGATATCTCCTAAATTCAACAAAGGAAAGCAGAGTAAAACGACATGCATGTATATCATGTATCTCTACTCTCCAATGTCAGGATGCATTTGACTTGGTAGATAGTATTACCTGACAAGGGTGTCTACAGAGATGGCATAGAGACACGTTCAGAGAAAAGAGAAGGAACAAAGGTGACTAGACACTGTCTAACAAGTTGCACTTAGAAGCACTAATTCCTTCTTAGGAGATGGGATTAGTGTGTAGGTAAAGATGTAAATCACCCTTAAAGACCCCACTGCCTAACACTGCTACACTGATAATCAATTTTTAAAAATTAATAATTTCTTTATTAAAAATTTTTAGTTATTCTTCTTTCATATAATACATTCCAGCTTCCCTTCTCTCCACTCCTCCTTGTAACCCCCCAACTCCTCCCCTGGATCCACTTCTCTTACCTATCTCCTCCCAGGAAAGAACAGGCCTCCCAGGAACATCAATTGAACATGGCACAAGATAAAATAAGACCAGGTACAAACTTTCACATGAAGGCTGGGTGAGGCAACCCAGTAGGAGAAAAAGGGTCCCAAGAGCAGGCAAAGGAGTCAAAGACATCCCTCCTCCCACTGTCAGGAATCCCCCCCAAACACCAAGCCAACAACCTTAACATACATGCCGAGGACCTAGTACAGACCTATGCAGGCTCTACAATTGCACTTCAATCTGTGCGCCCCCATGAGCCCTACTTAGCTGATTCTACCAGCCTTGTTCTCCCAATGTCTTTGACCCCTCTGGCTCCTACAATTTCTCCTTCCCTTTTTCCATGGGGTTCCCCAAAGCTCTGAGGGGCATAGTGGAGATCTCCAACCTGGGCTATCTGCCTAATGTTTGGCCATGAGCCTACAAATCTGCTCCCATCAGCTGCTGGCAGATGCCTCTCTGATGACAACTTGGCTACGCACTGATCTATGACTATAGCAGAACATCATTAGGAATTTATATATTTATTTGTATTTTACTAATCATGTTTGGTTCTATCCTAGGCCATCCAGTCTCCAGTTCCTGACCATTCAGGCGATGTTGGGCATGGGCTCCCTCTTGTGGTGTGGGCCTCATAATATACCAGTCAGTGGGTGGGCACTCCCACAAGATCTGAGCCACCATTACCCAAGCACATCTTGCAGTTGGGACAGATTGTAGGTCTAAGGTTTGTGGCTGGGTTGGTGTACCAATCCCTCCACTGGAAGCCTTGTCTGGTTACAGAAGATGGACAGTTCAAGTTCTGTATCCTCCTTTAGTAGATGCCCTTGATAGGGTCACTCTTGCAGATTCCAGGCAGTCTCCACTGCATTAGGTTTCCACATTGTCCCCCCAAATGCCCTCCGATTCCAGTCATCTCTCCCTGAACTCTCTCCCCCTCTCCCTCCCTAAGTCTAATCCTTCCTATTTTCCATTCCCAGCTGCCTCTAGTCCACCTGCAAAACCTATTCTATTTCCCCTTCCCAGGGAGAACTATGTGTCCCCCTCACCACCACCACCAGCATCATTGTTGCTTAGTCTCTTTGGATTTGTGGATTGTAGTATGATTATCATTTACTTTACAACTAATATTCACATATAAGTGAATACTTACTATGTTTGTTCTAGGTCTGGGTTACCTCACTCAGGATGATTTTTTTTCTAGTTCCATCCATTTGCTTGCAAATTTCATGATGTTAATACTCTATTGTGCAAACTTACCACATTTTCTTTACCCAGTCTTCATTTGAAGGACATCTAGGTTGTTTCTAGTTTCTGTCTATTATGAATAAGCTGCTATGAACATAGTTGAGCAAGTGTCTGTGTGGTAGGTTGGAGTGTCTTTTGGGTACATGCTTAAGAGTGACATAGCTGGGTCTTGAGGTAGATCAATTCCCAATTTTCTGAGGAACCGCCATATATGTATGTGCATATATGTTCCTACATTCATAAAGATTACCTGCTTACTTTGTATAATGTTACTTGTATGTATGTTTTCAGGGTTGAATATTTGATATTGAATAAGCAGTTGGTATGCTCTTCCCTGAGGAAGACCATTTCTCCAGCTCTTCGCGGTCCTTAGATGCCTATAGTTCTTTGTGTAGGGGTGAAGCCTCGTGGTCTTCCTCACCCCACCCCTATTCACTTAAACATGTTTATTGTTCTCCTTGTTCAGCTCACATTTGTACAGTCATGTTGTCAATACTTTACGAGTGTAACTTCTGACATTAATCAGAGACACACTCACACACCCCCACACCCCCACACCTCCCCAATCCTGTGGCTTTTACGAGCCTTCTATTCCCTCTTCCACAGTATTCCCTGAGCTTTGAGTTCGGGAGTTGTCTTGTAGATGTATCCATTCTGACTGGGCTTCACAACTCTATATTTTGATTGGATGTAGTTTTCAGTATTTGCTTCTATCCATGGCAAAGAGAACTTTCCTTGATGAAAGGGTGAAGACTATACTTATCTGTATACGGGCAAATATTTATAATGCAGTTATATGTTATTCTGGTTTAGTAAAGTGATACTTATGGGTTCTCCTCCAAAATCCATGACTTTGCTAGCCCTGGGTAGCTGGTTAGGTTTCTGTTACCAGACATGATTTCCCTCTTGTTGAGCTGGTCTTAAGTCCAATTATAGAGCTATTGGTTACTGGTAAAGTGTATGTGCTGCTACTGCACCCTTGGGGGAGAACCAAATTTTAACATGAGTTTTGTGTAGCTGAAGTTATCCTGTTCCTGCCCGGCCTCCATGGCCCTATGGCTGCTTGGATCCAGGTAAACACATGGAGGCTTATATTAATTAAAACTGTTCAGCCATTAGCTAGGCTAACTATTGACTAGCTCTTACACTTAAATTAACCCATAATTCTTATTTATGTTTAGCCATGTGGCTTGGTACCTTTTCCCATTTCTGCCTTCACATCTTGCTTCCTCTGTGTCTGACTGGTGACTCCCAACTCAGCCTTCCTGTTCCCAGAATTCTCCTCTCTGCTTACCCCACCTATACTATACTTCTTGCCTGGCTACTGCCCAATCAGTGTTTTATTTATTAACCAATCAGAGCAACACATTCACAGCATACAGAGCGATATCCACAGCAGATTTGTGAGGATAAACCACACCCAAATAATAGCAAAGCATGAAATTTTATATATTTTGGACACATGAGGGTGTTGTGTGACTGTTCCCCAGGAGATGTGCACAAATGGCTATTCACCCTAGATAGGGAATCCACAGCGGATCAAAGAAAAGGTTTCATCCAGGTCAGACTTGGAGAGCCAATGAGCCATTTAGGTTACTTATAGCACAAAGGTGAGGGGTTAATCACAAGAGCGTGAGTGCCCAAAGCATCCCATCCTAGCAATACTAGGGGTAGTATCTCCCACCCCAATAAAGGGTACTCAGTCAACAGGCAGGCCCAAGTCCACGGGGCAAAGGAGCTGTAGAGAGCTGATAAGTGTTAACAGAGCTGCAGAAGCCAAAAGATAGCCCCATACCAGCTGAGTGAAACAACACATGGTCTGCTAAAGTCACATAGCAAATGTTAGGTCTCAAACCAGGGGGCAAATAAGTAACTGAGGTGTCCATTAACATATCAAAGCCACCAGGTTATCCCAGCATCCCTCAGTCTCTACTGGTCACAGAGCCCTGCTGGCTGGCATGGCATGCCATGCCCCTTCCTCTGAACACTACAGCCCAGAAATTTGGCTGGGCTTCCCTCCTCCCAGCTTTTCTGGCCTGCTTACAGCACAGCCATTTTGGCTCTGCCAATCTCTTGGTCCAGGCTGCCCCTCTTGGTCAGTGGCTCCTCTCCTCTCCCATCACTTCGCACATGGCCCAGCTCAGTCTGACCGTATTTACTCTGGACTCTCTCAGATGTCCCTACCTCTGGCTATGCTCTCCCTTTTATCTACAATAAACTTTCTACTCCACCGTGTCTAGGAGCAGTCATGGCCTTCCTTTTATATTTTTATATTTTTTCATCTATCTGGTGCCAAAACCTTGGAATTGGCATAAATGAGTTCCCTTCCAAAAAAACTTGGCCTCTCCAAACCAACCTGCTAATTTGACTCTCCTCGGGTATGGTGAGATCATTTGTTTCTGCTGGCTTCTGCCACCCACAAAATTGGATTCCAAATGCTAGAGTCTCATTCTTCAGCTGCTGCTTCCCTCTGCCTGTTTGGTTTCTACCCACTTGTCTCTCTTCTACTCCTTTTAAGTCTCTCCCTGGGCTCTGGCCTGCTTTGCCCTCCACCTGGGCACGTGTTTCTCTGGCTCCTGCAGCCCGCTCCGCCTCTGGCCTGCTACACCCTTGTGAATAACTCCCTTTTCTCTTGCTCTCTCCCCTCTCCACCTCTACTGGGTAAGTGTCCCCTGAGCTGCCTGCTTTGCTTACTGTTACTGCAGAAGCCACACCACTACGCCAGGAAGCTCCCCTCCCCCTCGGTGGGCTCCAGTCATAAAGACAAGGGATGCCTTTCCTTTGTGATTTGGAGCATTTTTCTCTCTGACAAGTTTCCCATTCATCTTGGGGATGCCCCAGGGGAAATTCTTGACACAACATCACTTTATCCACCTCAGCTCAGCTAGCCTGCCTGTAAGAACTGCAGTCCTGTTGACCGTCCCTCTCTGGTATCTCTCAGCTCCCACCTCTGGTCCCACAGCTTCTGTTCTCAGCTCCCTCCTAAAGATTCCTCTCTGGGCTCAGAGTTGCCTGCTCTCTCTCCCTTAGCCCCCCCCCCCCCCCCCCCCCCCCGTGGAGTTCCTGCTGCAGCTTCTCTAAGTCTGAGCCACTGTGTGCTCTTTTTCAGCTCCTTTGTGAAGCTTATAGAATTCCTTCCAGAGGGTTTCACAACCGCCCCCCCCCCCAAACTACAAACAGCTTGGCCTCAGTACAGATCAATGGCCATAACTAGCTCACTGGGTTTCCAAATTCTCACAAATTGTACCAACAGTCACTGCACCAATAGATGACCCCCAAATCCCTTATATCTAAACTTGCTCTGCTCCACACTTCCAAAAGTCTCTTATCTCCACTTTCAACCCTTAAAAATCTTTTATCTCTATGAGTTCTTTGCTCTCTGCTCTCAAAAAAAAATCTCTTAAGACTATACTGTAAACTTTATCTCAGGATTTCTAAATTCACTGGGCATGGTTAAAAAAAAATCTGTAAAATCTGTAACAAAATTTGGTTTAAAACTTATAACAAAAGGCTTATAATTTAAAAAAATCTAATCTTAATTTGCTACAACATATTACATATGTGATTCAACTCTTGTTTAGATATACTGCACACATAACTTGGAATCAACTTTTGTTTAAAAACGGATATTCTAAATAATAACCATGTGGTTGGGAGCCACCTTTCCTAAGGTTAAAGGGTACATGTGGATTCCCCATCTTAAGATGACTGCATGGTATAAAACAAATAACCAACACCTATATAACTTTTCAGTTCTACCGAGCACTCTCTGCCTTTCAGACTGAGGGAGTGAAAACAGGCCTCCGAAATATTTTGGATCGATAGGAATTTTTGTATGATGATAATTCTTGTTCGTTTGAGACAGGGTTTCTCTGTGTAGCTCTAGAGCCTGTCCTGAAACTCACTCTGTAGACCAGGCTGGCCTCAAACTCACAGAGATCTGCCTGCCTCTGCCTCCCAAGTGCTGGGATTAAAGGCATGTGCCATGTTCTACTGTGGAATAATGCTTTTGTACATTGGTTTAACAAAATGCTGATCAGCCAGTAGCCAGGCAGGAAGTATAGGTGGGATAAGCAGACAAGGAGAATTCTGGGAAGAGGAAGGCTGAGTCAGGAGATGCCAGGCTGCTGTCCAGGGAGCAGCATGTAATGGCACACAGGTAAAGCCATGGAACACATGGAGACATATAGATTAACAGAAATGGGTTGAGTTTAAGTGTAAAAGCTAGTCAGTAGGAAGCCTGAGCTAATAGTCGAGCAGTTTTAATTAATATAAGCCTCTGTGTGTTTACTTGGGTCTGAGCAGCTGCAGACCTAGTGGGACACAGGAAAACTTCAGCTACAGTGTTCACTCTGGACTCCCCTAGAAGTCCTTGCCTCCAGCTATGTGCTCCCTGATATCTACAATAAATTTTCTCCTCTGCCATACCTAGGGGCAGTCATATCCTTTTTTTATTTCATTTCATCATTCAGTAACTGGGAACAAACAGAAACTTTCTCAGTTTCCTATGTCTACCTCTGCACAGACAGAGACTGTGAACTTCTGGCTCAGCATTCTCTTTCCTGACCAGGATTGGCACCTCTTTTTTGATTGCTCATATTTTACAATGCATTTGCATACCTATATTCAGTCTATCAGGGTCAGGATGATGCCCTGACACCTCTTTATATTCGTACATTCTAGGGCTGCAGATCAGAGCAGCGGCAGAAGCGGAGTGGGGAGGAAGAGACAGAAAACTACCTTCTACACTCACGTAGACAGACTCATTGAAAGTTCTCATTAAAGGGTCTTTGTACTTGAGGCTTTTTGGGACAGACTTGAGAATTTGACCAGTGACTGCAAGCATGGGGACTTCTTCCTGCCTTAGCCTCTAAGATGCAGCACTCAGCTGGGCTGCAGCTAGATCTGGCATCCAAAACCCACAGCCTCCAGAGACTAAGATGCCAGCCTTTGAGATCTCCTGGAGACAGAGGCTTGTTGTTCCTACTGCACCCATCAGGTGCCTGCAGACTTGCTCTGAAAGACTGCTCATGCTTGCCACCCCAAAACCCTCTCAGAACATCTGGTCTATAACACCTGGAGCTGTACCTCTGAGAGCTGTTAGGGCTCCTGGCTAGCACCCTGCTGCTATTGAAGTCCAAACCTGATTTGTACAAATTGTCAACACTTCACAGGGCAATCTGTCTACAGTAGCTTTACCCTTAAACAGTTGTTAGTCCTAAAGTGACAATAAAGTAACCTCCTGTCTGTTCTCCACAGGGCTTACCCAGGAGTACAGTGGGAAAAGAACCACTGACTGCCTCATCATGGATGATGACTCACAAAAGCTGCATCCCTGCAGCTCCCTGCAGGACTTTCCTGCAGCTCAGCTGGTGCTGGGGAGTCCTCTTTCTCCAGCAGTTGCTCAACTGTGAATCTTGCAAGTTTTTGATGCTTCCTGAGGATTTCCTGTGTTGTTTACTTCCTCAGTCTCATGAGCCTTCTCCTAGGTACTCCCATGAACCTACTGCTGCCCAGGTACCCAACAGAAACTTTCACTATAATATATAAAAGCCATGTTTTCAACATACAAACTTTCATTATTTATTCACCCGATCGATCATCACTGCAGAGGATAACAGGGTAAGAATAAAATGTTTTTCACTGTAAGAGTTTGGGGAAAGGTTAATTTTTTTTCTTTAGAGTTTTAAGACCCAAGGTCACAAACACAAGGCAACACCAGAAACGTTCTGATAAATACATGCTTGTAATCAGCTTGTCTAACATTTTCACATTGTATTGTTTGGGTTACGATCTCATTTGCTAGTGTATTCAGGTCTATAACTGACCTAAACTGGCTTCAAGCTTGCAGTGAACCTCTTGTTTCAGCTTCCTGAGTACAGAGCCCCACAGTCTTAAGCCACCACACTCAGCATTCCAGTCAAATTTCTAACTTAATTATAATTATATGCTGAAAATGTTTCTAAAATATCAACTACAATAATTGCTGAATTAAAACTCAATGCCTAAGCAATGACCAAGACCCTGAAGGCCTGTGTTGCATTGGTAGCTTTGTAAAATATAATAACTACGTCTGAAAGAAAATGTTATTGGGTCAAATCAGCTGACATTCAAATCCATGTTAGGCCTCTTTGTCTAAACTTGGAAATGGCATATAACTTTTCTGATATTCCGTCCTCTCTTTTGCAAAACTTGGTTAACAATAAAATACCTTACACAATCCATCAAGTATAAGCAAGATCATATAGAGCTATAGAGCCCAAAACAGTGCATAAGTTTTTGGGGTTTTTTTGTATTTTTTTTGGTTTTTCGAGACAGGGTTTCTCTGTGTAGTTTTGGTGCCTGTCCTGGATCTCACTCTGTAGACCAGGCTGACTTCAAACTCTCTGCTTCCGGAGTGCTGGGATTAAAGGCATGAGTCACCACTGTCTGGCTTCAGTAAGTTTGGTAAGGGAAGGGAATTGAGCCAGATTATGAAGGGTATCAGCTTATTGCCCTAACTTCAGAAGGCTCTTTGGAAAAGAAAATTCTCTTAGGTTGGTGACTAAATTTTTCCTTCCTGTTAGTCCAGATGTGGTAGCTGAAGACACACATTACATTCTCGCTGGCAAAGTGCCTCTTCAAATTAAAGTCTGACTTGTTGCTTCATAGTTCGCTGCCATCTTTCAAAGGTAAAAGAATGTCATGTCAAGTTCCAGGAAGCTGAAGAAGGAGACAGACAATGGAATCGCCAACAAGATTGGCTCTGCAGTTGATTTAGACACAGCACAAAGCTTAGAGCGGTCCCAAATGTATTATACCTGCCCTTTTCTGAGCATGTGATATTAATATTTTTAAACAAAGCATTATAGGTTTTTATTATATATTGTTGAGTTGTTTAGCAAAGTTATGAATGGCTGCCTTGTGTTTTTGTGTCTTTATGACATTCAGAATACTTAGATATAGACATGAATATTGATATAAACACAGAGAGACACTTGCAATTTTGTTTTATAATCTCTTAAATAGGTATAACTGTAAGTATTATGCTATTATACATTGTAAAAATTGATTTACTCTGGCTTATATTGAATTGGTTCATGTTTACCATTTAAACATCTGTATTCAGTTCATAATCTAAATAATTTTATGAGTAGAGTCTGGAAAATAATATCATTCCCTATTCAGTCTCCAACTACACAGAAAGTATTAGTTTGTTTATGGAAGTATTAATATATCTTAGAGGTAAATATATTAAAATTAGGTATTTGGTGAGCATTACATGTGAAGGTTTTCTTTAGGCCAACCAGAATTGGTGTTATTACTCCCTCAATGCAGTCTAAACTATCCTCCATCTACAACTTAGTTATGATATATTGATGAGTTAAGAAAACTAAACATGTAGAAAAATGTATTCATACAAAGCAGTGTAGAAGAATAGAGGAATGAATGTATTGTAAGCCCCACGGGAGGCCACCCCTAAATAAAATCAGAAATTCGTATGAGTACAGAATCTTTGCACAGGGTTGTGGATCTATGTATTAATAAATTGGCACAGAATATTAAAGCAAAGGTTTAAATTCTAAAGAAAGAGACCTGAATGTAAAAGAATAGTTCACAACACAAATGTGTTCAAAATACAGTTATTGAATATTTATAAATTATTTTAAAATAGTCTAAATATCAAGTTGTAGTAAAATAGCCTATGGGATGTTACATAGCTATCTAAAGTATGTGTTTGTGTGTTTGCGGTATTTGGAATAGATAGAGCTCAGGGTTTTGTACATGTTCAGCAAGTACTCTACACACTCTACACTGAGCTGTCCTTGGCTTCAATAGGATGGATTTGATTTAAAGTTAAAAACTTACCAACTATTTTATAATGGAAAAAAGTAAATTCCCTGCTTCATTAACTATCTGCCATTATATTTTACATGTCCAGCTCATCATGCCCTTGGTATCAGCTAGGAAAACAAAAATATGCTAGATATTCTAAGTTCTAGGGCTGGGTGATGGCGTTTGGAATCATTTCTTGTCCTCTGTGTAATATCAATGCTGAATTGATCATAAGAGGAACTGAATATCAACAGAAAGAAGATTCTTTCCCCACCCTCTACTTAACTAATCTTTTCCATTTTACACTTTCCTGGCAAAACCTAGGACTCTTCTGGAAATTAAGAAACTGTGTAGTCCCAGCCAGAGAGTCCTGAAAAAGGATAAGGAAGGGTGGATTTGGAAATAGAAGATGACACCTTCACAGAAACTGCAGGCTTATTCTGATTAAGTATAACGACGCACATGAGAATGACGCACATGAGGAGGAGCTCAAAGCCACAGGTCTTAGAGGAACAGTATTGAGACACAGCAGCTTTTACTAATGATTTTTGTTAATTTAATTACCAAAGGTAAAATGCTTCTTAATGAGATGAATTGGATATAAATAAATGATGTTAAACTTTTAACATGTATCATTTGTTTTTATTAAAGCGATTCAGCCATCACCATTCTACTCCAACAGGTATTTTATTATAGAAACTAATTTAAATGCACATGATAAACGAATTGTGTTGAAAATTCCATTTTTCTTCAATTCTAACCTCTTGATCTTAATTAGCTTCTCCACTTCTGTTACCATAGAAACCAGCAAGACAATCAATAAGATGCAATGGTAGCAAGGTACAAGCAGAAGCATTCTCCAAGTTCAGCAACAACATTTATTTTAAATCATGGGACAAATTAGTATTTGCAATTAGATTAGAGGTAATATGGTTCAAGATTCAAAATGGGAAATGCAGTCAAATGGTAAACAAAGATGATAAACTTTCCCAGGGTGCTCCTGTTTTCTGCAGTCTACTGCAAAAAAGAGTAATGTCTAGAAAATTGAAGATCATAATTTCACATGGCAATTCTTTTTTTAAATAAATGCATCATGTTCTATTCTTTCACCCCACAAGCATTTTCCCACAGCCAAGTAAAAGTACATTAACAAGTCTATAAAGACGATGATATAAATGCCCCATCCTTTGAATGAAAGACCTGCCTCATTCTGACCGCTTCTTTCCCTATAGACTGAAGCCTGGTGTCTATACACAGTTCCTCATTCAAGACACAAGTCAAGGCAAACTTCTCCTGAGGGTTGCCCTTGACTGATGAACCTGACAAACACCAACTGTGTTTCATTCCATTAGTGACAGACTGAATCCGATGCAGTGCACATGAATTGACAGTACTATGCCTGCATTCCAGTCTGAGTGCCCTGAAAATGTTCAATTTCCGATGCTCTGCATCTGAGTGTGGTGGCATCGCTATGCCACCCTCACTTCTGATACTTGCTATAAGAAGCATATAGCAGCCGGGCGGTGGTGGCGCACGCCTTTAATCCCAGCACTCGGGAGGCAGAGCCAGGCGGATCTCTGTGAGTTCGAGGCCAGCCTGGGCTACCAAGTGAGTTCCAGGAGAGGCGCAAAGCTACACAGAGAAACCCTGTCTCGAAAAACCAAAAAAAAAAAAAAAAAAGAAGCATATAGCAAACAGTGGTTGGCAAAAAAGAAAAGCAAGCACTGTTTATGTACGTTTTGCTTAGAAATAGAGGAGAGTGGGTTCAAGGTTATGCCTACAATTTCACTTCAGCATCTCATGCACTTCAGTGTGATTTTGTTAATGCAGAGCAGTTAAGAGCTTCTGGCTCGGGGCTGGAGAGATGGCTGGGGCTGGAGAGATGGCTCAAGAGGTTAAGAGCACTGGCTGTTCTTCCAGAGGTCCTGAGTTCAATCCCCAGCAACCACATGGTGGCTCACAACCATCTGTAATGAGATCTGGCTCCCTCTTCTGGCCTGAAGGGATATATGCAAGCAGAACACTGTATACATAATAAATAAATAAATAAATAAATAAATAAATAAATAAATAAATAAATAAATAAAAAAACCCAATTAAAAAAAAAAAAAAAAGGGGTTGGGGATTTAGCTCAGTGGTAGAGCGCTTGCCTAGCAAGCGCAAGGCCCTGGGTTCGGTCCTCAGCTCTGGAAAAAAAAAAAAAAAAAAAAAAGCTTCTGGCTCGGTAACTGTTGACTATGAAAACTTTATTCCTCCTGGATATTTTGGAGAAAAATAATTGTGAGGATAACTGGTACAATGCATTCTTATCCTTCCCCTTTGAACTTTCCTGTCTGCTGTTGTACCCAAGACATAGATAAAGCTGAACAAAGTCTCTTCAGTTGTACCAAGAAAATCCTCAAGTACTGTGTCTCCAAATACATAACATGGATTTCTCATTTTCCTCTATGGTGAAGTTTAATTGACTTAATGTGTATGTGGTTATTTTAAGATATTTTCACATTATGAATACAAATTTTATGTTTAACATACAGGTAAAAGAGGGAAAAAGTTACAAAATAATTAGGTAAACCAACTGAGAAGTGTAGTGGGAAGTTTTTCTGTGTCCCACCTAGCCCACAGTCAGGGCAAATCTCTCACCCACAGTCCTGCAGCCTTTTATAAAATAATCACATAAAGGCTTAATATTAATTATAACTGCTTGGCCATTAGCTCAGGCTTATTACTGACTAGCTATTACATTTAAATTAACCCATATTTCTTATTTATGTTTAGCCATGTTGCTTGGTACCCTTTTCTGAGTTCTGCCTTCACATCTTGCTTCCTCTGTATCTATTGGTGACTCCTGACTCAGCCTTCCTGTTCCTAGAATTCTCCTTGTTTGTTCACCCCACCTATACTTCCTGCCTGGCTACTGGCCAATCAGTGTTTTATTAAACCAGTGTACAAGAGCATTATCCCACAGCAGAGAAGTCTAATAAAGTATGGTGAATACTAGGAATAAAGTTTGTGTTCAGGTTACCTTTTACAATATGATCTCTTTCTTATCATATGTAGATACAAATCTTTATCTAATGTAGATACAAATCCAGCATGCTAGGGAAGATTCTATACAAATTTGGTGTACAGTATAAGATCATATATTGCACTGTTATTTTTCTCATCAATTTTATAGAAACAGAAAAACTAGTACTCACTTCATTCTGAGCACTAATGAATTTTGACATGTGAGGTAGATATAAAATTGCTCAATTTCCCAGCTCCAGCCATGTTCAGTGTTGTTTTTCATTAGCTCTCTTAGAATCTAACACTTTGAACTTCATTACCTGAAGTGACACCATCAAGCATTGTAATATTTTCCATTTTTCCTTTTTAACATAAATCCTTGCTTTATACTGTATCACTGCTCATCAATTCTTTGTTTCCCTGATGCATACATCCATGCTGTTCTGCTCTCTTAAATTTGAACATGAAACATATAGTATGAACAAGCTGATGAAGTCCGAGGGAAAATGATGCCTATCACTTCAGGGCAGTCAAATATTTTACAGCTTATCTTTTTGCTACAATTGCAGTGCCTTGGGTTGTTACTCCTTCCTTGACTTGGGTTCTAGAGTACCAATAGTGACAGTGTAGAAAAGATCACTCATCTATCCTATCATGAACATAAAATGTAAGCATGACATAAATCTTATCAATAAACTAAGACCCCACTAATTTTTAGGTAAAGTTTAATCTCTGCATGCCAGATTTCTTTGTTCTTATATGGATTGTGGCTGTTTTTAGCTATATGTATAGTGTTGAGTAGTTGTAACAGATACTGTTAGGTCCACAGTAATATTTGTCATCTACTCCTATTCAGGAGTTGTTTTGGACTCAGCTTTTAGTCACTGAGATAGATAATCAGCCATTCCTTATTGGAGCTCAGTGAGACCATTCTTTCACTGATAAGCTTTTGTCTTTGAATTTTGTTATAGACTTAACAACAGGCATGAATTCCAAGAAGATTTAGGGTTTTTTTTTATTTTTTTTATTTTATTTTTTATCTTCAGTACTGTATGAGAGCAAAAAGGACCTGACTGGAGACAGAGCCTCCAACGAAGAGAGCAAGGCACAGAGCTAAGGGGCAGGTCCAGCTCAGTCTTAACCGGCAGAATCACAAGACCCTTGGTGAGAGCACAGTGCTTGGCCATCTAGACGGCAGCTAAGATTAGAGGCAACAGGATGAGTAACTTTCATGTGTGAGATCAGTGTAGGAGGCCTCTAACCGTGGCATAATTCTGGTCTTCAGACTGAAGGTAGCCATAGACAGAGCAAATTTGAAAGCTCCTGCATAACACAGCAGCATTCTGAGCACATCCTGGAAATTTTAGGATGAATCTGTTTAGGAGTAAGACATGAGACCTAAATGAGGAAGCCAGTTGTAGAGACTGAGCTGACAGGGTGTGGCAGTGACGAATAAGTACTTGCAGACAAATGGAGAGGGATTTGGGAAAGAAGGGAAAAGCAACAGTCCCAGCTAATTCTATGAGCATTAGACACTCACTGTCCGTGGAAAACAACACAACAGACAGGCTGTCTCCAGTGAGTCTCAAGAGTCACCTTAATTTTCAGTAACATTGCTTGTGGTAAGAGAAGAAATGATACAGAGGCAGCTGATTCGTGACTGTGTGAGCCAAGACTGGTGAGGTCAAGAATGAGAAGAGAGGTCAGTGCAGGACTCAGTTAAACCGTACGGGGAAAGGTACAGCAACTCGTTTCCTCCCTCTCTCCTATCCAACTGTGTTCATGTCCTGATAATCATCTTAGTGTTTTTACACATTCTTATACTCTCCAGGCCTCCAGCCCTTGGTTGGTTTGATTTATTTCTTAAGTAACCTAAATTCTGGAGTAAGTCATTTCATGTATGTAAGGTCAAGCTCTCTTTAACCTGTGCCCTCCAATCGTTCAACTGAAAATTGATTTAGATCCTTAAATTATACTCTCCATACTTGGTTTTTATTTTTTGGTGTTTTTTTTTTTTTTTTTTAGTCTTGCTTTAGAAACTCACTAAACAGTGATGATTAGATCCACTACAAATGCATTATCTCTAACTTGGCAGAATGCAAAAAGCAAGTCAGCAATTCTTTAGTCTTTTCTAATTGACTTCCAATTATAATTCCGGCATTATAGTTCTAACAGCTGTTCCAAACTCTCTTCAAGCTCCAATTACAACCTATTCATTCATTCAATAAATAAAATTTTTAGCATTTACTATACACTAGGCTCTCTGTTAGCTATTTGGGAGACAACAGTGAGAAACATAGGGATAACCCTTTGACTTCATGAAGTTTATGATCCAATAGATAAAAAGAAACGGATAAGGCACATTATTATTAGGGTCATGACAGGGTGAGTACAGGTATTCAAATTATTATCAAAATTCATCTTTTCTCATGAGTTTTACTTGCCCAGGTTAAATACTAGAATAATTTTTCCATGTTCTCCAGAAACCTGGATTTTATGCCTGTAACCAGTACCCACTATCTGTAGAGACAGACATGTCAATTCATAAAAGACTAGTTTAATGGGAAAGCTGAAGGTAATTGAGTTCCAAGGCTAGTCCAGGGGAGAGAAACAATGCCTCAACCCTATAACAACCAGGTCCCACTTGAAAATTGCAAATGATTTCACTGAAAGATTATGGGTGATTAAAAAAAAAAACCAACCAATGATCTAATCCAGATGCTCATGAAACCTAAAATTCTACAAAAATTTCATTCCTTAGTAATTAGCCTCTAATGAGAGTGAGTTATATAAAATCCCAGGCAAATGTTTGCAGAAAATATCCTAAGAACATATAATAAAATCAAAGAGTATATGAACAAATCTGAAGAGAACACAAGCAGCTAAGTGAAACAGAGAAGTCAGTTCAGGTTCTGGAAATGTAATTCAATGGAGAGATAGAAATAATGGAAAAATTAAATTGAAATGTTAATTTCATAGGTCACATAAAAACTCAATAGAAAGTCCACCAACAGACTGGATCAAGTAGAAGATAGAATATGAGGGAGCTAAGATAAGGTTAATATGTTAGAACACTCCAGCAGAGACAAAGATAAGTTAATAAGGTAAACAGAAAAGGTGAGATCTGTGGGTAAGCATTACAAGACCCAAACCATACATCACAGAAACAGAAGAAGCACTTCAAGCTATCAGCCCAGGAGACATATTAAACAAAACCATAGTGCAAACTTTCCCATACCTAGGGAGGCATTTGGAAGAGAAGAGTCCTTCACTACGTCATAGAGTAGTGAAATGAACAGAATGCAGGGAGAAACACCAACTCCCCTATTAAAGGAAACTTGCATATTAAAGGGCAGGAGACACTGCACTTCAGTAACTGAAAAATGGTAAGTGCCAACCCAGATTAATAATAATCTTGCAATAATTATTATAATAATATAATGTATAGTATATATTATAAATAACATATAATAATAATAATTATAATTATTATAATAATCCTGCAAAGTTATCTTCCAGAATCAAAATAAAAATAAAAACTTTCCAGGCTAAACACAGACTGAATGTATTTATAACCACTAAGCCAGCTCTGTAGAAAATACTCCAAGGAGTCCTGCATGCAAGAGAAAGACAAACATATCCACACCATGGCAGGAATGAAAATCTGTACTAGATGAGTGAATAAGCAAAAAGGAATGAAGAAAGCACCAAGCCTTGCAAAACAAAACAAAATAGCAAGAATGAAAATTATCCTCAATATTACCTCTGAGCATTATCGGTCTAATGTATCCAAGGAAAAGACCTAGTAGCAAATTGGTTTAAAAATATGGCTGGGGATTCAACTTAGTAGGTCAAGATATTTGTCAAAAAGTCTGAGTTTGATCCTGGGACCTAAATGGTAGAAAGAGAGAATCAATTCCGACAAGCTGTCTTCTGATTTCCACATGTGTGTAATGGCACACACATCCCTTGTCACACAATAAATAAATGTAATAAAAATAATAAACAGGACCCACCTATTTGATATAGATATATAAGAAACAAGCTTTATTGATAATGATTAGCAGAGCCTTAAGGTGAAAGAATAGAAAAAAAATATTCCAATCTAAAAGAACTAGCAAGCAAGTAGGGGTAGCAATCATAGTATTTGAGGGAAAAAAACGGCTTCAAACTAAATTAATCAGAAGTGATAAATGACATTACTACACACCGATTAACAGAATACCCAACCAAGTGGGTATTACAATTATAAACATATGCATACCAGACGTTGGAGTACCCTATTTCATATAACAAACACTACTGGATTTAAAGGCAAAGATTGGCTCTAACTCCATAGTAATGAGTGACTTCAATATCCCTCTTTCACCGACAGTCAGATTGACATTTATTTAGAAGACAGATGAAAAAGCACCATAGTTCAGATGAACCTACCCAACATCTTCAGAATTTCCTACCCAAAGACTGCAAACTACACATTCTTCTCAGGAACCCATGGAACTTGCTCTATCATACTTTAGAACAAAAAGGAAGAATTAACAAGTACAAGAAAACTGAAATGATTTCTTTTATGCTATCTGATCATAAGAGAGTAAAACTGAAAATCTAAAGCAAAAGAAGCTATAGAACATGGAACCCCATGGAGATTCCAACGACACATTATTGAATACTGAGTGGGTCATTAATGAATTCATATGGGAAATTTAAAAATTCTTGGAATCTAATGAGAATAGAAGCACACACATCAGACTTATGAGACACAATGAAAGTGGTTCTGAAAGCGAAGCTATAGTTATAAGTGTTTACATTTGATATATCAGAGAAGACCCAAAGAAATAATCTTAGGGTATACTCTGTAGTCTTATAAAACAGTAATAATAATCAGACCCCAAATCAGCAGACAGAAGCAATTACTAAGGATCAGAATAGAAATCAATGACATGGAAATTAAAACAGCAGTGCAAAGAATCAACAAAACAAAGTTGATTCTTTGAGTAGATATGTAAGATTTATAAACATTTATCCAAAATGAGCCAAAAGAAAATACAAGATGCATGTCAGTAAAATGAAAGATTGAAAGGGACATATTTTAACAGACATTAACTAAATGCAGAGGATTTCTACTGCATGCTTTGAAAATCTAAATTATAATAAACAGGAAAAAGTAGAAAAATGGATAAATTTTTACCATATGACTACCAACTTCTTTATGTCCTAAAGGACAGAAAAAGTTAAAATAGACATAAAGAGAGACTGAAACAGTAATGAAAGGGTTCCCAAATTAAAAAAAATCCAACCCAAGATGGTTTAAAGATTGAATTCTACCAGATCTTAAAGCATACCAATGCTTCTCAAGCCATTCCACAAAATATAAAGGGAAGGAATACTGTCAAACTTAATTTAAGAGGCCAGTATTTCATTCACATGAAAACTGGACAAAGATACAAATTATGATCCAGTCTTCCTCTGGAACATATATGGAAAGTTTATTTGTAAAATATTTTCAAATCAAACACAAAACCACTTCAAAGCAATCATTTACTATGACCCACTGGGCTTCATCTCAAGAATGCAAAGATGGTTAAACATAACCAAGTCAATAAATGGAATATGTCACATTAAGAGGATCAGCCGGGCGGTGGTGGCACACGCCTTTAATCCCAGCACTTGGGAGGCAGAGCCAGGCGGATCTCTGTGAGTTCGAGGCCAGCCTGGGCTACCAAGTGAGTTCCAGGAGAGGCGCAAAGCTACACAGAGAAACCCTGTCTCGAAAAACCAAAAAAAAAAAAAAAAAAAAAAGAGGATCAATAACAGAAATTACATAATCATCTTAAGACACACAAAAATGACATTCCAGAAAGCCCAATGCTTCTTAATGATAAAAGCCTGGAAGAAAGTAGTAGAAATAGAAGAAACATAAATGACCATAATAGTGGACACACAAAAAACTATAGTCAATATTAAAATAAAGAAAAACTGGAAGGATTTCCACTAAAATTAGAAATGAAACAATGGTATCTACCTTCTCTATTCTTACTCAATGTAGTCATTGAAAGGACAGGAGGAAGTCAATTATCCTTATTTGTAGACAAGATGATCTGGTACATAAAACCCTGAAGAGTCCACCAGAGACTTACTGGAACTCACAAACATTTTCACTGAAGTCTTGGGGTACAAAAAAGTCAAGGGCTTTTCTACATGCCTATAGTGAATACACCTAGAACAAAATCAGGAAAATAATCCATTCACAATAATTCAAAGAAAATACCCAGGGGTTGCCTTTGTTACTTTTCCATTTGTTACATATTTCCATAGGATAAAACATCATGACCATGGCAACTTATTAAAGATGGCAGAGAACTAGAGTCCATCAAGGTGGCATCAAGGGACAGCTGAGAACTCACATCTTGACCCACAATTATGCAGAGAAAGAACTCTGGAAACTCAGAGAAAGAATTCAGGTTTTGAAATCTCAAAGGTTGCCCATAGTGATACACCTTCTTCAACAAGGCCACATCTCCTATTCCTTCCCAAACAGTACCACTAACTGGGGACCAATATATGAACCTGTAGGGGCCATTATCACTCAAACTACCACATTGCACTCCCTGGTCCTCATAGACTACTGGCCACATCAGAATGCAAAATATGTTTAGTTTAATTTCCCCATAGTCTTTTACCATCTTAACACAGTTTAAAATTCCAAAGTCTCTTCTGAGATGAGAGGTAATTTTTTAGTTGTAATGCCTATAAAATCAAAAGGCAAATTACATACTTCTAAGATATAGTGGAACAGAATATACATTACCATCCCATAGTGAGGAAATACTGGACCAAGGCAATACCTAATCCAATAGAGTAAACTCTAAATCTTATAGCTCCATGTCTGATATCAAAGAACTTAGCTTACTGCCCTTACAGCTTGACAGAAACTGATACACTTCTCTCCACTGACTCTGCTACCTTTGACTCTATTCATTACTTTGTGCTGGAAGTTTTCCTTTGTAGTTGGAAGATTTCTCCAGGTCATGCCAGGCCTCTGCAGTCCCATGGCCCACTTATAAAACAATCACTCAGAAGTTTATATTAATTATAACTTCTTGGCATTAGCTCAGGCTCATTACTGACTAGCTCTTACACTTAAATTAACCCATAATTCTTATTTATGTTTAGTCACATGGCTTGGTACCTTTTCTCAGTTCTGCCTTATCATCTTGCCTCCTCTGTGTCTGGCTGGTGACCCCTGACTTAGCCTTCCTCTTCCTAGCGTTCTTGTCTGCTCACCCTGCCTATACTTCCTGCCTGGCTACTGGCCAATCAGCATTTTATTTATCAGCCAATCAGAGCAACACGTATTCACAGCATGCAGAACAACATTCCACAGCATCCCTTGCCTTCTAAGTCTGTGAATATATGCTCATCCCCAACCCGCCTTGGCTTGTTACCAGTCTCTGCCATCATTTCCTTCATTTTTGAGCACCAGGACAAAGCCCTTTTAGAACTTTTGGTGCTTTGTCTGTTTCTTAATTATTTTGTTAATATTTTTATTGAAAAACACCCAATCTAAGCCTTGGGATACCACCTTAGAGAAGGATTCAGCATTTCTTATCATTGGAATATGGCACTGGAATCTTGAGTTCAGGATCCTCTGAGTAAAACATATATATAATCCTGTTCCCTCCCCTAATCTCACTTCATCCCTACATCTCTTTGTGAGAATTTTCCTCTAACCTAAACTATTGCTGTGGCTTTACAGCTGAAACTTGTTTCTATGATATTTTTCTTTATTCTACAGGCAAAAATTAAGGTTCTTATAAAGCAAATTCTATCCATTTTTTCTTCTGAAAATCAATATCCTGATATGTTGCTTAGAGACATCCATGAGGCTACGGCATTTTGCTCTTTTAGTTTTATCTCTACTGTTCTTTCTATAGCCTCTGCCCTCATCAATCTCAGGTTTTCATTCTCAAATAAAAGTTACGCTTGTCTATCACAAATACCATTTAACACCGGAATACCTTTTTCTCTTTCCTTTATGTTTTTTTCTACTGAAAATCTCACTGATTTTTAAAGACCTGGTGCAAACATGTATGAACATAGTCCACAACAAATAATGCCTTAATCCTCTGCAATCCAAACCAGGAGTTAATGTACTAAACAAACAATTTAAGTTGATATTTTATTGCATATGTCTTGTAAGATGCAATGGTGAATCAAACCAAGTCCCTACTCTCAGGAGCTTAAAATTGGGGTGTATGTTTATTTGTGTTTTGGATAAGAGGCAGCTGATAGTTGATTTATGTAGAAGGCTGTAGAACATAGTAATATGTGTGAGTGCTTGTGAACAAAGAAAATCAGAGTAAAGTTATGAAAAATGACAGAAGCTTCTCTATAGGTGAAGAGATGAGGTAAACCTTTTCCGAAGAGTTGATGTTTAGGAGGGGAGAGTTGAGTGAAGTGAGCATGCAACTCATCATTTTATCCTCTGAAGGAGGAGTTTGCTTCCAAGAGCAGAGCAATTGCCAGCGCCCTAGGGTGGAGCAAGGTCTGGAGTACTGTGAGGGAGGTGGAGAGGAAAGGATGTGACCCTGTGAAAACAGGGGAGTGTCACACTATCGAGGGTCTTATCTACCAATAAGAGGAAAAATATGGGGAGAAACATTAGAAGGCTGTGACCCAAGATGCGGCATGTGTTAATATTCTGATGCACCCCTTGGAATTCCACCCCTTGGAATTCCACCCCTTGGCGCCACCCTGCATCCTGATGTAAAGGCCTCATTCTAAGGAAAAACTCCTCCCCTTTCTCTCTCTCTCTCTCTCTCTCTCTCTCTCTCTCTCTCTCTCTCTCTCTCTCTCTCTCTCTCTCTCTCTTCTCTCTCTCTCTCTCTCTCTCTTCTCTCTCTCTCTCTCTCTCTCTCTCTCTCTCTCTCTCTCTCTCTCTCTCTCTCTCTCTGTCACTTTTCTCCCCACGAGGTGCCCACCCTCAACCTCTCTCTCTACCTTTCTTTCTGTCTCTCTCTTTCCTATCTTTCTCTTCATCTCTCTATTATAATAAACTCTCCATGTGGATGCAGTGTCTGGGTTGTGAATTACTGGCTTCCGCTGCTGCCTCCATGCCTACCTGATATGCATCCGCCCAGCATGTTTCCTGGACAAGCAGGACACCCTCTGGGATCCCCCCAGCACAATAATTCATAACATTGGTGCCCAACATCACCAGGCAATCCCACTGCTTTCTCTTGCCCTCCAGCAGTCTGGGGAGCTCTGGGATTCTGTACCACGGCCATTTTTTCAGGTTGGAGCACCACAGGGGACTCTTCACCCTACCGAATTGATAAGATTCCTCCCTTCCCGTCTGGCCATGTTCCCACAAGTGAGGATTCATCTTGTTTTGTTCACTGGTACCTCGTGTCTTTTAGGCTCTAAGCCCCTCAGCCCCCATCCCTATGCGACCGCATATGGAGACAGCTTGTGCTCACTTCCTTGCTGACTTTCTGGGACTTTGGAGGTCAGATTCGTCTTGTTTTGCTTGCTGGTACTACATGTCTTTCAGGCTCATAGCCCTTCAGCCACGTGTCCCTATGTGACTGCATATGGAGACAGCCTGTGCCCTCTATGGTTGGCCCTCAATGAGGACGCCAAAGGTCAGCCTGCTCGGTCTTATACCTCATTGTGGAAAAATGCTACTATGGCCCCTGCCCCCCACCACGGCCACTGACCCATGGCTTGGGTTCAACCCTCTGTGGCTACTCACACCATGCCACAGCCTGGCTGCACTGCTACTTCCTTATCTTTCACAAAGTCTATTTCCTATGTGCGAATGGAAATGTATGATTGATATGGCCATCTATCTTTCTTTCTGACTGACTTTTAAATGCTTCAATCTATCTGTTCCTTATCTGCTCAGTATATTTTGGAACAAAAAACCCCACATGATCACATGGTCAAGGTGCCATCTTAAATAAGGGCAACCATATGGTCTAACTACCATCTTGGCTAAGATCAAAATAGGCAGGTCATATGACCTCACTGCCATCTTTACTAAAGGCAGCATGGGCAGGGCCCCCAGCATGCAGGCCATCAGTATGGAGGGAGGTTAGGGAATCACCTCCCACCACACATTGTTTCACCATTGTTTTATGGGTCGAGGAAAAATCCTACAGCCAGGTCAGATGATAAACACCTCAATGTCTAGGTCCTGACCAGCTGTACCCTGTTTGGGATTGAAGTAGCTATGGAGAATACATCATTCTATGCTCCCAGTTACCAGGACAGGCTGCAGGGCCAGGTTAGGGATGGAAACCCCTGGCATAGAGTCCACCAAGAGAGTCTTTTCCTTTTTTCAGAGGGTCCTTTTTTATCAGAGTTGGGCTGCACCCTGACTCACAAGCCCCTTTTTTCCTGTTCTCATTCAGCCCTGGGATCTTTCCCCTGTCACTCTTCTTTGCCTTCTCAGGAGACAGCAAGTCCTTAGCCTTATGGAAGCTGCTAAGATATGGGAGACTTAGGGAATACTAGCTTATAGTCAGTCATTCATATCTAACAGACAGGCAGTCCTCAAATGCTCAGAGATCTGCAGAATGTGGCATTTAAAATGCTAATCAAAAAAGCTTACTATATAATACAGAGACTCCCAGATCCTAACATTGACCCAAGGTCTCCAAAGATGTCTCTATCAGGACGATGGCAACACTGACCTCTGGGCAAGTTGCCCAAATGCAACACTTGCCACCATGACCAGCCCAGACTGCGGACAAACAGTAGGACGTCGGGAATTGATTGCACCCCTTTTTGCCTAGACAAAATAAGATCAGTCTTCCCTGTGTCCCTCTTCCATGGAAAAACTCCCACCTCAGGTCCTGATGGGCTGAAGATTGATGCTGTTCTGATACTTCTGCCAATGATGTGGAGTCCTAGGTATGGCTAGGTAAGGAGAATTGGTATGGACTGGTCCCTGCCATTTTGTTTTGTTTTGTTTGTTTTATTTTGTTTTTCAAGACAGGGTTTCTCTGTGTAGTTTTGGTGCCTCTCCTGGATCTCACTCTGTAGACCAGGCTGGCCTCAAACTCACAGAGATCTGCCTGGCTCTGCCTCCTGAGTCCTGGGATTAATGGTGTGCGCCACCGCTCTCCAGCAATCCCTGTCATTTTTAACAGATTCCAAAGCTGCTTGGTCTGCACTCAGTCAGATATGATTTATCCTTCTCAGATGTCTGATTGCATTTGACAATGAGGTTTTGCTTCAGCTGCTTTCTTATTTCTCTATATAAAATTCATAGGTCCCCCTCTCCTAGGGCTACTACTAGGTCTAGACATAATTTACCTATACAGACAGGTATGCTTCAATCACAAACTTTATGGTACAGGATAGACTGGTTTCAAATATAACTCCAGATGTTCAAAGTTTTAATCCTGATAAATGCAGCTTTGATAAACTGATAGAACATTAACTACAAAGAGTTCTTAAGGGACCTTACATTTCTATGGATTTTTAACCCTTTTGCTATGATGTAAATCTATTCTAACTGTCTTACAGATACCTGCAGGTTTCTGGGAAAAGTTCTGCTGCTGTATTAAGAAATCTGGTCTGATGAAAACTGACAATCTCCAGAGCCCATTTCTGACCCCACCAATTTGTTGAGCATATTTTGCAGATTCATTGTTCCCGCCTGACCTCCAGAGAAATAGCAGGTGCCATGGCTTCTATACTCCTGATTTGGTGTGACATTTCCCCCCAAGCTCCTGGAACACCACTGCTGCAACTTGCCTCCTCAGCTTCCTCAAGGAACATTTCTGAGTTTTTCCACCATGCATGACTCCAGGTTCCCCCTTTCCCACTTTGCCCCTTGTCAGCTTGAAGTAGTCTTAAGAATTCAGGCCCTTGTTCCCCCACTTGCTCCCATAATTCACCTCTTTTTATAATAATCAAAATGGAGGAACTTTAATATTCTGATCTGCCCCTTGAATTCCCATCCCTTGGAACCACCCTGCATCCTGATGTAAAAGCCTCATTCTAAGGAAAAACTCTTCCCCTTTCTTTCTCTCTTCTGCTTTTCCTCCCTTGAGGTATGCACCCTCAATCTCTCTCTCTCTCTCTCTCTCTCTCTCTCTCTCTCTCTCTCTCTCTCTCTCTCTCCTTCTCTCTGTCTCACTTTTTCCAATCTTTCTCTTCATCTCTCTATTATAATAAACTTTCCACATGGATGCAGCATCTAGATTGTGAATTCCTGGCCATCGCCGCTGCCACCATGTCCGCATGGCATGCATCTTCCTAGCCCACCGCTGCGTCTGCCTAACGTGTTTCCCTGCACATGTGGGGTACCCTTGGGCACCACCCCCCTGCACAATAATTCATAACAGCATGGAAACTTAAATATTACAGGGCTCTTTCATGTGGTTATATATTGGGGTGGGATAAGAGTAGAAACAACGTAATGTATTAAGAACTCATTACAATGGCCAATGTGAGCGATAAGTGTAGACAACCATTGTGGTTCTCTTTTCCATTAGGTTTCCTTGTATATACTTCAAATATTGAACTGTATCTTTTGGATATTTGTCTAAGGAAGTGTCACCTCATTTTTGACAAAGGCCATAACTGGTCTATTTTGTGTCTCCAAAGTGCCTGGCACTAGGCTTCACACAGACTAGTGAGCTGAATTTATTTTCCTCTCTCTATATGTTCTTGCAGTCTTAGGGGCATTTCTTTAAATCCTACCTAGTTGCTTTTCTCTTACAGAGGACACATAATGACAGCTCCTTCAAACTGTCCTCATGGGTGTTCATTTGCTTTCTTTTTAACCATTTTCCTGTCCCTGTCTGGGCTGTAGTATAGTTGGCTCCCTTTTAAATTATTAAGTAGAACCTTCAGTAGAGATGTAAACAGCCTTAGGTATACAGATGTGAAATTCTGTCCTTACTGAGCTATCATATTGTTTTGCAGGAGGGTTTTACTAAGATGAATATTCTATTCAAAATATTTATAGACCCCAGGAACTGAGGCAGAAGTGCTTGAAATTCTAATAATAATAATAATAAATGGGTAGAGAAAAGTACTTGAAATTGAACAAGGAAAAATTTCTTTATAAAATAAGTTCCAACTGAGATGAGAGGGATTTTTTTTAGATTTCCTCTAGTTTCATTATAATCTCATATCCATACCAGGTGACATATCTGCCAACTTTCATGACAGAAGGCTCTGGACCATGAAAAAAACAAGAAAGGTTGTGCCCGAGTTCTAGAAATGTTCTTATTCCTGGAATAGGTCACATCCTTTCCCTTCATTTATGTATCCCTGCCACATGCCTTGTATCCCACCTCAGATGGTTGGGAAGTGGAGTTGGGAGTTGGCTTCCCTGCTTTTCGACTCTCTGGCCAGTGAATAAAACTTTGTTGCTTGATAGTCAACTTTGATTTTACTTTCTGCCCTTCCCTTGTGACATTGAACAGGAGAATAAATTCCTCTGGGGAAATGTAACCCCTCCCTGGGGAGGGGACAATGCGTTGGGGCAGCCAACACAAGTTCACTTTTAGAGAGTTTTTGATATGAATCGTAGCTCTGTCACTTTGGTGCACATTGCTTAACCTCCCTCTGTGCCACTTGCTGGAGCTTTGATTTGGAATTAGAGTGCCTATTTTTGTAGGTTATTGTGAAGACTGATGGCAAGGAGGTGCTTTGCTGGATATTTCATTCTTCTAGAATTCACTGTGAAAACACTAACCTACCTGGTGGCACTAATAGAAGATCAGTTCCTGAGGAAAGAACGTTCATGAGGGAATTAGTGCTTCTGGTCTCTGTCCCATTTCCTGGCAGGCCCAAAATATTTGGGGGTGTGGAAATGACACATGTCTGTCCTCATGCCAATTAGCTGTCTGATGGCTCTGGCCTCTTACACAGACTCTGCATGGGAGTAGGCTGTCAAAAAACCAGCCAGATGATTGGAGGGTTAGAGTTTACAGTTTTATTCCCTGTAATCCAGGGGGACAAAAGGAAATGAAGGCTGACTTGTGCAAAATTATCTATTGATTTAATGAACCAAGACCAATGATGAAGCCTCCCCATGAGTATTTAAAGACCTTCTGCACTGCTGAATCTGTGGCATTGTTGTAGCACCCAGGGAGAGCTTGGAAGAGCTCAGACATCCGTAGTTTGGACTGTATATCCTTTGTGTTGGTTGTCTATATCCTTTGCAATATCCTTTATAATAAGCAACTAACTATAACTCAAGTGCCTCTCTGAGTCCTGTGAGCTCTCTAATAAATGACTGAACACCGAGAGAGTGTTCAGGGACTTTTGATCAACAGTTCACAGCAATCTGAGACCCAAATTAGCATCTGTAGTGGGATGAAGTATTCTCAAATGGAGCACTAATTCTAGTCAGTGTTAGGCTTGAACTACAGGACTCACAACTGGTATTGGAGAATTGGTCAGTATCAGGGAATTCTGCATTTTGATAGCCAGATGAATGTAGAATGTGAGTCTCAGAGAATAGAAGACATTTTGCTTTCTCATAATGTCCATGAAAAAGAGAACCCAGAAAATTCTCCTGCCCTCTCTACCATGGTAAGTTACACAGAAAGAAATGATGTTGCAGGTCCTTGCCCCATGACTGATCTACTGATGTCTTGATTTTGGAATCTCCACACTCTAGAATTATGTAATACAAAAGTTTATAGTTTGTAACACACCAGATCTAGTATTTTGTGATACCAGTTAGAGCAGACATTGAGGTTCCTAGAGAAAGTTTCTAAGAAATGACAGCTGGTTAGTATTGTAAATGAATTACAAGCAATGCTAGACCACAGCAAGTGTTTTAGAACACACCAAATTTCAAAACATCGAGGGCAAGTCGGTAGAAAGCTGAGGCTAAACCAGGTGGAATGAGTTTCCTGAAAAGCCTAGAGGGTTTCTAGTTGGGGTTTGAAGACCCTGGCTTGAACAATTGGTATGAAATAAAAGACAAAAAGTCCCATAAATTATCTTGTAATTGGCCAAGAGACACAGCTGTGATCAATCTCTACAGCTCTTTCAAGGAGAGAGCCAGAGAGAGTGCTTTGAGAAAATCCTATGTTTAGGATCATCAGAATTGGGCATTTCCTTATTCTTTGTTTGGGAAACTCTATGGTTGGTCATGAAAATTGCTTTGCAGTAGTGTTATTAGTTTCCTAAAATGTCTATATTCTCTTTCTTTAGATAATAGCCTATACGATACTAAGATCATATTCTGGGTGCCATCATATTTCTGGACTCTTTTCCATAGTGCCTTCTAGATATTTGACAAAGAATATCAGGAAAAACTTGTTCTATGAATAGTGCAATAAAACAGTGAATGAATGTAGGGAAGCATTAGTTTATTAAGAAAAGCATCTGCTTTAACATTACTTGTTATTAAAGTTTGCTTATAAGTCTTTATAGTAATGAGCTTACTTGTTTTGAAGTCTGGTTGCTGATCTTCAAATGGTAAGGAGAAATGAAAACTTTGTCTCCATTTTATAATCACAAAATGCAGAAAAGAGTTCAAAGAAGCTGTTTTATTTATTTTTTCTGAATAATTTTTTGCAATAGTTTTTAAGCATAGTTTATGTTAAGAACTACAAAGTAATAACATTATTACTGGCAACTGGAGATAACAGGAGGAATAAATATTGGTCTTTATAATGCTCCTTTCCCCTCCTTGGACTGATTTTAAAATTAATGGATTCTGTAACTACGCATTAGTGTTAATCAAGAGTGGCTCAGTGCATATTAAAAACAGTAAATATATAAATAAATAGAATTAAGGTGGTGCCTTGAACAGAAATTGTGCTTGCAGACCTATAGACTATTGACTCAGTAGTACTATGCTGCCTTACTCTGTAAGTCAGTTTCTTAGAGTAATGATGTGAAGTGTATACCTAGTATTCTAATTAAAACCCATGGTCATCCATCTATCTAATTGCAGAAATGCCCTCCAGAATACTTCCACTCCAAATGAACCATTCTTCTTTTGCCTGAGCAAGTGACTTTAAAACCGGCTGGCCTCCTGCCAAGACCTGAAGTGAAAAATTTACAGACTGTGATATGGACTAGAAACAGCATTACAGGATGAAAAATTGAAGAGGACAGGCAAAGAAGTGAGATTTTTCTAGCAGGTTTCTAGAAGCATAGCTCATAAGGTTTCAGTATTAGCTGTCACAATGTCTAATCTTCACCGCAAATTAATAGAACTCATCTGTTAATAAGCAAAGACTTTTGAAAATAGACTGAAACACCTTAGCTACTAAGCCAAGGCTAAGATGGAGCTTTAAAAAGGCAAGTGTAGCTGTTGCATGTTCTTAGTTACAGATTCCAAAACCTGAAGCCTGGGAAACTTCTTATAACAACGGTCAAACATGAATTTACCCCATTTCAGAAATAGCCAAGGCTACAGTGAAAGTCTGCATATGACACCCTGAAGATAACAAGTATATGGATGATATTTTCTGTTGGCATACAGATTTAGTCCTCCATATCCACAGGTACCTCATCTGTGGATTCCACCAACAGGTTATTGAAAATATTGAGTAATGCTCCCAGTTGTCTATGTAGTAAACATGTACAGATTTTCTTTCTTGTGATTATTATAGTATCTAAACCATATGGCACAACTGTTTGTATAGCATTTGAATTAGATATAAATACTATACACATATTTTTTTTCTTAGTCTCCCTGTTTATCCTAGGCTGGCCTTGAACAGTTGTCTCATCTCACCCACCCAAGCACTTGGATTACAGACACATACCACCAAGTCTAGCCCTCTAGAGATAGTCAATAATGGAGGAAGGCAGAAGACACAAGAATATGGTATCTTTTATATAAGGGACTTAAGCATACTAAGATTTTGGTAGCTATGTGCATTCTAGAGCCTCTCTCCCCCAAATACCCAAAATACTGACGATAGCTATACATTGGCGACTTGATTTGGATCACACATAGGGATGTATTAAAATAACAGAAGCAGACAGTACTCTTTACGTGATCACTACTACTGATTACCACCATTCTGAAAATCATATCTATCATTTATTTATTAAGTACCAGGCAACATTCTAAGATATTGGTGTATATTAACTCATTTTAACCTCAAAACTGCCATAAAGTAGAGATGCTGTTTGTTATTCTCTATTTTAAAACACACAGCGAGAGCATCGGAAAGTGAAAGCAGGATAGGATAGTATTATATTTAATATAATATATTAAATTATATATATGAATGGAGCTGAATGTGAACAGCAGCTCGTGTTTCATGGCCTAAAACTGCTTGAAACTACGCAGTGGTCAATTAAGACTTTAATGTCAGCACTAGGCAAGAAACTTTCTAGTGATGGTTCCATTTTTATTTCATTGGATAAACAAGCATAAGGTTTTGGGCAAGGTCAGTATGTATTAATGAGACAATGTACTCACGTGTCTTAAATTAAGTGCTGGCTATTAAAGATTGGTGCAATAACCCTGTATCTGTACACAACTATAAGTGCTGATCATTTTATAACATGGCAAATTTGTGCATGCTTAAAACCTTGTCCGAGCTGGGCAATGGTAGCCTATGCCTTTCGTCTCAGTACTGGGAGGCAAAGACAGGTGGATTTCTTTGAGTTTGAGGCCAGCCTGGTCTACAGAGCAAGTTCCAGGACAGCCAAGGCTACACAGAGAAACCCTGTCTCAAAACAACAACAACAAAACCTTGCCCACACCAATCAGTCTGAAAACTCCACCCCACTTCTCATAGCCCCCTCCTACTAACCTCAACAACAAATCACGCTTTTCCTTCTTCCCCTGAAACTCTATTTTAGAACTGTCTTTCTGGTATCTTTTCCTTGCAGAAGTCAATAAAGTTTATATTATTTGTATCATAATCGAGTATGTATGGAAAGAGGCAACTTTTCACAACTGGGAGGTTCAATAAGATTCAGCTGGGGCCCCTCACCTTGATCTGCATAAGCACTTTTTTTCTTTCAAGGACATTTGTAGGCGATCAACTCAAGGTTCCTGGAGCACAAGGCAGAAATTAGTGATGCTGTGCTCAGGTTGAGCGTTCCCTGTGTTGATGCTTCAGAGCATTGACTTTGTTCTATTCTGGAAGCACCAGATTAACTCACTGCAGCTTCTGCTGTTCTGAACAGACTTGTGTTTGTGGTGGGCGAGGCCCAGACTGCTTCTAGTGGTCCTGCCTCCCATTGTTCATGCCCTTGTGGAATTCTATTCCACTGGAGAGAGACAAGACATCCTGATCCTAACTGATAAATAGGACCAAAAGGAGGAGCCATCTTTTCTAGGATTCAGTTTCAAAGACTGACAGACAATGGGATCTCCATCACATTCAACTCTGAATGAACCTAGCTGTCATGCTGTGAGGTTCTCCAGGGAGAGGAAGAAGTGGCAAAAGAGTGATAACTCTACTTAACACATCAGAGAGGTCAGAGGCTTGCAGACAGCCTACAACCATGTGAATGAGCTTGGAAGCGGACCCTGCCTGATCTGAGCTATAAGCAGACTTGGGCCTCAGCAGACAACTTCTACAGGAACTTGCTGTCAGACCCAAATCAAAAGCACCTGGATTTTGACTAAACTGTAAGATAATTCTTCTTTTTAGATTACCACATTATAATAGATACACAATGCATAATCATATGGTACCTTTAAAAAATAAATGCATTTTTAAAATAAAATACTATGGGGAATGTGTTGGGGAGAATAGAGGGTGATCTGTGGTAGGTACGTAAAATGAATTAAAAATTTATTAATAAAAAATAAAATAAAATATTTTATTCTAATCCATTAAAAATAAGCCCCCAGTCATTGCAGCCCCAGCAGCCAGTCAGAAGGCAAGTCACCTGCAGCCAGGCTGATCTACCACCATCCCCTGCAGCACCAGAGTCTCCCAGAGGCACAAACCCAACCTGCACCAAATGGAGGGAGAGGTGAGTGACTGGTCTCCCGACTGGTTAACCCACTCTCTAGGCCCTAAGTCCCTAGGCACATCTTGCACCTCTCCTCCCATCCATTGCTGTCCTAGCAGTGAGTCAGCAGGCAAGACTCCTGCAGTTAGGCAGATCCACCACCATCCCCAGAGGGCCCTCTTGCCCCCCTCCCCATTCTCTCCTCCACCCTCACCACCACCCCGACCCCTGGCATGCAGAGGCTTCACCTGAAACAACTGGAGGAAGAATCAGCACCTGTACCTATAATTACTCTAAACCTAGATGGGTAGACAACAGTGTAAGGATGCATTCAGCAACATAAAGAGCAATATGGCACCACCAGAACCTAGTGGTTCCACAACAGCAAAACCTGAACATCCCAACACAGATGAAACAGAAGAAAATGAACTTAAAAATGACTTTATGAAGATGATAGAGAACCTTAAAGATGAAATGAAAAATGTCCTTAAAGAAAAGGAGGAAAAGACAAACAAAAATGGAAGAAACCAATAAATCTCTTAAAGAAAGCCAAAAAAAAAAAAAAAAAAAAACCAAAAACCAAAAAACAAAAAACCAACAATCAAACAGGTGAAGGAAACAGTTCAAGACTTGAAAATAAATAGAGGCAATAAGGAAAACACAAATCAAGGGAATTCTGGAAGTGGAAAATCTGGGTAAATGAACAGGAACTACAGATGCAATCATAACCAACAGAATACTAGAGATGGAAGAGGGAATCTCAGGCATTGAAGATACAATAGAGGAAATAGATGATTGATCAGTCAAAGAAAATGTTAAACGCAACAAATTCTTGACACAAAGCATCCAGGAAATCTGGGACACCATGAAAAGACTAAACCTAAGAATAATAGGGATAGAAGAAGAATAATTCCAGCTCAAAGGCACAGAAAATATATTCAACAAAATCATAGAAGAAAACTCACCATATAATAATCAAAACACTAAACATTCAGAATAAAGAAAGAATATTAAGAGCTGCAAAGGAAAAAGGCCAAGTAACATATAAAGGCAGACCTGTCAGAATTACATCCAACTTCCAATGGGGACTCTGAAAGCCAGAGAAGGTCCTGGGGAGACATTTTGCAGATAGTAAGAGACCATGGATGTCAGGCCAGACTACTATACCCAGCAAAACATTCAATAACAGAAAAAAAAAAACAAGATATTCCATGACAAACCCAGTTTTAAACAATACTTAACCACAAACCCAGCTCTACAGAAATTACTAGAAGGAAAACTCCAAGCCAAGGAAGTTAGCTACACCCATGAAAACACAGGTAATAGATAATCTCACACCACCATGTCCCAAAGAAGGGAAACACACACACACACACACACACACACACACACACACACACACACACACACTATCACCACCACCAACAAAACCAAAAAAAACCCAGAAATTGACAATCACTGATCATTAATATCCCTTAATATAAATGGACTCAATTAACCTATAAAAAGACACAGGCTAACAGAATGGATACAAAAACAGGATCTGCTGCATACAAGAAACACATCTCACCTCAAAGACAGTATTACATCAGTAAAGGATTGGGAAAAGATTTTCCAATCAAATGGACCTAAGAAACAAGTGATGTTGCTTGCTATCCTAATATCTAACAAAAGAGACTTCAAACTAAAATTAATCCAAAGAGATGGAGAAGGACATTTCATATTCATCATAGGAAAAATCTATCAAGCTGAAAGTCTCAATTCTGAATATTTATGCCCCAACTACAATGGTACCCATATATGTAAAAGAAATATTAGTAAAGTTTGAATCATACATCAAACCTCACACATTAATAGTGGGAGACTTCAATACCCCATTCTCACCAATGGACAGGTCTGCCAGACAGAAACTTAACAGAGAAATAAGGGAACTAACAGATGTTATGACTCAGATGGACTTAACAGACGTCTATAGAACATTCCACCCAAACACAAAAGAATGTACCTTCTCAGCACCTCATGCAACCTACTCCAAAATAGACCATGTGCTCGGTCTCAACAGACACACACACACACACACACACAAAATGCAATAACCCCCTGTATCTTATCAGATCATCATGGCTTAAAGTTAGAATTCTACAATAACACAAATTACAGAAAGCCTACAATATCATGGAAACTGAAAAACACTCAACTGAATCACCACTGGGTCAAGGAAGAAATAAAGAAAGAAATTAAAGACTTCCTTGAATTCAATGAAAATAAAGGCCGACATACCCAAACTTATGGGACAATATGAAAGTAGTGCTAAGAGGAAAGTTCATAGCACTAAGCACCTACATAAATTTGGAGAAATCTCACTCTATCAACTTAACAGCACACCAGAAAGTTCTAGAACAAAAAGAAGCAAACTCATCCAGGAGGAGTAGACACAGGAAATAATCAAATAGAGATCTGAAATCAATAAAACAGAAACAAAGAGAACAATACAAAGAATCAATGAAACAAAGAGTTGGTTCTTTGAGAAAGTCAACAAGATAGACAAACACTTATCCAAATTAACCAAAAGGCAGAGAGAGAGCATCTAAATTGACAAAATCAGAAATGAAAAGAGAGACATAACAACAGACAATGAGGAAATTGAGAGAATCATCAGGTCATACTTCAAAAACCTGTACTCCACAAAATTGGAAAATCTAAAAAAAATGGACAATTTTCTGGATAGGTACCACTTACCAAAATTAAATCAAGACCAGAAAAACAACTTAAATAGACCTATAACCACTAAGGAAATAGAAGCAGTCATTAAAAGTCTCCCAACCAAAAAAAAGCACAGGGCCAGAAGGTTTCAGCACAGAATTCTACCAGAATTTCAAAGAAGAACTAATACCAATACTCCTCAAATTGTTCCACACAGTAGAAACAGAAGAAACATTTCCAAACTCTTTCAATGAGGCTACAGTCATTGTGATACCCAAACTACACAAAGATGCAACAAAGAAAGAGAATTACAGACCAATCTCCCTCATGTATATTGATGAAAAGTTCTCAAAATACTGGCAAACCAAATCCAAGAACACATTGAAAAAAATCATCCACCATGATCAAGATATACCTAAGAAATAAGCTGATGTTGCTATCCTAATATCTAACAAAATAGACTTCAAACTAAAATTAATCCAAAGAGATGGAGAAAGACATTTCATATTCATCATAGGAAAAATCCATCAAGCTGAAGTCTCAATTCTGAACGTTTATGCCCCAAATACAATGGCACCCATATCTCCCACTATTAATGTGTGAGTTTTGATGTGTGATTTAAACTTTACTAATGTTTCTTTTATTGTCTTCCTCCCAGAGATGCAGGGATGGTTCAACATATGAAAATCTGTCAATGTAATCCACCATATAAACAAACTGAAAGAAAAAAGCAACAATATGATTATCTCATTAGATGCTGAAAAAGACTTCGAAAAAAATCCAACACTCCTTCATGATAAAGGTCTTGGAGAGGTCAGAAATACAAGGAACATACCTAATCATAATAAAGGCAATATACAGTAAGCCAACAGCCAACATCAAATTAAATGGAGAGAAACTCAAAGCAATTCCACTAAAATCAAGGAGCAAGACAAGGCTGTCTACTCTCTCTATATTTATTCAATAAAGTACTTAAAGTTCTAGCTAGAGCAATAAGACATCAAAAGGAGATCAAGGGGATACAAATTGGAAAGGAAGAAGTCAAACTTTCGCTATTTACAGATGACATGATAGTATGTATAAATGACCCCCAACATTCTACCAGGGAACTCCTGCAACTGATAAACACTCTCAGTAATGTGGCAGGATACAAGATTAAATCTAAAAGATCAGTAGCTTGCCTATATACAAATGATAAATGAGCAGAGAAAAAAATCAGAGAAACATCACCCCTTACAATACTCTAACCAAACAAGTAAAAAACCTGTATGACAAGAACTTTAAGGCTTTGAAAAAATAAATTGAAGAAGATACCAGAAAACGGAAAGATCTCCTACGCTCCCTTGGATAGGTAGAAACAACATAGTAAAAATGGCAATCTTACCAAAAACAATCTACAGATTCAATGCAATCCCCATCAAAATTCTAGTATACTTCTTTACAGACCTCAAAAGAACAATACTCAACTTCATATGGAAAAACAAAAAACTCAGGATAGCCAAAACAGTCCTGTACAATAAAGGAACCTCTGGAAACACTGTCATACCTGACTTCAAGCTTTACTACAGAAATGAAATTATAAAAACAGCTTGGTATTGGCATAAAAACCGACATGTGAATCATTGGAATCAGACTGAAGATGAAGACATAAATCCACACACCTATGAACACCTGATTTTTGACAAAGAAATCAAAATTGTACAATAGAGGGAAAAAAAGCACCTTCAATAAATGGTGCTGGCATAACTGGATGTTGACATGTAGAAGAATGCAAATAAATTTATCGCCATGCACAAAACTCAAGTCCAAATGGATCAAAGGCCTCAATAAAACCAGTTACACTGAACCTGAGAAAAGAGAAAATGGGAAGTAGCTTTGAATGCATTGGCACGGGAGACTACTTCCTAAATATAACACCCAGTAGCACAGACACTGAGAGCAACAATTAATAAATGGGACCTCCTGAAACTCAGAAGCTTCTGTAAGACAAAGGACACAATCAATAAGACAAAACAGCAGCCTGCAGAATGGGAAAAGATCTTTACCACATCTGACAGAGGGCTGATCTCCAAAATATATAAAGAACTCAAGAAACTAGACATCAAAATATCAAATAATCCAATTTAAAAATGGGGTACAGATCTAAACAGAGAATTCTGAACAGAAGAATCTCAAATGGCTGAAAGACATTTAAGGAATTGCTCAACGTTCTTAGTCATCAGGGAAATGCAAATCAAAATAACTCTGAGATACCATTTTACACCTGTCAGAATGGCTAACATCAAAACCACTGATAACAGCTTATGTTGGAGAGGAGGTGGAACAAGGGGAACGAACACTCCTCTACTGCTGGTGGAAGTGCAAATTTTTATAGTCACTTTGGAAATCAGTATGGCAACTTCTCAGAAAATTGAGAATCAATCTACCTCAAGTCAAGACCCAATGATACCACTCTTGGGCATGTACCCAAGGCATGGTCAATCATACTACAAGGACACATGCTCAACTATGTTCACAGCAACATCATTCATAACAGCCAAAACCTGGAAACAACCTAGATGTCCCTTAATGGAAGAATGGATAAAGAAAATGTGATACATTTACACAATGGAATATTACTCAGTGGTAAAAAAACAGTGGCATCGTGAAAAAAATTTGCAGGTGCATGGATGGAACTAGAAAAAAAAATCCTGAGTGAGGTAACCCAGACCCAGAAAGACAAACACAGTATGTACTCAGTCATAAATGTGTATTAGATATATGTAAAGGATAACCAGTCTACAAAACCAGAGAAGTTAGGTAACAAGGATGACACTAAGAGGGACATGCATGGATCAACCTAGGAAGGGGAAGGGTGTTGGATGGGGGATGAGAACATGAGGAAACAGGTTGGTCAACTTGGGTTAGGGACAGAGAGGGAGAGCAGGAAAAGAGATATCTTGATAGAGGGAGCCATTATGGGGTTAGGGAGAAACCTAGTGCTAGGGAAATTCCCAGGAATCCAAAAGGGTGACACCAGCTAAGACTTCTAACAATAATGGAGAGGGTGCCTGAATTGGCCTTTCCTTGGAATCAGACTAACGACAACTCTAATTGTCATCATAGAATCTTCATCCAATAACTGATGGAAGCAGATGCAGAGATCCACAGCTAGGCACTGGGCCAAGCTCCTGAAGTCCAGTAGAAGAGAGGGAGGAGGGATTATATGAGCAAGGGTGTCTAGATCGTGATGGGGAAACACACAGAGACACCTGACCCAAGCTAGTGGGAGCTCAGGGACACTGGACTCACAGCTGGGGAACCTGCATGAACCTAACTAGGCACTCTGAATATGGGTGACAGTTGTGTGGCTTGAGCAGTTTGTGGGGCTCCTGGCAGTGGGACCAGGATTTATTCCTGGTGCATGAACTGGCTTTTTGGAGCCTGCTGCCTATGGAGGGATACTTTGCTCAGCCTTGATACAGTAGGGAGGGACTTGGTCCTGCCTCAACTTGATACGCTTCCCATAGGCTTTACTCTCTCTGAGGAGTGAATGGGGCTGAAGTGGGAAGGGAGAATGGAAGGGGAGGGGGAGGAGGGGTGGGGAGGGAGGGGGATCTGTGGTTGGTATGTAAAGTGAAAAAAAAAACTTTTAAATAAAAAAGGAACATACTAAAGGAGAAAAACGCACTAAAGGAAACACAGCAGGAGTAAAAAGCCACGTTAACCAATGGTGTTCAGTGATCTGGCAGCAGTCATGGCCATCTGGACTAAGATGTGTCTGCCCCGAGGGACTCCTCCTCAGCTTGGATGGCTAGTTATAAGACAAGGTCCTCATCTGCGTGTGCTCACTTTCTTCCAGTATCTGATGACTAACAGTTTGGGTGTTTTTCTGTACTCTCTTTTCATTGCAGTCTTGAATATCTCAACATTCTTATTCAACAAAGTCGAGGTCAACATCCTTTTGCTTCTCTGCGAAGCAATATGAGGAACTCTTGCACTTTCATTCCACCCCCTCTGCCTCCGACATGCCAGTCTCCCTCAGCACTCCCGTTCTCCTTTGTTACACAGCCCTCAGCAGCTGCTATGACTGTGGTGGAGACAGTCATGGTTTGGATTTTACCACCTGTTTACCGTGGTTACCCACCATTCTCTCTTGCATCTCAGACCTTCCAACTGAAAGGTTTCCCTTCCTTTGTGCAGTGCAAAATAAACGCTTTAAAAATCCAAACAAACAAACAATAGGGCCATATCCTCCGGAATACTGCCATAAGGAAACCTACAACACTGGACTGGTTTCAGAATGGAGACGAGGATTAAGGAAAGAATTAGTTAGAGCTTAAAATGCTTTGAACTCAATGGTAGCAGAAACGTGGGCTCCGAAAACGCCGGCTGTGAGGACTCACCAGGAAATGAGGGAGTACTGCAGACCAGAGGGAAAGCCAGGTCTCTCATTACAAGGTCGTGGAAGTTTTGACATTATTGGTGCCTGCAGTGACATGGCAAGTAGGAAACATGCCTTAGGAACTGTGTGAACAAGGTGCAGCTGCTAGTTCCTGTTTTCCGCCTTGCTTCCTCTGATCAGAGGAAGAGAAAGGAAGAGGGAGAAACTGTGGGAGGGAACAGTTTTTTTGAAATTCTTAACTATTCCAGAGATCAGATGATATTAAAATTAGAAATTATATTCTGACAAACAGTGAAATCAGAGTTGCCGCTGGAGGAACCCGACCAGAAATGAAGCTGAGAACATGACTTTTACTAAAACCTGGGAGGGAAATTGGTTCCACTGTTCGTTGTCATGGGAATGTTTTTTTAACAGGGACAAAGCATGATCGGTATGCAGCACAGCAATAATCTATGATGGAAACCAGGCCTAAGGACTGACATAAAGAAAGCACTATCAGCCTGTCTTAGGTCGCCACCCAAATGTTTTCCGTGATAATTTGCTTTTCCCGTATCTTCTTTTTTTCTGAGAATTGTTCATAATCTATGCATGCTTAGAAATTACTCTGGAAATCTCTCTGTACCTGTCCTTATTGATTAATTGTATCTAAATGTAAAAGTGGGAGATGATCAGCTTGACCGCCCTACAGTGGAGCTTAGTTCAGACTTAGAATAGGTTGTGCTCTCTTGTCAGGGTCAAGAGGGAGAACTCATGGCCCTCCCTATGCCCTGACAAAGCTTCATGATCAAGAGAGTTACTACATATGCAGTTCTGAAAGAAGACTTTCTCAATGGAGATTTCCATCAAATGTGGGTAGAAATGACTAAGTCTCTAATTGCAGGTAGCACCCTAATCACTAATTATGAACAAACTAAGAAACTTCTAGACATTCCAATTTCATCAAACAAAAAACCTACCATAGTGTAGAGACTAAAAAACAGCTAGCTAGATATGAAAGGAAATTCACTACCTCATTACACCAAGAAGATTTCAATCCAAAAAGAATCTATGACACCCCCAAACAAACTTCTTGAGGAATTGAAGAGGTAATTATATATTACCCACATTTTATATTAATATTAATGCAAATACCATAAATATTTAGATACTATATTTTTATTATATGTATTATGATATAAACTCTACTGGTAATATCAGAGGATTTTTGTGTGTTCAAGGTTGACCTTGAACTTGCAATTCTTCTGCCTCAGCAAGTTAAGTTCTGGATTTATAGGAATGTGCATCATCTCCACATGACAAACACTTTTAAGTAGAAACTGGTAAAGAGCCTATGTGACGTCATCATGATAAGGAGAAATTAGTCACTCTTCTACATTAGTACCGGTGGGAAACTGTGAAGGAAATGATGCAGGATATTTCCAGTGTGTGGCTTGTCTGCTCATCAAATAACCCTGGAAAAGTATAAAGACAGAACACAAATAACATAGAAACATGGCGACTTTGGAGCAATTTAGTGAGACACAATTTAAAAATTAACCTTAGGGGCTGGAGAGAGAGTTCAGCACTTGTTCCTCTTGCAGAAGACTGGAGTTCAGTTCCTAGAACCTGTGTTAGGTTGTCCACAGCCCCCCATAATTCCAGCTGCAGATCTGATGTTCCCTTCTTTTCTTGTTGGGCACCCATGCCCATGTGGAACTTCGTGTGCACCTACACACACACACATACACACATACCCATACACACACACTTATACACACACACACACACACACACACACACACACACACACACACACATGCACTCACACACACATACCCACAAATATTAAAAACAAAGTTGTCAGAAGTAGGAGTAGAGGTAGAGCTAGGGATATAGCCCAGTGGGAGAGTGCTGTCCCACATATGAAAGGCCTTGCTCTCAATCCTAGATACTGGAACAAAACACACTAAGAAAAATATCCGAAAGTTCAGAGTGTATCTGACTGCTTCCACATGAACTTGATAAAATTGCCTCCTTTGATGAAGTATTAATATAAATATTTTTTGTTGTCCTCTTGTCTTGAGGCCACACAAACAAATGATGCAATTTATTTTTATCTTCCCTTGTCAGCTCCCCCATACTACCTTTCTGTTATCAGAGCACTCATTTTACTGCGCATGTCATTAAACAGTAAATGAAAGGCATTGTCTATGCAAGGACTCTCCTTTTAATGATCAGCACAGTTTTGTATTTTCTAAATGGGATGCTGGGGCATTAGCTAACTCTACTGTTTGAATTCCAGACCATAGAAATAGCCCTACACCTTAGTTACTGTTGCATTTTCCACCAAGCATTTGATCCCTGGTATAAAAATAAATCTCCTTGTCATTTCCCTAATCTCTTCAGAGAGTCATTATCTTCCACTGGATCTTTGAGTACCTGAAATAGCCTTATGAGCACTAACCTTTGATAATGTACAAGTCAAGACCCAGAACAGCAACACATTTCCAGAAAACATAATTAGAACACTACCCACATGGTTAGAGATACAACCGGGGAAGGAACTGTTAGGGCTGTTCTTTCCGGTTCACTGTTTTTCTTATTGATTTTCCACCCCACCTAAGAGGACTCACTCATTGTACTAGTTGCCTTTCTCATTGCTGTGACCAAATACCTCCTAAGAAACAGCTCCAGAGGAGAACGGTTTATTTCGGCTCGTAGTGAGACAGGATGCAGTCCATCAAGGCAGGGAAGACATGGTCGCATGAGTATGAGGAAGCTGATCACATACATCTAGCCAAGGAAGCAATGGAAGATCATTGCTTGTGCTCAGTCCACTTTCTCTTTTTATTCGGTGTGCAACCTCACCCCAGTGACAGTGCTGTCCACATTCAGGGTGGGTCTTAACTTTTCAGTGAAACCTTTCTCGAAACATGTTCACTGACATATTTAGTGGTGTGTTTCCATGGTGGTTCTACTTGATGATTACCCATCACAACAAGCTGTACCTGAAAAATTGGCCTTCCTCAAGGTAGTCACTCTACTGTTGAGATAAATGGCAACCATGCCTCAGTGGAATTATTTTTGTGGGGGCTGTAAGTTTTTACTTGTTTCTTTCACTTGAGTCTTCAATATTTCTGTCAGACACTTAAAGAATGCACGGATCCTGCCTGTGGTGTTTCTCTGCGGCCATCGTCACACCATTGTTACACCAGACCACACTAGAAGTCCGATGCTCTATCTGTCGGACAACAGGGCCCCATTGTTGTCAGATTGTTTTTTTTTTTAAAAAAAAAAAAAATGGGTGCCGGGCAGTGGTGGCACACGCCTTTAATCCCAGCACTCGGGAGGCAGAGGCAGGCGGATCTCTGTGAGTTCAAGGCCAGCCTGGGCTACCAAGTGAGTCCCAGGAAAGGCGCAAAGCTACACAGAGAAACCCTGTCTCAAAAAAAAAAAAAAATGGGCTGGGGATATTTTTCAGTGGTAGGTCACTTTCCTAGTATGTTTGGTTCAATCCTTAATACCATAAATAAATAAAACCTACTTATCTCTCAAGACAGAGATCAAACCAAAGTTGACTTTAAATTGCTTTTATTTGCTTTAAGATAATGATATCAGAAAATCATGATGATGCTATAAATTGGGAATGAGACCTGTTTTGTGGATGAACTTTTATCCAGACCAGAGGACTACCAGCAGCTGGTGTGACTGAGAAGTGCAAAACCCACCCCTCATCATCATATAGATAGTTGGCTGGCTTCTGACTTTCATACAGTTCTGTCTACTCAAGACCCCACCTAGCCCCTTGAATCTCTACCTTATATCAACGAATTCAATGACTCAGATTCCCTTCTGTACCAAGCCAACCATTTGTGAGTCCAACTTGCAAATAATTAAAACTGTGTATTTATGTCCTGTGGCAAAAGAGCAACTCAGATTGGGCCCTGATGTTCCTGCTTGCTGGTATCAAAACACTTTCTTTATTTAAGGCATAGGCTTCCCACATTCTGAGTAATTTGCTTGGTCATCATCTAAATTACGGCTTCTTAAACTTTTTCTGCTCACAACCTCTTTTGCACAAGCAATTTCTTCTTGACTCTTCATATATAGTTATATAAAATAGTTACACAAATTAAAACTTTACTGGTAAATAAACCATAAAGATATGCATTTTTTGTTTGTTTTTCAAGACAGGGTTTCTTTGTGTAGTTTTGCTGCCTGTCCTGAAACTTGCTCTATAGACCAGGCTAACCTCAAACTCACAGAGATCCGCCTGGCTCTGCCTCCCAAGTGCTGGGATTAAAGGCGTGCACTACCACCTCTGGGCCAAGATACGCATTTTGAAACAATTCTCTGGTATATGTATAATTTTACTATTTATTAAACAGTAAGGCAAAATTGCATAATAATTAGAAAGAAACTTATCCATCAGAAAGTTTGCTACTGATAAAAATATTTCTATTTCATAAAAATGTAAAATAAAGATATAGAACATGAGATGGATGAGGTCTGGATTTTTCTAAGAGCAGCACATTCAAGGTAGAACTCTTTAATTATGGGGTGTTGACCCACTGGCACTGCACCGCAGGAACACCAGTAGAGGTGACACTTTAAAAGACTTTCTTTCCATGGGTTGCTTTCTTTTGCCATTAAGGATTGAACCTAGAGCCCCAGCCATATTACATTGGTCTATATACAGTCTCCTTTTCATTTTGAGTTGCGTATAGTGGTCTTGAATCTGCTGAATTGCATGTCTCTGCCACCAGACTCAACTTCGTATGTTCTTTACATATTCCTAACTTGAGAGCTTTATGAGTAAACAAAAAACTGGTGAATTTCCAGGTTCTTTGTTTCTTTGTTTCTTTCTTTCTTTATTTATTGTGAGACAAACTCGGTTACACAGTCCAGGCCAGCCTCAAACTCATCGTCCTTCTGCCACAGCATTCTGAATGTTGGGATTAAGGATATGTGTTACTATGCCCTGGTAGTTTTGCTTAGATTATCTAACAGGGTGACTATGCTGCTTCTATGAAAGCCAACTTGATTCTTTTTGAAGTATTGATCATCCATGTAATAAACTGTGTTCTTCTTTAAGTGTCTTGGCATGCCCTCAGGTCAGAAACACATGCCAAATGAAATTTAAAGTCTGCTTCCGTAGTCTTCATTTCAGAATCACTTTCCATTTCTTGCTAATACTGATTTCCTGCTTACTCCCTGCTGTGACTGTTTCTTGACAGTATAGTGCTGTTAAAAAATTAACATTCCAGTATAGGTGTAGATGGAGAGCTTAAGAATCTTTGCACATAAACACTTTGGCAAGGTAAGGAACAAAGAGCTGTGGAAAACAGCAGCTGTGAAAAAGTTAAATATATTGTCAAAGTAGGTCATTTTGTAGTCTACTTAAAGTTCAAGTAGGCCAAGGAATATTTTTATGCTGAATGAATTCTGTCCTATCAAATGCAAACCAAGTCTCCAGGGAAGCATGATTATGTAGCCAGAGGGCATATGCTAAGAGGTCAATTGACTCTTTTCACAGGTTATGCTCATCATTAATGATAATGGACATTCTGTTCTGGGACTGAGGTAAGGGCATACCTTTTTATTGTCCGATTGATGCTACTGAGCATAATAGAGACATTTGTATGGGGACCTAAGGAGCATCTCAGGAAAGGTGACCAGAGAAGGTCACGTTGTCTATGTGCCAATGAGGATGACCTGCTACCATCATCAAAGGTGTTTAGCTGGAGAGTGAGTCAGAGGGAAGATGTTCTTGATGGTTTTGTATTAGTCGTTTATCCTCTTTCAGTACCTGCTCTTTCCGTAGACATGAGTTTTCTTATATTACTTCATCTGTCTGAGACAAAAAGGTGAAATTAAAAGGGGAAAAAAAATGGCAAAGCCTTCCACGGCAGGAACAATTGGGACACAAATTATAGAAAACAAAGCATAGGTCAAGTCCAACGTTGCCAGTTCTGTACAGCACAGAGGATGTGCTGTGGCTCCAGGAGACCCAGTGCTCAGTGGGGACTTAGAGAATAAGGAACTGGTGCTTGTGGAATCATTGAACTGAAGACTAAGAATGCAAACCTGGAGCTGTCCAGAGAAAACCGACGCTGGAGGAGAATTGCCTGCATTTCTAATTCAGTGGATGAAGGGAACAAGTCAGAAATGGAGGAGTCCCAGCTGTAATAACATGAAGGACTGAGGAAATGAAAAGAGAATAGAGACATAGAGCTGATAAGATTGAGGACAATGGACTTTACGTACCATATAGAATATTCCAGACACCTTGTATGGTGTTAGAATTGGTTGATGTTTGAGGGAAAGAGATCCCCAAAGAGGAATGGTTGAAACAGGTTAGAAATATATATATTTCATATACAAGTCTGGGTTGGCACTTTAAGGCTTACATGTCATGATATAATATGAAAGATGATTCTTCTGTCTTGTGTTCTGTATATTGATATGACCATCTCATAGTTTTTATAAAAGTAGAAATTATGAGGAAGACAAATGGTACACGTAATACTTTTCTTGAGGATGGTTCTATAAAAATATCATTCAGTATTTCTGTTTATCTTCCATTAGCTGGAACAAAGCTTCTTAAACTGTGAGCCATGATCCATATATCACATAACTGATTGTGGGGACTCATAAAATTTGGCAACAGTAAAAGTTTCCTGAACATGCAAGGACAAGAAATCAACTGCAAATACAACAAATAAAGAATCAGATATTTCAACAACCAAGCACCAGTCTGAGCTCCGGGATTCCAGTTGAAGAGAGGGAAGAGGAATTACATGAGCAAGGAGGGGTCAAGATCATGGTGGGGAAATCTACAGAGACAACTGAACTTGAGTTCATAGGAACTCATGAACTTTAGACCGACAGTTGTGGAACCTGCATGGGACTGGACTAGACCCTCTGCATGTAGGAGACAGCTGTGTAGCTAGGTCTGTTTGAGGGGCCCCTGGCAGTGTGATCAGGATCTATCTCTGGTGCTTTCTGGATACCATTACCTATGGTTGAACACCTTGTTCACCCTTGATACAGGGGGAGAGACTTGGTCCTGTCCCAACTGAATATACCAGGCTTAACTATCCCCTCATGGGAGAACTTACCCTTTGGGAGGAAGGGATGAGGGGTGGGTCAGAGGTGGGGGAGCAGGAGGAGGGATGAGGGGGGATCTATGGTTGGTATGCAAAATGAATTAAAAAATTAAAAAAAGAATCAGGTATTTCTTCTAGCATCTCCTGTATTGCTTCATATGACTTCACTATAGCCTTGAATCTCAACACAACATATGAATTTTGCACTATGCATGATATCATACCATGCCAATCACACCAACAACTGGTACCTGAAAGATCATGGCTTAGTTCAGGACTATGACACATTACAAAGTGCAGTGCTTTGCCATTCATACAAAGACTGTTACTCTGGTAAGAACAACATGGTTTATTTATGGAAAGCAAAGACATCATATTTTTATTGTGTTAGACAAACAAGTATATTCATCTCGTTAATGTATAAGATTGCTTTTTTCCTTTAGTAAGTGGTAAAGTATATATGTGTGTATCACAGAATTCTTTGATATGTGTATAGCAAAGAATTACTTAGAAATATATTTCTTTATGATTCATTATCAATAAGTTTTGATTTGTGTACCTATGTCATATGCCTGTATACCTGAGATCAGATAAAGATTTCTTGGGCAAAAGAAGTTACAAGTGGAAAAAGTATAAGAAAACCTAAACTAGAACCTTGTCAAATGACCATACCTAGCAAAAGTGACACTGACTAATGCATTCTTAGTCTTGGCATGCATGCAGTCAATAAAAATGGCAGTGGGTACATTATTTTAAAGAGGTAAAAGGAAAGAATGGAACTTGGAAGACAGTTCACTGATACAGTTCTAAAATGACCAAATGCATTTTAAATGTATGGGCTGGCAAATGGGTTAAAATGAGGTCCAATGATTCATCATACACACGGAGGAGTCAATTTTCATCATCAGGAACTCTCCTTGTCTTTGAGGAGCTGAAAATCTGAGTACAAATGACAGAGAGTTCATGTGAAAATCAATTAGAAATTCATATCCTAGGATTTGAGCATTTCAGACATGCATATAATGTATTTTGATGATTCTCACTCTCCATTCCCTGCCCTAACATTCCACACCCACCCTCGTGCCCTCAGTTCTCTCTCAGATTCAATGTCATATCTTCTTTTAAAATCTTTTTTAAATGATCCACCAACTCCAATTTGTGCTGCCCATATACTCATGGGTGTGGTCAATCAACCTTTAAAGGAAATTGAGGACCCCTGTCCCTGCCACTTCTACTAGCAGCCAATAACTGTTCATAGTTTCAATGCTTGGAACTGGGGCTTGTGAGCCTCATCCTACTCCGTGTGGGAATGTTGGCCTGGTCTCTCACAGGCCTTGTTCAGACAAGCACAGCTTCCATGAGTTCTTAAATGCAATGTTCTGTCACATCCAAGAGAGACTCTTTTCCCCGGCGTCTTCCCCAACATCTGGCTCACACAATCTCTCCATCTCTTCTTCTGTGATGGTTCCTTAGCCCTGAGGTGAGGAGGGATGTGATTAGATGCTCCATTTATGGTTTATTACCATACAGAAACTTATTCTGTACTTTTTAATGGCTGTCTACTGTACACAGAAGCTTATGTTATCAGGTTTGAGAGTTACTCTAATCTATGCATATGTAGTTATGATTTATGAGAGCAATTTCCTACTACATCCACTTCTCCAATAATCCTAGTAGATAAAGCCTGACATCTGTGAGCTCCACAGCTATGGGTTCTTGGCCAGGATTAGAGTACTAGGCAGTGTTTCCTCCTCTTTGATGGGCTTTGAATCCAAGGAAAAACATATCAATTACTCTCAAAATGTTATGTCACTATTGCCCTCACAGGCATAGCTCGCCATGCTGGTTGTTAGTGTTTACTGGCAGGGTTCACAGCTAGGTTTATCTGTTGATGACATTTTCCCCCACCAGGCAGCTTATGAACTTTTGGTACTTTTAAAAGGAGAAGGAAGCATACCAGTTATCCTTGAGATTCCTAACTGCTATTCTAGGTCTTTAAAACAGAGATTCAATTTCTGCAACTTAATTTTCACAGCACACATTATACATGAAACAGAACAAGAGAGCATGAACTCGTCTGTTGCATGGTACAAAAACATGCCTGGGTCTCATTAAGAATTTCGATTTTCCCCAGGAAGATTGAACTTTAGTAAGAAGAAATCAATCCCCCAAGAGAGAGTTCCCATTAATTAATTAAACATTAATCTGGTTTAATGTAACAGACAGAACTTTTTAGCATTTATTGTGTGTGCACACACACATGTGTGCCACAGTTTATATGAGGAGGTCAGAGGACAACCTGCAGGAATTGGATCTCTCTTTCTACCACATGGGTTCTGGAGATGAAATTCAAGTCTTCAGGTTTGGTAACAAGTGTTCTTTACCCACTACACTATCTCAGTGGGTCCTAAGTAGGCTTTTTTTTTCTGTACAGATTCAATGCCAAAGGAATAAAGAGATTCAAATATAGTATGAACATGATTTAACAAACTCCTTACCTCCCTTGCTGTTCCAGAACGGTTGGGAGAAGAGTCGGCTTCAGTCTCAGAGAAAGATCTCTGTACTTAGGGGTCAATATATCAATTTTCTGAGTTCTCATGACAGAATCAGACATGAAAAGTGCAAAATGGTTCTCTCTCTACACAGAAACTGAAAATTAGCAATGTGAAGAAGCCTGGGCTTTGAAGTGAATAAAATCCCATTTGAAAGAAAATCTATGTTGATAATATCACAGGATTTCAGAGCGGGCTGCATGCGACAGAATTGAGACTCACAGTCATCACCACCAGCAAGCCTTAACCCAAGTGGGAAAACAAAAGCAAACTGGTAATCAGTGTATATACTATAGCTATTAGCTTAGCATTTGGGGGGACTCCTGACTGTGAGAAGAAGTGTGTCTCTGCTCCTGGGCCTGTTCTTGGAACTCTTTTCCTCCTGTTGGCTTGCAATGTCCAACTTTGATATTTTTTTCATCTTATTGTATTTTATTTTGCCATTTGGGTTGTTATCTACTGGAAACCTCTTCTTTTCTAATGAGATACAAAAAGGAAGTGGTTCTGGAGGGAAGAGGAGGTGGGAAGAAACTTGGAGAAGCAGAGGGAGGGGAAACTCTAATCAGAATACATTGTATGAGAAAAGAATAGATTTTCAATAAAAGAAAAAAACACATTCCCTGGAACTTCACACTCTTGAATAATTGGTCTGGACTAAAAGCCTTGCAAATTGAATAATGCTTTAAATGGGAAAAATTAACACAACATAGGTCATTCAAAATCCAACAAAAATGACTTTTTTTAAAAAAGGCTGACATGTCAGAATGCAGGTGAGAGCAAATTCAAGATCATGATTGGGCAAGAAGAGCAAATAAGAATTACAGGTTCCTTGCCTGCGGATTTGAAGTGAGCAGTAGAGCGGCTTTAGCTGTCAATGGTGTCTGGTATGTTCTTCTACCTACCACAATATCCAGTAAGTGAGATCAGAAAGGAAAGGCTATGTAATACTCAAAATTCTGCTTGGCCCATTGTTACTACAGAACACAAACCATGACCACGTGCTCCTGGGTTACAGAATGGAAGTTCCTCAGTCAGATACAAGGATCAGGTTGGTTTGTATCTGAGTAGCCAATGCTTTGTCACATAAATCTTACAAGAAGGAAAATCACTGAGTGTTGAAAATACACGCTCTGCCTTAGAAATGGATTCTTACAACATTGAGGCACACCACTGCAGGAATGAAAGTGAGAAGCAGAGCTGCTCCTCCACAAAGGTTAGGCCCACAGACTCAGACTTCTTGTTTTAGAACAAGGACCATGATTGAGGATGGAAGGACCTACAGGTGTGTAGGAGCATAGCCACAGCAGGTTGTCATAGTTTATAGGAAAGTCTTTGAGGTCAAATTTTCAGGTGACATTTCAATTTTAGCTTTTCTTTCAAATGTGAGTTTTCTGCTTCACAACTAAAAGTTGTGCTATCTATCTATCTATCCATCCATATATCATCTATCTATCTATCTATCTATCTATCCATCCATATATCATCTATCTATCTATCTATCTATCTATCTATCCATCCATATATCATCTATCTATCTATCTATCTATCTATCTATCTATCTATCTATCTATGTATCTATCTATGTATCTATCTATGTATCTATGTATCTATGTATCTATCTATCTATCTATCTATCCATCTATCTATCCTATCTATCTATCTATCTATCTATCTATCTATCTATCTATCTATCTATCTATCTATCTATCATCTACATTTCAGTTTTTGATAGAGGAAATTTGCTGACAATGTATTTGCTTTTCCCGTTTTTTCCCTCTGGCTTTATTTGAATGGTCTGTCTTGGTGCTCATTTCGTATGCAACATGTTTTAGGAAGATTTGTGTATTTAATTCATTTGACCAATGTGAGAAATTTATGTCATTATTTCCTTAGATGTTTCACTAGGAGTGTATTCTGGATAATTTCTTCAACTATGTAATCCAACACACTGACTCTATGTGTTAACTATATTTAACAGGCTGTGAAATATTTATACACTTGTATATATATGTATAGACTTCTTTTTACTTCAGTATTTCTTTTATTTTAAATATAATTTTTTAATACATAAATTTATTTATTCATTTGTTTTACATCCTGGTGCATTTTCCCACCCTCTTCTCTTGCCAGTCCACTCCCCTACCCACCCTCTGTTCCCACCTCCCAATTCACTTCTCCTCCATTTCTGTTTAGGAAAGGTGCTCCTATGAACATCAACAAAACGTGGCATATGAAGTTGCAATAGGACTAAGCACTTCCCCATGTATTAAGGCTGGGTAAGAGGACCTAGTATGAGGAGTATGGTCTCAAAAGCCAGTAAAAGAGTCAGAGACAGCCCCTGTTCCCACTGTTGGGAGTCCCATAAGAGAACCAGGCTATACAACTTAACATATATGCAGAGTGCCTAGGTCAGTCCTATGTAGGCCTCCTGGTTGTTGGTTCAGTCTCTGAGCCCCTATGAGCCTAGGTTAGTTGATTCTGTGAGGTTTTTTTTGTGGTGTTCTTGACCCTCTGGCTTCAACAATCCTTTCTCCTCTTTTTCTGCAGGATTTCCAGAACTCTGTCTAATGTTTGGCTGTGGGTCTACATCTGTTTCCATCAGTTACTAGATGACACCTCACCGATGACAATTGGGCTAGAAACCAATCTGGTCACAGGAGATGGCCAGATCAGGCTATGTATCTGCTATTGATAGGCGTCTAAGCCAGGGTCTTCCTTGTAGATTTTTGGGAGATTCCCTTGCACCAGGATTTTACCTGATGCCAAAATGTCCCCCCTTTTCCAGTTAGCACTTTCAGTACTCTCCCCCTCTGTACCTCCCTGCCTCCCATCACTCATGTTCCCATCCCAACCCACCCTAAGTCTACTCATAAAATCTCTTCTATTTCCCATTTCCAGGGTATCTGGGTGTCCCACCCGCCATGAACTTTCCTTGTTACCTAGCCTCTCTGGGGCTGTAGATTGTAGTATGGTTATCCTTTATTTTATAGCAAATATCTACTTATGATTGAATACATACCATGTTTGTCTTTCTTGTTCTGGGTTACCTCACTCAGGATGATTTTTTTTTCTAGTTCCACCCATTTATCTTCAAATTTCCTGGTATCCTTGTTTTTAACAGCTGAGTAATGCTCCATTGTATAAATGTACCACAATTTCTTTATCCATTCCTCAGTTGAGTGACATCTAGGTTGTTTCCAGGTTCTGACTATTACAAATAAAGCTGCTATGAACATAGCTGAGCAAGTATCCTTGAGGTATGATTGAGCATCCTTCAGGTATATGCCCAAGAGTGGTATAGCTGGGTTTTGTGGTAGGTTGACTCTCAGTTTTCTGAGAACCCACCACACTGACTTCCAAAGTGACTGTACAAGTTTGCACTCCCACCAACAATGGAGGAGTGTTCCCCTTGCTCCACATACTCTCTAGCATGAGCTGTTGCCTGTGTGTTTTAATCTTAGGCATTCTGACAGATGAAGATGGAATCTCAGAGTCTTTTTGATTTGTATTTTCCTTTTGGCAAAGGATGCTGAACATCTCCTTAAGTGTTTCTCGGCCATTTGAGATTCTTCTGTTGAGAATTTTGTTTAGATCTCTACCCTATTTTTTAGTTGGATTATTTGGTTTGTTGATATCAAGTTTCTTGAGTTCTCTATATATTTTGGAAATCAACCCTCTCTCAGATGTGCAGTTGGTGAAGATCTTTTCCCATGCTGTATACTGCTGATTTATCCAATTGTCTTTTGCCTTACAGAAGCTTTTCAGTTTCATGTAGACTTTCTGTTGTTTCTGTTGTTTGAATCCAGGTTTAATCCATGGTGATCTAATAAGATACAGGGGGTTGTTTTGGTTTTTCTGTATCTGTTGAGACTTACTTTTGGAGAAGGTTGTGTGTGGTACTGAGAAAGTGGTGTTTGATGTGTGGTTTAATCTTTAGTAATGTTTATTTTACAAATGTAGGTGCCCTTACATTTGGGGCAAAGATGTTCAGAATTGAGACAACACCTTGGTGGATTTTTTCCTTTGATAAATATGAAATGCCATTCTCCATCTCTTTCGATTAATTTTGGTTGGAAGTCTATTTCGTTAGATATTAGAATAGCTACACCAGCTTGCTTCTTAGGTCCATTTGATTGGAAAGTCTTTTTCCAATCCTTTACTCTGAGATAATGTCTATCTTTGATGTTCAGCTGAATTTCTTGTATGCAGCATGATGGATCCTGTTTTCATATCTAATCCATTAGCCTGTGTCTTTTTATTGGTGAATTGAGTCCATTGATATTGAGGGATATTAATGACCAATGATTGTTAATTTGTTATTTTGTTGTTGTTGGTATTGTGTGTGTGTGTGTGTGTGTGTGTGTGTGTGTGTGTGTGTGTGTGTGTGTGTGTGTGTTTCCCTTCTTTGGGTTTTGCTGGTGTGAGGTTATCTATTGTCTATGTTTCTGTGGGTGCAGTTAACTTCCTGGGGTTGTAGTTTTCCTTCTAGTACCTTATGTAGGACTGGGTTTGTTTGAATTTGAAATATCTTATTTTCTTCATCTATAGTGATTTACAGTTTTGCTGGCTATAATAATCTATGCTGGCATCCATGGTCTTTTAGAGTCTAGAAGACTTCTCCATTGAGAAGTCGAGTGTGATTCTAATAGGTCTGTCTTTCTATGTTACTTAGCCTTTTTCCTTTCTGATATTTAATATTCTTTCTGTGATATTTAATATTCTTTCTTTGTTCTGTATGTTTAGTGTTTTGATTATTATGTGGCAAGGGGATTTTCTTTTCTAATCTAACCCATCAGGTGTTATATAAGCTTCTTGTAGCTTTCTAGGCATCTATTGTACTCTGTTGGTGATGCTTGCTTCTGTAGTTCCTGTTCACTTACCCAGACTTGCATTTCCAGGATTCCCTCCATTTGTGATTTTCTTTATTGCTTCTATTTCCATTTTCAGGTCTTGAATAGTTTCCTTTATATATTTGTTTTTTTTCTTGGCTTTCTTTTAGGGGTTTATTAATTCCTTTCAATTTTGTGTTTGTCTTTTCCTCAATTTCTTTAAGGGATTTGTTCATATCCCCTTTAAGGTCCTCTATCATCTTCATAAAGTAATTTTTGTGCTGAGCTCTGTTGGATTGTTCAGGTCTTGCTGTTGTAGGATAGCTGGGTTCTGGTGATGCTTTATTGCCTTTTCTGTTATTGAACATGTTCCTACACTGGTGTTTAGGCATCCAGATTTGGGATGCTTATAGGTCTAGGTGTTGATTCCTGTGTTTGTCTTTGTTAAATTATTGTTTTGTTTGTTGGTTTCTCTTTCCTGTCTGATCTTCTGGCCCAAAGACCACATCTGCCTCCAGAAACACAAATAAGCAGGCTACCAGTGGACCTCCTCCACTCACTCAGTGCCCCCAATGTCCACTATCTTCCTCATCACCATAGTCAATCCCCCAACTCTGACAGAGATTCCCCTGCTTTACCAAAGGCCAAGCTAGCTGCCAGAATTCTAGCTCCCAACTTAGACAAGGTTCTCGTGACTAGCATGTCTTTAGGTCTAGTAAGGTGTCCCCCTAGGGATTTTGAAGCTAGAGGTTCCTAGATCCCCTCTTGCCTCTGGTAAAGCTAGCATCTTCTTCCAAAGTTGAGGACCAGGATATGGAGCCCAGGGGAGGAGGTGCATATTGAAGTCCCTAGATCTGGACTGGCCTGGGGTCCCTAGGACCAGTCTGGCCTCCAGTACAACTGCCTGTGCTGGGGTCCCTAGATATAGCCTGTGCTCCACTAAAGCTGAAGTCTTCTTCTGAAGTTGTGGACCTGGGGTACCTAGATCTGACCTGGCTCTGGTAAAGCAGAAGTCTTCTTCCAATGTTGTAGAACAGGATTTGGAGTTGGGGTGGGGGAGTAGAGGGAGAGTGTGCCATCTGGGCTTGCTTGGCAGGCTTTAAGGAGCATTAGTGGGCAGAGGCAGTGTCTTACCTGGGACCAGCCTGGCCTCTTTGTTAGGCTGCTGGGGCTGTGGGTCCTAGTAGGGAGCTCAAGGGAGGGAGTGAAGTCTGGTGTTATTAGACAGGTTTTAAGGAGTGTTAGCTGGCAGTGTGTTGTGTCTTACCCGGGGTTCCTGGATCCTGCCTGGCATCTGGTTAAGCTGAAGACTTCTTTCAAAGCAGTGGGCCAGGATAAGGGGCCCAGGAGTTGGGGGTGCAATCTGGGGTTGTTGGACAGGCTTAAAGGGGTTTAGCTGGTGATGGGCGGTGTCTTCCCTGGAGTCCCTAGGACCACTCTGGCCTCAGGTACAGCTGCAGGAGCCTGTGATCCGTAGTGTGGAGTCCAGGGGAGAGAGTACAGTCTGGGCATAAAGATATTTTTATAGTTAAGATATATAATATTATGTTATAGAATAAATATGAGTGACAACTGGTTATTATAGTGAAACAGATAAAAGTATATCATTTCATGCATTTTTCTAGTTTAGTGGCAAAAACAGCTAAAATCTCCTATATCAGGAGTTTTAATTATGGTGTAATTTTACTAAGGATTGTCTTCTTATAGTTCATAAATGTCTAAACTTCTTCATCTTACATATCTACTATGTTTTACTCTGTTTCTATATATTTGATGCTTTATCTTTAAATTTAGTTATGTCTTAAAAAGATTTATTTTTATTTTAGTTGATGCTCATATATGTGTGTTTGTCTGTGCAAATATATGTTCATGCCTCCAGGGGCAAGAAGAGGGTATCGGATCATCCACAACTGGAATTCCAGGAGGTTGTAAGCTGCTGCTGGTGGGGTCCTGGGAACCAAATTCTGGTCCTCTGCAAGATCAGTGTGTGCTTTTAACCACTGACACCTCTCTAGCTGTCCCCTTCCAATTCTTATTTACATTTATATTGACTTTCCTTTGAAGTCTTTGGCAGTCTGTACCTATGAACCCATTATTTCCTTCTAATTATTCACTGTGTCATAATCCCAAATTAGGAATTATATCTCTTTACAACTCTTCTGAAATTATAATGTCCCTAAGAATCAAATGAGTAATTACAGTTCAGTAGGTCTGGCTTGGGGACTGTGGATCTGAGTCTCAGACCTGTTGCTGATACTGGTCATCCTCTGCCCACATAGATTTGAAGAGTATCTTCAGCTTCCATGTGTGTGACAACCGGAAGATTCTACCCAGAAACAAGGTCACATTAACTGGCTCCTTGACTGGAAACAGTACGGGAAGCTGCTTTACCCACACGTCAGAATAACGTGTGGGTAGCCCAACGCTACTGATGTTTGTTGTCTGAAAAATCCTATTTCTCCCACATGAAAAATTGTTTCACACGAGCTGATTCTCTCTCTCTTTCTCTCTCTCTCTCTCTCTCTCTCTCTCTCTCTCTCTCTCTCTCTCTCTCTCTGGCTTTCTCCTTCTCTCTATGTCTTTCTCTTTGGAACATTAAAAGTTATTTCTGTTAGGCCAGTCATACAACAGAAACATATAGACTATGCAGTTCAGAGTGCTTTGACAGAGGAAGGAAGGTCCCTTAAAATACAGCCAGTCATAATGCCAAAAACCAAAGCTGATTTCATTTTTAAATTGGTACATTCCATCATGTATAACTGTATTGAAATACCACAGAATACCAAGAAATAGCTATTGCTTTTATTTCCATGTATCAGTTAAAAAACAGAGCAACACAACAACAAATTTATAGCACTCCTGTAGTAACTGTAGAGAATATTATTTATTTATTTGCTATTAAATCAATGAAGATAAGAAAGCAGAGGGTTGATGGTAATAAAGAAGTATAAGATGGTGATTTGCCCAATTGTCATTCTTAAGGTGAGAAAATCACATGGTGCTGTCACAAGACAGAATGCACTTGCTTCCTTCATCCTTCCCCTATGACTTTCGAGTTAAGACACATCCGTTGCAATTTTATTTGTTTTCCTGTCAACTTGACTTTTGCCAAGGTTTTAAAACAACAACAGTGGCATGCTTACTTGTCCACAAAATTTTCCCCAATTTTTCTTTATTTCAGGAGATTCATATTGCAAGGAGGATGCAAACTGCCTTGTCTGCCAGGTCGGATAGGTGTTTGATAGTGAAATGTGACCATAGCATCCATTTGGAATCGCTCATATTTGGCAGTATCCATGGTTCCAAATTTTTACATGTTCCTGTTTTAAGTGATGTGTTAACTGAAAAACACTGCCGAGTACCCTAAAGTAAATCAACCTCATGCTCACTATGGATCCTGCAATTAAGGTATGTGTAACTCAAATTGGTAGCCACCAAAGCTGCAAAGCAATATTACACATACAAGAGCTTGTTTTTAGCAGCTAACTAGCAGACCTTATAATGCATGCCAGGTGTAGTACCCACTGCTCTCCAATCCACCCAGTCATTAAAACATTGCTGAGAGCACATTTCTCTCTGCTAGAATTTTCCTAGGGGCTCTATCCAGGTGCATGAAATAGTTAGGAGGACCACATATGCATTTGCATTAAAATTAGATTCCGATTTGCATATCATTTGCATATTCCCACATAGACTGTGCCATCTATTCTCAGGCAGCTTTTAGCGAAACATTATTTATTGCTATCATTAAGGTTGACACTTTTTGGTTTTTCTCCTTTACTTTCATCCTTACCTAATCTTTAACCCCAGAGTTTGATAGCACAGAAACATACAAAGGTGGTAATGATGAAAAAAATTGGTTTGCTACTGGATTATTGTGCAAACAATGCAAATGAAGCATATTCAGGAACTGTTCTTCCTCACTGTACACAGCATCTTTCTTTTTTCTTTTTAAAGAGTTCTCTTGGTGTCCTGGTAGAGTTTAGACCTAGTTTTAGTGTTAATTAGAAATTAGTAATGTAAATTTATGAACTCAGACCACTTGGTGGATTATTTCACTTATTTGCTTAACAAGTATTTATTGAATGATATTGTGCTCATGAAACATTTATGAGATATCAGGCATATAGGAGTAAGGAAAACATGTTTTAAGAAAATATATGTTCTAGAGAGAGACATGGTAGCACATGTCTTTCATCCCAGCACTTGGGAGCCAAAGGCAGGCATCCTGAGTTTGAGGCCAGCCTGGTTTACAAAGTGAATTCTAGGACAACATGCAGGGCTACACATAGAAACTCTGTCTCAAAAAACAAAAATCAAAATGTTCTCATAGTTTCTGCTCTAGTTGCTGAGAGGTGGGTTTGGTGATGTAAGCAAACCAATAAATTAGCCGTAATCAGAGAGTTCCAGCTACTAACCAATTCTTAGAATAAAAACAAAGATGAAAAGCATAATAAGAAATTTGAAATACTGGATAAGAATCTACCATTTCAACCAGGACTATCAGAGAAGCTGTATATGAAATGCTTTCATGCCAGTAAAGATCTAAGGGAGATGAAGAGCTAACTCATGTAGATACCCAAAGATGTATTAGTATTTGGAATGATCCTGAATTTAAGGTCAATCTGGAATACACAGCAGAACATACTGAAAGACAGAAACCAAAGCAGGTGCCACCCAGGGGTGGAATGTCACCTAGCCTGTGTGAGGCCCAGGATTCAATCCCCAGAACAAGAAATAAACAAAAAACAAAGAGAAGTGAGCACCATTTAATGCATTAAAAAGTGATTACGTTTGTTGGGAATAAATCTACAAATGCTTATAACTCTGAAAAATATTTTGTCTCATATACTTAGCATCCTGGAAGTAGTGTCATTACAGTACAGATGGAATACTGGGTCTGTTTTAAACCTAAAATAATAAAAGAGAATATAAAACATCTTCATCCATTCCTGAGGTAGTTTGAGTGGTTCAAGTGATATACTCTAAGAATATAAAGTTCCTTGTGTAGATTCTGGATGACTGGAACACATTGCTTCCTTTATTATCTTATGTATGCAACAAAAAATGTTGAAAAATTGTAGCTCGCAAGGAAACATGCTCAATCAGATAAGCCCAGATGAATCAATTCAAATCCCTGCAGAAACAGGATATACATTTTTGCAATAAAGTTCCTTAAGAAGTACTAAGTGAAGGAATCACCCTACAGCAAGGAGCTGGAGAAGAGTCTGTGAGCAGTAACTGCCCCGGGCTTTGGGTGTAAATAGAGTGCTTCTAAAACTTCTCAAGGTGGGGATGGGGGAATGAGGTGTAGAGTAACTGGACAGGTCATAGCACACCGCAAATCCATACTCTTCTGAATCACACATTCAGGAAAAAGAGACTAGGACTTTGTATGGCAAGAAAGAAGACATGTATCTTACAAATGAGTTGTCATAACAAGCAACGTGGCAAAACATCACCAGTCCATGTTTAGCATGTTGGCTTCATGGCTGCTAAATCTTTTTCTTCATCATCACACTTCTTTTACTTCTAGAACATAGATAAATATGTACATTTTCCTTAAGTAAAATGTGGTTACATTTTAGTGTCTATTTCAGGGAAGCTGGAAATGGTAGCAGAAAGGTAAAGTAGATAACCAGTTTATCTTTGACTCGACGTTCATATATACATGTGTGTGTGTGTGTGTGTGTGTGTGTGTGTGTGTGTGTGTGTGTGTGTGTGTGTGTCTTAACTGTGAGTCATCTCTTTCTCACATTGAGCCACATCCCAATTGTCTCTGGCTTCAATTGGAAGACAAGCCATTTATCTCCTACTCAACATTATAAGTGCTTTGTTGCAATGATTTCATGGTAACCATATACGTGAGAAGCATGAGTTTCTCCTCACATGAGTAACCCTTTCGGGTATTATTCTACTTGAAGTATTGTCCCTTGAAGATTTCCTGAACTAGACAGTGTTCATGAGAAACTCCATCCCTAATTGAGAAACTATGGAGAGCTGACAGCATTTGGGGAAGGGAGAGTCAATTTTCTTTAAGAGTGTGTGATGGTTAAAATGGTACTGGTGGGTGGCCTTGGTTATCAGCAGAAAAGTCATGGACCATGACCACAACCACATGAGTTAGAAAGAGCTTTATTAGAATGATAGCAGGCCTGGAGAGAAAGGAAGATGGCGGGAGCAGAGAGCGAGCGAGTACAGAGAGGAAACACAGAAAGAGAGTGTGGGGGTCCGCGTCCAGCTTTTTAAGGTGGGGATTGCATGACCACATGGCGGGTACATAGTCGCCCTTGCCCACTGATGATGTAAGACACCAGAACCTGGAAGAGTGAGGGCAGGATCCTAACAGTGTGTTCCTAGTACTCAACCATGTTCCCAAGGATGGTCACAGTTGCATGAGTATGGACAACACAAATTTGAGTCAATGGGTAATTAACTTAAAAATAAAAAGTAATCTCACCATTAAATTGGTAAACACTGTTAAGAATAGTATAGAAGGGGATCAGTAAAAGAACTTAACATAAAAATATATTTTCTTAGCATCAAAGTATGTGGGGGAATTAGAATAAAACAGAGCTAACAAAGAAAATGTTCAATTTCTTACTATTTAAAATAAAACATGATATCTATCAAATTGCTAGAGTATTTAGGTAAAATTGTATACAATTAAGAGTGCCTTGATAGTTTGACTTAAGACATCAAATTAGAAATATTTGTGAAGTTATTGCTGTTGTATTTCCTTTAATTAACAATTAAAAATTAACTAAAATAAAAGATTTTCCAAACTACTGCTTGAGTATTGATTTTTCCTCTTTCTGAGCTCCCAGTGCATAATTTACTACATTGTTGATGTAGCGCCTCTCATTGTCTATTTTTTCCAATAAAATAAACAAATGTTTATTGACTGAAAAAAGTTAGCTTTTGTAAGAAATAAAATTAATGGAAGGAATTATTTATGCTCTTGCGGAGTTACACTCTCCTGGGAGAGGAGACAGAAGAGCAACACAAGAAATTTATGTTTAAGGATTTTAAACAGGAGCCAAGTGTGCTGGCACATCCCTGTAATCTGAGCACGTGGGAGGAAGAGGCAGGAAGATGAGGAGCTTAAGGCCAGCCTGGGTCACAGAGTGAGATCTTGTCTCAAAAGCGGGGTGGGAGGGGGAGATCTGAAACATCTTCAACAAATGGTTAGCTGGCAAAGGAATGATGCAGGTAAGTACTATTCAGACAAAATGGTCAACAGAAGCTCAGAGAAGCTGAATCTGAACAAGAAGTCTGATTGCTAGTGAGGAATGACTGTGTGCTTGACTTTTGATGAGTGACTAGACCATGTAAAAAGGTCACCCTCATCAGGAGGCATTGCTGCCATCAAGATCACAAAGTTCTTTACTTCTCCTCCAGATAATCCTGGAGTTGCACAGGACAGCTTTTCAGAAGTAGGTGTGAACAAATATGTTTTCTTGGAGCTTTGCGTTCATCTATCCTTTCAAACATAAGCTCTCTTTTTGGTATTTATTTACTTATTTGAGATTATAATTTAATTATGCTTCTCCTTTCCCTTCACTTCCTCCAAACCCTCACATATTACCCACAGGCTGCTCCCTTTCAAATTCAGGGCCTCTTAAAAAAACTGTTATTGCACACAGATGTGCATATGCACACATATTCATATACATTTCTAAATATAACCTGCTCAGTCTGTACAGTGCTATCTGTATGTACAACTTCAAGACTGATCATTTGGTACTGGGCAACCAGTTGGTGTTCTCCGCAGAAGGCTACCTCTCCCATCCCAAGCTTTCCTTATTTGTCTATCGTTCGTTGTGTAGGGTTGTGGCCTCATGGGATTTTCCTCCAACCTAGCTTGTCATTTTTTGTATTCCATTCAATACTATTATTGGCTTTTAAAACAAATTTTCTTGAAGGCATGGGCACTATTTTTTTCTGAAGTAATAGTTGATTAACTCTTGCTTTTCTTCCTTCTTCCTGCCAGTGAAGGGAAGGAGCAAACCAAGTTTTTCCTTTAAAGGTATCAGTTTCCAGGCACTTCAGTGATTAATATACTTTATTTTGGCCTATCCTTGGCTTCTGTAAACAACTCCTAAGCCCTCATATTTCTATGAGACAATCTAGGACAGTTAATATCGGCTTTTGTATCAGTGATTGTTTAAGTGGTATTTCTATATGACTTCTCCCTGGAGAGGAATGGACATCTGTGTCTTATTCCTTTTCAGTGAATTCATCGCAGTAGCTATGATAGGCATGAGATAAAAGACAAAGGCATTTGCCACACAGTTGGTCTGATGGCTTTTGCTGACAGGACAAAGTGAAAGAGGGTGATATGCAGAGTCGGCAGAGAGTCTGGACATATGTGCCACGTTCAGGTTGAAGAGAGAGGCTGGATCTGTGCCATTGCTGCCCTAGACGTGGGCAGTATTGTCTCTCATGGTTCTTGAAGGCATGGCTTCTTCCCCGAGGTTGCGTGGGGACAGCTGAGCTTAGAATTGCCCTGCAGCTGCCAGGGAGGAAAAATGTCTCCTCTCATCTCCTTTACGGTTTATCATTTTAATTTCTTTCCATTCTGTTTTTACAACTTACACACACACACACACACACACACACACACACACACACACACACACACACACATTACTAGAGAATCCTGCCTCAAAACAGGAAGGTTTTGTTTTGTTGGTGTTTTTGTTTGTTTGTATGCTTGCTTGTGTATCTATTTATTTTTTGTGACAGTGTTTCTCTGTGTAGCCCTGGCTGTCCTAGAACTTGCTCTGAGGACCAGGCTAACCTTGAACTCACAGGGATCTTCCTTCCTCTGCCTCCCAAGTACTGGGATTAAAGGCGTGTGCCACCACCGGCTAGCTAAAGTATGAACTCTAATTACTGAACAGATATATAGATTATTATAAAGTCCATGTCCAGAAATTGGGAGAAGTCATTTCAGTTTCAGATTTACTATTAACTGAAGGTCTTGGTGGAACCACATCTTTTCACTTATGAATTGTAGGTATAAATGCTTGTCTGGCCTCTTGAGATTATTTTGAGGTGCAATTGGACAGCATCTGTATTAAAAGGGCAAGTGTTTGTCATTTTAGACACAAACCCCATTATTTATACCTAAAAGTAACAAGCTCCATAATGCTTTATGTCCCACCTCATGGTAGCACTGTATAAGCACAATCACACTGAAGGAAATGATGATTACAGAAATGTTTATCATCAGAGAATGAGAAGGAGGAGTCTTTCTAATTTATAAAGCCTGATGTTATTTGTTTCTCTTTCAGTTTCATCTTTTTAACCCAAAATATTGTTTTCCAATCTGTGCTATCTTACTTTTTATTTTCACAATTTGTATTAAATTAAATGTGCCTCTTGATAATTTCATATGCAAAACCAATGTGTACTTTTTTTGTGGTCCAATTGAAAAGCAATGTTAACTATACCTCCGCCACTGAAAGGGTCACATGTTATCCAAGTGAGATGAGGAGAAAGCGGACTGCAAGCAGGCATGAGGTATCTCCCAAGGGCAATCGAACACGGGGATGTCATAGAGTTATAACAATGTTTTGTATTCTAATTAATATTTTATTGCCTTTAGATTTAACTAAAAGATTTCAGTTTCAATTTTGTGGCCAGAGACATCTTTTGCCTCTTCTCTTCTCTGTAAGACTCATAAATGAAAACACACAAATAATTTCATAGGAGTGAAGAGGAGAAGGAGGGACATTATCAAAAGAATCGAGGTTTGTAGATTTAGCTCAGGGGCAGACTGAATGCCTAGCATGCATGTGGCCCTGGGTTCGATCTCACTAGGAATACAAAGAAAGTGTAATGTATGGAAAGAAAATATTCAGCCTGGTACCAGATTATGTAATAAGAACTAAGCATCCAGAATAGGTGAAGGTGCCCGTATGGGATAGTTCTAGCACAGCCTCAGGTTTAAATTGCAAGTTATCATTGATTGTGGAAGGGGAAGGGAGGGAGGTGTTAAGGTGGTGTCTACCTTCAAGACAGATACAGCTGTTGCCCATCTGCTCCCTGCTTTTCTCTCTACCCACCCCGTCTTTGCCAACAGAAAACAGGCAGCCCAGCCATTTATACTGATAAAGAGTCTATAGTGGTCTATACATGTTTGTTGGCATTTGATGGTAGAAAATACATCTGAAGCTATTAGCTGCAGCAGTCATGAAGAGCTCAAAAGGGAAAGGAGCCAGTAAAACACTATACTGTGGTGTGAGGACAGAAATATCCCAGCTATCTCAATCCTGACACTGTAGTTGAGTTTTGTAATCTCTCTCTCTCTCTCTCTCTCTCTCTCTCTCACACACACACACACACATTCTCTCTGTCTCTGTCTCTGTCTCTGTCTCTGTCTCTCCCCAAAATATGGTTTCTCTGTGTAGCCCTGGCTTGTCCTGGATCTCATTCTGTAGAGCAGGCTGGCCTTGAACTCACAGAGATCCGCCTGTCTCTGTCTCCCGAGTGCTGGGATTAAAAGTGTGTGACACCACCTCCTGGCTCCTATGTCTGTTATTTGATTCTCATGATACCTTTATTTTTGGAGAGAGAAAAAAATGAAATAACTGAATTATTAAAGGTCAAAGTGGGCAACCAAGAGTATACAGGGTTAGAAGCCATGCTTTGCACATCTTCAGCCCTAGAACTGTTTCTGAGTGCTTGAAAAACTCGCTTCTCTCAGCTTCATATCTTAATAGTAACTGAGAAGAGTTATGCCACCTACCTCATTGTATTGTTGGAAGAGTTAAAAGAATGTACTTGAAACATTTAGCACAAGGGCTGAGACTTAGTTCTTGCAATTAAGTCATTATCAGCTGACTCGTGTATAGTTTTTCTTTATTATTACTGTAGCCTTGAATAATTACAACTTAATATAAAACTGCATGGTAAGGATTTTTCAGTTTCCCAAAATGTTTCCCCAAAAATACTGAAATAGTAATCAGGATATTTTTGTTGCAATGTCCCTGTGTTTACTTATTTGGTATTTATTCATATGCAGATGTCTAATTGCTTAACTTTAAATAATGTGTGTGTTTTTGTATGATATATATCCCTTACTGTATGAAGCTAGATAGATAATATAAAAATAAATACTACTTTTTGGGGGAATACTATACTTGGTCACTGAATAGACAGTTTTTGAAGCTATTTTAATGTCTGTCTCCTTTATGGAAGCTATGGGGTGAATGTTATAGCAAAGTTTATAAAGACAACATACACACATTAAAGGAACCATGGATTAATTTGGAGTAATATTTTCAAATCTAGTGTATTTCCCAAATGCATTATTGCCCTGTTCTCATTTGTAAGGGTTTTTAAAGTAACAACATAAATTACATTTCCTTTCCAGTGTTTCCAGAGACAAACATTCTAAAGAACAGTGGCTACTCTTTTAAGCAGGACATCATTTTTTCTCTGGTTGTGTGGTCCCCCAGGACAGCAGCTAACAGCCTCTGGCATCAATGTGGGAAAGATACAGCGAGTATGGCTGAGTCTCTGCTGGTGGAGACAGTCCCTGACCCAGAACTCTGATCTCAATGTGCAGACAATGTCCCCTTGGAGTCTTCCATCACTTAGGGTGATGGCAAGAGCCCAGAGAGAGGCTATGGCACTCACTCCCTTGGTTCTTTGCCAGAGCTTACTTCCATACCTTGTATGTTCCTTGGGGCTGGGACACTAGGCCCTTCTGTCATGCTGGAGAAACAAGTGTAAGAAAAACCATATGAGGGAATTTGTTTCTCTTTAGCCCTAGAAAGGGTTCGTTTAAGCCACAGAATTCTAGATTTTTACCATTATCTTATTGAACCCTTTCTTTCTTATTTTTGCTACCCTGGCTAGAGGGTAAGTCTTCTGGACAGATACCCTTAACATAATGCACGTGATGTTTAAGCTAACGAGTGTCTTTGAATTTGGCTTTATCTAACCTGAATCGTCAATCCTTTGCTTCCCTAGATGGAAGTGGCAGAGTTAGGAAGAGCAGCTCACCTTGAGCACGTGTATCCAAACAGCGCGGCTCAGGCCCCATCCTTCTTAGGTTTCTTTCTTTGGTAACTTCCGCTTCTTGAATCTTGTTTCTAGCGTACCCGAGTTTAGGCTAGTGATCGTCTTAGTCTACTTGTACTCCTACAGCAGGTGTCTACAGACCAAGCAGAATCGTTTTCAACTTCTGAAGGATGCGAAGTCCAAACCCAGGTTCTGGAACCTTCAGTGCTTGCTGAGCTGTCTTCCTGGATTGTAGACAGTGACTCCCACTGTTCACACAGGCAGAAGGCACAGACAACTCCCTGTGGTCTCTGGAACAGAGGCACTAATGGCATTTATGACAATCTGTCCCTCACAACCTAATCCCCACAGGAAGACGTCACCTCCGACCACATCACGTAAGGGTTAAGATCTCACCTTCTAAAGTGGGGTGGGGGCAGATTTTCAATTCAACAGTAAAATTTTAGATAGTTGATACAGATGTATACTTAAATTGGTCTTTTGCTCAGCGCTCCAGCTCACAAAACTTTTACAAGTACCTTACAATACTATGCAGCTTTAATTCCCACTAATCGAATTCCTACTGCTTAAAAAGAAACATAAACTGCATTTAAGAATAGCTAATAAAATAATAATAAAATAAAAATTACTCGGCAAAAAATATATGTATTTTTCTTTGAACCAGAAAACGTGACTTTTAGTGCTTTTTATTTTATTCCTTAAGAAATGAGGTTTCTGCTTTAATCCTTAAAAGTAAAATTTTCTCAAAAAAAAAGAGTAAAAGTTTTTCATGACTACTCTTCAGTATTACGTCTAGGCCTACCTACTCCAAAGCCACATGGTAAGACTTTTCACAAATTATGTCAGACCTATTATTCTCCAGTTTTGGTCATGGCTTATGGATTTGTTTCTTTTAATTCCAAATAATGCAATGAAAGCAATCTTTTTTTGTCTATCAGCAAACACCAAAAGGAATGCACCATTTTCTCTGAATGCCAGAGAAAGTTTGTTATCTGGCTTAAGTAAAATAATCTTGATTAAGGAACATGTTTGGGGACTGGGCATATTATCTTTATGATATGTTGTTTTGGTTTGAATTTTAGGGCAATATTTGCAAGCAAGTGAGAATTATTAGATATAGAACTATATATCTTAGGTTGTTAAATCAGGTAGTAATACAAATATATTTGAATATATAATCTTACAAATTTGGATCCATGGTGAAATGGAGACATGTTCCTGGTAAGAATGAGGTAAAAGTAAAATTAGGTGGAATTACTTAAGTACCTTCAGTCTTTAAATCACTTGTCAATTCAAAATTAAATCAATAAATATTTATGAGTTGTGTACCATGTCCCATGTATTCATGAGAAAAATGTGATTTTTGTATTGGACATTGCACATTTTCTCTATATATTTAGTGTGCAACATATACATTGGAAATGCATTAGCTTAGAACCACATACAATAATTTTGGATTGAAATATAAGCTAAATGACATATAAAGAAGATTACAAAGAAGATATTTTAATATTTTAGAATCTTTTCAGTAATATAATTTAAAAGCACTATTATAATTAATGGATTGATTGAACAATTCCTTACTTCAATAATTATTTGTTTACTAAATGGCAAGTGCTATGGAAGGACCCATGGATACAGGCAAAGACAAGGTCCTACCCTGGGAGTTAGGTAGAATTCCCTTCTTTTAATCAATAGTGGAGGAGGATGCAAAGCCATCAATCAATCTGTCTTAAACAGCCCCATCAGCAAAAGTCTATTCTCAAGGTGAGTTTCTAGACACTGACTGATACACGTCCAACTAATTTGAATGGAGGAATTTCTGTTAATAGTAACTGAAGCTTACAAAGGCATGGAGTCTGCAGTCTTCTCTTCTAGATTCAGAAGTTGATGAGCACAAGTGTTTTTAGGGGATTCCCAGGTGAGTGGAGATCATGGAGAGGCCAGAGAGGAGGATGTCCTGACAGCTCTAGTGAGTAGTTTCAGAGCTTCTTGCAACTAGACAACACACACACACACACACACACACACACACACACACACACACACACACACACCTCACACATACACAGACCTCATATACACACACCATACACACACACCATAAAAATGCACACATCCACACACACACACATACCACACACACACACACACACACCACATACACGCAATACACATACACACATACATATACACATATGCATACATATACATACATAACACACACACCATACACACACACACTATTGAAATATAAAATATTCATTAGGACAAATTTACATTTAGCCTCTAAAATGGGATCTAATATTCTCTACCTTGTATATTCTATTCCACCTTTTCTAAATATGTGGGTTGTCCTTACTAATTCTAAATGTCTGGAAAGGGATGTGCACCATAGGGAAGAATGGGTTTGGTGTTGGTCTGACATACACGCCCAGCTGTCCCTCACTAGAGACTAGGGTGAGGAAGGGGCAGTGATGGTTGGTATGGAGTTTCCCACAGCAAGACTCTCCCTGGAGGTGTCCTGAGGAGCTGAGAGTTCTCTTGTGCTCACGTCTCCTTTGGCTCTTCTGAGCTGAAGTTGTCTCGAAAGCTTCATGATCAGCATACTTCTCCCAGTTTTTTATACAGAAAATTCTGTCCAAATGCCCCATAATGATGTTTCTCTTGTGTTCTTTTGTACTTCTGATTTTATCCCCCATTTTACTACTGTATCATCATTGAAAGAGAAATCACGAGAGAGGTAGAAAAATACTGTGCTTTCAGTGAGTCACAGGAGAACAGTTGTCTTTTGATCATTTTTTGCCAATTTTATTTAATGTACGAATATAATATATAAAATAAAATGCTAAATAATGGAATGATTCTAATAAAAATTAACATTTCATAAAGACACTGTTTCATACAATCATATAAAAACACATAATTCACAAATAAGCTGAGGAAATTTAAAAGGTATATGTAAATATTTTAAATGTTTTTGATAAGAAAATGCATACATTTATAGAATAATATCTGTGCTTCCTGTATACTAAAAATATTTTCTATAACTCACTAAATGTATTTCAGTCTCTTAATTGCTATTAATACAGTGAGTAAAAATAGATAAATACAAATACATTGAAGCTCAAATTGATAAGAAAATGAACATGGCAGTTTCTTTGTGTGCATTTTTTGTTATGATTTTGTTACACATTTTATTATGTGCATCTTATTGTTAAACAAATTACCACTTAGGCAAGATATGTGAAATGCTGAATAAGTTACTGTAAATAATCCTAATTCTTTCCTTGTGACAAATTGTTAAAGACGTGCAAAATCCATTCTTCATGTTTTGACTTCACTAAACACCTGTTGTGGTTCCTGTTATCAACTCTAATGTCAGTCATTTTCACGGTGCATTCTTTTCCATCCCTCAGAGTACCTTCTTAGATGACAGCATGTTCCTCATGTATTAAAGGTACATGTTGGATAAGTGGAAGGAAGGATGAACAGGTTATAAATTGGTGACTTTCACAGAAAATTACCTTTGTAATTTTGCTACAGTAAATTTTACTTTGTAAAATTACTCCCAACAGTACTGAATCCAATGTACAGGGGATGCTGGGGTAGGTAGCACAAATCATCATGTAGAAGAGGTCGCTGGATCCCTTGGGGCTGGAGTTACAGGCAGTTGTTAATTGCCCGGTGTGTGCACCAGGAACTGAATTCAAGTCTTCAGCAAGAGCAGTAAGTGTTCTTAGCCAAGAACCATCTCTGTAGCCACTGTAAACATTCCTAAAAGGAGATTTACTGTTTAGGACATTATGAAATTTTGGAAGGAAAAATCTGATCCCAATAAAGTATTGAGAAATGTTTTTCAACCTCTGTTTAAAAAATGGAAAAGCACCCTCCAGCTTTTATGATGTAGTATATAATTTTAAACCCAAGTGATTGTTCAAAATTTCACATGACACTGAGAAAGTTAAGACAGCCTCTACATTTTCACACACTATTGACTGGAATCAAAATGAAAGCGCTTGCTGGTATGGCATTGCAGGCCCGTCATCCCCACGGGAGGGAGGCTGAAGGGGGAGAATTGAGAGTTAAAGGCCAGTCTAGGTTACCTAGTGAGACACTGTCTCAAATATGGAACAGGACAGAACAAGCAAGCATGAAATGCTCCAGCTGGAAGGGGTACGTAAGCAAAGGGAAATGATAGAGTTTAAGCTCACACATTACCGACCACACTATAGCCAGAAGAGCGTGGCCGCAGAGGATGACTGATGTAAATGGGGAGAAATGAAATGCTCCCTCTCCGCCGCCCTGCATCTAGTCACATGAGCCTTTTCCTAACTTTGATATCAAAATTAAAGTTTCTCAGCTGAAATAATGAAAATGGAAACCTCAGCGCTTCATAAACAGATAATTATTAATATTGACATGCGGTCACAGCTGATGTGAATACAATTCATGCAGTTATCTTGCGGGGGGGGGGGGGGGGGGGGATGGTGGTAATTAGTGAAATTGGTATGAATATTCCCCAGAACTTAGAAATTCCAGACTGAGTATTTATATTTTAGAAGTGCTCTCACACAGAGTACAGAGAAACACCATTTTTGCAAAGACTGGAAGCCAACTTGGTATTCATTCTTGAAAAACTGATAAAGGAAATGCAGTGAACACCTAAGGTGCAATACTATCTATGAGAAAAGTTTGAACTGGCTATACGTACAGAAACTTAAATATATCTCTAAAATATTGTTACAGCCATTCTATTTCATGAAGGAAAAAAAAACTAAAAACATAATTAGATATGTCACAAGTATGAAATTATAGAAAAACGTAAGTCAATATTATATCTACTTACTTATTGTACATGTATGAAAATAAATGCTGTGGAATGTCATTCTGTATGCTATGAATGTGTGTTGCTCTGATTGGTTGATAAATAAAATGCTGATTGGCCAGGAGCCAGGCAGGAAGTATAGGTGGGATAAGCAGACAAAGAGAATTCAGAGAAGAGGAAGACAGAGTCAGGAGTCACCAGCCAGACACAGAGGAAGCAAGATGACAAGGCAGAACTGAGAAAGGGTACCAAGCCACGTGGCTAAATATAAATAAGAATTATGGGTTAATTTAAGTGTAAGAGCTAGTCAGTAATAAGCCCGAGCTAATGGCAAGAAGTTATAATTAATATAAGCCTCTATGTGTTTAATTGGGGGACGCAAGTGGGAGAGATTTGATCTAACCGCTGGCCGGCCAGAACACAGGAAATCGTCTGACTACAAAGACACATGTGAAAGTTGGGAATAAGTACATTGAAGTCAGAAGCCTATAAGATAGAATTTTGAAAAGATTTATAATTAGAAGGGAATGGGAAATGCCACAAAAACATAAATGAGAAAGTTAGGGAGTACCTAATTGGTTATTATCAAACATACTGAAAACAACAGTACATGATGACCTAGGGATGACAACCTGAGCAACACTCTAAGAAGTTAATATCAGGTTACAGTGAAGGATCTGTGGTATATGCAAATCCCAAGAGTTTCCATTCTCTACTTCATAGGATGAAGAATAACTAGATATGAAATAAACATGTTAAAGACATATACAAATCCACGCACGCACTTATTTAATTTTTTGTCTTTAATTTTTTATTTGTCTGGTGCTTCATAAACAAAAACACCTTTAAACTCACAGAGGCACAGGAGCTGGGAGATCACACAGACCCAGCCTCTTTAAAGAGGCAGAAATCTTTAACAAGAGGCCAACCCCTCAGTGAAGCCAAATAGATTTTACACCAAGAGCAACAGTAACAATAAAAAAGGCTTTGGAAGGTTGAAAAGTGTTGTTTTTTACTATGGATATAACCTAGTGGCAGCCTGTAGACTTCTTGGGGCTACCTCTGTGTCACTTCACATGCACCTCTACAGTGTCCATCCCACTCTGGGAGAAGAGTGAGATACACATAATTCAAAGAGTTTAAATGAGTGAACTAAAAGTGATGTGTGAGGAAATCAGTAGGAGCCGTACATATCCAAGCTCTGATCTCTATTTGTTAATCTCTGTCCCTTAGTTCTTCAGCTCTTGATTTTCTGTTAGAATTTTTTTCATTGATTGGATGCTTACCGTAGAACTCTAGCATGGAGACAACAGGCAGCGTGGTAGATTCCAGTAACATCTTAAGATGGACTTTAAAAGTCAGAAAATCCCAAAGTCATTGTCCTCCTCAGAAAGTGAAAAGGGAAAGAAGAGGCACCTGCAGAGACATGAATGGAAGCCTTTAGAATGCTTCCGAAATGTCAAGTGATTTTTCACATTAATTTTGAGGCAAAATTACCTCAAGAGTTTCCTTAGAATTTACTGTCTTGGAGAAGTGAAGGGCAGAGAAAACACTGTGAACAAATCTCTCACTCCCGTAGCTGAACTGGAATTAGAAACAGAAGATAAAGTTTTTATTTAATTTAGAATTTGGAAACAATTCAATATTCTCTATGGTCATTTTTATTTAGAAGAACATTCTGTCCAGGATATATTAATTTTAAAATTTAATGAGCTGAAGTCATATTGGTTATGGGAAGATACTTATGTCAAAAATACATTAAGGGAAGGGCTATCTTTAAAATAATATCTTTGTACTCTGAATTCCTACTGCTGCTCTCCTTGTCCACTTCCTAAAATTGATGAGCATGTGGTGCTGGCCTGTATTTCCAGCACTTGGGCTGAGGCAAGTGGATCAGAAGTTTGAAGCCAGCCTGGGCTACATAGTTACTTCAAAGCCACAGTCTTAAACATCCATACTCTTAAGACTAGCATAGTGATTGACATAAGAGGTTCTTAAGAAGTACAACTTACTTCTTCCAATTAAAACCTTAAAAAATAGACAAAATCACATATGTAATTATTTGTAAGTTTTTAAAGGAACCATTCTCAATATCCTTTAGTGTCTAATTTTAGATTTCAATAAACCATCAGACTTTGTTAGCATTAGAAATGCGTCTGGCTGTTAGGGGACTGCATGCTGGACTATCATGCACTTTACAGGTACCCTGAGTGAAAGTCCTTGAGATCAAGTGATTGTGATTATCTTTTGCCATAAGAAGATCAATGTCATTGCAAAATCTTCTTCAGAAACAGCAACAAAGACAGAAAAAAGAAAACTTCAGAAATGTTCAATGATGCAGTGAGACCTATCAAGCATGGACAGTGCACCAGTGATGTGAGACACAAGAGAAAATACCATTGCATTATTGTTAATACTCTTGAATTCTAAGCATTGGGAATTTGTATGGATAATGGAATTTTCTCAAGTTCCTGCACTGTGAAAATGCCTCCCAGAGTCCTGGGAAAGACACTACGTATGGTGGGGTATCTGAGGGAAAGGAATCTACATACTCTATACTCTTTTGTTCATTAACTTTATTCCTCTATGACAAAATTCTGTCAACATAGCTTCAGCTCTCTTCTCACATTCAGCTCCTCTCTGTGCTCAGTTTTCATGTATGCATAGTTTTAGTAAGCTCCTATGCTTTTGACCTGATTTTGTCCTCTGTTCCTTCATCCTCCATCTATCCTTCCTGACTCCTTACCCCTGGCCCTGATAATCTCTACAAGAGATCTGTTTTACCCTCTATAGTACTTCTGTCTTCTTCTCCTCTCTCAGGCCAAGTAGTTCTGTGTTTCTCTGCAATTCCACTCCAGTCCTTACTGCACCTGGTTATGCAAAAAGCCCTATTATCCTCAGGCCATCCCTCTGCCATTCCTCTAGGACTGAGGGAAGGGGATGGTCTGAGCTTCATTTGCACAAGAAACAAAGCTATGTATCTAGGAGCCTACTTGTCTGCTAGGCTCAGTGGGGGAGTTAGTTACCTAGAAATTCAGCAGGTCTGGGAAGCTCATCTGTTTGCTATATGGTCTATAGTATTTGGGCATACAATAATTTCATAGCAGAAGACAGCTGAAATATTAAAAACACCAAATATTTCATGATAAATGGCTTCCCATTTGACAGACCCTTGGCTGGTCAAAGTATAGCTTTAATACACAGCTGAATCTCTAATATATTCTTGCGGCCTGCAAGAAATTTGTGTTCCTGCCTTTCTTCTAGCTCAAAAAAATTGGAGAAAATATATGCAGACACAGTTTTCTGGACAATTAGCTTCCCTTCTTGTAGCAATAATAGTAAAGGGAAAGGGATGAAATATATATGCATTCATATATATGCAGAAATATAAAACTAAAAAATACAAACAAGTTTGAAAAGGAAATTACCTTCTTCATTTCCTGTATAGAAATGAGTAACTATTGAAATCCAATTACAGAAACATCCCTTCAATAATACTATTTTCTAATGAAGAATATCATCACAGACTTTCTTTGTATAGCCCTGGCTGTCATGGAACTCACTCTGTAGACTGACTAGGCTGACTCAGACTCACAGAGATCTGCCTGCCTCTGTCTCCCAAGGACTGGGATTAAAGGCTAGCCCCTGTAGTGACTTTTTAAAGCCACATGTAAGTGATAAATGGTGAGTTTAGCCCACCTTCCTTTGTAGGTTCTATGGGAAACTGCCCTAACAGACATCAGCATGGGTTCAGAGTCTCAGGTTGTCTCAAGAAGCTCCGTAATTATGAGAGCAGTTGAAAAAGTAAATCCCACCATGAGTGGGTAGGTAGGATATAGACAGATGAATGTCACAGGGTATCTCAGCAGACAGGGTATTTGCATTATTTAAAAAAAAAAAAAAAACAAAAAACGACCAGGCGAGTTGGGGATTTAATGCAAGGCCCTGGGTTTGGTCCTCAGCTCCGGAGGAAAAAAATAAATAAATATTTTTTTAAAAAGACCAGGGAAATTGGGCATCCACATGATAAAAACAAGGAAACTTTGGTCTAGATGAATGATCACCATTCTTAAGACAGGAATTTTGTGGTTCACAGGTCCCAGGAAGACTAAAGACCATGACAAAAGGTTCAGAGTCCCTCCTATGTGAACCCATTTATCAATTCAAGAATTGTAGATGAATATTTCAGCCTTCACCTTCAGGTCATGATAAATTCAACAAGGATGCATAGTGCCCTGACCAATGACATAATGCTTCCAGAAGTGAAAGCACAAAAAGATGCTCATGTTAGGGGAAAGGCACAGGAAGGATGCTTGGATGGGAAGCAGCACATCCCCGTGAGGTTCAGAGACTCTTGCGTTCAGCTGGTGTGAACCTGAAAGTAATTAGACTGAGATCTCAGCCCCTGCAGCTGCCAGAGTGACTCCTCACGGAGAAGGTGAGGAGCACAGGGGCCCTGGGAGAGCAAAGCAACCTAAAACCCGAGGAGCAGGAAGCAGTCGTTTGCTGACAGCACAGCAGCCTACCAAAGGTAAATCCTTCTTCTGTGAAGATGGTGAGAAAGTGTTTTCATTAAAATAATGTTCTGGGTTCTAGACCTTTCCACCGGCTGAAAAAAATAGAGCTAATAGATCCCTGTACTCATTTTGCCATATTTATATGTAATTTTTGAAGTAAATAGAGTTTTTATCACTCTAATTTATAATTACTAATTGCCAGTGTGATGTAACCCAATTAGCTTTTGTTTTGCCGGCATTCGGCAGGGGTGTTAAATTCATTTATTAACTCTGGTAATGTTTCTGCAGGTTTCTGTGAAGAAAGTCACTCCATTGGTGAAGAAGGACTTTCTGTTCTTCACACTCAACCTGTTCCCTTCTTCTTGCTTGTGTTGGGTTGTTGCATTGTTTACACATTAAAGGATGACGGGGAAGGGCTTAGAATGAAGCCCTCTTCTTCCTCCCGACCTTCAGAAAACATTCAGTCCCTCTATATTTTCTATTTTAAAAAAGAATAGTTCGTTCACTCTCAGACTGTAATTACAATATCTCCCCCTCCCCCGTTCTCCCTTCAAGTCCTCCCATCTATCATTCCTTGCTCTCTTTCAAATATAATCTGCCTAGTCCATGTAATGTTACTTTCATGTATGTTTTCAGAGAGGACCATTTGATATTGGATGATCAGTTGGTGTGCACTTCCCCGAGAAAGAGTATTTCTCCGGCTCTCAGCATTCTTTGCTTGCCTATAGCTCTTTGTGTAGGGGCTTTCTCCCATCCTCATTAACATGCCTGTTGGTGTCTTCTTTCAGCTCATGTTTAGCTGGTCATGATGCTGAGACATTCTTAGGCAATACAGTTCACAGTAAACTCCCTGATCCTGGGGTTCTTACTGTCTTTCTGCTTGCTGACTCTTCTTCAGTGATCCCTAAGTATCCATGTCAATTAGAGAGGCCATGATGGGTGGTAGGAGAGTAGGAAGGTGGGTGAATGGGACATGGTCATTAAAGCCAACATGTTGGTCTTGCCAACACGAATTTCACAGGTCCCAAGAGCTATGCAATTTTTTTTTTGTTTGTTCATTTTTGGTTTTTTGTTTGTTTGGTTTTTGCTAGTGCCGGGGATTGAATCCAGATTTACATACACTGATGAGTGTTCTACCATTGAGCTATATCTCACTCCTTTATATTTCAACATTTTACAATAGGGACTCCCTATGTAGTCCAGGCTGGTCTTGAACTTGCTCCATGGTTGACCAAATGTTGGCCTTGTTATCCTATGTCCCAACCTCCACAGTTTCTGGGTTTTCAGGCCTGTGCCATTAAGCTCAACTTGTTCCTCACTTCTGAAGAATAATCTTATTCAAATGGGTGTCATCTTGACCTACAACCACTTTAAGGCTCCTGACGTTACTGGAGTTGTACTCAAAGGGGACTTACTTCTCCAACACTCTTGTTGACCAGCCAATGATCCTGACTGGAGCTCAAACCACTCTGAGCCTGCTGACAGCACCACCTTCTCCTCAGTCCTTCATTAATTAATATGAGGGGAAGCTTCATGGTTTTGAAGGTTCTTTGTGACTTTGTCTATTTGCCATGTGTAGATGTATCCAACCTTCTTATTAAATAATAAACACGGAACCAATGCAAAGAAGAAAGCCAAGAGGTCAGAGCTAAGAGCTAAAACCTTACCCTTCCTCCTGCGGTGGTCCTACCTCTCCGAACCAGAGCTACCCCTGTGTTAAAGTCTTTATATAGAGTTCCTGTCCTGCCTTCTCATTGGTTGTAAACCCAACCACATGACCGCCTCCTCACAGCCTGTCTGTATAGGCCTCCAGGTTTTCCATGATTGGTATTGAAATTAAAGGCATGTGTATCCAATAATGGCTGTATCCCTGAACACACAGAGACTTACCCAGCTCTGCCTACCAAGTGCTGGAATTACAAGCGTACGCTACCACTGCCCTGCTTTCCTATGGCTTGCTAATAGCTCTGACCCCCGGGCAACTTTATTTATTAACATACAAATAATATTTTAATACAAATAAAATATCACCATATTTCCCCTTTTCTATTTTTTTTTTTTTTTTTTTTTTTTTGGTTTTTCGAGACAGGGTTTCTCTGTGTAGCTTTGCGCCTTTCCTGGGACTCACTTGATAGCCCAGGCTGGCCTCGAACTCACAGAGATCCGCCTGGCTCTACCTCCCGAGTGCTGGGATTAAAGGCGTGCGCCACCACCGCCCGGCTCCCCTTTTCTATTTTAATAAAAAGGAAAAAAAAGAAAAAGCTTATAACTAATATAAGAAAAACTATATACAAAAGTACAATAACTATATACAATATATACAAGTAATAAATACCTAAACAATGTCTAGTCCATTTGTATTTGACAAATTCAGAGAAAATAATTTCATTATCTATCCTATTTTGGTAAGTCCAAAATGTATCCTAATTAATCTTCAACTATAACTAACTAAACTTCAACTATAACTAACTAATCTTCAACTCCCTCAGAGACCCAAGAAGGAAATAATATTAGCTAACAAAAATAAAAACAGGAAGTGCACATAAGCAACTTCCAAAATATTTGTGAGTTGACAGAAACAGACAGCTGTCTGGACAGTCACCTGAGGTTTCTCCGAAGTGCTGGGGCATCATCTTCAGCCTATAGGCTTAGCATATCTGACAGACTCATTTGTGAAATAGGATGTACACAAGGTCAACAGTTCAACCTCACATTGAGTGAGAGTAGTCCATGTACCAGAAACACCTGAATTCCACTAGTGTCATGTCATGATTCAGGATTTTAAATTCTGGAAATTGTTGATGGTTTTTTAATTCAGCTGTCCATTCTTCTTGGCTGTGTATATATGGCTTCATCTCAGCATCCCATTCTTCTCCATATCCCTCCATCAAATGCCAGTCTACTATTGAGAGGCGTGAGCTTAGTTACTCTTCAAGAATAACTGTTTCAGCTGCTGTTCCATTGCACATCAGAGGCCATCGGCCCACTGCCTGTTCAGCTGCCTTCGAAGAAAAGGGCACTGTACCTTTTCCGAATTGCGAAGGCCACTTCAGGGATGGTGCCATATTGTCCTGGCCTCTGAAGATGCCTTTTGATAAAGCCATAACCACACTTGTTTTGGCAAGAATCAGTAGTCCTTTGTTTCATGTCCTGTCTGTTCATTTTGTCCTGTTGATTCGAGGATACTTTGTTGTCCAGTGGCTAACTTTTGCCACAATGAAAGCTAACTCTATATACAGTTTCTTCAATGCCCATATTTTCTCTGAAGTAGATTGGTACTGCCAGGAGCCGACATGTCTCGTAGTCATAACAAAAAAGAAAAATTTTCTAAGTTATTAAAACATTTTAAATGCCATATTCTGTAGATCTCTGAAGGGTTTGAAGATAACCTGTCTATCTAAAATATATCTACTCAATCTTGAAAACATACCTAATATAACTACAAGTTCTATTATAATATCTAACTACTAACTTTCATTTCTTTATATCCTAATAGTTGGTAATAACATTCAAGGATCAGAAAATTGCATTACATTGTTAGATGAACGGTACAATTAGAAAAATATATATAACATTTTCTAACAATATCAATTTCAATATATATAATTTGTATACAATATAAAACAATCCAATCCAATGTAAAGTATTTACATTTTTCTTTTCTTTCTTTCTTTTTTTTTTTTTAATAATAACCTTAAATCTAATCTCCTTTGCTTAGCCTTTTTCCTAACCCTTGACAACAACTTGTAACCAACCCCCCTAATCAATGAAAATTATCCCAGACCCAAAACCCATTAAAAGACCAAAAAAAAAAACCAACCGCCCCACACCACCTCTTTGGGAATGTGGGCGTCGTATTCTTGAAATTGCTTCCTGCTGGGTATGGGCGAAGGTATCTTTATCCTGAAAGAAAAATTTTAGGTTAATTGTCAAATTCTAGGAAAGGTAAATATATCCTTCGTTATCCAGTCTGTGTATAATGCCAAAATTCAGGGTTTATCTCAAATCCTTATTCAAGTAGTCTTTGAGACTGGATCATCTCAGCTAGCTCTTCTCAAAATTGCTCTGAGCACTTTGTAGTTCAAAGCTGATCTGTAGATGATGTTTGTCAGCTTAGTGATGTTATTATTGTCCACGTGGAATTGTTGTTGTTGTGGGGCCCCATCTTCTTCCTGGAGACTTCAGTTGATGTTAGGCCTAACCGTGATTTCCTGCAAAAAACTGATAAGAGACTCGAACACAAAGACTATATATTCGACTTTTTAGAATTAGTTAGTACTCTATATGACCATTTATATCTTAACAAAGTTTAAAATGTATATATATCTATATATATTAATCTTGTAAATTTTGATATAAAATTCATACTTTAAGAAAAGTTTAAAGAATCAGAATAGAATCAAAGAGTTGAGATTCGTAATAGAATAGTCCCTTAATTAATTTGGCTTTTCTTCTCTTCATCAGGTAGCTGCTGTACGGCTACTGGATAAATTAAGGGAGATTGTGCGAAAACTGGCTTTCTTTCTGTAACCTTACGATCCAATTTTGAAACAACTTCACTATTTATTTCTTCTGTCTGAATTTGAATTTCTCTATAATTCATTTTTACCGGTTTAACAAGTTTTTCTAAGACTGTTATCCTGGCACTTAAGTTGACGATCTTTTTAAATAGTAATATGAGGATAAGAAAAGTAATAAACTGAATAATTCGATCAATATTAATCTTTTCATATAGTTGTTCCATTGTCAGAGTGCCTAAAATTTCAAACAAAGCCCAATTTTCTTCCAATGTACACATAAAGCCCATTTTTTTTTTTAATGTAGAAAAAAATTCTCTTTTAAATAGATATGTTAATTGACTTACCAAGCCCGGGTAGAACAGTAGAATCCCAGGGAATTTCACAGCCACCTGGTGTTTGAGGTGTGAATCCAGCGAGAGAGAGAGAGAGAGAGAGAGAGAGAGAGAGAGAGAGAGAGAGAGAGAGAGAAAGTGTAGCCGCTTGAGCCGAGTCAAGCCTTGGCTTTACAGGCAGGGGCCCTGTTCAGCAGGGCAGGTCTGAGTTGTTTGTAGCAGTAGCAAGTAGCTCCAGCTGCGGGTCAGTCAGGCCTGGGCCCAAGCTAGGCAGCCGGGCCGCCCAGGCTGGAAACCGGACCTGCCGCCAAGCCAAGCCAAGCGGTTTTTAATGAATTCTTGTCACGTTGGGCGCCAAATGTAGATGTATCCAACCTTCTTATTAAATAATAAACACGGAACCAATGCAAAGAAGAAAGCCAAGAGGTCAGAGCTAAGAGCTAAAACCTTACCCTTCCTCCTGCGGTGGTCCTACCTCTCCGAACCAGAGCTACCCCCGTGTTAAAGTCTTTATATAGAGTTCCTGTCCTGCCTTCTCATTGGTTGTAAACCCAACCACATGACCGCCTCCTCACAGCCTGTCTGTATAGGCCTCCAGGTTTTCCATGATTGGTATTGAAATTAAAGGCATGTGTATCCAATAATGGCTGTATCCCTGAACACACAGAGACTTACCCAGCTCTGCCTACCAAGTGCTGGAATTACAAGCGTACGCTACCACTGCCCTGCTTTCCTATGGCTTGCTAATAGCTCTGACCCCCGGGCAAATTTATTTATTAACATACAAATAATATTTTAATACAAATAAAATATCACCATAGCCATGTATACCTCGATGTTCTGAAACATATTCTTTGTAGTATGGTTAAATATATACAACTAATCATCATATTCGTTACCATATAGTAAATGTGACACAAACTAGGGTTATCTGTGAAGAGGAAATCCCAACTGAGAAAAATGCTTCCATGAGATTGGTCTGTAGGAGGGTCTGTGGAGCATTTGTTGATTAGTGATTGAGGTGGGAGGACTCAGGCCGCTGAGGGCAGCACCCCCCATGAGCAAGGCATCCTGGGTCATATAAGAAAGTAAACCGATCACTGCAGTTTCTGCAGTGACCCATTCATGTATCATATTGAACAGAATCAAAGTTCTAAGCTGCCTCCTTCATGGTTCTTAGGTTTTTTTTTTTTTTTGAAACCAAAATATTTGCTGCAAAAATTTAAAATATTTCACAGTCTTGGATTCCAGAAACAGCTAACACCTACCAGGACTCACACATGTGAACTTGCACCAGGGTAGCAATAGTCTGGAGCAGAAGTCATCATCTTGTAGAAACCAGATTTGTCCCTTCAATCAACAGTGAAGAATTCTTTGGACTAGTTGCAGAACCAAAACAAGGATCAAACAGACCACACCTTGACCAGGATTGCTTATTAAACCACATCTTGTCCCATGGCCTAGGTCTACTTAATCCTAAAGCTCAAGTCAGTGTCCCAAGATGGATTTGAGGTCACTGGACCCCATTATCTCTTCTTTCCCATGTATCCACATTGATTAAATCTTTCTCTGCTTTTTACTGAAAAAAAGAAAAAGAAGAAGAAAGAAGAAAGAAAGTAAACTGAGCAAGCTATGGGGAACAAGCTGGTAAGTAGTAGTCTATAGTCTGTGCTTCAGCACCTGCTCTTTTGAACTCCTGTGCTGTAAAATCAACAAAAAACATTGAACTATCTCAGGGCAACCAAGCCAATACTTAATTTCTCTTTTGATTTAACGCACTTCTCTAAGAACCTTTACTTTCTGCTGTTCTTGGGTGTTGGAGGCTACCTCTTTTAAGATGAACTACAGATGGCAGTTGGATCTCCAAGATGAATGCTGACTGGAAAGCATCTAAATAACTCCTTAGAAGGTATGTTAGAACTGTCTTCTGGTTATGTTTGAAAATGGGCCAGTGCAAGACAGTGTATGGCACAAGGGGATACATAAAACACGTTAGTTCAATAAAGACAAAGCATTTGTTGTGGTTTGAATGTGAAAAGTTCCCCATGGGTTCATGTGCTTGAACTGGTATTCAGCTGGTAGCATTGTGTCTTAGTTAGGCTTTTTATTGCTGTGATGAGATACCATGACCACAGCAACTCTTATAAAGAAAACATTTAATTGAGGGGGCTCACTTGCAGTTTCAAAAGTTCAGTCAGTTATCATCATGGCAGAGAGCATGGTGGCATGTAGGCAGAGGTGGTGCTGGAGCTGAGGCTCCTACATCTTTTTTTTTCTAGATTTATTTATTTATTATGTATACAGTATTCTGCTTCTGCTTGCATGTATCTCTTCAGGCCAGAAAAGGGAGTCAGATCTCATAACAAACGGTTGTGAGCCACCATGTGGTTGCTGGGAATTGAACTCAGGATGTCTGGAAGAACAGCCAGTGCTCTTAACCTCTGAGCCATCTCTCCAGCCCAAGGCTCCTACATCTTGCAGGCAACAGGAAACCAACTGATAGTCACACTGAGTGAAGCTTGAGAAAAAGACCACAAAGCCCAACCCCACAGTGACACACTTCCAACAGAAGGAGTGGCCCAGATTAAAGGTGTGCCCCTCAGCCTCAAGGTCTGGATGAAAAGCATGTGTCATCCAGCCTCCTCCAACTAGACCACACTTCCTCCAACAAGGCCACACCTCCTAATAGTGCCACTACCTATGAGTTTATGGAGACAAATACATTCAAACTACCACACATTGTTTAGGAAGGGTGTGGATATTTATGTTTGGGAAGGTTGTAGAATCTTTGGGAAAGGGAATCTTGCTAAAGGAAGTTGATCAGTGGAGGTGGGCCTTGAAGTTGTATTGCTTGGTCTCATTTCCTGTTCATTCCATGGTTCTTGACTTAGACAAAATGTGACCTGGTAGACTCCTGCTATTCCATCTCACCCATGATAATGTGTTGAGATGCGTCTTCTGAAACTATAAACTAGAATCAACCATTCCATCCTTGGATTTTTTCTTCTCACATATTTTGTCTCAGCAATGAGAAAAATATCTAAAAAAAACTGTGAACTGAAATTCTCAGAAGGAAGCAGCCCCTACATTGGACAAATGCACAGAGGCTGACTGGCTAAGCAAAACTTGAGTGATTTGGAGAAGTTGAATGTTGCAGGTCTAGATCTACATTATCTTGAACTATTTCTGTCTGTTGAATAGCCATTTGTGTGACTTAACATTTTCTACCAGGTAAAGCCTTTGGAATGTATGAACAGACAGACCCCAATTCCACCAACCCCAAAGCTAATGATGTCACCAGAAAGCATCTATGACCTAAAACAGAGGTTCTTCCACTTTGCTATAAGCACCCAAAAATCTCTTTAAATATTTTTAAGCATGAAGAAGGCAGAGAAGATGGTTCAGTGGGTAAGAGTGCTTTGTGAGCAAGCATGAGGACCTGAGTTAGATTCCAGCATCCACATAAAAAAGTCAGGCATAGTATACAACCTATATCTCAAACAGTGATGGACTAGGTGGATATGGGAAGATTTCTTGGGTTTTCTGAGAGACCTTGTCTCAAAGATATTAGAATGATAGAGCAGGGTACTCCATGTCTTCCTGTGGCCTTCAGAGGCACTCACATCAGTACATACACCATCTTAGTGTATGCCACACACACATCTCTCTCTGTGTCTGTCTCTGTCCCTGCCCCCCCCACACACACAATGTGAATATAAAGTAGTAAAACTTAAAAAATTGTTTATCCTAGTGTTCAGGAGGATGAGACAGGAGGATTTGTTTCAAAGAATGAAAAAGAACTACTCTGTTGTACCCCATTTTGTATATTCACTGTAAAGACAGTTCTAAATGTTTCATATATCTTATTATGAATTCATTGTATCAGTAGCTAGAACAGGATTCTCTGGATTCCACAAAGTATGCTTCCTTGGAACAAAAAGTATTTCCTATCCTGTCTAATGTCACTGTGTCATGTTCAAAGGATGTGGTTGTATGATGGAGATCTTCTGATACTTGTTGAGGCATCCTTGAGTATTTTGATTATATTAAGATACTACCCTAAGTGACCAGCCTGCATCAGTTTTGTGTTCTATACACTATAATGGCCACAGAGTAACAAAAAGCATAGTAAAGAACACCTCCAATTGGTTATCCAATCCTGAAATCATGTATATACCAGTAACTCCTCTCCTTTTCCATCATTAGTCTCCTTTGTTCCTTTATACAGTTTCACTTCTCCTTTCATGTCACATACATGATTTTATGTGTCCGTATAAAACCTAGTAACCGTAACTCAGAGAAAACATGCAATATTTTTCTTCCGGAGGCTTTCAGGAATTCCTTGAGTGTGATTCTCTCTCATTGAAGCCATTTCCCTGCAAGCACCATATCCCAATTATTTGTATCGGAAAAATCCCATTGTCCAGATGTACCATACTTTCTTTACCTGTCCCTCTGTCCTTGTGGACTTAGGCTGGGTTCCTAACTTCGCTACTGTGAACAGTGAACTTCAGCTTAGCCTTCTGGGATCACAACTATGTGTTACAGTCCATCATTGAGCATAACCACACTGCATGCAGGATTTTATCATCTTATAGAAAGATGTTGGTGCACATTTGTTTCTAATCAAGTTACCAGAAAAATGAAATTTTATAGTTTACTATTTAGATTACCGATAACTCTAATTATGACTCCTTAATTAGCAAATTATAATGTATCTTCAATTTAGGAACAAATTCCCAGTTCTTCAACATTGTCTACACATAATAGACTGCTATCATTTAATCAGTGGAAGTAAATGAAGATTCCTTCTGCATGGTGAACAGATCATTTCAAGCCCATTTCTCTTTGTCACACATTATAAAAACAGAATGAGTAAATTGAGGAGCCAAAACTTTAGAAGTTTTTTTTCCCTGTTATTGGTACTTTTTCTTCTTACATTGCAAACTTCTTTAATTAGCAGTTTCTCTCATTTTTTGATTAATGAATTAATAAATTAATTAATTTCTGTGTATGGGTGTTTTGTTTGCATGCCCTGGAATAGGAGGGACATGCATTGTGAACCTCCATGTGAGTGCTGAGCATTGTTGTTGAGTACTTTGGAAGAGCAGTCAGTGCTCTTAACCACTGGTCCGTCTCTCCATCCCAATATGCCATTTCTATTTCTGACAAATTACCTTCCTTTTAGTATTAGGCTCATAAAGAGAAAACCATATTAAATTGGTTGCATCTGCTCAAAGGCAAATTCTGAATGCGTTGGCCTGAGACTCTAACCTCAAAGTGCTTCTCTTCTTTGTGTGATCCTGTTCCCCCTCAGCTCCCAAGGAGGCCAACAAAGGCCCTAGAGCATGGTGGAGCATTGGAATGGGAGCATTGGAACACTGTCTAGAAGCCAACAACGCTTTAACAGTGTAATCAAATCCTTTATTTGGTTCATCAATGTTCCTCGTCGTTAGCAGGAAGAATGAGCACCCACTTTGCCTACATCAGCACAAACACAAAGCTTAGTGGAGGAATCAGTTGGTTCTTATCAAGGCTTCCATTAATTCTGTGGACAAACAATATGATATTTAAGTGTGTCTAGGAGCGAGTCATCTGTGGTTCTCTTGGACATGCATAAAAAGAAACAGATGAATAATCAAGATGATGGTTGGGCAGAACTTGGTAAAGAGCCCCAGACTGAATGTGGATATCTAATGATCATTTCTGTCAAGTCAAAGAAACTTCAATCTCTTGTATCATTGATTTTCATCTACATTTTAAAACAATTTTCCTTTTTAAAATAAAGTTTTAAAGTTTGGAAACTATTTCAAATAAAAAAAGAAAGAACTGTGCACACAAAATGAGACACATCATTGGGATATCATTTAACCCAAATGACAATCTGCTGTTTTGAACTTGAAGGCACATGTTAGTTAGTACTATCAATTCAAATCCTCTATAGACCAAATGCATTCAGAATAGAGGGGGGGATGAGAAATTATGGAAATAATAACAAAGAATCTACAGGGAAATATGGAGCCTGAACACTGAAGATGAATAACATCCAATAGACACAAAAAGGGAAATTGTGGAGGAAATATGTGAAGATATTGTAGGAAAATGATACACGGTGATTAGACAACAATAATGGAGAACAGGCGAGCCCAGGTAAGAAAATCTGGATCAAAGTTTTGAGTAACCAAAGAGGTGGACATTCAAACTGCACCAACCTATACTGAAGTATAAATTCTCTCTTTTGCTGGTTATGGGAACCTGGTTATTTCACTTAATCTCTATTATCTGAAGTCTTGCCATTAATAGTGAGACTCATGTCACCAGCTTTGTATGTGAGGATTAAATTAGCTAATGTGTGAAGAGCATGTAATTGATTTAAGTATTAAACATAAGTTAGTGATATAGGATGGAAACACATTGAGGATTTTGACTGAATGTCTTCTGAGACTACTATGTTAAGGGTTTCCACACAAACAATCAGTGGAAAGAACTCAGAAATTAAAATGGACAGTGGAACACCAGCTAGCTGTGTCCAAGCACTGTCCGGCCCAGAGACTTTCGTGAAGGGCACATGTTCATGTTGCATGTGTATACCAGGCCTGAGCTTATATGCCCAGAGTCAATCCCACTACAATTCCGATTGATTTTAGATAAAGCACAAGTTATTCTAGTCACAGTTCTCGCCATACAATACTTGCTAGAGGCAAAAAAACTTTGGGATATTGGATTTGATACAAAACCATGTGGCTTTAATTTGTTAACATTTTGAAGTGGCAACTGCAGTTTGAACTGAGAAGAGGAACGCTGCCATGAGACTATGTTGAATAAATTGTTTATGGTCACCCAGGGCACTTCTGGGCCATGTTCTTCTTCCTCCTTCAAATGGTAAGCTCTGAGAAAATATCAGCGGCAATATCTGTTTTTCTGAAGCGCACTTTATTGTTATTGTGGTGCCTCAGTCTACTGCATGCTCAAAGGATGATCAGAAATTTAGAAGGAGCTTTTGTTCTAGTCAAGGAACTTAGGATTCTCTGTCACTGTTGATTTGGCAAATTCTATTCTAGTCCTTAATTTGCACACAGATGACATGGGCTGCAAAAGCAGCTTTACATGCCTGCTTGCCTTACAGAAAAATTATTAAGATCAAATATCTGCTTTTGCTGATATTTGACCAGTGATATTATAGCTAGTGAATATGATTTCCAGCAAGTATTTTAGAGAAACCTCAAATTTTCAAGGTCCTAATACCTAACATGTTTTAAGTTGGGGTGTGTGTGTGTGTGTGTGTACATGTGTATGAAGGTGGGCACATGCACACATAGTGGTCAGAAGCCAAGCTCAGCTATCCACCTTATTTTTTGAGAAAGAGTCTCTCATATTGAGATAATGCTCTCCAATCAAGTGAGACTGGCCAGCCAGCAAGCTGAAGGATATACCTGATCCTATTTTCCTATGGGTGGGATTGTAAGATTTTGACATCATGATCACGTACGTACACACACACACACACACACTATATATATATATATATATATATATATATATATATATACACATAAACATGGAGTCTAGAGATTGAACTCAGATCCTCATATCTCCACAGAGACTACATATACCAGCTAATCTACCTCCTCTGCCCCTATATAAAGTTCTTAGTCTCTCTGAAGTGACCATCATTCACATTAAGACAAAGAGTTAACAAAAACTGAACAACCTTGGGCATCCTCTATCCTGTAGGTGTTATTATTGCTCAGGTTGCTCATGACTTTAAGTGAGTGAGCAGTTTAACTTATTTCCAGGTTTGGACTCTGCTGTCTTCCAGGTGGATCACGAAGTCATTTCTCGTGGCAATGGTGATGTTAGTAAAGCATTTTTGAGGGAGATGGACCTTAACCCTCTACGTACAACCCATCCAGACTTCTTTAGAATAAATGTTCTTTCTGTGGTCAGGTGGTAGCTGCCAATGCTTTAATATTTGACTAACAACAATCTTGAGTATTGAATAATGGGATCTTGTGGTCTAGTGGGATCCAGCTTTAGTATGTCACTAATAGGCACCATCTACTTTCTAATCGGGTCTCATAAGAAAGTACAGAGATATTTTTATGGGCCTGACTGGAATGGAACAGACATGCTGTTTACTCGCAATCTTTTTGATTAGAATTTAGTCGCATGGAAAAACAATAAGAGAAGCTGTGACATCTAGTTTGATGATGAACTCGAGTTGTCTTTAAACAGTAAACCTGCCTCTGTCACACTAGGTATTCATAGTTTACAAGATTGCTTCTGTTATGAGTTGAATGCTAAACATTTCCCCAAAGGCCCATGTATTAAAAGGGTTTGGTTAACAGCCTCTGCCTACAGTACTGGAGGGTGGAAGGACCCTTAGAGGTGGGCCCTCATGGAGGGGATTTAGGTCACTGGAGGACTTGTTTGAAAGGGACACTTGGGACCCCAGGCCCTTCCTCTTTCTTACTTTGTTCTCCAACTATTGTGTGGTGAGCAGCTTGGCTCCATGACGTACAGTGTCATAGAGGGGCCAAACAAGACACTATTAAAATCATGAGATAAAATAAGTCTTTTCCCCTCACAAGCTGCTTTTTTATATGTATTTTGTCACAGTGATAGGAAGCCAACACAACCTCTTCTTGTAAAATCACAGAAAACATGTCTGAACACGACCAGTTGTTTGTCCCTTACTGATGAGCACAGTCTTAGAAACACCTGGATGGAGATACTGGGTGATCATATATTATCTGAAATACAGAGCAGAAGTAGTTGTTGAACAATAACTTTAGAAATGTGTTCATTCATGTCTTTATGAAATTAACTGTCTGTATAAATCCCTCAAACAGCTATGTAACAGTTTCTGTTATACATTGATATACTTGCTGTCTTCCAAGGTAGAAATCAAGTACAGTTTAAATTGCACTTTTAATTTTGTTACATATTTATGTGCAGTCTCTTTTACTTGAACAATTTTGTAGTAAGAGCTGTGCTGGTGTATTTACAATAAAAAAGAAAGGTAGAGTTGGGTGGCGGTGGTGGCGTATGACTTTAATCCCAGCACTTGGGAGGCAGAGCTAGGCAGATCTCTGTGAGTTTGAGGCCAGCCTGGGCTACAGAGTGAGATCCAGGACAGGAACCAAAACTACTCTGTCTCGGAAAACCAAAAAAAAAAAAAAAAAAATGGTACATTCGTAGCTCTACAGTATTGAGAAGCAAAACAATATGAAGTCACCTCTCCATCTGGAGCAGTTTTTATGGATGTCCTTCAACAATGATCCTGTTAGTTTTATAACCAGGTCTCCACTGGCTTTTGTCATAAGATATATGAGAGTGTGCATAATATATTACGTAAAGCCCTGTTTTGTTCAGCTCTAATTTCAGTCAATATCAATCATGAGATTATTTGAAAGCACTTTGAGGAGGAAAGTATTGAAGTAAGAGAATTTAGTATGAAATCCAACCATAATAGGACCATTGTGTTTCCTACTGAGTTCGTTTTCAGGAAATACTGAATCAATTTTTCTCCCATTTATAGTGAAATTTATTTATTTTTTTCTTCTAGCTTTATTAGTTGGTAGACAATGTTCATATTGAAATGTAGATGTTTTCGGGTTGTTTCTCTGAAACGTGTTGTGAGAATGGTTCTTACATATTTAACATAAGACTCTACAGTCTATGGGTTACATGTTTCCTTGATGCTATTAATAGATGAGGTGGGGAAAATAAGGCTTATTAACTATGCATGGTAAGGATCACTAGTCTTAGACAAAAATATTTGAGTTTAAGGCCTGTCTGCCCCTTAGTAGTTGGAACAAATCACATTAACATTTTATGACTTAGTTTATTTCCTGTGAAACCAGGTTGGTCAACTTGAGACCCTTGCCTAAAGGCTTTGTTCTGTCCATTAAATGAGTCAATGTAAATAAGTTGTTTTGGTGGTGCTGGGGGTCAGACTCAGGGCTTTGAACATCTGAGGCAAGAGCTCTACCATTGTGCTACATCCCCAGCTCTTAAAAAAAATTGCTTATCATAGTAGTAGTGCATCTGAATGCTTATGAATATGATTATACTAGAACTTAGTGATGCTGGGTGGTGAGATTATACATTTCTTTAATTTTATATCCTTTTAAGTGTCTGTGTTTTCTTACCTGGAGGGCACAAGGGTATTTGATCCTTTGGAACTGGAGTATAGGTATTTGTGAAAGGACCAAGCAGATGCCATAACAGGCTGCTCAGTCTTCTCTCAGAGATCAGGCCTCAGTTTCAGTTTCCTGAGACTTGAGCAAGCAGTTTCTGGGAGGGCCATGAACAGAAGACTGCTCAAAGTTTAGCCACATGTTTACTTTCTGGGGCCCCTCACCAACTTAGAGTTATGTGCAGTACGTGCTTGACCAGCCAGCCCCCATGGTGGCTCAAGGACAAAGCCTGGGACTTGTGATGGACTGCCCCGAAAGTAATAAATTGTAACCACCAACCAGTAAATTCAAAGGTTACATACCCTCACCCAATTAAAAGAGAACAGAGATAAAGATAAACCAATCCGAGTTGCACCTGTGCAAAACTCCCCCAACCCCCCTGAAGGGCTTGTGGATTTTGCCTTTAAAAAGCCAGCCACACAAAGAAAAAGCAAGTTCCTCCTGGCCTCACCACTGTGAGTGAGTGCTTTGGATCGAGCTTCCCTGTCCGCGGCTTGTAAACAGAAATAAACCATGCTAATTGCATTCTGAACCTAAGGTCTGTGGTGGTTTGTCTTTGGGGTCCCAGTCTGGGCATAACATTTGTGAGCCATCTAGAGTGGGTTTTAGGATTCAAAGTCTGGGCCTCACAATAGAACAGCAAGAACTTTTAACCACTGAGCTATCTTCCAACTCCTTACTATAAAAGTATTTTCCAGTAAGTATTTTCTTCATGCAAAAAATTGGCTTTTGAAATCCTTTGGTAATGTTCTCTGTCATATAAGATGATTTTACTAAATCTATTCTCTAAAGAGGTACAAATTGCATTTAATATCAATTTTTGGTATGAAAACATCAGTATTTGTAAAATTAACGATTGATTCAAATTTTAAGGAAGTATGATGATAATTAATCCCCTACATACCTTTAGTTAAGTGGACTGTTATCCCCCTATATTTTCTTTATATATCTTCTGCTCAAAATTTCCTTTGTCCTCTGAATTTTAGTTAGTTTTAAAGAAAACTATTTTAGTTACTATTAAGTCAAATACTCAAGTTGATATTAGTTGCCTGTGGTTCTTCACTAGGTAGAGTCAGTATCGAATTTTAAATGTTCTGATCTGCTACTTTCTAGCTATTTACTTCCCTGCGGTGTCAACTTTAAAAGAGACCACCAGTGCTACACACACACACACACACACACACACACACACACACACACACACGGAGAAATATTTGTTTTTTATTTATAAGAAGCTCTAACATGTTACCTGGACAAAAAGACTTTTAAAATACATCACCTGTCCCTCTCCGATGTCATTTTCATTATCCAGGAGCATATTGCAGCCCTACATAGAAGCCTGGATTTCTGGCTTCATGCTGGGACTCACATGTGTGCAGCTTTTCTCAGCAATAAAGTGATAGCTAAATCTACAGTTTAAAGCTTTTATAACTTTATATTATCTACATTAGAGTTAATGCTAGAGTATTTTTCTCATTAATACTGTCACTGACCACGTTCACATTTTTTTGTACTATGTCTCAGAAAAAGTCTGATTTTAGTGAAACGCCAGCTGCTCACTATCATTGTAAATCTCCTTATTTCTTTAACTGTTTCACTACAAACAGCATTTAACAGAAAGTGTTATTGTGTGCTACAGAAAATGGCTGAGTCCCTTTATTCTACAGCTTCTGTAGCTTATGAGATTTAGTGCCTCAGGACATTCAGGATTCTTTTAGAACTTCAATAATCAAACCCTATTATATATATATATATATATATATATATATAGATAGATAGATAGATAGATAGATAGATAGATAGATAGATAGATAGATAGAGAAAGAGAGAGAGAGAGAGAGAGAGAGAGAGAGAGAGAGAGAGAGAAAGAGAGAGAGAGAGAGAATACCAAAGGTAAGTCTATGAAAGCTAAGTGGGAGGGAAATAAAGTATGGCAACAATATTAGAGTCAAAGACAGAGGACACGCACATGAATTCTGATGATCAGATATTATATAGGATGATATTTAGGAAATCCTATAATATGGACTGGAGAAATGATTCGGTTAAGAGCTTACTGCTCTTGGAGAGGATATGGCTTAAGTTCCCAGCACCCATGGCATCTCACTACCACCTGTGATGTCAGGTCCAGGGCATCTTATACTCTCTTCTGGTCTCCGGGAACTACTCTAGAATGGCTAGATCTGGGAAGAGAGCGTGTAACCCCTGCATGATCTAATACTATAGAGTAAAACAGAGCAGAGGGGTCCTTAGAGAGCAAGTGGTGCTTGGCTTCAAAGCATGGGCTCTGCAGCTGGGTGCTGGGGATCGGATCCTGAAGCAGCTGCTTTGACTCTGCTGCTAGTCAAGTTCTCATGTCTACAAATGGTAGACACTTGACAGAGATTGTTATGATGATTCAATGGGCTTATATACAGAAGGCCATTACAAGATTCTTTTTAAATTTCTTTTATTTTGTGAGATTGTAATATAATTACATCTTTTCCCTGTGGTGATATTTTATTTGTGCTCTAATAAATAAAGCTTGTCTAGAGATATATTAAATATAGGCAGTGGTAGCACATACCTTTAATCCTAGCATGGGGGTGGGGCAAAGATTCATCTGGATCTCTAAGAGTTTAAGGCCACATTGCGAATAGAGCTAGGCATGGTGGCACACACCTTTAATCCCAGCACTAGTTAACCACAGAGGTCTGGAGGTCTGTACAGAGAGACAGGAAGTGATAGAGCTGGGCGGAAAGAGAAAGTGATGTTGCTGGGTGGAGACAGGAAGTAAGATGGCAGGGCACAGAAAGGTATATAGGCGTGAGTATACAGGAAGTAGCTCTCTCTTGGGCTGAGGATTTCCTAGCAATAAGAATGTGGCTGGCTTCTTCCTGCTTCTCTGATCTCTCAGTTTTCACCCCAATATCTGGCTCCGGGTTTTTCATTAATAAGACTGTTTAGCAATTCATCTTACATTTTCCCTTCACTTTCCTCCCTCCAAATTCTCCCTTATATCCCTCCTTGCTCTCTTTCAAATTTATGCCCCTTTTTTCATTGATTGTTGTTTCCTGAATATATGTATATGTCTATATATATTCCTAAATACATAAATACAACCTGCTCAGTCTGTATAGTGCTACTTTGTATGTATATTTTCTTGGGTACCATTCAGTATTAACTAATTAGTGAGCTCTTCCCTGAGGAAGACAATTTCTCCGGCTCTCAGTCTTCTTTAGTCATCAGTGGTTTTTTGTGTAGGGCTGAGGCCTTGTGGTCTTTTCATCATCTTTTGTATGTCTCTTGTTGTACTTGCTCAGCTCCTGCTAGGCAGACATGTTAGAAGGACTTTACAGGTGTATCTTCTGAAATAGCTAGGAGACACAATCTTTGAACATTGTAACTAGAATAATGTCTGTTTTAATCTGGCTGAACGCCAAACTATTGGGGTCATAAAATTTAGAATCTTTGTTTCTTCTGTCTCTTAATAATTAATTCTAAAAATAAGGATATCAGCATTTTATAATTGATCTGGTTGCAAACTTTTCACATCATGTGGTGTTTTTCCTCAATTTAAAACTTTTTGTTGTCAAAATTACATATCTTTTGTAAGCCATATTCAAAGACACAAAGGAAAGATTTGCAAACACACATTCATAATTTCATACTCATGTATCTACTCCTATTTGTCTACATGCCCACATTTATGCATAGTTGTAAGTACTCTTTATATACTTTACATTTTGCTTGGTATCTCATAGCAATCTGTATTTCTCTCCAGATACTCATTCATCACCTGCAAGGGCAGAAACATACTGGATCCTGTTGACAATCTTGATACTGATTTTTGTTTTGTTTTCCTTGGTCAACATCATAGTTGAACCTGTGACACAATTATAATGATTTAGGTACATTACTTCTTTTAGAAATAGGTCTGTAGCAGTGAAATTGCTCTATCAATTAAGTATGCTGTACTTTTTTTTTTATAATTTTTTGGCGTACCTTTTTCATGCTATTATTAATACCATGCTAATACTATTCTTCCTTTTGTGGTAGCTCCTCCATTAAAGTAATGAGAAAGCCTGATGTAAACCTGCCCAGTAATGACCACTTGTGGGAGTGCAGGAGCAGAGCCAAAGGACAGCACCAGATTTAGTAGCCCCCCCCATGACTGTGAAAACTTTCATTCTTTCTTTGACATCTGTGTAGAGGCTACAGTTTCTTCTCAACAGCTTTTAAGACCACTAACTTACACACTTATTTGTTCATTCACTTAATTATTCTACATTTGCTTGTGATTCAAATGAGACCATCAGAGAGCTGTGTAATTTTTTTTAACCATGGCTCATTTCCTTAGTTGAATTGATTCTCCAATTTATTCTATTCACTAGGATTTTGGATTTGAACTAAAATATGAATGGTAAACACATTGTAGAAGATTATTTCCTGTTCATCATGGAGTAGAACTTATAGGCTCTATGGGAGAGATTTCCCTATTTCTTAATATTAGGTGGCTCTATTGTGCCTATTCGTATTATATATTTTGGACCCTAGATGTACTCTGTTAAAATCGAACTTGATTCACCTATAATAAGTACACAGAGTACTTCTTTGTGTTATGAATTTACCAGGAGTTTCTCTGACTACTCTATTTTTACTTCATTTCCATTTTGTCCCTTGTGGCATCTGAAATTATCTGCTTTGAGATAATTTATCAGGCTGAGTTCCTGTAGTTAATTATTGCATAAATACATGGATTTTTCTTGTATTTTTGGTACTTACTGTAGGCTTTGATTTGATGGAAGAATGTCCATCCAATCTTGAGTGGTTCGTGATTTAAATGGCTAAGAATGGAATCTGGCATATCAAAAATGAACAAATCCTATTTCATATGATTGTTTTGAGAACCATGGTCACTTGACTCTGCAATAGCACAGAAGAATGTCTCACTCCAACTAATCACATCTTGGGACTCATTTTCTCCTCCACCTCCCGTGTTCTCACCTGCTATAACAACTATTGTACCAAGATCAACATTTTAAATTACACCTATGAGAAAGACCATACAGGTCTAGTCTCTCTTTTGCTGACATATTTCATGTAGTAAAATAATCTACATTTTCATCCACATTGTCAGGATTGCTTTCTTTTTATGACTAAACAATACTTTACTATGTAATTTACCACAATTTCCAATTTACTTATCAGTAAATTGTGCATATCTCCTCTTGAGAAATGTTCATGGGTTGTGTATGTGCTATTGAGTTTCTGGAGGGTTCCATATATTCTGATATGCATATGTATACGTAGTCATATATTTATCTGACTTTTTGTCAGATAAATAGGTTTCAATTTTTTCTTGTATTCTATATGTTGTCTCTTCTTCTGTTGATTATTTCTCATGCTTTGTAAAAGATTTTTAGTTTGATATAACTTCATTTGACTATTTTTTGCTTTAGTATCTTGTGCTTTGGGAGTCTTGTATGAAAGAAAATAATAATAATAATAATAATAATAATAATAATAATAATAATAATTTCTGATTTTTATGCCCTGAAAATTTCCCATCATGTTTTGTTCTAGAGATTTCATAGTTCCAGGTTCTAGAGTTTAGTCTTTAATACATTTTTAACTTACTTTTGAAACAGGTGAGAGACAGGTGTATAGTTTTTCTGTATGTATGTGGATACTCAGTTTCCCAGCAACATTTATTAAAAAGGTAGTCCTTTCTCCATTGTGTGTTGTTAACACCTTTCTTAAAAATCAACCGGGTATCAGTATGCTGAATTACTTCCAGGCTTTCTGTTGTGTTCCATTGGCCCGAGTCTGTTTTAAGGCTGGTGCCAGTGCCTTGCTATCTTTTAGTTTATTGTCTTATTCAGTATATCACTCACCACCCCAATCATAGACAGAAAGGGTAAATAAAACACTGGACATGGAACACATATTTTTTTTTCTGTTGTTGCTTTGTTTTATTTTGGGTTGTTTTTAGCAGTACTGTGATGAGCAAGTACAGTACCTCTGAATGACATTTTCCAACCAATAGCAATACCTACCTCTTGATGTATACTGGCTTATTGGTGAATATTAGCCATTAGTAGAACATTTTCTAACTAATCACATGACTGATATCTTTTATTTCTATTTAGAGAAAGAGATTGAAGCTTCTATTTGTCCCAAATGCCCCAGCAACAGATAACTCATTTTTACTTAACTATTGGGTCCTGAATGTCTCAGGTGTCCTTATTGGGCAGAGGGTGTTCTCCTGTGGTACTCATATTCGTTAACTGTATTTTCTACTAAGAACCTCCAATCTGCAATGGTCTTTGTGAAATGGCCAACAGAGGCACTAAAATGTATATAACATACACAAATATATTAATGTTCAAGAACCAAAACAAGTTCTCAAATACATGAGCTCCATAGGGCTTTGTTTGCTGCAAGTAATGAATGAAATTAGCATGCTATTTATTTTCAACCAATAATTAGTTTTTAATTGTAAAAGGAATGTTATTACTGCCAGGGCTTTTATTTATTGAGCTGACTCCATCATTTGGCTTGGGGATAAGTGTGTTTACTGTGGATTGCCTGTTGTTTACTGTAAGGATTACTCTCACACACAGTACTAAGTGATAAATAACTCAGGTAGAGTTCTCTGCTAACATGAGCAGTCACACTGCCTGTCCACAAACTCAAAACATGTTGCTATTTTCCTGGAAATGGGCAAATCCATAAAGATGTGTCAATCCTGTTTGATACATATACCACAATGTATGTGAAATCCATTCTATGCCTGTTTCTTTGTAGGAAAGAGAAAAGAAAGAAAAATTCACTTGTTATTCATCCAGCTTTAAAAAAAAATATAAATGTCTGTGTTTCACAATGCTTTAGTTCCTAATTGTCTGTTTGGCATTAAACCTATTTCCATAATACAGTGACTGTTGTTCAGTTTTTATTGAAGCAATTCTAATTCCAGGTAACAACACTTAGATCTTCGTTTATGTAGCTTATTTTTGTTATAGCATTGGTTGTCCCACAATACACGTGGAATTTGGAGACCCTTACAGCCTTCTGAAAATGCCCCAATACCTTTGAAGCTGAACCAAAGAGTAAGAAAAGACAATCAGCTCCTACATGCACTTTCCTATTCCCTTTGCTTCCCCACAGTAACTCCAACAAGGATAGCTAAGAACTCATGGACTAGTAAGTAGATTCATTTTACCTTCGTCAATTTGAAAAATTCAATTTAATATCATGGCATTTGGAAAAGAATCCAGATCTATCAACTTAAGAGTAACACATCAATAAGAAAGACACATGACACAAACATTGCAGATTATTTTTATTATTATTATTATTATAATTGTTTTACTAACCTTGCACATCCAGAACTTAGAATTGTCTTCCTGAGAATCCCATGGCTGCATGGAGGGGCTTTGGGATCACTGACATATGGACAGTAAGGCCCAAGTGGGTTTTGCTGTAAACCTAAACACTTCAGCTAGGACAACACTTTGTGCTTCCTATGTTTTGTATTTATAAATAAACTTATTTGTAAGCACAAACCCCACTGTGTCTGATGATGTTAATTTTGCAGATGAAAACGATGAAATTTTAATATGGCAAAACACTTGGCTGTTTTCATAGGTTATGACCAATATTAGAACTTACATATACAAGCAGGTGTGGGAAAATGATCATGTCCTGGAAAAGCTAGCTGTATTATTTTTTGCTTCATCTCTGTGATGGGAAAATGTAGAGAATATCTGAAGTCTTGGTTGGAATAGTCTATAAGCGTGATCCCTCTCATCTAGCAGCTTTGAAGTTGTTCTGGACATAGAATTTTAAGGAAACTGCATCAGAGACATTCTGAGAGGTTAGATAACCTAGGCTACTTGTCTTCATTGGTATCTGGTCCTTTTGTTCTGAAGACACACAAACTTTCAAAAGTAACATGTGGTGATATATTGTATACCCCAGTACAGCTTGCCTGGGGATCAGAGGACAAGCCAGCTACTATATTAAATATAAAGGTCAGGCAGTGGCAGCACATTCCTTTAATCCTAGCATTCAGGAGGCAGAGATCCATCCGGATCTCTGTGAATTCAGGGCTACACTGGGAACAGAGCCAGGCATGGTGGCACTTGCCTTTAATCCTAGCACTAAGAAGGAAATAAGATGGCAGGGCACAGACACGTATATAAGGCATAAGTAAACAGGAAAAGCCTCTCTTGAGGCTGTGAGTTTCGTAGAGGTAAGAACATGGCTAATTTGTTCTGTTTGTCTGATCTTTCAGCTTTCACCTCAATATCTGGCTCCAGTTTTTGTTTTTTTTTTTAATTAAAAGACCATCTAAGATTTGAACAACATCTGGCAACCCAATGTTTGTGGCATGAATTCACTAAAAAGTCACTTGTGACCTTGCAGGCCCCTGGCTCAGGCCCAAGTGGCACGCAGCCAGAGTCTCCACCCCACATGGGCTGGAGTTATATTGGTTTCTTCTCTCCTGGTGTGTTGTGGGCTCTCCATGGATCCCCATCTGGGACTGCTACCACACTAGGTAGCTACCTTGAAACTCGCTTGGGCTTCTATTGCTCTGTGCAGAAGCAGTCAGCCTCACAATGAATCATAATTATTAGCAAATTTGGTGAGTCAATTAAGATTTCTTAAAGGGAGGAATTAGTTAAAAGAGAATTTTTTTCACACTAAATAATGGGAAACATTTTTACAATGGCCTCTGTTTGATAACACATTAGGCAGTCTGAAAATGTAACAATTAAATGAGAGGAAAATTAATGTTGAAGGGATATATGTAACATCAATTATAAATGCTATTTGTTTGATCATTTTTGTTTTATCATTAAAAAAGTTGGTTAATATGAGTGCCAAGATAAAACTTTTAGAAAAACTTGTTAAAACAGATCATAGCGAAATTCAGACCCAGACAGAGGAATTTAAGGTGAACCTATCTCAGTATTGCATAATATGGTTGCAGACAAACAGCCTAAGGCTTTCAAACAGCTAACCTTAATCTATCTGGTGACTTTCCAGGAACTGCCAAATGCTCAAGGTTGTGTACAAGCTGATTGGACTCCTGTGCAAATGTAAGATTTGTGGAGATTCAAAGAAGCTATAGTGTCATATGGTATGCATTCTCCAGTTGTGAAGCAAATGTTAAACTTGTGGTCAACTTTTAATAGAATTATCTCTCAAGACTGGAGAGATTTGGTTACAGCTGTTTTAGAGGCTGGTCCCCACTTACAATGGAGGACCTGGTGGAAAGATGAGGCTAAGACCGTTGAACAATGATGTAGGGATAGAGGTATGGAAATTTCCCAAGATCAACTTCTTGGAGAAGGCGATTATGTTGATATACAAAGACAATCTTTATATGATGACCACACCCTAATTTTATGCTGCATGGCATTCTTGAATGCTTGGGACAGAATTGTAGAAGTAGGAGTGAAAATTGAGTCATTTATCAAAGTTATACAGGGCCCAAAAGAAACCTTCACAGATTTCTCACAAAGGCTGTCTTTAGCAGTATATAGAATGATACCAAATTGAGGAGCTAGACAGATAATAATTGAATCCCTAGCTTTTGAAAATGCTAATGCACAATGCAAAATGATAATTATGCTGTTAAAGGCAGGATCAGCACCCTTGGAGGAATGGATCCAAGATATAATTACTATTGAATCTAATTACCATGATGATACTTGGATAGGAGAGTTGATTTACAGAGGTTTGAAGAAAAATAGTAATGTCAGGTATTTCAATTATGGTAAACAAGGTCACCTAAAAAGGGACTGTAAACAAGGAGTTCCTAGAAACAATGTTTTTTCAAGGAATAATCCCAACAGAATACCCCTCCCTTCTGGAATATGCAGAAGGTGTGTTAAAGGCAAACATTGGACTAACGAATGTAGATCTACAAGGGACAGACAAGGTCCTTTGCCATTATGAAACACCCTGAAGGACCTCTCACAGGCCCTCATGTCAAATTTCATTCAGTACTTTCTTGTCATTGTGGAAGAAACTCCTTCCCAGAGCAACTAAAGAACCTAATGACTATTGGAAGAAACCATACTCCTCTGGATGATAGAACACCTTTAGAAAATAAAACAAAAATTTAAGTAGAAACTATAAATCAAAATTGATTAAAGATTAGAGTTGGGAACTCCCCAAAGTTAGAGTTGGGGGAGGGTTATGTTTGTTTTTTTGTTTTGTCTTTAAGGAGAATAAAGGCTAAGTAATCTAAAGAACACTGGGCAAATGAGACATCTAAAGAAAAAGGACAAATTAGAAAAACTGTCCTAAGATAAAGAGTAAATTGGCCTATTGGTATATCATATATCTAACAGAATAAAATTTCATAATTCTTCCTGAATGTTTGTTTCTGCTGTTCTCTACAGACACACAACACAAATGGCCTTTATGTAGTCCCAGCTCAATTAAAAATTAAAGCTGGCTGTAGAGTTGGAGCATGGCTCTCTCCTTCTCTAAACCCAAGCACAATTGTTAAAAGAAAATGCAAAATCTCTGTATCGTGTCAGAAGAGCCACCTGATATGGGACAGAAGAAAAACCAAAATTAAGGGACTATTCTATTGCCACTAATCTCATAATTTCTTAAGGTATGAATTTTATATCAAAATTTTTAAGATTTACATATATATATTAAATTTTTGTCATGATGTTAATGGTCATATAGAATACTAACTAATTTTAGAAAAAGGCGTCATCTAGCTTCCTATACATGATTTTGGGCTTGAGTCTCTATCAGTTTTCTGCAGAGAAACATGACCATACCTAACAGCTACTTTGAAGTCTCCAAAAAGATGATGGGGCCCCACAATGATGATTCCATCAGGACAATGATAATATCACTAAGACAACAAACATCACCCAAAGATGGGTTTTGGACTAGAAACTGCTCAGGACAATTTCGAGATGGCTAGCTGAGATGATCTGGTCTCAAAGACTACTTGGGCAAGGACTTGAGACAAGTTCTGCATTTTCCCATTATGCAGAGACTGGTCAACAAATGATACAGCTACCTCTCCCAGGACTTGACAATTAACCCAAAATTTTTCTTTTCAGGATTCCTTAAAGATGCCTTTGCCCCTAGACAGCAGGAAGTAATTTTAAGAACATGGCACCCACATTCCCCAGAGGTGGGGTGGGTGGTTTTTGGTCATTCAGTGGATTATGGATAATTGTCAGTTTTTAGGATGGTTGGTTACAAGTTGTTAATTGATAATTGTCAGGAAAAAAATCTAAGCAAGAGGATTAGATTCAGGGTTCTTGTTTGAAATAAAAAAGAAAAAAGAAAAAGAAAAAAGAGGATATAGGTAAGAGGTAGATTATTGAATCTACTCTAAAAAGAAAAAAGGGGAGAATATGGTGATATTTTATTTGTATTAAAATGTTATTTGTATGTTAATAAATAAAGTTGCCCGGGGGTCAGAGCTATTAGCAAGCCATAGGAAACCAGGGCAGTGGTAGCGTACGCTTGTAATTCCAGCACTTGGTAGGCAGAGCTGGGTAAGTCTCTGTGTGTTCAGGGATACAGCCATTATTGGATACACATGCTTTTAATCTTAATACCAATCATGGAAAACCTGGAGGCCTATACAGACAGGCTGTGAGGAGGCGGTCATGTGGTTGGGTTTACAACCAATGAGAAGGCAGGACAGGAACTCTATATAAAGACTTTAACACAGAGGTAGCTCTGGTTCGGAGAGGTAGGACCACCGCAGGAGGAAGAGTAAGGTTTTAGCTCTTAGCTCTGACCTCTTGGCTTTCTTCTTTGCATTGGTTCTGTGTTTCTTATTTAATAAGAAGGTTGGATACATCTACATTTGGCGCCCAACGTGACAAGAATTCATTAAAAACCGCTTGGCTTGGCTTGGCGGCAGGTCCGGTTTCCAGCCTGGGCGGCCCGGCTGCCTAGCTTGGGCCCAGGCCTGACTGACCCGCAGCTGGAGCTATTTGCAACTGCTACAAACAACTCAGACCTGCCCTGCTGAACAGGGCCCCTGCCTGTAAAGCCAAGGCTTGACTCTGCTCAAGCGGCTACACTTTCTCTCTCTCTCTCTCTCTCTCTCTCTCTCTTTCTCTCTCTCTCTCGCTGGATTCACACCTCGAACACCAGGTGGCTGTGAAATTCCCTGGGATTCTACTGTTCTACCCAGACTTGGTAAGTCAATTAACATATCTATTTAAAAGAGAATTTTTTTCTACATTAAAAAAAAAATGGGCTTTATGTGTACATTGGAAGAAAATTGGACTTTGTTTGAAATTTTAGGCACTCTGACAATGGAACAACTATATGAAAAGATTAATGTTGATCGAATTATTCAGTTTATTACTTTTCTTATCCTCATTTTACTATTTAAAAAGATCGTCAACTTAAGTGCCAGGATAACAGTCTTAGAAAAACTTGTTAAACCGGTAAAAATGAATTATAGAGAAATTCAAATTCAGACAGAAGAAATAAATAGTGAAGTTGTTTCAAAATTGGATCGTAAGGTTACAGAAAGAAAGCCAGTTTTCACACAATCACCCTTAATTTATCCAGTAGCCGTACAGCAGCTACCTGATGAAGAGAATGAACAAAATACTTGCGTTCCAGTTGAAATGTTAGACTTACGAAGATTTAAGGAGGCAATAGCATCTTATGGCATGCACTCCCCATATGTAAAGCAAATGTTAAACACCTGGTCAACTTGTAATAGGATTCTACCAAAGGACTGGCGGGAATTGGCACAGGCTGTTCTTGAACCCGGACAAAATCTCCAGTGGAAAATGTGGTTCAGTAATGAGGCTAAAAATATAGAAAGACAATGGAGGGATAGCGGAATACAAGTCTGCCAGGGTCAGCTTATTGGCGAAGGCCAATATGCTTCAGTACAAACACAATGTTCATATGATGTCCAAACCCTACTTCTATGTAAAACGGCAGCTTTGAATGCATGGGACAGAGTTGAAGAACCAGGAAAAAAAACTGAGTCATTTACAAAGGTTATACAGGGTCCCAAAGAATCTTTCACAGATTTCTTACAAAGATTGACTTCAGCAGTACAAAAAATGGTCCCGAATTCAGAGGCTAGTCAGATAATAATTGAATCTTTAGCCTTTGAGAATGCAAATGCAGCGTGCAAAAGAATAATTAGGCCATTAAAGGCAAGATCTGCACCTTTGGAAGATTGGATTAGAGATACAGTTAATGTAGAGGCTTATGACCATGATGATATGTGGGTAGGAAAAGCAATTTCAAAAGGTTTGAGCAATGTTAGATGTTTTGGATGTGGAAAGCAAGGACATTTGAAAAGGGATTGTAAACAGGTCATTCCTAGAAATAATGTTTCTTCAAGGAACACTGGCAACAGAATGCCCCTTCCTTCTGGAGTATGCAGAAGGTGTGGTAAGGGAAAACACTGGACCAACGAATGTAGATCAACAAGGGACAGACAGGGTAACCCTCTGCCTCGAGCTTCGGGAAACTCCCAGAGGGGCCTCAGGCAGGCCCCCACAGTAAATCCAGTTCAAACCTTTCCTGCAGTTGTAGAGGAAAACCCTACTCAAAGCAACTAAATAACCAAATGTCTATTGGAATAAATCATGTTAGTCGAGATGATGAAACAGAGAAAATAGGAAATACAGGAAAAAACATAAAGAAAATTTTTTGGCAAACTTCTATTAATGAACAAAGACCAAAACTAACAATAAAAATAAATGGTGTTTTGTTGTCTGGTCTGGTAGACACAGGTGCTGACATTACCATAATTGCACCAGAATTTTGGCATCCAACTTGGCCTCTTCAGGAGGTAAACATTCAACTCTTAGGAATTGGGACATTATCTAGAGTGAAACAAAGTGTAAGATGGCTTGAATGTATAGGTCCAGAAGGACAGAAAGGAAAATTAAAACCATATATGGCTAACATAGCTATGAACCTGTGGGGTCGAGACTTGTTACAACAATGGAATACTCAGATTAATATCCCTCCAATCTCAGAAACAAATCATAAATTAGTACATGTTTCTGAGAGAAATATTAAAAGATATTATTCTAATGAGTGCTCACCAGCCATCCATGTCATACAAGAACAGGGCACAACAACTGATAATCTTCCAAAAACATTAACAGCTCTACCTTTAAAATGGTCAACAGACAAGCCTGTATGGGTTCAGCAATGGCCTTTAACAACAGAGAAACTCCAGGCTTTACAAGAGCTGGTGGAAGAACAGTTAAATGCTCATCATATTGAAGAATCAACCAGCCCTTGGAATTCTCCTGTATTTGTTATAAAAAAAAAATCTGGTAAATGGAGAATGGTAACAGACCTTAGAGCAATTAACAAAGTAATTCAGCCAATGGGCTCTTTACAATCTGGAATTCCTTTACCTACTCTGTTACCAAAAGGCTGGCCTCTCATAGTTATTGATTTAAAAGACTGTTTCTTTTCAATACCCTTACAAGAAAAAGACAGAGAAAGATTTGCTTTCACAGTGCCTACTTATAATAATTCTCAACCGGTTAAAAGATTTCAATGGAGGGTTCTCCCACAGGGAATGTTGAATAGCCCAACTTTGTGCCAATATTTTGTAAAACAGCCATTAGAAGTGATACGTAAAAAATTTCCTAAATCTATAATTTATCATTATATGGATGACATTTTATTAGCTGATTCAAATGCAGATACTTTAGAAAGAATGTTTGAAAAAGTAAAGAAAATTTTGCCTTGCTGGGGATTACAAATTGCTTTAGAAAAGGTACAAAGAGCAGATTCTATTAATTATTTAGGATATAAAATAGAACTTCAAAAAATTAGACCTCAAAAAGTGCAAATTAGGAGAGATCGACTACAGACTCTTAATGACTTTCAAAGATTATTTGGAGACATTTCTCATCTAAGAACTATTGTTGGGGTAAAAAATGATGAACTGAATAATTTGTTTAAAACCTTAGAAGGTGATAAGGACTTAAATAGTCCAAGAGAATTATCACCTGAAGCTGAGAAAGAATTGGCCTTGGTAGAAAAGAAAGTACATGAAGGGCACGTAGATCGTATTGATCCAAAGCTGGATTGCATTTTGGTTATTTTACCTTCTAGGCATTCCCCAACAGGAATATTAATGCAAAGGGAAGATATTATATTGGAATGGATATTTTACCAAATAAACCAAATAAAAAATTAAAAACTTATGTAGAAAAAATCTCTGACTTGATTTGGAAAGGAAAATTGAGACTTCGTCAATTAGCAGGAATAGACCCAGCAGAAATTGTCGTACCTTTAACTAAGGAGGACATTGAAAAATTAAGGATAGAAAATGAAGCTTGGCAAAAAGCTTGTAGTAATTTTTTGGGAGAAATTAACAGCAAATATCCCAAAAGCAATAGAATTGATCTTATAAAGAGAGCTGATTGGATCTTGCCTCGAATTGTGAGGAAAAAACCCATATCTGGAGTTCGTACATTTTATACAGATGCCAACAAACAAGGAAAGGCAGGTTACAAATCAGAAAATTTAAGTAAAGTGGTTCAAAGTCCTTATAATTCAGTTCAAAAATCAGAATTGTATGCTATTCTGTTGGTATTAATGGATTTTTCAGAACCTCTCAATATAGTAACTGACTCTCAGTATGCTGAAAGAGTAGTATTACATATTGAGACTGCAGAATTTATCCACGATGCTTCAGAATTAACTTCATTATTTATTCAATTACAAGATACAATCAGAAAAAGGAGTCATCCTTTATATATAACTCACATCCGATCCCATACTGGTCTGCCAGGCCCTCTAGCACAAGGCAATGATAAGATTGATAAATTATTGATAGGAAATGTGCTGGAGGCCTCAGAATTTCATAAAAAACATCATGTAAATAGTAAAGGTTTAAAAAAGGATTTTTCCATAACCTGGCAACAAGCCAAAGAAATAGTAAAGAAATGTCCTACTTGTTCCTTCTACAATCAAACACCATTACCAGCAGGATGTAACCCAAAGGGTACTCAGAGGAATGAAATCTGGCAGATGGACGTGTTTCACCTTGCAGAATTTGGAAAACTGAAATATGTACACCACACTATCGATACTTATTCAGGATTTCAATGGGCAACTGCTTTGAGTTCTGAAAAAGCTGATTCTGTAATCACTCATTTGCTAGAAGTTATGGCCATTATGGGTATACCTGCACAAATCAAAACTGATAATGCTCCATCATATGTCTCTGTTAAAATGAAACAGTTTTTGGCTTATTATAATATAAACCATGTTACAGGTATACCACATAATCCTACAGGTCAAGCAGTTATAGAAAGATCAAACAGAACTCTAAAGGATATGCTAAATAAACAAAAAGGAGTAACAAAAACCCCCAGAAATAGACTACATAATGCTCTATTAACTTTGAATTTTCTCAATGCCAATGAGAAAGGAACAACAGCTGCAGAGAGACATTGGATAATAGAAAAAACTACAGAATTAAATCAACCTATATACTTTAAGGATGTGCTGACCTCAGAATGGAAACCAGGGTATGTGTTACGTTGGGGACGAGGTTTTGCTTTTATTTCTACAGGAGAAGATAAGCTGTGGGTACCATCAAAATTGATAAAGGTTCGATTTGAACAAGAGAGACCTCTTAATTAGAGGAGGTGATAGTTCATCAACTATCGTAAACATCCAATTTAAACTAACTTACACCAGTAACACATGCCTTTTCATTTAATCAGATAACTTGTCAAAAAGGAACATCCCAAAAAAACCTTGGGGAAAGGTTTTTGTTTTTGTCTTTTAGGAGAATGAAGGTTAAGGAATTTGAAGAACACTGGACAAATGAGACAACTGAAGAAAAGGGACAAATCATCTATCCTAAGAAACAGAGTGAAATGGCGTATGGGTATATATTATCTAAAAAATTTTATGTCTTCCTAAATGTTTGTTTCTGCTTTTCTTTAAAGATTTAACACTATTTAACTTCTAATAGTCCCAGTTCAATTAAAATTTAAAGCTGACTTTGGAGTTGGAGAATGGCTCTCTCCTTCTTTAAACTCAAGCATGTTGTTAAAAGGAAAATGCAAACTCCCTGTATCATGCCAGAAGAAAAGAGCCATCTTCTGCTATGGGACAGGAGAAAAGCCAAATTAATTAAGGGACTATTCTATTACGAATCTCAACTCTTTGATTCTATTCTGATTCTTTAAACTTTTCTTAAAGTATGAATTTTATATCAAAATTTACAAGATCAATATATATAGATATATATATATATATACATTTTAAACTTTGTTAAGATATAAATGGTCATATAGAGTACTAACTAATTCTAAAAAGTTGCATATATAGTCTTTGTGTTCGAGTCTCTTATCAGTTTTTTGCAGGAAATCACGGTTAGGCCTAACATCAACTGAAGTCTCCAGGAAGAAGATGGGGCCCCACAACAACAACAATTCCACGTGGACAATAATAACATCACTAAGCTGACAAACATCATCTACAGATCAGCTTTGAACTACAAAGTTCTCAGAGCAATTTTGAGAAGAGCTAGCTGAGATGATCCAGTCTCAAAGACTACTTGAATAAGGATTTGAGATAAACCCTGAATTTTGGCATTATACACAGACTGGATAATGAAGGATATATTTACCTTTCCTAGAATTTGACAATTAACCTAAAATTTTTCTTTCAGGATAAAGATACCTTCGCCCATACCCAGCAGGAAGCAATTTCAAGAATACGACGCCCACATTCCCAAAGAGGTGGTGTGGGGTGGTTGGTTTTTTTTGGTCTTTTAATGGGTTTTGTGTCTGGGATAATTTTCATTGATTAGGGGGGTTGGTTACAAGTTGTTGTCAAGGGTTAGGAAAAAGGCTAAGCAAAGGAGATTAGATTTAAGGTTCTTATTAAAAAAAAAAGAAAGAAAGAAAAGAAAAATGTAAATACTTTACATTGGATTGGATTGTTTTATATTGTATACAAATTATATATATTGAAATTGATATTGTTAGAAAATATTATATATATTTTTCTAATTGTACCGTTCATCTAACAATGTAATGCAATTTTCTGATCCTTGAATGTTATTACCAACTATTAGGATATAAAGAAATGAAAGTTAGTAGTTAGATATTATAATAGAACTTGTAGTTATATTAGGTATGTTTTCAAGATTGAGTAGATATATTTTAGATAGACAGGTTATCTTCAAACCCTTCAGAGATCTACAGAATATGGCATTTAAAATGTTTTAATAACTTAGAAAATTTTTCTTTTTTGTTATGACTATGAGACATGTTGGCTCCTGGCAGTACCAATCTACTTCAGAGAAAATATGGGCATTGAAGAAACTGCATATGGAGTTAACTTTCATTGTGGCAAAAGTTAGCCACTGGACAACAAAGTATCCTCGAATCAACAGGACAAAATGGACAGACAGGACATAAAACAAAGGATTACTGATTCTTGCCAAAACAAGTGTGGTTATGGCTTTATCAAAAGGCATCTTCAGAGGCCAGGACAATATGGCACCATCCCTGAAGTGGCCTTCGCAATTCGAAGAAGGTACAGTGCCCTTTTCTTCGAAGGCAGCTGAACAGGCAGTGGGCCGATGGCCTCTGATGTGCAATGGAACAGCAGCTGAAACAGTTATTCTTGAAGAGTAACTAAGCTCACGCCTCTCAATAGTAGACTGGCATTTGATGGAGGGATATGGAGAAGAATGGGATGCTGAGATGAAGCCATATATACACAGCCAAGAAGAATGGACAGCTGAATTAAAAAACCATCAACAATTTCCAGAATTTAAAATCCTGAATCATGACATGACACTAGTGGAATTCAGGTGTTTCTGGTACATGGACTACTCTCACTCAATGTGAGGTTGAACTGTTGACCTTGTGTACATCCTACTTCACAAATGAGTCTGTCAGATATGCTAAGCCTATAGGCTGAAGATGATGCCCCAGCACTTCGGAGAAACCTCAGGTGACTGTCCAGACAGCTGTCTGTTTCTGTCAACTCACAAATATTTTGGAAGTTGCTTATGTGCACTTCCTGTTTTTATTTTTGTTAGCTAATATTATTTCCTTCTTGGGTCTCTGAGGGAGTTGAAGATTAGTTAGTTATAGTTGAAGTTTAGTTAGTTATAGTTGAAGATTAATTAGGATACATTTTGGACTTACCAAAATAGGATAGATAATGAAATTATTTTCTCTGAATTTGTCAAATACAAATGGACTAGACATTGTTTAGGTATTTATTACTTGTATATATTGTATATAGTTATTGTACTTTTGTATATAGTTTTTCTTATATTAGTTATAAGCTTTTTCTTTTTTTTTCCTTTTTATTAAAATAGAAAAGGGGAAATATGGTGATATTTTATTTGTATTAAAATGTTATTTGTATGTTAATAAATAAAGTTGCCCGGGGGTCAGAGCTATTAGCAAGCCATAGGAAACCAGGGCAGTGGTAGCGTACGCTTGTAATTCCAGCACTTGGTAGGCAGAGCTGGGTAAGTCTCTGTGTGTTCAGGGATACAGCCATTATTGGATACACATGCTTTTAATCTTAATACCAATCATGGAAAACCTGGAGGCCTATACAGACAGGCTGTGAGGAGGCGGTCATGTGGTTGGGTTTACAACCAATGAGAAGGCAGGACAGGAACTCTATATAAAGACTTTAACACAGGGGTAGCTCTGGTTCGGAGAGGTAGGACCACCGCAGGAGGAAGGGTAAGGTTTTAGCTCTTAGCTCTGACCTCTTGGCTTTCTTCTTTGCATTGGTTCTGTGTTTCTTATTTAATAAGAAGGTTGGATACATCTACAGGAGGATATAGATATGATAAGATAAAAGGGTAGATTATTGAATCTACTTTTAAAAGGCAACTACTAGTTTTAGATATTTTATATTGGGTTGAATTTTTTATTAAATTTTATTAAAATAGAAAAGGGGAAATATGGTGATATTTTATTTGTATATTGATACAAATTTGAGATTGATTTTGTTAGAAAATACTGTACATATATTTCTAATCTTGTTCAAGGTATTGTACCAATATAGTTTATTTAAAAATGTAATGCAAATTGCTGTTCCTTGAAAGTTATTATCACCAGCTAATTAGGATATAAAGAAATGAAAGTTAGTAGTTAGTCATCACAATCAAACTTGTAGTCATGTTAGATATGTTTTCAAGGTTAAACAGAGATATACTTTAGATGGATAGGTCATCTTCAAACACTTCAGAGATCTGAAGAATATGGTATTTAAGATGTTTTAATAACATAGGTTTTGTTGTTGTTGTTGTTGTTTTTGTTTTTATGACAATGGGACATGTCTGCTCCTGGCAGCACCAATTTACTTCAAAGAAGTTGATGGACATTGAAAAAACTCCATATGGAGTTTACTTTCTTTGTGGCAAAAGTTAGCCACTGAGCAAGAAAGTGCTTTTACATGGATTGCTGACAGTATGCTGTCCAAAATGGACAAGTAGGACACAAAAGAAAGGAATGCTGCACCTTGCAAAGACAAGGTAGGAAGGCCCTTTAGAAAATCCTGCTTCACAGATGAGTCTGTCAGATATCCTAGACCTGTAGTCTGAAGATGGATGCCCCAATGTTGCAGAGGAACCTTGGGTGATTGTCCAGGCAGCTCGCTGTTTCTGTCACTTCTCATATTTTTTGGAAGTCACTTGTTTGCACTTTCTCCTTATTTAGTTAATATTATTTCTTTCTTGGATCTCTGAAGGAGTTGAAGATTACATAGTTATCGTTTTCCTTGTTAACAAATTCAGAGCAGAAACTCACTAAAGAGGTGTAAAGGGTATAATTTTGAAAGACATCAAAAGGTAGTTTTTGGTTGGTAATACAAGTTAGGATAGAAAGTGATTTAGGAACATTTTGGACTCACCAAAATAAGATAAATAATGGAGTTTTTGTCTGAGTCTGTCAAATGTTAATGGACTAGACATTGTTAATGTAATTCTTGACTGTATATGTTATATATTCTTATTGTACTTATTGTATACAGTTTTTCTTATAGTAGTTATAACCTTCTTTTACTATTTTAGACAAATAGGGGAATTTCATGATATATTGTGTACTCCAATATATTGTGTACCCTAATAAACTTATCTGGAGATCAGAGGACAGAGCCAGCCACTAGATTAGACATAGAGGCCAGACAGTGGTGGCACACACCCTTAATTCTATCACTTGCGAGGCAGAGATCCATTTGGATCTCTGTGAATTCAAGGCCACACTGGGAACAGAGTCAGGCAGTGGTGGCACACACCTTTAATCCCAGCACTTGAAATCTCACGCTTTTGCTTGGAAAGAACACATCCCTTTAATCCCAGTAAGATGGCAGGGCAGAAAAGGGTATATAAGGCATGAGGAAACACGAACTCATGCTCTTTAGACTGAGGATTTGCTGGAGGTAAGCTAGTGGCAGTAGCAGTTCAACTGAGACCCTCAGGGATGAGGACTCAGAGGCTTTCAGTCTGAGGATTCGTGGAAACAGAATCTGCTGAGGAGTTGGTAAGTTGAGGTTGGCTGTGGCTTGTTCTGCTTCTCTGATCTTTCAGCTTTTCACCCTAATATCTGGCTCTGTTTTTTTTTTATTACTAAAACTGTTTAGCAATTTCTGTTACACCTTTCATAATCCAATGTCTCTCAGCAGTTGCCATTCTCTGTTCATTAGTATTTAAAAAATTCAAAATTGACAAAGCACCATAAAAGGTTCAAACTCCCTGCGTTAAAATGTTTTTCATCCTTACATGGCTTATTTTTTTGTATTACTTTACTCTCTCTTTTAAGACTTTTCTTTATTATTTTAAGCTGTTTAATTTTTTATGACTGTCTATATGTATTTTCTTTTTTCTTTCAGCACCTTGTCTATATGTGTTTTCTTTTTTCTTTCAGCATCTAAGCATATTTTTAAGCGTATTACACATTTTTAGAGTTTTGTTTTGTTTTTTCATCTGGACCTGGCTACTTCCACATGCTTGCAGCATTCTCTGACCACAGGAGACAAATCTTAGACTGCAAGGCGTGGAGCTGGCAGCTGGCTCCATCCCACTCTGTTCTGTGAGAGCCCAGCCTTATGCCAGTACCTGCTGCATTTACCTCCCAGTCCTCCAGTCCTGGGAATTGGTGGTGCCCGCCTGCAGCAGAAGATTGTACCCAGTGCTGGCCGCTCCAGAGCTCAGCTGCACAGCAGCAACTCTGAAAATTGCCTTTGTATACTGAGCTACCTGAGAGACTGCTTTCTCAGGCCCTATGTGGAGATCTCAGATTCCACGTTGGACACCATATATAGCAGTACTTTCTTGACATAGAGACTTATTATGAATTATGAAAGCTTATTCTTTAGCTTAGACTTGTCCCCAACTAGCTCATATAACTTAAATTAACCCATTTATACTAATCTATGTTCTGCCACGTAGCATTACCTCATCTCTGTAGTGCCCATCCTGCTTCCTCCAAGGTTGGCTGGCAACCCCACCTTCTTCCCAGAGTTCTCTCTCTCTGTCCAGAAGTCCGCCTAGACCTCCTGCCTAGCTATTGGCTGTTCCGCTTCTTATTACACCAATCACAGCAATCCATCTTCATACAGTGTACAAATATCCCACAACAAACAGTCACATCATTTTGTAGATTTGCCATGTTTTCTTGGTCCCTCCTGCCTTCCCACCTTTCCGGGAAGTAATCAACAGAAGTGCTGGTTCTAGAAAGGATTTGCATTTAACTTAGTAAGATATTTCCAAAAGGATTTGTAAACTGAGCTTTCATTCAGAACTCCCACAAGCAAGTGATGAGACTGTCAGATGTTTTCATAATTTCATAGCATTACCAGCTTTTAATTTGCTACGTATTGATGGATGTCAAATGAATTTTCCTGTGACTGATGATAGTGAGCATTTTACATAGACTTATTAGTTATTTTTATTATTTGAAAAAGTCATTAGATTTATTTAATCCGTGTGTGTGTGTGTATGTGTGTGTGTGTGTGTGTGTGTGTGTGTGTGTGTGTGTGTGTGTGTGTGCATGAGTGGCCATGCAGCACAGTGTGAGTATGCAACGCATGGGCAAGAGCATAGTGTGTTTGTGCATACCTGTGTTGTATGTGTGTATGGGTATAGGGCATGTAACATTGTGTGTGTGTGTGTGTGTGTGTGTGTGTGTGTGTGTGTGCGCGCGCGCACACGCACATGCAAGCACGTGCATGTAGCATAGCCTGTTTGCGATGTCGGAAGACAAGTGGTTGGTGCTGGCTCTGTCTTCTCTCATATTGTTCTTGGGATCAAACTCTGGTCACTGGACTTGATATCAATTGTTTTTATCCACAGAGCCACCTCCTTGGCTCTTATTTTTGTTTTGGAAAAAAAATATTCAATTTTAAAAGCAATCTTAAAATTTCGGGTATTTTCCCTATATTATTGATTCAGAGAGCCTGCCATACATTCTTACAGGAGTTTGTATAAAAGTCCATCATGAAATCCATATTTTAGAAAAGGTTTTTACAATTCTGTGCTTTGGCTTTATTAATAGTTGAGCAGAAAATTTCAATTTTGATGAAATTAAAATTCAATAAATCCTTGTGCCCTTCATTGCTCTTTCCTCCCCCTCCGTCTCCCCCTCCTTCCTTTCCTTTTTTCTTTTGACTTTTGTGTCCAGAATATTTTTTATCCTAATTCAGAACAAGAAGTCACTTTTTGTGATTCTCTCCAGTAGATGTATGTGTATTTTCCACGGTATCATGTGAATCACCCCACTTCTATAACACCATACAGTGTGTGCCTTGAGCTGTGGCTCCACACTCCTAGCTGGTGTTATTTATGGAAATGAAATTCTTTCCCTATATTGTGCCCTGGTATGAAAGGCAATGCAATCTCTCTGTTGGAACCTACTTCTAGACTTTTTGGTTTGTTCCACTCATGTCTACGTCTATTGTGGCATTGACTCACATTGCCTTGGTTAATGTAGCTTTGTGGTAGGTCATGAAGCCAAGTATTTGAAGACCTTGAAATTCATTCATCATGTTCAAGATACTCAGACAATTCCATGGTACATTTTCACATATATTTTACACTCAGCATATAAATTTTTACAGAAATGATAGCTGGAATATTGATTGGATTACATTAAACCACTAAATCAAAAGAAATGAATATTAACAATATTAAAATTTTCAAATTAATGAATATTGCATATTTCTCCAGTTCTCAAGGTACTGGAAAAAAATTCTCAAAGTCATTTTCAGTAAAAGAAACTTGAGCCTTTGATGTGAACTTCATGTCTAAGGATTCTGGGTTTGGGAACTAATAGAAATCATACATTTCTCTTTTGAACCAATTGCTGCCAGGAGCAACAATACAATTGATATTTATATATTGACCTTGTATCCTGTGATATTTCTTAGTTCAGTTATGGATTCTATGAGTTTCAAAATGGATTCCTTGGGATTTTCTACCTCAGTGAACAATATAGTTGGAGACAACCACAACATATGTCTTACAATTAAATACATTAGAGTTTGAAAACTGATTTAATCTGCCAATCCTTTCTATTAGAGGTCACAGAACAAAGCATTGTTTGAACATAAGAAACCCAAGTAGAAAGTTTTATACACAAAAACAGGTTTTGATGGTTTAATCATGTTGTTTCTTGACAAAGTCACATTTGTTTATCTTGCCTAACATCTTCTGGCTTTTACTTCTTGTTTCAGTATTCCTCCTGAAACCAGCATTCCAATGCCAAATAAAACCAGAAAGCATACATCCTTGCATCCTTGTCTTTTTTTTTCTAATTTAAGGAAGAAAAGATAGAAACTTATGGTGTTAAGTTAAAAAATTAGTTCTGGAGTTCTCATAAATACTCCATTTTCCAGGTTAATGGCACTTGCATTCCAACTTTACAAACACGTGAATACACAACATAAATTAACGTGTGTGTGTGTGTGTGTGTGTGTGTGTGTGTGTGTGTGTGTGTGAGAGAGAGAGAGAGAGAGAGAGAGAGAGAGAGAGAGAGAGAGAGAGAGAGAGACAGACAGAGAGACACACAGAGAGAGAATCCATGCACATGCTCCTGTTCACTAGGGATCAAATCCAGAGCCTTATTTCTGCTCTAGGTAAGTGCTCTACCACTATGTCTGTCTCCAAATAAGATGTGTATGTATGGATTTTATTAAAAGCTTTTCACATATCTGTTATCATTTTTTATTTTATTATTTCAAGGTAGTAAAGTTATGTTGATGGATTTCCAAATGTTAAAACAGCTGTATACACTGGAATAAGCCCACTCATGCTATATTTTAAGAAAAATATTTGGACTGGCTTGTATTTTAAGATATTTGCACTTGTGTTCTAGTGAAATATTATTTGTACATTTTCATGTATACATGAAAAAGTCCAGTTTTTTATCAAGGATATACAAACTTCATAACATAGTATCTCAACCTTTAACACTTGTAAGTTTATAGAAGATGTTTCTTCTCTAGTACTGCAAATGAAAAAAAATCTTATCTGTAGTGACCTTCCTTTTTTTTTTTTTTTTTTTTTGTGCTTTTCCTGGAACTTGCTTCAGAGACCAGGCTGGCCTTGAACTCACAGAGATCTACCTGCCTCTGCCTCCCTAGTGCTGGGATTAAAGGCGTGCGCCACCGCCGCCCAGCTGTAGTGACCTTCTTAGTATCATTTACTGATTTTCCCTGTCACCTTTGATAGAAATTATCATTGGTATATAATTCAACCACCAACATATTTAATTGCAAGGCATTTTGTTGAGTTTTAACTTTTTACATGCTTCAGATTTTCATTTTGAATATGGAAGCTTCTTCATGGTGACAGAAACCTGTGCTTGATGATCTGTCATTTGTAGGGTATCATTGTCTTAGTCAACATTGCTATTGCTATGATGAAACACCGCCAACAAAGCAACTTTGGGAGGAAAGGATTTGTTTCAGCTTACACTTGCAGGTTCATCACTGAGGGATATCAGGACAAGAACCCAAACAGGGCAGGAACCTGGAGGCAGTAGCTGATGCAGAGGCCATGGAGGAGTGCTGATTACTGGCTTGCTGGAAGACCAGCCTGGGGTGGTGCCACACATTGGGCACCCCATCAATCACTACGAAAATGCCCTACAAGCTTGCCTATAACTGGATCTTAGGCAGGCATTTTCTCATTTGAGGCTCCTTCCTCTTTGATGACTGTCTTGTGTCAAATGGACATAAAACTAGCCAGCACAATTACCACAGCATTTTAGACACTTAGTACATTTTTTACAGGTTTGATTTGTTTTTGGTCAAAACTCTAAGGAAAAATATCTGTAATTTTTCTTTAATTAGTTCTGTCAAAAATCAAGTAAGTTGCCGGACAGTGGTGGTGCATGCCTTTAATCCCAGCACTTGGGAGGCAGAGCCAGGTGGATCTCTGTGAGTTCACAGCCAGCCTGGTCTACAGAGCAAGCTCCAGGACAGGCACCAAAACTACACAGAGAAACCGGTCTCAAAAAAACCAAAAAAATAATAAAATAAAAAAATCAAGTAAGTCACCTTACTATTTGCATTTTTAAATTTTCCCAGTTATTGAACCTTTATTATTCATGACAATATACTTACCATATTTATTTTCATTTCATAATAAAATTTAAGGCAGTAGCAGTTTTTGTAAGCACACACTTGAACTTCTACAAGCTTGTAATCATTGAACTTAATTTTATCAATAGTTTTTATTTGTTTTTATCCTTAAACAAAGAAGCAACTCCGTAAAACAGCCTTTTGCTAGTTATCAAGTAACTTGTAGAATATCAAATTTGAGATTGCCATCCTAAAATGGTGATAGATGATGCACATATTCAAATTGAACCTAAAAGAAATAAAAATTACAGGATGAAATATATAAGTAAAAAATTATTACCTTAAATGTATTTAAAAGATGTAAGTTAAAGGAGAAATATTCTATTCTTTTGCTTGGAATAATTCAGAAATGACTATGTGGTACAGTTCTGGCCCATAAGATTCTAGGACATATTGCCATAACTATCAGAGTCACTTCAATTAAGGGATGTCCTTAAAACAGTATATGTATCCTTATGAATACGAAAAAAATGTCCAATCCTTCTCCTCATTAGGGTTATTTTATAACTATCTGGGGAGAAGATCTTTTATTGAAAATGCTGGGTGATTAGCAGAGTGGCCGAACGACACAGGCCTGGACACTTGTTACCAAGTCAACAAACCCTAAAAACAGCTCTGTCTGCATTTTATGATGTGATCCAGCTAATTGCATCACAATCCAAGCTAGATGTTGCTCAACTTTAGGTGAAAATATCCTCAATTTTGTGAAGTGATGATTCATAAAATGTAATGAAATAATATCCCATAATGTAATGCATCTCCGTAGACATGCTTTAGATTCAGGAGTTCAACTTATTAATGTTACAGCACTTGCATATGCGTAGAGTGGAAACCATTGGAAATGCACATGGACCAAGGATAGATTTTAGAGAAATTACGGAAGGTCTCTGGAGGCCTTACTGACTATGGTTTATAAGTATCACACTCATGGAGGAAGTGAGACTGAAAAAGACCAAGCAGGAAGCTTGTTCAGAGGAAGTGGGTCGGTTATATCAGATGTATTTTAATATGGATATGAGCTGCAGATTAATTACCATAAGTGCAGACTTGAGAGTTCTGTTTGTACGCTTTATAAAGTTTCCTATGTGGCCAAAGCCAAAAGAAAAATTATTAATTACTGGGTGGATGTGGTAGTAAGTCAATAATTGCTATCTACCTAAATAGAACATATAGAGCTGGCCTCTACTTAAAGTCATCAATATTTGCTCTTTTGTACTTATTTTTATCTTTGTATGTTTTCCTGAGTGTTAGGTAGCTCTTACTTTTGTTGAGTTTTGATGAGCTGTAAAATATTTTGACAACTAGGAAAGCTTTCTATTAACCTTCCTGCAATAAATACTTGCTAGGCAACAAGCAGGACAAGTGTGTGTTGTGTGTGTGTGTGTGTGTGTGTGTGTGTGTGTGTGTGTGTATTATTGAATCAACTTCTAAAATGTTCACAGTTTCCAACAATAAAAACATTTATTTTCAAGACTTGTTATGAATTTGAAAACAAGGTGTGTATTGGGGGGCGCAGTACACACTCTACTCCTGCCATGCCCACTCATCACATCTGCATCCCCTAATATATTTTCATGATGCTAACTGAATTTCTCAAGGATGGTACTCATAGCCACACACATTATAGTGAACTCTGGAATGGCACTTTCTTTATCTCAATTCTCCTTTGTGGTTATGCCAATGATAAACTTGGAAAAAATTTACCTGGTTACCCTATAGCTCCTTCTTCCTTATGATACAGGATTGCCCATCTAGTCAAAGAAAAAAGGAAAAAGAGAAAAAGTAAAAGAGAGGTATGTCAAAGAAAGGAGGGAAGGAGAGTGGGGAGGGGGAAGGAAGAAAAACATTTAGAAATACATTTTATTTTGTTGTTTGTTTAGAAACTCGAGGTATACTTTATCGGAGTTTGAGAGAAGAAAACATTAGAGGAGGCAAAGTACATCCTGGAAACTTCCAGGAGGAAGAAGCAGGAGAAATTCGTGCCTATGTGGTTGGAGTTAGAATTCAGTAAAGTGGGCAAGCTCAGCAGCAAAGATCTGCAATCAGCTGCCCTTAGGGAGGGACTTCTGTGGAATTTAGAACTATTAACTCATTAAAGGATAATTATTCCTCCCATCACCTTAGCATTTCTTTGGGTGCATCATTTTCCTGAGAGGCAGTATCCTGGCCAGGGGAATGTCAGACCCAGCTGGGTTCACTCTTGGGGGAAAGAACAGTGCTCTGCTCTTTAAGGCAAAGCTGAGTGTCTTTATGCAGGGACAGAACTGCAACTCAGATTCTGAAACAATTACCAAAGTTACAAAATTTTAGCACATACTTGGTACATAAGTTTTATATTCCACACTGGCCTAAGGCACAGGCAGATCACTGTTGTTTTTAAATAATTATTTTTTTCTGGGATTATAATATAATTACATAGTTTTCTTTCTTCCATTTCCTCCATCTAATCCCTCCCTATACCCCCTTCTTGCTGTCATCAAATGTATAGCCTCTTTTAATTTAGTTGTTGTTACATATATATTTATACGTACATACACACACTCACATATATTTCTAAATATTTAAATATAACCTACTTCATCTGTATAATATTACTTTTACACATATGTTTTTAGGGGTGGCCATTGCTATTGGATAAGCAATTAATGTGCCCTTTTCAGAGGAAGAGTATTTCTCCCCTTCAGCATTCATTAGGGGCTTGTTCTTTGTCTAGGGTTGAGGCCTGGTGAGCTCTTCCCCTTCCATGTTAACATGTCTATCGATACCATCCTTGATCAAGTCCTGTTTGGGCAGTCACGTTGATGAGACTTCATGGGTGGATCTTCTCAGACATTTCTAGGAGACAACCTCACCACAAACTTCCTGTTTCTCTGGCTCTTACAATCTTCCTACCTGCTCATCTGCAACGATCCCTGAGCCTTAGGTGCAGAAGTGTGTTGGAGTCATCCCAGTCGGAATTCCAGAGATGGGCATTTCTGCTTCTTTCCATTGTTTCCTCTCATCTATGATGTAGCCTATACAGGTAGTACAAACTGAAATTCCAATCTCACCTGTCCCCTGCAGCTTCTTTACATACTGACTGAATGGAATAAAGGGGAATGGGAAGAAAATGGTACAGATGGGCACTTGAGCCTAGCTGTCCCTGTAGATATCCGAATAACAATAACATTCATGCTTCGCTACATTTGGTTTTAAAGTAGATGGTGCTTAATAAATCTTCATAAATAACAATTTTTAATACAAAGAATTCATTTAACAGTTAAAAAATGAGTGGGGAAATAATGGCAACACAACAACCCACAGCCAGTTCTAAAATAGTGTCAAAGCTGACAGCTTAACATGTAAGAAAAAAGAGTTTATATTTTATAGGTCAGGAAAAAGAGAAAAACAGGGTGCAGAGAAAATTCATGGACAACTTAAAAATACTCCACTGCAAATGTTCCTCCAAACCTAAGCCAATTGTTCTTGGATCGTTGGAGTTTCTCTGTAGAATTTTTCTTAAGGGAGGAAAATTCCTTCCTGAGCAAATATATAAATATATATTAGGTCCAACTAATTGAGGGGCATATGGAACAGGTAAAAATTGTTAAATATTACCATTTGTAATGAGGATTTTGATAACATTATTTCGTGCTGCTATTTATTACTCTGTTTTAGGCTCAGCAGCTGTCAAACAAATGTAGCATGCCTCAGAGAGGATCTGTGCAATATTAAACAGCAGACGGACACAAAACAGGGATTAGGGTATGTGGACCCAGATCACAGGCTGTTCACACAGACTGCCGGTGACCTCTACAGCTCTCGTGTCCTTGATGTCCAAGTGAGATTCATTATCTTGAGATGGAAAGAGAGAAGAAAAAGAAATGCACGCTGTGGTTCTTTATTGCGGTTTTTCAAAATGTTACTAAAGAAGAAATAAGTCACAATGCTTAAAATTAATTCAATATCCCACACCTATTTTGTGACATAATTACAAAATTTATCCCACCATTAATATTAATGGTGACTTTTAGGATTATAATCCACTTTAAAAGTCTGTAAACCTAGAAGAAATCTGCTTCAAGAGTTGCTAAAAGGATTTCATTGTCCATTAAGCAAATAGTTTACAAATACAGTTTCCCCCAATCTCTACAGTTGTTCTGAAACTGTAATAAAGCTGTAAGAATTTAGTGACTTTTTCCTAGAAATTGCTATTAAGTGCAGAAAAACTCACTTGATCAAGTTTGTGTAATAAAGTACCAAGTTCTCTGCTGTTAAAATCCAACAAGATTGCATAAAATAAACAAATGGTATTTGTATTGAGATGGAAATAAAGATGTAGAAGACAAAATATTAATTCATAAAAGCAGAAGAAAATGCTATTTATATCGACATTTATTGGGGGTAGAGTTAACATTAACCTAAAATGACCAAGCAAATTGCATAACCTGGGCTTACAGGTGAAAACAGAACAAGCCACTAAGTGACTCACAGGTGAAGACCATGATCAAGACAGCTATTTTTCAAGTAGCACCACTGAAGTACCGTGGAAAGAATTTCTAGTCTACTATATATGCAAGCAAGTACCTTCCTTGACTTTGCTTAATGACAAGCAAGAAGGACAATGGTCCCAGACCAAAGTACCAAATATTCATGTAACTGTGCAAGAAGTTTCAGAACCCAGGAGTGGCCAATGGCTTCAGGAACCAGACAACAGCTGTGGATGTTAATAATTGCAGAAGTCTGCACATAATGAGTACAGCTGGACATTTGAAGAGCTTCAATGACACTATAGTATCTAGATCCCTTAAAACACTTTGCTGAGAACATTCAGTCCTGGCAGGAGAATTCAATGTTCTAACTAACATCTAGTGGAGATACAGAGGTCCCCTTATCCTCCTCTTATAATAGTGATTTTTAGCAAGATGAGAATTGCAAATCCTCAGTCCTCAAGAACTATATATCTATAACTCAGAACTATTTCTCCAAGGACCTGAGAATTGTCTTGAATGCAGATCTGGAGGTGCATCTCTCTTACCTTTGCTCCCAGCCCTGTGAGAGGCCAGGATCTACCCAACAGTCTTACTTTATGCTGTCCTACTACTATCTGTTATAAAGATAAGAATTGTCTGGTTGAACACATAAACTGCACATGAAATGGTCAAGTAGACTAACTCCTCTTAATGCTCTCAATGTCATGTAAGAATCAGTAGACTTTTCCTTCAGGAATCTGAGTTCAATTCACACTGCACTTTTCCCCCATTAGGATTGTTATTGAATAGAATCTGCCTTCACTGCCAAGCTCAGTTGATCTTCAGCATTATATATTGTCAGAAATTGTAGTCTGCTTCCCTGTAGAACAGTGAATCCTTGGCTAGGAGCTGAATAACCAGCACACAACATTTAACAAAGACTAAGTAAGACAGAGTTCAGGTGGTGACGATGATGATCTAGTGTTCACTCTCTACCACAACACTCTGGGTGCACTAGGTGAACTTCTAATTCTTTTACTTTGTTTGTTTGTTTGCTATGCTTAATCTTCAAAACTCATCAAGGCTGGTAATCAGTTCGCTTGCTCCTTTACAAATGAGAAACTGAATAATGGCACAACTGACCAGTCAGCCCATGACTACAATACTTGAAAGAAATGGCATCTGACATCACAGTCGGACTCCCCACTTCCAACACTTTGCTCACATCAGATGCTTCCACCCTATATCCAAGTTCCAGTTTTCATGCTGGAGAGAGATGAGCAAAGTCTTGCTAGTAGACCACAGCTTAGAGAGGAAACCAGGAGTCTCAGAAGAGAATAAGAAAGGAGTCTCTCCTAGAACATGAGAGTCTGCCTGCCTAAGCATCACTGCCAAGCATGAATCAAATAAAGAAAGACATCAAGAAATTATGGAATTTTGTGATCTGAAAATCCAGAGTGCTAAAAAATAAAAAGGAGGAAAAATAGAAGACTACAGCAGTCGCTTTCAACTGCAGTCAAGCAAATTCATAATAGTGGTGGCCGCATAGGAAATTTAAAACTCACTTAATTCTCACACTAAAACAGTCTGTATAGAGATAGGTATTCTGGTGTTTCAGAATGCTAATAGCATAGTCAGGGATCCAAGTTTCAAGATTCAGTATTCAACCTCAATAACCACTGGCTTTCCAGCCTTGTATCCATATATCAATCTCTAGGAAAGGAGAAGACGCATTACATGCTACATCCATTTGGATTGTCAAAAATACCTTCTAGCCGTGCCTATGTGCAAAAAAGGCTGTAAGAGAAATAATTCTTCCAAGGAGCCACGTTCCTAAAATTCTGATCCTGCCTGAGAGCAGGATCACACTGTGGGGAAGACAGGACATTGGGAAGCACCTGGCAATCCGCATGAGAAGAAAAACAATAGAAAAAGAAATCCAGGAAATTAAGAACAAAGTGTGGCATATATGTATGAAGATGATATAATGAAATCTATCACTTTGAATAGTAGCCTAAAACTGATTAAAAAGTAAAATATTTTAAAAATGGAAAAAAAGGAGCACAATGTCAGATCTTTCCCAGACATTCAAATTACCACTCTGATGGTGTTCCATGGAATTGGATAACTTTGTACAACTATTAATTTGCTAAAGTGAGAAATTCACCTCAGAATAAAGTTATAAAAGAAACTGAAGAGTAAAGAAAGAAAATGAAATGTCGAACTAATATATAAACAAGAAACAAATAGAATAGAGAGGACTAAAATGGAATTAATAGTGTATACATAAGATTTCAGCGAAGATATCACAAAGGCTGCCAAATTATGTAAGCAAGAAAAAAATTGATGAGAATACAAGGGTAAGAAAAATAAGCAGCAAAATTTGAATGTGTCTCTGGGGTAGAAAACCCCATGAATAAACAAGCAAACAAAACATCCCAGGAAAACAATACTTTAAAAATATTACATGAGGCTTCTTTTTTTGTTATAGTAAAATGGCTGAGAATTTAATATGGAAAGGGTGAAGTCTAGCTTAGGAAAAGAACCCAAAGAAACTACCATCAATGTACACCCTGGTTACACTAGTGTGGATGGATAATTTATAACTTGATGGAGCAATACAACTGAAGAGAAACATGAAAGAACTAAGCATTTGGTGGCAGACTATAGCAGATAATCATTTATTTAGTTTATGGAAAATAAAGTGTAAGTTAAAAAATATACTCAGTGGATATATAGCTCAGGTAGAAAGTCAGCAAGGAAACATCTTCAAAAATAAAGGAATTCAGAAAACAGAGCTACCATGCTTTCTTTAAAAACAAAACAAAAATACAAACAAAACAAACAAACAGAAAATATTCCAGAATTCCAGCTCACTAATAAAGACATAGGAAGAAGGATTTCAGATTGGGGAACAGAGAACCTCCGTAAAGCTCAGTTACCTCTGACTCTAAACCACAAATTAAATATTAATATTAATGTACAATAATAATTATATTTAATATTAATTAGGAGCCACGAGAACTGCTCATTTAGTAAGGCATTTGAACGTTTGCAGTCTGATCAAACAAAATCAGGACTATAACTCCTAAATTTTGGTGATGGAGCTAAAAGTAAACAAGAGTTTCAATTTTATCACCATAGCAGAAAATATATTGACACCTCTAAATTTGAAATGTTTTAAAAGAGATTTGATCATTTTGAAATATTTTTGCATTAGTCTTCTATAGTAGTTGAAAACTGGTGGTTACCATGGTAAAAACATGCATCATATGGTGAGCAATAGCTTGGTTCATATTTTACTTTTCAAAAATAAAAATTTGAGCTGGGTGGTGATGGCACACACCTTTAGTCCCAGCCCTTGGGTGGCATAGGCAGGTGGATCTCTGGGTTTGAGGCCAACCTGGTCTACTTAGTGAGGTCCAGGACAGCTAGAGCTGTACAGAAAAACCCTGTTTTGAAAACCCTCTCAAAAGAAAATAAAAATAAAAATAAAAAAAAAATGACCACATAGGAGTCCATCCGATTCCAGTGGAGAATTTCAAACTTGTGGTCACGAGATCATTGAAGTTAAACTCAATGGTTCTCAATCAATCAATTTTTTAAATCTGATAATTTCATTAGAAATAACATTTTAGTTGCTTTGAGTTGCATATATTTTCATTTACCAGTTTGGAAAGCCAATGACTTGATTTTCTTGTAGATGGTGGGGTTTTGCTTAATATTTTTCTTACTTCTTTGGGACTTGAGCATTCCCTGTTTTTCATTAGTTCCATGAATCACTTCAAACAGTAAAACACTACCTTTGAAAGAAAATATGCAAACTTCGAAGAAGAAACATGGAGGGCATCTCTGATAAATTTCTGGGTGAATATATTAGATGTAAGAGACAGCTAGGCATGGGGAAATCAGCCCGATGCCAGAAACTGGGAGACAAAGGCAGGAGGATCTTGAGTTGGATATACGGCAAGATCTTGTCTCAATGCACGCGCGCGCGCGCGCGCACGCGCACACGCACACACACACACACACACACACACACACACACACACACACACACACACGGTTGTTAGTAAATGACAAACATCATCCAGTTTTTTTTTTTTTTTTTTTTTTGGAGGTGCACATAAGGCTATTGACTATTCTTTTGAGTGAATCAAACCAACTTAAGAGTTGGGATGTGAGTTTCGTGGTCTGGCTTACAGTTTTAAGTTTCCTCTGATTTCTTCACAGAAGATGGAGGGAGCCAAGTATGGTTGGAACAGGAATGAAGCAAGGTAGGAAACCGAAATAATCAATGTGAGAAATGTAGCCTCAACTGTAGGGGCAGAGATAGAAAAGGAAGGAGTTTAGATTCAAGCCTTTGTTTTTAAGGGAGTTTTGTTTTTCAAAGTAGTAGAATGGATCTTCAGGGTGAGAAGAGTAAAATAATAGCAAGAATTTAGGTTGGAATGATGGAAGAATAATACTGTCTTTGCTGGGATAAAGAAACCTATCTGAGGACAGGGGTTAAGAAGGGTTCAAGAATATCACTTAGATGTCATCCAAAGATAAAGTATTGGGAAAAGAGGATGAGGTGAAGCCCCTCAGGTGATTGCTAATTTGATACTTTCGATAGAAAGACCCTAGTGATAAATAATTTGGTCTTACAGTAATTAAAGAATTTCAGAATAGAGAGAATAAGGACCAAACAACATCAAATGATGCAAAGGTATTGGAAGATACAGATTAAGGATAGGATGTTGAATGAACATCAGAGAGATGATGGGTGATTTTTGAAAACATCTGCACCCATAGCCTAATTGGAATCAAGTTGAAAGAGAAAAATTGCAAACAGTGAGAAAGAGTATGTATTGTTTTGCTGGTACAGAACAAGAATGATGCATTAGCAGGTAGATTGAAGAGGAGTCACAAGCAGGATTTTCTTTCTTTGGAAGAAACAGTAGCATGCTTGCTCACTGGTGGACACAATTCACCATAGAGGGAGGAAGTGACAATGTGGGAGGAGACAGAAGATCCCAATTCCCTGAGTATGTGAAGAGGAGGATGTCTCATGGGGCTTAGTCGCAATATGGTTGGTTTAGGTATTGTTAATATGAAGAAAGGAAGAACATGTGATTCAGATACAATTCAAAGAAACAAAAATGTCTACCACACAGAAAATGCTTATTACAAATGAAAGCTGGAAAGAATTGTATCACGTTTAAAATAAACCCTTTGTGTTTGGGTGAAAATGTTTTGTAGATGTCTGTTAAATCCATTTGAGTCATAATATCTGTTCATTCCCTTATTTCTCTGTTAAATTTCTGCTTAGCAGGCCTGTCCATTGGTGAGAGTGGGGTGTTGAAGTCTCCTACTATTAATGTGTGGGGTTTGTTGTATGATTTAAGCTTTAGCAGTGTTTCTTTTACAAATGTGGATGCTCTTGTATTTGGGGCATAAATGCTCAGAATTGAGACTTCATCTTGATGGATTTTCCTGTGATGAGTATGAAATGGCCTTCTTCATCTTTTTTGATTTATTTTAGTTTGAAGTGTGTTTTGTTAGATATTAGGATAGCTACACCAGCTTGCTGCTTAAGTCCATTTGATTGGAAAATTTTTTCTCAACCCTTTACTCTGAGGTAATGCCTGCATTGAAGTTGAGGTGTGCTTCTTGTATGCAGCAGAAGGATGGAACCTCTTTTCGTACCCATTATGTTAGCCTGTGTCTTTTTATAGGAGAATTGAGTCGATTGATATTAAGGGATATTAGTGACTAGTGATTGTTAATTCTTGTTATTTTTTTCATTTTGGTGGTGGTGGTGGTAGCGTGTGTGTTTCCATGCTTTGGGTTTTGCTGGTATGAGATTATCTATTGCCTGTGTTTTCATGGGTGCAGTTAACTTCCGTATGATTCCATAAATTTGATACCAGAATAGCTTTTTCCTCCACCTCAAACACATTCCTTTTACTCTCTTTTAAAAGCCTATTTACCTGAGCTCCTGAATGTTGATTGTCCAGAACCACATGAGAGAGGAGACAGGAGTTAGCCCTCTGAGAACCTAGACTGTACTGTCAGCAAAAGAACAGCTATGGCCAGTAGCTTTTGTAGCTACTTAGCTGAACTTATATTGAAAGATCTGAAGGCAAAAATAACTTGATTCTTCAAAAATATTTACAGAGAAAATATAAAACTTTAAATAAAGCAACATCCCCCCCAAAAGGGAGACAAGAATTGATAGATATTGATTGCTGAAGCTAATTGTGTATTAGTTTTGACCTGTGAAGATGTAATGGATTTTCAACCCTGGTGTTGAAATGTTATTTGAAGGTGGTTTTACTGGAATGAAAAGCTTGAAAAAAAATGATTGTGATCAGAATGAAGCTATGATGAAAATAAGGTCCCTGCTGTCAATACATCAGTATGGGTATTCATCTAGGATTAAGCTGTGCCTTTCTTCTGCTTATTAAATCATGCATGTTTAGTATTACACACTAATGTGTATTCATTTTTTACATGGGGTTTGTGCTTCCATACTGCTGTATCTTTTTTCTTTTTTCAGACTGTTCCAGATTATCAATTGCCCTTTCAATTCTTTCTTTTATCCCATTGACATCTACCCATGATTTTTATTTTCTTCTGAGTTTTGATCACTTAGCTACTCTTGTCACTATAATGTGCTCTACAACCTTCTCTTGTACCCTTTGTCTCAGTATGAAGTCTGTGACTTATCTAGTGAGCCTTGCTTCCTTTCACTGGTATATGGTGTTAGAAACCAGGGTCTGGGAGCTAGATTTGTTCATTGTTATGGGTGTCATTGCTTTTAGGCCATTTTATCTGGAAGAAAGAAGGTGTGTATGCTTGTGTGTGTTTTCCTTAAGGACCTTGGTATGAGAATTATGAAAGACCAAAACCAGAGAGCTCATAGCCAATCTATCCACTGAGACCCAACCCAACTCCCAGGTAGATTTCTGTAAAATATTGCCTCCAGAGACTGCTAGTGGATGGTTCACTCACTCCTGGAGAAGATCATACCCCTGGGACTCTGTGTCCACCAATGAAGAGAAGACGCATCAAGTATTATGCCTGCCTGTCTGACACTCTGCCACACCCCCAACCAGATTCTAAAAGCCAGGCAGATACCATGGTACTCAGTTGAGTTATGAAACTGAGTCCTCCTGAGGGCCTGAGGGCACACTGAAACCATCATCCTCAACCTGTGGTCACAGAAAGCAAAGGTCCAGGAGGCAGCAGAAGTCAGCCCCTCAGTGTTCAGGATGCTAGAGTTTATTAGTTCCTTAGCCATTCTCAACTGGGGATAGGTCACAGCTGCTGGCTATGCCTAGACCCCAGTCCGCACATTATATAGGAACTGAAACTAACCAGAGAGTAAAATCCACTTCCACTGCTAACAGCTGTAATGGGACCAACTTAAGCTCACCCAGAAGGCCCTCCAGGGGTAGCATGCCTGTTTAATGTCACCAAGACACCTCTTGCTCCCCCAATGCAGATTCCTTTAGCTATACACAGAAATGGCAGTTGAATGTTTTTCTAGGCCCCAGAAACTACCTGGCTTGCTTGCGCTAATGGCTTAACCAAGTCTGCATCTTCTGAGTTGTTTACACTGGAGGAGAACTCACTCCTTTTGGCCCCCATGCATGCTGTACCACAGGTGTTCATCTGTAATGAAAAAGAGGGCAGAGCCCACCTGGGTCTAGATTCCGAGCTTCCCATGCATGGGGAGCTGTGCCCATTCTCATTCCACTATTAGTGGGGGAAGGTATTGTGGGTTCCACTGCAGTTGGAAGTGCAGCCCTAGATATGGGGAATAAAAACTTAAAAAAAAAAAACCAAGAAAACCCCCTCAGTGCTCTAGTAGACATAGACCTTGGCCATCTAGAAAATTCTGCTTCCCTTTGGAAACCCAGGTAGTCTCCTTAGTCAAGGTAGTTCCTGAGAATGGAAGAGAATTGAACTTCCTCTTTATGAGACAAGGACATTTCTGTATAGCACTGGGAGAAACTTCTTGCTTCTATCCTAATCAATCAGGGATAATGAAAAAAAAAGTTTAGCCATGGTCAAAAATCACCTTCCAAAAAAGGGGTGAGGCATCTCAAATCTAACAACTGACACCAACCTTTGTTCTATTGGTCCCTTGGTTAATAATTCTTTTTACCACTAGGGTTGGACTATTTATCCTTTTATTTCTAGCTCTCACTATAGGACGCTGCTTACTCAACTGCCTATCTATCTATGGAAAAGAGAGTATAAATTCTGTTAAACTGTTAATGCTCAAAAGGCAATATAACCCACTGTCCCCAGATGAGTCCATGATTTGACTCATTTCCATAAAAACATTGGGGGGATGTAACAGGCCCCCAGACCTTAGCACAACTGGCTCTGTGGTGGAAGTCCCAATCAGGCCATACCACTCAGCAAGTAGGCAGCACCACCTGCCAAAACAAAAACAACAAAAAAGACCTAATACATCAAAATCTATACTTCTGGGGAAGTCTCTAAATGTTCTAACCATACATTTTGACTTCTGTAGTTCTGCTTCTGGCTAACTGTTCTCGTTAACTGAAGTATGTCAACCCAGGATATGGTTTTGTGCTTAAAAGCTCACCTTGAGAAAGGCTCCAAGCTACACAGGGATCCTGAAAACCCAGTGTAATCGCTTGCTAATAAAGACTTTCTATCGGCTTAAATGCATGCCTTAGTAGTCCTCTCATGTGGACACCTCTCAGCACATGGAGCTGGGTTTTCTCCAGCTCTCTCAATACTACAGTCAACACTGTTTTCATGGATTCTCACTAATGTTTTCCAGAAGATGCCAGTGGTGTAGCTTTTCATCTTCCCTAGTGGTCTGCATAGGTTTGTTTCTCTTTTACATGGTTTTTACGTTATGGTGTTCACTGTTGTTGGTGTATGTTAAGGAGACATGTATGCTTGTTACTCGCTACTTGCTTGATAATGGCATCAATGGAGGACTTTGTTGGATGACCTGTGAGTACAATTCAGCCTGGGCATGCTGCATATTTTAGGCCTTTTCTTTTAGAGTTAGATTTTAGGATTTTGAAAACACTGATACCAGAATTACAGATCCAGTTGGAGAACAAGAACAGCGCACCACAATATTTATTATGTAAATTTGCTTTAGCCCAGTGTCTCTATTCCGCAGTGGTACAAGGTTCTGTAATTGTGCCTGGTGCCTTCTTCTCCATGGATCCTGTGTGTTATTTTTAGCTCACTTTATCTAAAACTGATCATCTTGAAAAGACATGTCAATGTCCTTTAGTGAATTCACGATGTTGTTTAATCAGCATTTCTATATAATTCCAAAATTATCACTATCCACACAGTAAACCCTCTGCACATCAAATAGTCTCAACTTACCTTCCCTTTCCTTCTCTAGCCAAAAATTAGTTTTCCATCTTTTTGAATACACATATTCTGGATATTTTATGGAGATACTTATGTGACTTTTTATGTTTAGCTTCTTTCATATTTTAGAGAGCCATCCATGCTGTACATCATGATAGAAGTTCATTCCTTTTTCTTGCTGAATAACTTTCCAGTATATCTGGTTGCATTCTATTCACCTATTTATTTATCAGTGAACATTCAGCGCATGCATTCTCCTCCACAGTGGTGAATGGTGGTGCACTGAAATGCTGTTGCCTTTGCTAGCTTTCAAGTTACTTTGGTGCACAGCTGGGTGTGGCCTGGGTGTGTCAAGGTAATTTCAGATTTAGTATTTTGAGCAACTGTTTTCTATAGCAGATGAACCATTTTAAGTTCTCAGTGGAAGTACCTGAGGTTTCTAATTTCTCAACTCCCCTTACCAACATGTGTGCTTTGCCTTGGTTCCCTAACATGTCAATTAGTGACTAATGATTCTGAGCAATAGGCCTGACCGTTAGGCACTGCTATGTTTTCTTAGGGGAAATATTTATTCATATTTGTTCACTTGTAAGTTAAATTGTCTTTCTGTTTCTGAAATAATAAATGCACCTTTTATTTTCTGGCTATGAAACCATTATCAGATAAGTAGTTTTAAAGTATCTCTTCATATTGGGTAGGCTATATTTTTACTTTTAAAATGAAGACTTTTGATTCAGGAACATTTTAAATTTTAATGAAATCCAGCTGTGTATTTCCCCCTTATTGTTAATGTTTGTAGTGTGAATCTAAAACTCACGGCCAAGTCAAGGTCATGAACGTTTGCCCACATGTCTTCTAGGAGTTAAGTGGCTTTGGCATTTGTGTTCAGATTCCTATCTACTTTGAGTTAATTTCTACATATGGCGTGAGGCAGGGGTCCATCTTCTGTTGCCTCTTCCCCAGCCTCCTGTCTTATGTAGATGTCGGAAAAGGGTGTTTCCTGCTGTGGGATGGAGGACATTTCAAGTTCTATCTTTGAAGACTTCAATTAACCCATTTGCTTTCTACATTGTATTTGTTTTTCTTACTTCCAGTAGAACTTGAAATAAACATTCTCTGAACATTTGGCTACTTCCAGTACTGTTTGTGCTGGCTCTTAGTTTTTCCCAGCCAGCCTGAGACTTAGCTATTTGTATCTCCTAAGAGATGATCCTTCATATTCCTCACCCACTATTTTTTCCATGCTTTTGTTCCATGCCCTTTTCTATTAATTTTTTTCAATTCTGTGTCTTAACCATTTTACTGTCCTAATAGTAGATTTTTAGGAGAGGAAGAAAGGGATATTTCAATTATCACATCCTTCATCTTTTACTTTAAATGACTCCGTTTGTAGTCATTAAGACAATGCATGTTTTTCACCATTAGTGTGTAGTAAAATTCTTTGTGAAAGTATAATTTTACTGAGATGTGTGAACAGAACCAGAAAAAAAATGAATTTCAATTCTAGAGTCACTGTTTCACAGATGATTCCTATTTCCTGCCCCTTGGAATTGACAATCAGCTAGCAGTCTAGATCCTCAGGATGCACAGCCTTGTGCTGGACTTAGATTCTCTTTCTCTTCTGAAACCATTAGGGGGACTTGCTTAGTTAATCTGGGCAGTTTTTATGAAAGATTCCATTAAGTTGCTGGTCACAGAAAAAGTTCTAAAGAACTAAAGAAACAGCAAACTGATAAAACCCTTAACCTCTAACCTTACTTAACCCATTGACCCAGCTTCAGTTCCAAGCATCCACCATTCTTGAAAGAGAATGAAAACTCTTTGGAAACTTTATGAAAAGCTGCACACAAATTTTCCAAGAAAAGTTTAACACAGAGATAGTTGGCACTTAAGTCATAGCGGTGGTAGATTTTGGTATCAAATAAAAGTTGACAAAATGTGTTCTGCGTAATTATTAATAAACATAATTTATCTGTATATATTCATATCGATATGTACATAATATTTAGATATGTTAATCTAATATATACATAGGAGGAATTCATAAAGAAAATGACAAAAGGCATTGCCTTTGGGTGATCTTTTACATTCTTATTTTTCCAAATTCTTCCAAATGTTTTGCAGTTAATATATATAAGTGAGTCTCTGAGTATATGTATGTGTGTATGTATTTGAACCTTTAGATATATTTCCCATAGCTTACCACATAAAGAAAATTCATTGCTGGCTCTTAATAGTCTCATAATAATTTTCATCCTGATGAAACACAAAAATTGGCAATAATTCAACCAAAATTTATTGAGTATATATTACATATAAGTCACAGTGCTATGAACTGTGGCAGATACACTTGGAAATAAGACATGATTCTTGCCCTGGAGAAACTAGTCCACCGCTGAATTTAATACATACAATAATAGAGATAATAAAAGAGAGGTTCTGTGAACTATGGTGGTGCTATTTTGCAAATTGCATCATCCATGAGAATCACCTGGGGGAAATTATTGAAGATGTTGGTTTCAGATCCCTTCTCCAGTCGCATGTGACTAGAAATTTTCATTTTTACTAAGCACCTCCAGGTAGATTTGATTTAGCTTATCCTTTAAAGAATACTTAATAAATGATAATGAAATGAGCCCAGATTAAAGGGGCACACATACATAACATGTTTCCCTGTTTCTGATTATTACTGGGATGTATTTAGGCTGTTTAACCTCTCATCTTCAAATTGTTGTTTTTGCATGTAAATGAAGACAATTATACTTGCCCACATTACAGGATATTTTAAGTTAACTCCTAAGACACCTGTCTAGAATATACAGTTGGTGCTCACATGGATATAGTGTGCGCGTTTGTGATCAATTCCAAGCAACTGCTCATGTTGGAGAGAGCAAAGAGAGACTGGATCTCTTTGAGGGAAGGGACACAGCAAGACTATTTTCCAGGCAGAAAGGGAACTGATGGTTAATATTATTAACCATTTGATAGCATTTAGAATCATCAAAAAGACAAGCCTTCGTGCCTGTCTGAGGAGTTATCTAGCATAGGTTAGTGTGGGCTGCACCATTTCCTGGGGTGCATTCGGGAGCTGCGTCAAAAGGAGAAAGTGAGCTGAGTACTTGCACTGATCTCTCTCAGTTGTCTACACGAGTGCAAGTTGACGGGCTTCCTCAGGCTCTTGTCACCAGCCTTCCCTGTCCTGAGCCTGAAGACGCCTTCCCACCCTTCTCTTGCTTGTGTCATAGCAACAAGAAAAGTGACTAATACAGGGAACTCAGTCTTGGTTGGGAATACCCAGACAGCTTTTTGATGAGCTGCTGTAAGGAAGAAATAGCTCCTTCTCCACAAGAGGATGCCGGGGAACATAGAGGAGCTGGTGAACTCAGTCATGGGGGAGTGACTACCACAGGCACTTCTGTGGTGACTGAGTAACCCTTGGTACTTCATGCCTTGTTTCTGCCTCCATTTTCAACTGACACATATTTGTGCCTTGTCTTGGTCACACGTGCGTTACCCCTCTGCAACTCATCCTTTCAGAGAAACTGATTTGGACATCACACCACGACTTCTCTGCATTTGCCAATAGCTTACAGAAGCTATGGACGCGGATTCATTGCTCGTCTCTTATGTCTTCTTCTTTTCTAGTCCGATGTCTTAAGTCAGTCTGGGTTGTCTCTCACACTCAGAAAGGAAACATTTTCATGGTTTTGTGAACAATTGAATCTATCCCTTTCTCTGAAACTGTGGCCCCTATATGCCTTTAGTGCCTGAAATGTTTTTCCCCAAGAAAAATTGTCACTGTTTTCCCTTCAAGCAAATGCCGCAGGAGCCTTAAAAGACAGTCGGATGATTACCTTTTCACCCTAGAGTGACACTTCTGAGCACGGTTTCTAGGCTTTCTGTGGTCATTCTCCACGTTTCCCCAGAGGTCTCTCCTCTGTCTTTACACTCCCACAACCTCTCTCCATCCTTGACTCTGTGTCCAAACATGAGGTGATTGTACTTCCTGTAGGCTTGGGTTTGCAGACATAAGCACCCCAGTTGTGTTCACTGATTGCTCTCCAAATCTAACTTTTGATGCTATGACAATATTCATAAATATTTATAAGCAGTGTCGGGGTCCTCCAGGTCTTTCTGCTCCATAGAGTGCATAGGCTGGTTGAAGCAAAGCACATTTCTCCTGGACTATTCCTTCTACTGCTGTGCTAGCTGGAACCCCGGGGTTTGTCTTAATGCCATTTTCTAGAATGCATGCATTATAAGACAACTCTGATAACACAAAATGCAATTTGGCACAATCCCCCCCAAAAAAAAACCCAAAACAAAAATTGAACTAGTTTAAATGTAAGGATGGCTTTGTTTATATTTTTTGTTTATTTATTTATTGAATGTTGTTCCTCTTTCTTTGTTAAGAAGTCTTTTGAATATAATATCTTGTTTTCTTACCTAAGACATAGTTCCTCAAATAACTTCTAGCACTACACTGTATGAATAAGAATATAGTTATTTTACACTTGTCTTATAGATTTCCCCAAAATAATAGGCTATAACAAAACAATGTCATGATCAATTTACTCCTTGGAAAAATAATTGGTACTCCCTATCAGAAAATGTGTACAAAAATACCCATACTATTGAAGTTAATAACAAACAACTGAAAACAAGCCCAATGTTTATATTTAGAAAAATCAATAATGCGTTTTCATACAGTAGAATATTATACTATGGGTAAATGTTTCCACATCAATGAACAAATCTGCACATTGGTAATTTTAATAGTAAGTTCCAGAAGAAAATTTGAATATGATACTGTTTTACATTTCTTCAATGCAAGTAAGATAGCATTTTGATAGTTTTTTTTTTTTTTTTATTTTTTTCCCAAGTGATATAATCAGAAAGAAAGGGCTTTCATAAAATTATGTGGAAAAAGAGATGTGGAATTGAAGTAACTTTTATCATATAAAGGTTTTTGTCCTAGTAAATTGTCATAGCCCTTTCTCAAGTGAGTTCTCAACCTCCCCAACACCCAAGATATAGATAACGTTATTTAATCCTGTGATTACCTGAAAAAATTATCATGGATTCATGAGGAGAGCACTGAAGAACCATGTGGCCAGTTATAATTCAGAAACATATGAGGCATTTTCTTAATTACATAAGAACATAAAAAGATAAGGAATAAGCCGGGCGGTGGTGGCGCACGCCTTTAATCCCAGCACTCGGGAGGCAGAGCCAGGCGGATCTCTGTGAGTTCGAGGCCAGCCTGGTCTCCAAAGCGAGTTCCAGGAAAGGCACAAAGCTACACAGAGAAACCCTGTCCCGAAAAACCAAAAAAAAAAAAAAAAAAAAAAAAAGATAAGGAATAATTTGAGCTCCGTAAAAATAAGTCTTAAGTCTTCCTGAAAGGTAAAATAAAAACATTAAATTTAAAGAAATGTAAATGAAAAGAAAGTGGAAAGTGGCATGTTGGCTAAAATGTCAAATACTAAGCAAAATGCTAGGCATTTTCTATATCATTTTGTGGAGTTTAAACTGATATAGCAAATATTTTTCAAGAAATTTTCATTCTGTGACTAGAAATTCATAGACTTCAGTCTAAAATGGGTATGATTACATGGCTAGTATAATGTTTTATTCTATGAATGACTAATAGGCCATGATTATCTGATAATAGCAAGATCACAAAAATTATGATGGTATATCCAGGTAATATAGATGTTTCTAAATTTGCTGAAAAATATTCAAAGACATGCAAGCAAATCCTTATTATAATTAGAATCTGACATAGCAAGAAATTGAGCTACAATCTTCATATAATGTCATCCTGTGTGTGTGGAAGTTTTCTCCTTCAGGCAGTGAGCTTTTTATGTTTTCAAGGTCTCACAACATCACTAAAGTGAAATGAATGTCTTAAAATAAGAATGAGCACATTTTTTGAAATGATATACTGAAAACTTCAGAAAACTTTGCTCTCAACACTTTCAGCTGGCCCGTGATGCGGTAGAAAGTGTGTAGAGTCAGCGTCAGGAGGGCCAATTTCCAACTAACTAACCAGCTTTGTTAGAAAATCTCTTTGAGCTGATTTCTTTGTCTTTAAAGTGTCCAACCTATCTCAGAGGATTTTTGTGAGGATCAAATAGCATAATGCATTTGTAATCTTTTCAAAAGTACAAAGCCCTATACTAATGCCATGGAGAAAAAAACCAACCCTTTCTCCAAAAGTAACTCACAGAAAGTTTTCTCTCTATTGTCAAAATATCACGGATTTGTGAAATGTTAAAGTGCACAAGTGCTAGTGATGTGTCTTGTGTGGATGGGAATTAATCTTAGTCATCCAAACAGGAGAAGCGGAAAAAAATCTGAAGGCCCATATGTGGCATTATCTGAAGTCCGTACAGTCTAGAAGGTGACTAAATGATGTAGTTTGACTTTGTGTTCTTAGGTGGAAAAGGAGGACTAGTCAGAAATGGAGCTCTGTCTGTCACCCAAGTGGAAAATGTGATTTCTAAAGACAGAGACCACAAAGAGAAGGCAGAAAACACTACACATCTCAAAACTTAGCCATCCTCATTTGATGATATTCACACTTCAGCACTCCTGGCTTGGACAAAATATGCTATGGACACTTTGAAGGGATGGTGTGGTTGTGGTATGGAAGGCAGGACTGACAGAGAAAGCGGTTACAGAGAAGACAGAAGGTTGAAAGGTGAAGGAAGGGTTGAATGCAAATTCTTAAGGTAAACTTGACTTCTACTCATGGGCTGTGTGGGGAGGACTCCATCTGGATCCTCTAGCGAATACCAGAAGGGCCTTCCTTTGCAGCTCTGCCACAGTCTTGAGCAATGTGCTTAATGCAAGAACCTGGTGTGCAGATTATTCTGTAGGACAGGGAAACTCTAACTCTTCGACACCCAGCTTTCCTAGTAAGGAAAGCACTAGGGTGATAAGGCAGAATTAAGTGGAGGGAGACACTGGAACCATAGACCAGGAGTAACATGATTTCAAATCAGTGGTAGTCCTATTTCAGCACATGTCCATTCCCTTAGATACATAAGAGGATAGCAAAGAAAAATCGTGGGCATTTTTGATTGCGATGATCACAATTCAAAGCTATATATTAAGGCTGGATGTGGTGACACATGCCTTTAAAACAGGAAGGCAAAGGCAGGCAGAGTTCTGTGAGAGTTCCAAGACACCCAGGATTAGGTAGTGAAACCATGTCTCAAATAAACAAACAAACAACAACAACAACAGCTACACATTACAGCAGACCTAAGAGAAGGTGAGCGAAATACATGATTCTGTAATACGGTTTAGGCCTCATACTGTATTGCTCAAATTTCTCCATAATTTTCTTTTAGTGAAAAGGGATAAAATATATTTCCCACTCCCATGAAATACATTATGTTGGAAAGTTGGAAGGACATTAAAGTATCATAGATGAGAATATATGGAGCCATTCTGAATATAGACAAGAATATTTAATATCTAATATTCCTGAGATGGATTTTTTCTTTGTTTCAGTTTTGAGACCATAATTTAATTCCTCCCTCCTATACCATTCCTGCAAGCCCTCCCATGTACTCCTTCTATCTCTCCTTCAAATTCATGGCCTCTTTTTAAAATAGTTATTACATGCATATATGTATATGCATATACATATATAATCTTTAATATAACCTCTTAAGTCTAAATTGTACTACCTGTATGTATGTTTTTAGGGCTAACTCTTTGGCACTGGACAACCAGTTGGTGTGCTCTTCCCTTTGGAAAACCATCTCCTCAACTCCCAGTTTTGCTCAGTTGCCTGTAGTTCCTTGTGTAGGGTTGAGGCCTGATGGTTTTTGTCCATCTTGTTTGGTATGCTCATTGATGTCTTTCTTGTTCAGTTCACATGTGGGCAGTTATGTTGATGCTACACTATGGGTGTAGCCTCTGTTATTACTAGGAGACACAATCCCACGCCAACTTCCTGATCCTGTGACTCTTATAATCTTTCTATTCCCCCTTCAATAATGTTCCCTTGTCCTTAAGTATGCGAGTGTTTTGTGGATATATCTATTGATACTGGGATCCATAAATCTGCATTTTGATTTGTTGTGTTTTTCTGTAATGGTCTCTGTCTGATACAAATAGAAGTTTCTTTGATGCGGGGTGAGGATGACACTCTGTGTATGTTTATAGATTTTTGTTAGGGAAGAGAAGAAGGAGGGATTATATGAGCAAGGAGGAGGGATCAAGATCACTGTGGGGAAACCCACAGAGACTGCTGACCCGAGCTAGTGGGAGCTCATGGACTCTGGACTGACAGCTAGGGAGCCTGCATGAGACTGAACTAGGCCCTCTGAATGTGGGTGACTGTTGTGTGACTTGGTCTGTTTGTGGGGCCCCTGGCAGTGGGATCAGGATTACCCCTGGTGCATGAACTGGCTTTTTGGAGCCCATTCCCTTTGGTAGGATACCTTGCTCAGCCTTGATGCAGTGGGGAAGGGCTTGGTCCTGCCTCAACTTGATAACCAGGCTTTGTTGATTCCCCATGGGAGACCTTACCCTCTCTGAGGAGTGAGTGGTAGGTGGGGTGGAGTGGGAGGTGGGAGGGAAGCAGGAGGAGGGAGGGAGGGGGAACTGTGGCTGGTATATAAAATGAAAAGATACTTTAAATAAAAAAAAGATGTTGCCCATTCTTTAAAGAAATATCGTAGAACTTTTAAAATTAGCTATTAGTTTTATAAACCAATTTTCTATAAGATTTAAATAACACAATATTTTAATGTATTTAAAATTTCTTCATCTCCATGGAGGAAGCCTCGCCCCTAGCTGAGAATCCATTGGCAGTTGATGACAGCTAGCAGAAAGAGTGTTGGTTTTCTTTGGTACTGTAGCCCTGGTATGTTGCCCATTCTTCAGTAGATGGCCCTATATTCATGAACATAAGAGAAATACTAATAAGACTCAATGGGTTATAAGTTTTTTTCATGAAAGAGATATGAAGTTGGAAGGAGAATATCAAAGAGGTTGGAGTTGGAACTGGTGATAAGTGTGGATATGACCTAAATACACTGTACATATACATGAAATTACAAAAAAATTATCTCTAAAGACAACTCACAAGTAATATTTAATATACAAGAAGCTATTATAACACAATGTAACTTGTGAGAACATAGTATATAGTTATTATTGCCTTAAGGCAAGGAATTGATATAAGCAAGGTAATCTGGAAACTTACTAATTAAAAATGTAAATAAGAACGTTGATTTTCCTGGAGATAGTTTTATAAAACTGTTTCAATCTCAAAAGTACTGGGAGTTTTGCTTATATTGGGTGCCATTTCAAAAGTTGAAAATGTATGCAGTCATATTTAATAATGACAGTTACTGGAAAGAATGCATTAAAATTCTAAAAATGAAATATAATAAAAGTATATATTAAAAATTAGAAAAGACTCATATAGCTGATCTAGCACAGATATGCTAACAAACATGAAGACCTGACTCCTGTATTTCACAACAGCTCTCCTGTGGAATCCAACGGATCCTGAATGAAAAGGAACACTTGCGAAGAATTTAAAACTATGGTGCATTAATTTATAAAAAAATATTGACAATAATAGGAACTTATGATATTTTAAAATTTAACTTGTGATAGCCTGGGAAGAGAGAATTTCAGTTGAGGAATTAACCCCCATCTGAATGGCCTGTGGGCATTTCTGGGGAGCACTTTCTTGATTGCTGATTGATGTGGGGATCCCCGACCATTGTAAAGGGCACCATCCCTGGGCGGATGGGATGACTGGATAAGAAGTGCAGCTGTGCAATCCAGAAGAAGCAGGAAGGTAAGCAGTGTCCCTCCGTGGTCTCTGCTTCAGGTTTTGATTCCGTGATTCTCCTGCCTCGATTTCCTGCCTAATTTCTCTCAGTGAAGGACCATAACCCGTTCAAAGACATTATTTCCTCCTCTAAGTTGCTTTTGGTCAGTATTTTGTCACAGCAACAGAGAAGCAAGCTACAAACAATGTTCTCAGAGATTAGTTTGAAACTGAATAGTCATTCAGTCACCACCCATGTAGAGTTCGCTGTCCTCGGTGGTTATCTTATCTATATGCCACTCTTGGAAAATGTAGAAGTAGGAAAGGTTATTTACATTTTCCGAGGAACAAATGAATGAACAAAGTGGATTTGAAATGTTTCCATGGGATTCTTTGTGCTTTTGCTTGCAACTGGTTAGCTTCTTAAAGACCATTTTGTGACTAGCTCACTGGTCCCAATCTGTAATTTCAGTTTACAAACACCTTTGCTGCCAGTTGGAAGCTGAGAAAGTATTTGTGTGTGTGTGTGTGTGTGTGTGTGTGTGTGTGTGTGTGTGTGTGTACATGTGTGTGTGTGTGTGTTTCCATATATATCATTTATTTGCTATAAAATATTCTGATGTGTGGCAGGAATCACTTACAATCCAGTGATTTTTACTTTACTGAAAGATGTATGAATACAAAATGTGCATGAAACAAATAAATTGACACACACCACTCAGGAAACAAATTGTGCTGTGTTTTTGAAAACAAAATATTACATATAATATTATTCACTTTCATGTAATTTGGAAGATCTAGTGAAAGTCAATGAACTACTTGGGTCAGGAGGTTTTACACATTTTTCCCCCTTGGTTAAATAACGCACAGATATGAAAATGTACACATTTTCTGCAAACTGAGGCAGGTAAACATGTGGGGGATTCTTCTGCCCTCTGTATTTCAGCTTCTTTCATTGACATTAGTGTTAGAGGTAATAATTCATTGTGTGTAATGACTGTGTAGGTCATTTTTAAGGCAATTTTTCATTGAAGAAGAGAAAAAAAAGAGATAAAGGTCCAAGCAGTTATAATGTAGGATAAAAGGTAGTTATATGTGTGTATATATGTATGTATTCATACACACACAGAGACACACCACACATACATTTTGTGCCAGGCTTTGTTCAAGTATGGATTTAATAATGTTGAAATGGTTTCTGAAGAAAAATGTCCAACCATTAGCAGTGGATAGAACATAAGGAAAATGTGATGTTCCATCCTTAGATATAAAAAATTGAAAATGGATACAGATGTTTTTGATTGGTTGTTCAGTGATTTTGAACCTAGGACACTATCTTTCATGACTAGTACAGAGAAAAATAAATATCCATATCTAAAAAATTGTTTTATTCTTTCAGCGAATAAGCAAAATCTTCAACAGTTGCCCCTGAGGGCTACCTGGTAATGGGGTTCCAGCAGCACGTCTCCCCACAAGGCTCTTCTGGTATAAATGAACTAGTCAATTGGAGTTTGTTTCCTCTTCTCTAGTCCATTGATTTCAGTCTGAACATATTGATCCCAGAATTTCTAGATGGTTCACACACAGCTCAGGTTAAATTAACTTGCAGACAATGTTTGAAAATGCAGAATCAGTCTTCCTTTTTCATGCCTGTTATTAAGCATTGTTTCCAGAAGATCAATCTTTTAATTACATTGAGCCTCCCCATTGGAAGTTTTTGGTAATGAGAAGTGTACAGGGAACTGACGGGGAAAAATAAAATGTCAAGAAAAAATCCTTCTAACGATGCTCTACAGTATGATGTCTTCAAGTTTGAACAGAGCCCGACATTTCCAGTACATAGCCCATTGGCCCTAGAATCTTCATCAGATGCTCACCTGTGTGACTTCCCATTTCATAGGAAGAGTTGTTCTAGAAGGGTTAATGTTTATTGTGCTTGATAAACAGTGACAATTGTGTTCAGTGTGTTAAATACAATATACATTGAGGCTACCATGGCTATGCTTCCTGCCTGGCCTAAAAGTGTGGAAATCATTGTTCAGAGCTATTAAGTTCTCTGCCTGAGGCCTCACAAGAACAAGCACAGAGTTATGTTAAAGTTGCTTTTGTCTTAAATCAAGGGCATTAACTCCAACACTGGTCTTTCCTGATAGAAAATATATTTCCTTAAATAGTTTAACATATTGTCATAATTTTTTATCTTTCGTATTTTTACCATTTCTCATAGGAGAAAAAAAAGAAATCATTTTTACCAATTTTATATTCAAAAATAATTAAGAGGAGAAAAAATTAAAGGGACTTTTAATCAAGTGAAATACATGAAAAGGACAGAACTGAAACATATCCTGACTCATTGTGGGGGCCCTTTTGTTAAATAGACACTTTTTGGGGCGTAGTGAAGACTCACAGAACTCCCAACATTGTTAAGGAGTCTCATTTCCCTTCCTCTGAATCTCTGCTGTCCTTGTTGACTTGCTGGACAAATACAGCACAGTGAAAGGATGTCCTGAGGCTTTATAGAAAGCATTGCCTCTGCTCTACCCCGTGTGATCACCGTTAAGGGAAGGGGAGTGACGGGCTCTGAGGAAGCAGCTCTGAGCCTACGGCATGGAATAAAAACAAAGGTAGATTTTTTTGGGGGGGTTACAAGGACAAGATAGGAAAAATTAATTAAGTGGGACTAGATCTTGCTTCGTCATCTCATCTCAGGACCCCATTCGTGAATGCAGAAATTTTAGATTGTTTTCTACCCAGGACAAGTGAATAAGGAAGGTCTTCGATTGCTTTATCCCCAGTGGTTTCACTGTAGAGAATGAATGAAGAGCCCAGCCTCAGCCAGAATTTCAGTACATTTCCTCAAGAAGATTCCAAACTGCCAGCCCCCTGCGCCATTCAGCATCTGCCCTTGTCAGCACCAGGGAGAGCGCCCGGCAAAGTTGTGGCCCTAAGGATTATGAATGCCACTGTGGCTTGTGATTTCTCAAATCTTATGTCATAACTTGCCCCATAATTGCAGTGTTTCGTTGTGGATTTTGAGGCTTTCCTTCTGATCTGCTAGCACACAACTCCACAGAGGCCCTGTGTTGTCACTCGGCATGTCCTCAAGCAAATTTGAACATCAGTTCTAGACTTTATCACTGATTATTGGGAAATTTTAAGTTCTCACAAAATTTTGCCAGGATTTAGGTTTGTCTAAATGTGTGGACCATAAAAAGTTTAAGAATAAAGGGCTGTGATGGAAAGACAGACAATCGCATGTCAGGAAGTGGACATTCAGCTACTGCATGTGACATCTACCCAGATATTGGCGAACATTGTTAAGTACCATGAGAACAGTCTGAAGTGTGCTTTCTCTACATATCCCTGACTTTTCTCCTTGTGAATCCTTTCACTGTTCTTAGGGATTACTTAGGCTATGTAGACCTTTTGGTGATCACAGTGGGAAAGACCTATCTATCCTAAAACAGGGGAGTAACTCTTCTTAAGAAAAAAAAAAGGTATGAACAGAAATTATGGCAGGGTTTACTCCACACTTCAAAGTATCTTTCATTAAGTCACAAACTTATGAGATCTTCTATCCAGTCCGAGAAGCCACCAAATTTATTTCTCATCCATTCCATTTTCAACCTTCGAAATGTCTAGGAGCCATATTTTTCTCAGACTGGAGAAAGGGCTAAATAGTAGCTTTGTGTTACACAAAGGGAAAGAAAGGCGATGAGATGCTTCCCCCCGCTGCTCTATCTTTATACTGATTCTGGTCCCACTCAAATATAAGCTAGGATGAAACAGCAAGTTATAAAAAGCATTAATGTCACTGGATGCAGAAAAATGGGCAATGAAGGGGTTTAAAGGACATTCCTTTAGAGATTCTGACCTATGTGGAGTCAAATTCTAGCTTCTTTTTCTTTTCCTTTTTTTTTTTTCACAGTTTGAATAGCAACTTTGGTGTGATGGTTACTTGATTATTATCTTTCAAAATGTCACCAGTCATTTATTAAAGCTCTACCTGGTTAAAAGTGAAGTGGGGCTGATACTTACATGCTTTACAGTGCAGAGACTCTGTTAGGTCACCAAAGAGTGCTTTTGAGTGGTGCAAAAGTGCCTGAGAACATTTGCATTAAAAACATTTTAAGGTTCATTTATTTTATGTATATGAGTGTTTGCTTGCATGTAAGCATGCATCAATAGGTACTACACATGTGCAGTGGCCACAGAGGTCAGACAAGGGTAACAGAACCATTAGAGACAGTTTTTGGCTGCAATGTGGGTGCTGGAAATTGATCACAGGTCCTCTACCAGAGCAGCCACTGAGGACATCTCTTAAACACTGAGATACCCTTTTGGTTCCACTAAGACCATTTAAAAACATTATATTGTACATCCTATGTTGACTTGTCTTTGTGTTCTCAAGGAATCACTGTTGTAACAAGCATGGAATGGGGGATATGAATTCTAATACAGTGATGGCCGAAAAACTTAGCTTTATTTTATTTATTTATTTATCTATTCTGGCTTTTTGAGACAGGGTTTCGCTGTGTATCCCTGGCTATCGTGGAACTCACTTTGTAGACCAGGCTGGCCTCAAACTCATAGATCCACCTACCTCTGCCTCCAGAGTGCTGGGATTAAACGCATGTGCCACCATATCTTCTTACCAAGATTATTTCAATAAAAACGTTATTGGACCTCCTGACAATGTCACAGAGCAAAACAAAAATTTTGTTCTAATTAGCACAAAAGGGATAAATAGAGTTCAAGAATATGAGAACTAAATAAAATGAACTAATTATTGAAATGCCACCTATATGTTTATCCTAGTGGGTGTTCATAAACACATACTATTACAAAATGCAAATTACTCATAATGTGCAATTAAGACATTTTTCTCAGTTTAAAACTTATAAACACCCAATATCTCAAAAATAAACATATAATGAAACCACAATTATTGGAGTTGGCTGCCACTGTATTTTGAACTCATCTATCATCTATCATCTGAATATATTATCTATATATCATCTATCATGCATCTATCTTCTATCTATCTCTATCTATCTATCTATCTATCTATCTATCTATCTATCTATCTATCTATCTATCCATCTCTCTTTTTGTCTATCTGTCTACTTATCTCTACTTAATTCCTCTGAATAGATGATGAAAATATGAATATGTGACCATTTGTGATTTATTTTGAAACATCCAGAATATTTTCAGCTCATAAGTTAATAAAATTATCTCTCTTTAAAACTAGTCTGTTACTCTTGTCTTCAGAACTATGACCAAACTCTTTACCATATCCTACAAGACATTATAAAACCTGAGACATACCCACATCCCCCGCTTCAATATCTCACATGTAATCTTCTTTGTATATACCTCTACTTTCTACTTTTCATTTAGTTCTTTTAATGGCCCTACATTACCCAGAAGTAGTCAATTCCTGTTTTATCTTGCCCATATATTTTATTGCCATTTTGTCTCCCTTACCTCCCACTACTCAACCACACCATTTAGATGAGAATTCAGGAAGAAGATGTGTGGTATATTAAAGAAATAAAAACCATGATCATAATCAATTATGGGTGACATCAATATGGTTATATGAATACTCAGGCATCAGAGTAGACCATAAGAAACAGATATACAGAGTTCTAACTATATTACACTTGTGGATATCTTTCCCTTACAATTTTGCCATGATAATGAAAAATATAATGTAATTTAAAATATTTTCTTCATAGCAAGACAATCCACTAGTACAACTCATATAATGTATACACTATATGTAATTATATACATATTATATAAAATTATATACTATATATAGTTACACACATATTTTTGCATGTATTTATTCCCAGTATGTAGTATGTCAATTAGCCAGTCACGTAGAAATCATAGATTACCTTATATTAAATATATATGTCTACATATATTTATGTATATATATATGTTTATGTGTATATATATATGTATGCATTTATAGATAAGAATATTCCCTGTTATGGGAGATTAATTTGCGTTAGAGTTTTGGAAATTTTTAATTTGAATATTTAAACATCTACCAATACTTCTGGGATCTCATTTATGGGTGTGACAAAAATTACTCTCTGTAAATATTAGAAAATTAATTTAGTTCAGTATAGTGTTCATCATACCTGAAATCCCAGCACACAGAAGACTAAAATAAGAGTATTACGTTGATTGTGAGGGTCAGTCTGGGCAACATAATGGGCTCTATGTCATTCTGAGATACTGAGAGCCTATCTCCATCAATCAATCAATCAATCAATCAATCAATATCAAACAACAACATCAAAAATAACTTTTGAAAACAAGAAAAGCCAAGTTATGGTGAAGATGATTCACAGTAGCAATGGGATGTGACAACAGAGGAAAGATAGTTAGGGTGCTATAACTAAAGTACTAGTATGCTGATTTTGTTAAGACAAGGAAATGGGATCACACTTTTGATGAGAATTCCCAACTCTTGCTCAGCCAACTTAAATTTACATCATTAGTTCCAAGGCTTAGCTAGCTCTGTTAATTTTCTTGGCAATCAGACATTTAAAATTTTTTGTGTTAAACCTTATGTTTGCCCTAGAATTCAGAATGAAAGTTTTGCCTTTGGATTTGGTTGAAGATTTCAAACTTTCTTTTAGGATAAGAACCAAGGCAAAAATGTGGGCATGTTAGTCAACTCTAGTGTTGACCAGAAGGTTTCTTATACAAAGTTGTTATCCGTGGCATAAAAAGTGTGTGTGTGTGTGTGTGTGTGTGTGTGTGTGTGTGTGTGTTTGTGTGAATGATGTGGCTTCCCACACAGGGTGGTGCACTAAGGAGATGTCACATGGGAGTGTTTGGGGGGAAGTGCCAGCAGATAACAATGAAGCTGAGGTGCCCACATTTTGTTCTTTCCTCCAACAGCAGTTGCCACTTCCTTCAATTTCTACTGCTCAAAATATTTAGTCTCTTATGCTTTTCCAGGCCAATACTTTCCCAAATTTTGCCAACTAATTTCATGTTATCCTTCTATTTCTCTCAAGGCCTGTTAATTTTTTTTTTTTTTTTTTAGTAAAATTCACTGTACAGCTATAGTCATCAAGACTATACTATTGGCTGAAGAATAAACATATGGAAACCAACACAAGAAATAATCCGGAAATGAATTCCCAGAGGCATAGCACAGCTGTCTGTTTGCTGCCTTGTTTGCGGTGCTAGGAGCTGAAGCGGAAGTCTCATGCATTGTAGGGAGTCTGAACCTCAAACAAGTTACAGCCTCGGGCCCTATTTTATTTAATTGTATGTGCAATTCAAAAGCAGAAAAATGGCTCTTTCAAAAATTGTGCTAAAGTAATTGGAATACTATTGTAGAAAAAATTAGAGAGGGAGAGAGGAAGAGGGATGAAGAGGAGGAAGGAAGGATGAGGAAGAGGTTAGAGGAGGAGGAGGAACTAAATTAGACTCATACCTTACTCAAAAAATATATCAAAAATTGTACCATGGACATGAATCAAAACATAAAACTATATATAATTTTAAATGATTAAACCATATAATAGAAAAATCATTGAGATATTTTAGGAAACTTTTTGAAGTTCCCAATGAAAGCGCATTCCATATAGGGAAAACAATAAGTTTGACTTGATATAAAACAGTGGTGGCGCACGCCTTTAATCCCAGCACTCAGGAGTCGCGGATCTCCGTGAGTTTGAGGCCAGCCTGGGCTACAGTGTGAGTTCCAGGAGAGGCGCCAGAGCTACATAGAGAAACCCTGTCTCGAAAAACTAAAAAAAAAAAAAAAAAAAAAAAAAAAAAGGAAAGAAAGAAAAGTCTCAAATATTGTCTGTGAGAGATCTCATTTAAACATAAAGACATAAGGTAAGAAAAAGAGGTATTTCAACCCTCATAACAACTCAATTACCATGTAGAATACATAATGAACTATAAATAGCCAATAACAAAAGAGAATAAAACATTGAAAACAAACCATTGGGTGTGTGTGGGGAAAACAAATAAGGAGACATTTCATGGAAGAAAGATTTCAGATGGTGGATGAACACACAGAGAGATGGTCACCATCCCCAGTCATTAGGAAAGTGCAGATTAAAACCATGATGAGATCATGGAACATATATTAATATGGCTAAAATAAAAAGTAATAACACCAAATGCCAGTAAAGATGCAGAGAAATTAGATTACACATTGCTGTAGGAATACAAAATGGCTCAGCTGTTCTGGAAATGTGCGGCATTGTCTCTAAAACTAAACGAACACCACCCATATGACAGCACTTATATTTCTAAGCATTTATCCCAGAGAAATAAAAACAGATCCATACAGAATCTTTCATGTGAATATTATAGAAGCTCAATCACAGTGGCCAATTGGCACAGGCAGTGTAATTTCCCTTCGTTAAGTACTAGTTAAATAAACTGGCACATCATTTTGGGCAACAAGAGGAACATACTTTTAATTCATCCAATCACCCGTGGATCATGTTGACCATGAAAAAGACACAATGCTTAAAGATTACATAGCAATTATTTAATTTATATAGAACTCTTGGGTCAGTGAACTGGATCAGTGAGTAAGGGTGCTGGCCAACAAGCTGAATGACCTGAGTACAATCCCCTAGACCCACTAAATAGGAGGAGAAAGCCAACTCCCTGAAATTGTCCTCTGACCTCCTTAATTGTGACATGGCTCTTATGTACTCCCTCACATCAATACATTCTTCTCACACAAAATAAATAAATGTGATAAAAATTTGAATAACAAAATTATGGATAAGGAGATAAGATTAGGTTTGCAGGAAGATAGTGAGAATGGTCTGAACATTGTAGGCAAAATGATGGCGACCCATGCTCACGGACATACTCAGTGGCTTTGTCAGTGCTGATACTCTGGTTGTCACATGACACTGTTGTCTTGCCAGCTGTTACTGTGGGGAGAAATTGGGTATTATTTTGTTATTTCTTTGTGTTATTTCTTATAATTGAATAAAATCTACGATTGAAATATCTACAGGCACCAAATTTTCAGAAATTATTAAAATATTATAACACTGGATGTAGTGTGAGATACGTTTGGAGGAGAGAATGCCTAGAATAAGACTGAAAGAATGAGGGGGTGTGGTGACATTCCTGCTGAGCTGCACCTGGCCTGGCTCCAGAGAGTAGCACCTAGCCCTAAACCATTCTTTGTTTAGCAGACACCTTTTGTTTCCCTTGTTGCCCTCTGTGTGAAATCTTGTCTCAGAGTTTCCCAAGGATACAAAGGCCTATGCAAAACTTGATTCAGGAAACCCAGAAAACTGTGGTACCTGGCAAATTGAGGAATTTGCACTTGGTATTGTATTGTTGGGAGCTCCTTTCAGGTTGTTTTGAGCCTATGGAAATTAACTAGCTAAACTATATTGGAGAGAAATAAAATTGGTCCAAGGCAAAGGGAAGGTGCTTCAGTTCGAGGCTGTACCCACCGCCCCGCCCCCAAGCCATGAAAGGCTAGATTCATTCTTAAGATGCCTCTGAGTCTTCATTCCAGGGATCCACGTGAACCCACACACCCGTGTCATGACCAATCAGTTACAAGGGTGGTTTAAGAATGAAAGAAACAGGGGGCTGGAGAGATGGCTTAGTGGTTAAGAGCTCTGACTGCTCTTCCAGAGGACCCGGGTTCAATTCCCAGCACCCACATGGCAGCTCACAACTGTCTGTAACTCCAGTTCCTGAGACCCAACACCCATGGCAAAACACCAATGTATGTGAAATAAAAATAAATTAATTTAAAAAAAAAAAAGAATGAAAGAAACAGCCAGGCTTCATGGCACATCCCTATAATTCAACTGAAGAGGTTCCCAAGTTCAAAGCTAGCCTGGGTTACATAGTGAGAACTTGTTTTCACACAAGCCAAAGAATAAACAACAGAACACCCAAAATAGTGAGAGTATGGTTCATTTATCACAAACTCTAGCTGCTACTCATATTTCTTCATAGTTGTATGTTTTCCTTAAAGGTTGTCCTACATTAGAACTTTGCAGTGGGTGTGAAAACATTTAGGCACCCCATTGCTACAGTGATCTAATTTTACTTGGCATGCCCTGATGAATTCTGTTAGTTCTGTTACAAAAAGTCAAGTTCATATGTGAGCCATCGGCCTCATCTCTTCATGTGTTTTGTTAGTATGAATTTTGTATGTTATGTATTTATGCATTTTGTGTTAATGAGGTAAACACAGTATTAAATTATCAGATTAAGGAACCATGCATACACAAATACATAAACTATTTAATACTAGTACAACAGGAATAAGCATACTTTGCCTACTTTCCCACCCCCCTCAATCTTACAGGCACATTCTGCTTTGTAGCGGAAAAACAATTCTATTTGAAACCATCAAATTCTGGCTAAGAGCCCTCAAACTCATACAACCAAATACCCAATGCCTACATATCCCAGTCCATTCCATTGGTGTGCAAAGAGAGAAAGAGTGAGTGTCTGGAAATTGCAGCTCTCTCAGAAAGGGATAATTTCCCATTAATTTCAGATGAGAGCTTACTGACTCTCATGTAAAACACACTGCTGAGTTCTTTCAACCTAAATAAAAATAAGGCTATGACTTCAAAATTTAGGGGGTTGGAAGAGATGATTTGGATAACTCTATAATCTTGGATCAAGTCATTCATAGTCTGATCTATAATTTAAAAGTAAAGAAATCACATTATGGAGAGAGCTAAACCTCTCTGCTCATGTTTATTTGGTATTATATTTTCTCCCTCTGCTGGCCAATTGCTACATTGGTGGTGAAATTAAAAAGAAGAAAAAAAATGTTTTCCCTTGCATTGTATAATTATGCTCTAAAACTGGAAATGTCTATTGAGAGGAAATGGCATAAATTATCTTTTCTGTTTTTCTTACCTTTAGTACACTCAAGCACTTCCTACACTCTCCTCTAAAATAAAAATTAATAACATTCTGCCCCCAGAAAAGACTAGTATTAGTAATGTCTCCCTTGGTGTGATTTTAAGCCAATATGCCCCCTAGAAGAGTTGATTCAATTTCACAAACATTTATTGAGCCTACATGTATTTGGGCCTCTCCCTGTTGCTGGGCACATAAAAATGAATCAAGTAGTGTCCATGTCTGTCCCCAAGGAACCCACTGGCTAGCGAGGAAGGGAAATCCATAAACAGTTAAAATTGGACATAAATGCTGTGAAAGAGAATTTTATAAAATGTCAGAGAACTGAGGACCAAGAAAGAATTAGTGTCCTGGAGATCCAAAGGGCTACAGGAAACAAAGGGGGCAGTTCCAATGGGAGCTTAAAGAACTGGGCTGTATGCTGCTCACTGGGAGGGTCTCCCTCATAATGAACTATGGTGTGCAAAAGTTTGAAAGAGGCAAGTTTCATTTAGGGATGATGATGATGGCCAGCTGTCTGACGGTCATTGGTCAAATGGCTGGAACAAACACAAAAAAAAATTAGTTTGGGTCAGAAATTCAAAACCTTCTTCTATATGGCATTGGGTAATTTTTAAAAGAGTCATAATGGCTTACTAACTACTAAAAATTAGTTCTCACCCTTGATGGTTATTTGCGACGCTCTTACCCTGCGAGGAAAAGTCCTAAAACACGACAGAATCCACTAACAAGAGTTTTATTAAGATAAGGGAGAGGGACAGATGTGCAAAAGTCTGCGGAAAGATACCTGAGTGAAGTGGGGCCAGGAATCATGGCACCGGCTTATAAAAGCTGGGCTACACCTGCGCACACAGGCCCATGTGGCTACTCCACATATGCGCGTAGAGTGTAGATCACATGGTTGCCCTGCGCACTTTACGCAACTACGCAAAGCCATGGGGTCCTGGTCATGTAAGACGTTTTGACCCAGAAATGACTAGGCAGAAGTGACTAGGTCTCCCCGGGCGTGCTTGACCATGCCCAACCGTGGGGGTGTGTTGTGAAGCCATATCAACCCTCCAGTGTAAGTACCATGAATAACACTCTGATGCCTGAGTATCTAGCATCATCAATTGTGATGCCTTAAAACAAGCAGAAAAATGACATTAGGCACTTCTGGGAAGTAATATTTTATTTAGCCAGAATCTATTACGTTTGTACAGTCTGAGAGGACACATTTGACAGGTTAATTAATTTTTTTTCCCTTAAGGTAAACACTTTTATGCTTCAAGGTAGACAGTACTGAAGACTATCAACTCTCCTGATGTTTGGACAGAGATGCCTTTTCTCCCCTGAAGGATGCTGCTTATAGGAATTAATGTTTGGGATGATAGATTGTGTTCCGGTGGCGAAGAGCACCAGGTTCCCATTGTAAATGCCCTCGTGTGTCTGTAGAGAAGTTCTGTAAACACACGTTTATAATCTTAAGTCTTCTGAAGCCTAGGGTTCAATAAAAGCATCACTAGCCAGATGTAGGGGGCAGGACCACCAGCATGGTTGAAAGGAGTCTTATGAAACATGTGTTTGTGTTCCCTACCCCTATCAGCCTTATTTTCCTCTACCCACATTGGTTTTTGAAAGCCTGAGATTTGGAATTGCTACTTAACTTGACTCTTCCAACATAGTCTCTCTCCCCTCCAGTTTTTAGTCAAATATAAAATGCAGATTGGAAAAGCTTTTCAATGCACAGAGTGTCTTTGGGGCCATCAGTTTCTATTAATAGTATGTCATTTTATTTATATTTGTAAACTGTTTCTAATGTCTAGAAGAATGGGGTCATGAGTTGGAATGGCTTTTAAGTAAGTTTCTTCTTTCAAAACGAGACATTATAAAAGGGTGAGTCATCTCTGAGATTGGTGGCAGGCAGAGAAGACATAAAATGTTGAAGTTTTAAAGTCAAGTGATGGAGGGCCATACAAAATGAGCAAAGGGCTAGAGGGATGGCTCAGCAGTTAGGAACCTTCTAGTTTTTCAGAAGACTCAAGTTGTTTCCCAGCATTCAACTGGAGCAGCTCATAACCTTCTGTAACTTTAAGTCCAGGAGATCTAACAACTTTGACCTCCCTGACACCTGTACTTACACACACACACACATACCGACACATATACACATGCAATTGAAAACAAAATAAATCTTTTAAAACTGAGTAAAAAGAGAAAAGTAACATCCCAAATGAGTATTCAGAGAAACTAATACCTTTGATCTAGTTAGTCACAAGGGGAAAACTACCAAGATTAAGCAGGAGTCAGAGAACACACTAGTGATTATGTTTATCATGCAGATTATGAAGAACATTGCTACACTTACAGCAGTTAAGTTAAGCTGGTGGCTGCTAATGCTGAAATTGTTTTTAAAACACAAAACTAAATGCTAAACACAATTTATCATCTGGATTTTCTTTTCCAGCTTACACATTAAGTCCTTTGTAGGTTTGCATGAATGACATTTAAGTGTATGCAATAAAGTTGTATTATTTTTGCAAAGTCAAATCAAATTGGTAGCTTTCAGTAAAAAAAAAAGTTATTTTAATAGTGTTTCTATGTTAATAAATAGTTTCAATTTAGAATGAAATATCTGAACTTCAAATTTGCATTGTTTCTAAATTTTTTTTAAAGATTTATTTATTTATTATGTATACAGTATTCTGCCTGCATGTATCCCTTCAGGCCAGAAGAGGGCACCAGATCTCATTACAAGTGGTTGAGAGCCACCATGTGGTTGCTGGGAATTGAACTCAGGACCTCTGGAAGAGCAGTCAGTGCTCTTAACCTCTGAGCCATCTCTCCAGCCCTGTTTCTAAATCTTATGTGGGTGTTACATGGTGTCTTGTTTGCTTTATGCTCTTTGGCTAACTAAAAGGGTTTAAATTTGTTGTCTCATAGAAGCAATAATAGCTCACAGTAAAGCCAATACTCTCCAGCAGATTTATGAAAAGCAGGTTAAGAATTTCTCCTTAAATAAAGAATGGCAGCATGAATGTTTATTAGGAAATTGAGAAGAAGAATTTCGATAAAGTTAGTTGGTTGGTTGGTTGGTTGGTTGAAATTCTAACAGAGATGCCAGATATCTCAAACAATTAAAAAGAAGATGAAGCAGATAAATGACATAACAAGTATTATTTTATCAGGAGTCCAGTGACAGCTTGATCAATAAATATTGAGACACCAATGTTTTATCTGCAAAGTTAGCTTAGGTAAAAGGAATTCCCCAGGAAAGCTCTTGTCCTTGTGTCTAACAAAGCATGAGGTGGCAGCCACAGCTTTGTTACCAGAATAGTTGTTGCTCTGTGTCACCAAGGCTTTATGCATGGCTGAGATGGAAAATGAGGCTTGAGTCTTCCTTCCAAACCTCTGTAGCATCCTCTTTTTCCTTACCTCCATATAGCATCATCAGTTGTCCAATTGCCCACTTTGCCCAGAAATGTTGTGATGAAGCTAGTCTCAGAAGCAAGCAGTACTTCTGGTAATTGTTAAATAGTCCCCAAGTCCACTCCATTACTTTACTGTTCTGGTTTCTTCATTTATCTTTAATCAATATTTATGTTGATTGAAAACCAACCATGGCGTTAGGTAGTAGACAATCAACAGTGTCCAGTCTCAGCCCCTGCACTTAATAGTACAAAAATCTATATCTCATTTATTTTAAACAAATACAAAAACCATAAATGAGGACAATAAGAGTATGGAATTTCATAAGATTAGTGAGGTAGGAGCTGATTTTCTGAGAGCTTAATAAGATAATATCCTATCAGTCTCATTACTCAGTCTTTCTTATTCATAGAGTCTTCAGAACATAACTGGACATTTCATGTTCCAACTGCTCATTCCCAAATACCTGGTAGCCATTTTCCAATACCACACAGAGGGTTATATTAGTTATAAATGCTCAGGCAATAGCTCAGGCTTATTACTAACTAGCTCTTACACTTAAATTAACCCATAATTATTATCAATGTTTAGCCACATAACTTGCTACCTTTTCTCAGTACGACATTCTCACCTTGCTTCCACATTTGCTGGTGATTCTCTGACCCTGCCCTTCTCCTTCTCATCATTTTTAGTTTGGTCACCCTGCCTATACTTCCTGCCTGCCTATTGTCTAAGCAGTGTTTTATTAAACCAATTTGAGTGACAAATCTTTATAGTGTACAAGAGAATTATTCCACAGCACTACATGAAGCTCCTTTGGATCTTGTTTAGCCTTAGCTCTGCCACTAAGACTCAAACCTTCTTCAACTGCTCAATTCAAGTCTACTTTAAAGATACACATTTCTGCAGACCTTTTCACATGTTGTGTCTTTCCAATGTGCCTTCTCCTCATCTCTTTCTGCCGACTCCTTTTGACTTCCTCCGTCCCTCTGATCTTGGTCTCACCCATCACACTCAGTTTAATAAACTGTATTTGATGTATCTCACGTGTTCACTAGGCATTTATCTTGCAGCTTAAAAATAATGTTTCAGGAAGGTAGTTGAAGCTGGGTGCCTCTTGGGGTTGTGTGGTTCTTATTCATTTATTTTCTTTTCTTCTGTTTTAATTTAAGTGTTCATAGATCTCTACAAGGAAGCATACTCTCAACAAAGCCTTGGGGTGATACTGTGTTCCTCAATATATTGTGAACACTAATAAAGTTACCTGGATGTCAGAGAACAGACCAGCCGCTATATTAAACATAGGTTTAGGCAGTGGTCACAAACGCCTTTAATCCTAGCATTCAGGAGGCAGAGATCTCTCTGGATCTCTGTGAGTTCAAAGCCACACTGGAAATAGCCAGGCATGGTGACACACGCCTTTAACCCCAGGAAATGATGGCAGGAAGCAGAAAGGTATATAAGGTGTGAGCACCAGGAACTAGAGCCTGTTAAGCTTTTAGGCTTCTAGCAGCAGTTCAGCTGAGATGTATTCGGGTGAGGACTCAGAGACTTCCAGTCTGAGGATTCGTGGAAACAGGATCAGCTAAGAAGTTGGCAAGGTGAGGTTAGCTGTGGCTTGTTCTGTTTCTCTGATCTTTCAGAATTTACCCCACTGAGGGTTTTTTTTGTTTATTATTATTATTATTATTATTATTAATAAGACATTTTAAGATTCATGCTACAAAGCCTATGTTGGTGAATCACCACTTTTGTGCTTCTGGAACATCAGGCAGACCCTCCTGTCCCTTCGACCTTTGCTCTCAGCTGGTTGTGCTATTTCCCCTTGCTCTGCCACATTCCCTTAGTTAACTTGGTTTGGATAGAGTGAATTATGTTCAGGAGAAAAAGAAAAAACACCCTCAATGCCATCTTAAGGCTACAAATAATTGAATAAATGAAGGAGCAGATTTGATGAAAGATCGTTTCCAGAATTCAAGACAATCCCTAGAACACTGCAGACACTTAGTACATGTATTTGACAGAAACACACAGACTAATGAAAATTCAGAATACATTTCAACATCCCATATTATTTTTACTTCTGTTTTAAAATAGTTCTTCACATGTAATATTTGGGAGGAAGCTGTATATTTGTTATACCTAATAGTATTTGTTAATAGGTTTTTTTTTCAGTTTAGCTATAATTTTCATGTTTAACATTTTATGCCATCTATTAACTGCTGAGAAGTATATTCAACTTAATGAGCTCAAATAGAAATATAATAATAAATCTAGAATACATTTGAGATATTAAGACATTAATGCAGTCTTATTCTGATCTATATTCGAGGAAGATCTCAGAAATCAGCATAAGAAATGTAAGAATACTTAAACATTTTCCCCAATGGGAAAAAACAGTAAACAGGAAGCTACCCAGAAGGAAACAGCTGAGGCTAATGCCTACATTGACAATATATAATAGGAAGGAGCCTTGCGTGAAATTTTTCACCAACCTACCTCTTTTTTTTTTAATTTTTTTTGTTTTTGTTTTTGTTTTTCAAGACAGGGTTTCTCTGTGTAGCTTTGCGCCTTTCCTGGAACTCACTTGGTAGCCCAGGCTGGCCTCGAACTCACAGAGATCCGCCTGCCTCTGCCTCCCGAGTTCTGGGATTAAAGGCTCGCGCCACCACCGCCCGGCCTCTTTTTCTTTTATTTAAAAGAGTATTTTTTTCTCAGATAATACATCCTGAGGATGGTTTCCCCTCCCTCTAATCCTCCCAGTTCCTCTCCACTCAGGTCTCTCATTAGAAAACAACAGAAAGGCTTGTAAGGGATAATAATAAAACAAAATAAAATAGAATAGAATACAGTAATTTAAAATCATACTAATACATCAGAATAGAATAAAATAAACAAACAGAAGGAAAAAAAAGTCCAAGAAAAGGCATGTGAAATGGGTAGAGGCAGAGACTCACTCTTTTGTACAATCAGGAATTCCATAGAAACACTTAACTGGAGTCATAATACATAACCACAAGACCTGTAGGGTAAAGAGAGAAAAATATATAAATACATTAAAATAAAAAATAATAAATGCCGGGCAGTGGTGGCACATGCCTTTAATCTTGCATGTCAGCACTTGGAAGGCAGAGCCAGGCAGATCTCTGTGAGTTCGAGGCCAGCCTGGTCTACAGAGTGAGATCCAGGACAGGCACCAAAACTACACAGAGAAAACTTGTCTTGAAAAAAACAAAACAAAAATAAATAAAAATAAAAATAAAAACAAATAAAATAAAATAATAATAATAAAAGCCTTGACACAACATTATGAGACAAGGAACCTCCAAAGATGTCCTTGAGTTTATTTTCCACTGATCTTCTACTGCTGGGCATTCAGCCTACCCTTAAGAGTAGTTTATTTCCCAAGTGAGACTCCCTTGGAAAATATATTTTTCATTTTCAAGTGGCTATCAATTGGAGATAGCTTTTGGGTTAGGGATTGGGGCATATTTCCATGTCTTCTTTCAGCTCTAGGACCCTACCTGTGCAGGCCCGGAGCATGCTGCCTCAGTCTCTGTGAGTGAATATTTGCTTTGATCCTGTTGATTTACAGAACATTGTATTCTTGGTGTCCTGAATCCCCTTTGTTTCTAACACTCTATCTACCTCCTCTTCCCCGGGGTTCTTTGAGCCCTGAGGGGAGGGATTTGGTTGAGATATCCTGTTCAGGGCTGAGTGTTCCAAGGTCTCTCATTCTCTGCATAATGTCTGGCTGTAGGACTCTATTTGTTCCCATTTCCTGCAGTAGTAAGCTTCTCTGATAATGGCTGAGCAAGGCATTGATCCATGAATATAGCAGAATATCATTAGTAGTTATTTTATTGCTGATTTGTTTATTTGCTTGCTTATTTTTATTTATTTACCTACTTATTTTTAGAGCAATAACATTTGATTTTATCCTAGGTCTCTTGAGTTACCTAGTCTCAGGTAGTTCAAGCTGTGTTTGGAATGGGTTCCATCTCATGGGGTGGGCCTTAAGTCAAATCAGATGTTGGTTGGTTACTCCCATAGTTTTACGCTACCAAAGCCCATATCTTGCAGACAGTACACCATTGTAGATCAAAGGGTTTGTGGATGACATGGTGTTTATGTTTCTCATTTGATATCTTGCAGAGTACCTTCCTGCATCAAATAAACTAGAACACAGGGGTATTGAGGCTCTACTTGGCACCAGCTTGATTTCTCGGTATTCAATGAGATATGCGGGTTTTGTCCTCAGCAATGGGGTATTTCCATCAGATTGTGGAGAACAACTTGACAACACCCTGGATTGCTCAGAGATTCCCATGGGACACCTTGGGCCAACAACTCAATTAGATGCAACCCAATTCCAGTATTGGAAGCTTTTTTCGGTGACAAGAGTTGTCCAGTTGGGGACCTGTCTCCCTCATTATTTGGCAATTTCGCTTAGATTGCCTTCATATACATATATATTTTAGGAACTTTCTACCGTATTAGATTTTCATACAACCCCTCAGATGGCCCTCAAGTTTAGCTGTCTCTTCCCATATTCCTCCCTCATGTCCCTCTTCCCTGGCCTCTTTACTTGATTCTCAAGTTCCAGTCTCCCATCCATCCATAGCTATCTATTCTATTTCCCTTTACTGATGAGATTTATATGCCACCACCAGTCCCTTACTCTCTCTATAAAACCTCTGTAGATTGTAACTTACTTTTCATTGACTTAACAGCTAATATCAACATATAAGCAAATATATGCTATGTTTTTCTTTCTGGGTCTGGGATATCTCACTCATGATGATTTTTTTTTTATAGTTTTATCCATTACCTGTGAATTTCATGATTTCATTTTTTAACAGCTGAGTAATATTCCTTTGTGTAAATGTACCACATTTTCTTTATTCTTCTGTTGAGGGACATCTAGGTTGTTTCTAATTTCTGGCTATTATTAATAGAGCAGCAATGAACACTGTTGAGCAAGTATCCTTGCGGTAGGATGAAACATCCTTTGGGTGTATGTCCAAAGGTAGTACAGCTGGATCTATATTGAGGTAGGTAAATTCCCAACTTTCTGAGGAACTTCCATATTGATTTCTACAGTAGTTGTACAAGTTTGCACTCCCACCAGCAATAGATGAGTGTTCCCCTTATTCCACATTCCCATGATCATGAGCTGTGATGTTTGTTACTGATCTTAGCTATTCTGACTGGTGTATGATGAAATTTCAAAGTAACTTTGATTTACATTTACTTGGTGTCTAAAGATGTTAGTCATTTCTTTAAGTGTTTCTCGTCCACTTGAGTTTCCTCTTTTGAGACTTCTATATTTAGATATGTACCTCATTTTTAAATTGGGTTGTTTCTTTTCATGACACCTAGTTCTTGGAGATCTTTTTGTATTTTAGAATTAGCCCTCTATCAGATAAGGAGTTGTAAAAATCTTTCCCATTCTGCAGACTGTTATTCTGTACTATTGACAGTGTCCTATGCCTTACAGAAGCTTTTCAGTTTCATGAGGTCCCATTTACTAATTGTTGACCTTAGTGCCTGTGTTAACAATGCTGTATTCAGAATGTCTTTTCCTGTTCTAATGACTTCAAGGCTATTCTCCATTCTTTTCTTCTGTCAGGTTCAATTCATCTGATTTTATGTTGATGTCTCAGATCCATTTGGGGTTGAGTTTGTGCAGGATGGTAAGTATGAATCTATTTGGATTCTTTTACATGCAGCCATCCAGTGTGACCAGAAGTATTTGTTGAAGATGCTGCCTTTTTTCCAGTGTGTATTTCTGACTTATTTATCAGAAATCATATGTCCATAGGTGTGTGGATTTATGTCTGGGTCTTCAACTCAAATCAATTGTTCTTTTATTGTTCAGGATTGTTTTAGCTATCCTTCATTTTTGTATTTCCATGTGAAGCTGAAAATTTTCCTCTCAAGTTCTGTGAAAAATTGTGTTGGGATTTTGACTGGGATTGCATCTGTAAATTGGTTTTGCTTGGATGGCCATTTTTACTATGTTAATCCTACAAATCAATGAGCACGGGAGATCTTTCCATATTCTCATATCTTCTTCCAATTCTTTCTTTGATATCTTAAAGTTTTTATCACACAAATTTTCACTTGCTTGGTTAGGATTTTCCCAAGATGTTTTTTATTATTCGAGGTCATTGTGAAAGGTGTTGTTTCCCTGACTTCTTTCTCAGACCATTTGTCATGTGTATGTAGGAAGGCTACTGATTTTTGTTAGTTAATTTTGTATCCAAAACACTTTGATAAAAGTGTTTTCAGCTGTAGGAGTTTCTCAGTGGAATTTCTATAGTCACTTATATATACCATAATATCATCTACAAGTAAGGGTATTTTGACCTCTTCCTTTCCAATTTGTATCACCTTGATCTCCTTCAGTTGTTACATTGCTCTAGCTAGGGTTTCAAGTACTACTATATGGAATAGGTATGGAAAGAGTGAACAACCTTGTAGTGGGTAACTGTTCCAGCTTTGACCTTAAAACACTGCCCCTAAGCCGGGCGGTGGTGGCGCACGCCTTTAATCCCAGCACTCGGGAGGCAGAGCCAGGCGGATCTCTGTGAGTTCGAGGCCAGCCTGGACTACCAAGTGAGTTCCAGGAAAGGCGCAAAGCTACACAGAGAAACCCTGTCTCAAAAAACCAAAAAAAAAAAAAAAAAAAAAACACTGCCCCTAGAGTGACAGCAGGTAACCGCCACACCTGCCTATGACAGGCTCCTGGGACTGACCTGCCCCTGGGGCGTGGCTGAGAGGGAGCCCTTTAAGACTTGAGGTGCATAAGGTATGTGTTTGGCCCCTTCTGGATACCTCGTGGTCCTGGAAGCTGAATGGGAGACCAAGCTAGAGTTCTCAGCTGGATGGTTACCTCATCTCTCCTGGATCCTGTAACCAACCCCTGTTGGCTATAAGTTATCTCAGAAATAAACCTCTCTTGATTTTCACATAAATTACATGGAATTGACTCATTAAATATTGTTATACAACCTTTTCTTGTTCTTGATTTTAGAGGAATTGGTTTGCGTTTATCTCCATTTAAGTTGAGGTTGCCTATGGGCTTACTATAAAATGAACTTATTATGTTGAGATATGTCCCTAATGTCTCCAGGGCTTTTATCATGAAAAGGTGTTGAGTTTTGTCAAAAAAAAAACTTTTCTGCATCTAATGAGATGATTATGTGGTTTTTATCTTTCATTTTATTTATATGGTGGATTAAATTTATTGATTTGCATATATTGAACCATCCCTGTATCTCTGCAATAAGCCTGCTTGATCATGGTAGATGGCCTTTTTGATGTGTTTTGGGATTTGGTTTGCAAATATTTCACTGATAGATAATTTTTGTGTCTATGTTTCTTAGGGAAATTGGTCTGTAATTTTCTTTTCTTTGTTGAGTCTTTGTGTGGTTTGGGTATCAGGATAACTGTGGCAAGGTAAAACAAATTGGACAATGTTCCCTCTGTTTTTATTTTGTCCAATAATTTGAAGACTATCGATGTTAACTCTTCCTTGAAAGTCTGGTAGAATTCTGTGCTAAAACCACCTAACCATGGGCTTTTTTTGGTTGGTAGACTTTTAATTACTATTTCTATATTACTGAGATTTAAAGGTATGTTAAATTGTTTATTTGATCTTGATTTAATGTTGATAAGTGGTGGGTATCAAGAAAATTATCCATTTGTTTAGATTTTCCAATTGGTTGGATTACATGTTTTTAAAGTATGTCCTTATGGTTCTCTAAGTTTCCATGGTGTCTGTTGTTATGGCTCCCTTTTCATTTCTATATCTGTTCATTCGGATCCTCTCTCAACACCTTTAGTTAATTTGCCTGAGAGTTTGTCAATGTGATTGATCTTCTCAAAGAACAAATTCTTTGTTTCATTAATTTGTTGTATTTTTGTTTGTTTCTATTTTATTGATTTCAGCCTTGAGTTTGATTATTTCTTGCTGTCTACATACATATTGGATGTGATTTCTTCTTTTTCTTCTAGAGCTTTCATTTATGCTGTTAAGTTGCTAGTGTATGATAACTCTAATTTTTTTAATGTAGGCACTTATGCTATGAACTAGCCTCTTAGAACCACTTCTATTGTGTTCTATAAATTTGGATATTTTGTGTATTCATTTCCATTCAGTTTTATAAGTCTTTGATTTCTTAACTTATGTCTTGACATGTTTTTCATTCAGTACAGAGTTGTTCAGTTTCCATGAGTTTATAAACTTTCTGAGGTTTCTGTAGTTGTTGATATCCAACTTTTAGCTGTGATGATCAGATAGGATGCATGCTATTACTTCAATTTTCTGGTATCTGTTGAGACTTGTTTTGTGTCCAAGTATATGGTGAGTCTTGGAGAAAGGTCTGTGAGAAGAAAGTATATTCTTGTCTCTGAATTTCCTGTTCTAGTTCCTAAATTTTTCATTTCTAGAAAAATATATAAAGGTTGTTGAAAAGAAAGTATTTTCTTTTGTTTTTGAGTGAATTGTCCTGTGAATATGTTAGGTTCATTTAGTTTATAATGTCTATTAGCTCCAGCATTTATTTGTTTTGTTTTGTTTGGATAACCTGTCTATTGGCAAGAATGAGATATTGAGGTCTCCTACTAGCAGTGTAAGGGTCAATAGATGATTTAAACTGTTGTAGTGTTTCTTTTATGATCTTGAGTGCTCTTTTGTTTGGTGCATAGATTTTATGAATTGCAATATCTTCCTGGTGATCTGTCCTTTGATAAATATGCAGTATTCTTCCTTATATCTTCTGATTAGTTTTGTTTTGAAGTCTGTTTTGTCAGATATTAAAATGGCCACACCAGCTTTATTCCTAAACATGCTTGGAATATGTTTTTCCATCCTTTTACCCAGAGGTGATGTCTATTCTTGGGGTTATGGTGTGTTTATTGAGTGCAGCAGAAGGATTCTGTTTTCACATCCATTTTGTTAGTCTGTGTCTTTTTTATTGGGGAATTGAAACCACTGAGGTTGAGAGATATCAATGAGTAGTGTTTATTGATTCCTGTTATTTTGCTGTTGTAGTCTCTCCTCCCCACCCCCCACCCCCAACCCCCGTCTCTGTGTATGTGTATTTGCATGTATGTGTATTTCCCCTCTTTTGCTTTGCTGGTCTGATATTATTTATTACTTGTGTTTCCTTGGGTATGGCTTATCTCTTTATATTGGCGTTTTCTTTCTAGTGTCCTCTGTAGGGCTGGAGTTGAAAATAAATATTATTTAAATTTTGTTTCATTATGGAATATGTTATCTGTTTCATTTATTGTGATTAGAAGTTTTGATAGGTGTAGTAGTTTGGACTGCATCTTAGAGTATGTAGAACATCTGCCCCAGGCCCTTCTGGATTTTATAATCTCCATTGAGATGTCTGGCATTATTTTAACAGATCTGCCTTTAAGTGCTACTTGGTATTTTCTCCTTGCAGCTTTTAATAATCCTTTGTAGTTGTTGTTGTGCCCTGGGTGTCAGACCTCGAAGAGACCACCAGAGACACAAACTCACTGAAATGCAAAACAAGGTTTATTGGAGCAGTTCAAGCTCTGCAGCAGGGACCTTAGTAGAGCACCCCAACACAGCAGAAACTAGAGGAGGTGCCTGCTCCTCTGCAAGCTCAGTTTTTAAGGGCAAAAATCACAAGGTTACATCAGTTAGGGTGCTAGTACAGGTACAATTCTGATTGGCTCAGGTTTTAAAGACTTTCCAAAATTTCTGTGTTATCTTACTTTGTAGTTTTGACCAGTTGTTTGTCAAACTTTATAGACTACCTCCGGCATTGGGGCATTCTGTGGTTAATCAACTGCTACCAGATAGTCCCTCAAACATCCTGACTTTGTACTTTTTTTTTTTCCTTTCTTTTTTTTTTTTTGGTTTTTCGAGACAGGGTTTCTCTGTGTAGCTTTGCGCCTTTTCCTGGAACTCAATTGGTAGTCCAGGCTGGCCTCGAACTCACAGAGATCCGCCTGGCTCTGCCTCCCGAGTGCTGGGATTAAAGGCGTGTGCCACTACCGCCCGGCCCTGACTTTGTACTTTTGACCATCTCCATCATTGGGGCATTCTGTGGTTAATCAGTTGCTACCAGACAACTCTTCAAACATCCTGACTTTGTATTTTGAAACTCAGGCCTGTTTCAAGCTGGGGTGAGGGGCTTGCTTGAAATGGGGGTGCTTTGGTTCTTCAGTTGTTATTGTTGTTTTTCTGTACTTTAGTGTATTGATTAGTATGTGCTGAGGGGAATTTCTTTTCTGATCCAGTCTAGTTGGAGGTCTATATGTTTCTTGTACCTTCTTCAGGTTAGGGGAATTTTCTTCTGTGATTTTGTTGAAAATATTTTCTGTGCCTTTGACCTGCGGTTCTTTTTCTATCTTTTCATAGTTTCCCACATTTCCTGGATGTCTTATGACAGGAATCTTTTTAGATTTATCATTTTCTTTGATGGATGCATTCATTTACATATACATATATATTTTAGGAACTTTCTACCGTATTAGATTTTCATACAACCCCTCAGATGGCCCTCAAGTTTAGCTGTCTCTTCCCATATTCCTCCCTCATGTCCCTCTTCCCTGGCCTCTTTACTTGATTCTCAAGTTCCAGTCTCCCATCCATCCATAGCTATCTATTCTATTTCCCTTTACTGATGAGATTTATATGCCACCACCAGTCCCTTACTCTCTCTATAAAACCTCTGTAGATTGTAACTTACTTTTCATTGACTTAACAGCTAATATCAACATATAAGCAAATATATGCTATGTTTTTCTTTCTGGGTCTGGGATATCTCACTCATGATGATTTTTTTTTATAGTTTTATCCATTACCTGTGAATTTCATGATTTCATTTTTTAACAGCTGAGTAATATTCCTTTGTGTAAATGTACCACATTTTCTTTATTCTTCTGTTGAGGGACATCTAGGTTGTTTCTAATTTCTGGCTATTATTAATAGAGCAGCAATGAACACTGTTGAGCAAGTATCCTTGCGGTAGGATGAAACATCCTTTGGGTGTATGTCCAAAGGTAGTACAGCTGGATCTATATTGAGGTAGGTAAATTCCCAACTTTCTGAGGAACTTCCATATTGATTTCTACAGTAGTTGTACAAGTTTGCACTCCCACCAGCAATAGATGAGTGTTCCCCTTATTCCACATTCCCACGATCATGAGCTGTGATGTTTGTTACTGATCTTAGCTATTCTGACTGGTGTATGATGAAATTTCAAAGTAACTTTGATTTACATTTACTTGGTGTCTAAAGATGTTAGTCATTTCTTTAAGTGTTTCTCGTCCACTTGAGTTTCCTCTTTTGAGACTTCTATATTTAGATATGTACCTCATTTTTAAATTGGGTTGTTTCTTTTCATGACACCTAGTTCTTGGAGATCTTTTTGTATTTTAGAATTAGCCCTCTATCAGATAAGGAGTTGTAAAAATCTTTCCCATTCTGCAGACTGTTATTCTGTACTATTGACAGTGTCCTATGCCTTACAGAAGCTTTTCAGTTTCATGAGGTCCCATTTACTAATTGTTGACCTTAGTGCCTGTGTTAACAATGCTGTATTCAGAATGTCTTTTCCTGTTCTAATGACTTCAAGGCTATTCTCCATTCTTTTCTTCTGTCAGGTTCAATTCATCTGATTTTATGTTGATGTCTCAGATCCATTTGGGGTTGAGTTTGTGCAGGATGGTAAGTATGAATCTATTTGGATTCTTTTACATGCAGCCATCCAGTGTGACCAGAAGTATTTGTTGAAGATGCTGCCTTTTTTCCAGTGTGTATTTCTGACTTATTTATCAGAAATCATATGTCCATAGGTGTGTGGATTTATGTCTGGGTCTTCAACTCAAATCAATTGTTCTTTTATTGTTCAGGATTGTTTTAGCTATCCTTCATTTTTGTATTTCCATGTGAAGCTGAAAATTTTCCTCTCAAGTTCTGTGAAAAATTGTGTTGGGATTTTGACTGGGATTGCATCTGTAAATTGGTTTTGCTTGGATGGCCATTTTTACTATGTTAATCCTACAAATCAATGAGCACGGGAGATCTTTCCATATTCTCATATCTTCTTCCAATTCTTTCTTTGATATCTTAAAGTTTTTATCACACAAATTTTCACTTGCTTGGTTAGGATTTTCCCAAGATGTTTTTTATTATTCGAGGTCATTGTGAAAGGTGTTGTTTCCCTGACTTCTTTCTCAGACCATTTGTCATGTGTATGTAGGAAGGCTACTGATTTTTGTTAGTTAATTTTGTATCCAAAACACTTTGATAAAAGTGTTTTCAGCTGTAGGAGTTTCTCAGTGGAATTTCTATAGTCACTTATATATACCATAATATCATCTACAAGTAAGGGTATTTTGACCTCTTCCTTTCCAATTTGTATCACCTTGATCTCCTTCAGTTGTTACATTGCTCTAGCTAGGGTTTCAAGTACTACTATATGGAATAGGTATGGAAAGAGTGAACAACCTTGTAGTGGGTAACTGTTCCAGCTTTGACCTTAAAACACTGCCCCTAAGCCGGGCGGTGGTGGCGCACGCCTTTAATCCCAGCACTCGGGAGGCAGAGCCAGGCGGATCTCTGTGAGTTCGAGGCCAGCCTGGACTACCAAGTGAGTTCCAGGAAAGGCGCAAAGCTACACAGAGAAACCCTGTCTCAAAAAACCAAAAAAAAAAAAAAAAAAAAAAACACTGCCCCTAGAGTGACAGCAGGTAACCGCCACACCTGCCTATGACAGGCTCCTGGGACTGACCTGCCCCTGGGGCGTGGCTGAGAGGGAGCCCTTTAAGACTTGAGGTGCATAAGGTATGTGTTTGGCCCCTTCTGGATACCTCGTGGTCCTGGAAGCTGAATGGGAGACCAAGCTAGAGTTCTCAGCTGGATGGTTACCTCATCTCTCCTGGATCCTGTAACCAACCCCTGTTGGCTATAAGTTATCTCAGAAATAAACCTCTCTTGATTTTCACATAAATTACATGGAATTGACTCATTAAATATTGTTATACAACCTTTTCTTGTTCTTGATTTTAGAGGAATTGGTTTGCGTTTATCTCCATTTAAGTTGAGGTTGCCTATGGGCTTACTATAAAATGAACTTATTATGTTGAGATATGTCCCTAATGTCTCCAGGGCTTTTATCATGAAAAGGTGTTGAGTTTTGTCAAAAAAAAAACTTTTCTGCATCTAATGAGATGATTATGTGGTTTTTATCTTTCATTTTATTTATATGGTGGATTAAATTTATTGATTTGCATATATTGAACCATCCCTGTATCTCTGCAATAAGCCTGCTTGATCATGGTAGATGGCCTTTTTGATGTGTTTTGGGATTTGGTTTGCAAATATTTCACTGATAGATAATTTTTGTGTCTATGTTTCTTAGGGAAATTGGTCTGTAATTTTCTTTTCTTTGTTGAGTCTTTGTGTGGTTTGGGTATCAGGATAACTGTGGCAAGGTAAAACAAATTGGACAATGTTCCCTCTGTTTTTATTTTGTCCAATAATTTGAAGACTATCGATGTTAACTCTTCCTTGAAAGTCTGGTAGAATTCTGTGCTAAAACCACCTAACCATGGGCTTTTTTTGGTTGGTAGACTTTTAATTACTATTTCTATATTACTGAGATTTAAAGGTATGTTAAATTGTTTATTTGATCTTGATTTAATGTTGATAAGTGGTGGGTATCAAGAAAATTATCCATTTGTTTAGATTTTCCAATTGGTTGGATTACATGTTTTTAAAGTATGTCCTTATGGTTCTCTAAGTTTCCATGGTGTCTGTTGTTATGGCTCCCTTTTCATTTCTATATCTGTTCATTCGGATCCTCTCTCAACACCTTTAGTTAATTTGCCTGAGAGTTTGTCAATGTGATTGATCTTCTCAAAGAACAAATTCTTTGTTTCATTAATTTGTTGTATTTTTGTTTGTTTCTATTTTATTGATTTCAGCCTTGAGTTTGATTATTTCTTGCTGTCTACATACATATTGGATGTGATTTCTTCTTTTTCTTCTAGAGCTTTCATTTATGCTGTTAAGTTGCTAGTGTATGATAACTCTAATTTTTTTAATGTAGGCACTTATGCTATGAACTAGCCTCTTAGAACCACTTCTATTGTGTTCTATAAATTTGGATATTTTGTGTATTCATTTCCATTCAGTTTTATAAGTCTTTGATTTCTTAACTTATGTCTTGACATGTTTTTCATTCAGTACAGAGTTGTTCAGTTTCCATGAGTTTATAAACTTTCTGAGGTTTCTGTAGTTGTTGATATCCAACTTTTAGCTGTGATGATCAGATAGGATGCATGCTATTACTTCAATTTTCTGGTATCTGTTGAGACTTGTTTTGTGTCCAAGTATATGGTGAGTCTTGGAGAAAGGTCTGTGAGAAGAAAGTATATTCTTGTCTCTGAATTTCCTGTTCTAGTTCCTAAATTTTTCATTTCTAGAAAAATATATAAAGGTTGTTGAAAAGAAAGTATTTTCTTTTGTTTTTGAGTGAATTGTCCTGTGAATATGTTAGGTTCATTTAGTTTATAATGTCTATTAGCTCCAGCATTTATTTGTTTTGTTTTGTTTGGATAACCTGTCTATTGGCAAGAATGAGATATTGAGGTCTCCTACTAGCAGTGTAAGGGTCAATAGATGATTTAAACTGTTGTAGTGTTTCTTTTATGATCTTGAGTGCTCTTTTGTTTGGTGCATAGATTTTATGAATTGCAATATCTTCCTGGTGATCTGTCCTTTGATAAATATGCAGTATTCTTCCTTATATCTTCTGATTAGTTTTGTTTTGAAGTCTGTTTTGTCAGATATTAAAATGGCCACACCAGCTTTATTCCTAAACATGCTTGGAATATGTTTTTCCATCCTTTTACCCAGAGGTGATGTCTATTCTTGGGGTTATGGTGTGTTTATTGAGTGCAGCAGAAGGATTCTGTTTTCACATCCATTTTGTTAGTCTGTGTCTTTTTTATTGGGGAATTGAAACCACTGAGGTTGAGAGATATCAATGAGTAGTGTTTATTGATTCCTGTTATTTTGCTGTTGTAGTCTCTCCTCCCCACCCCCCACCCCCAACCCCCGTCTCTGTGTATGTGTATTTGCATGTATGTGTATTTCCCCTCTTTTGCTTTGCTGGTCTGATATTATTTATTACTTGTGTTTCCTTGGGTATGGCTTATCTCTTTATATTGGCGTTTTCTTTCTAGTGTCCTCTGTAGGGCTGGAGTTGAAAATAAATATTATTTAAATTTTGTTTCATTATGGAATATGTTATCTGTTTCATTTATTGTGATTAGAAGTTTTGATAGGTGTAGTAGTTTGGACTGCATCTTAGAGTATGTAGAACATCTGCCCCAGGCCCTTCTGGATTTTATAATCTCCATTGAGATGTCTGGCATTATTTTAACAGATCTGCCTTTAAGTGCTACTTGGTATTTTCTCCTTGCAGCTTTTAATAATCCTTTGTAGTTGTTGTTGTGCCCTGGGTGTCAGACCTCGAAGAGACCACCAGAGACACAAACTCACTGAAATGCAAAACAAGGTTTATTGGAGCAGTTCAAGCTCTGCAGCAGGGACCTTAGTAGAGCACCCCAACACAGCAGAAACTAGAGGAGGTGCCTGCTCCTCTGCAAGCTCAGTTTTTAAGGGCAAAAATCACAAGGTTACATCAGTTAGGGTGCTAGTACAGGTACAATTCTGATTGGCTCAGGTTTTAAAGACTTTCCAAAATTTCTGTGTTATCTTACTTTGTAGTTTTGACCAGTTGTTTGTCAAACTTTATAGACTACCTCCGGCATTGGGGCATTCTGTGGTTAATCAACTGCTACCAGATAGTCCCTCAAACATCCTGACTTTGTACTTTTTTTTTTTTCCTTTCTTTTTTTTTTTTTTGGTTTTTCGAGACAGGGTTTCTCTGTGTAGCTTTGCGCCTTTTCCTGGAACTCAATTGGTAGTCCAGGCTGGCCTCGAACTCACAGAGATCCGCCTGGCTCTGCCTCCCGAGTGCTGGGATTAAAGGCGTGTGCCACTACCGCCCGGCCCTGACTTTGTACTTTTGACCATCTCCATCATTGGGGCATTCTGTGGTTAATCAGTTGCTACCAGACAACTCTTCAAACATCCTGACTTTGTATTTTGGGTTCCTGGGACCTCTGAGAATTTTGAAACTCAGGCCTGTTTCAAGCTGGGGTGAGGGGCTTGCTTGAAATGGGGGTGCTTTGGTTCTTCAGTTGTTATTGTTGTTTTTCTGTACTTTAGTGTATTGATTAGTATGTGCTGAGGGGAATTTCTTTTCTGATCCAGTCTAGTTGGAGGTCTATATGTTTCTTGTACCTTCTTCAGGTTAGGGGAATTTTCTTCTGTGATTTTGTTGAAAATATTTTCTGTGCCTTTGACCTGCGGTTCTTTTTCTATCTTTTCATAGTTTCCCACATTTCCTGGATGTCTTATGACAGGAATCTTTTTAGATTTATCATTTTCTTTGATGGATGCATTCATTTCTTCTATCCTGTCAGCAATGGCTGAGACTCTGTCTTCCATCTCTTGTATTCTGTTGGTGAGACTTGCCTCTGAATTTCCTGTTCTAGTTTCTAAATTTTTCATTTCTAGATTTCCCTCAGTTTAAGTTTTCTTTATTGATTCTATTTCCATTTTGAGATCTTGAATTGTTTTATCAGTTTTCTTCCACTGTTTGTGTTTTCACCAATTTCTTTGAGGAATTTGTTTATTTCTTCTTTAAAGACCTTAATCATATTTATAAAGAGTGTATTAAGATCTTTGACTTGTGCTTCAGCTGTGTTGCAATACTCAGGGCCTGCTGTGGTAGGGTTGCTGGGCTAGAGTGGAGACATAGTACCATGACTGTTACTGATTGTTTTTACCCTGGCATCTAGACATCTGAGTTTGGGAAGATTGTCATTGTAGGTGCTGATATCTTGACTTTTTTTGGGTGGGTGTTTTATTTTTTGGTTTCTATTGCACTCTCTGTTTCTTATGAGGGTGTAGTAGCTATGTATTGACTGGTAGGGAATTCTTCTGGGATCCTGCTACATGTGGCCACTGGAGTTTTATGGTAAATATATATTTCTAGGTATTGAGAGATGACATTTAAGAATGGGAATAGGCTAGGAGGGGGATAGGAGGGAGTCCACAGGTCAGAGTAAAGGAGGGTGTTCCCTAGGATCTGCTTAGTCTCCTGGGAATGGGGGCAGAGAATGTGAAGAGGCCACAGCAGGTAGTCTGCTACAGAGCTGGGGATGAGACGAAGGCATTGGATTTGGAGGAGAAGAAAGAGTAAAGATCTTGAAGTTGGCCTACCTCCTTGTAGCAGAATATTATTTTAACAGAAGTTAGAGAATGGGAAAAAGCCCAGAGGTAAAAGATATATGGGCTAATTTAAGGAAAGCTGGCTAGAAACTAAGCCAAGCTAAGGCCGGGCATTTATAATTAAGAATAAGCCTCTGTGTGTGATATATTTGGAAGCTGGGTGGTGGGCCCCCCAAAAGGAGTAAAAAAAAAAACAAAACAACAATATACCTCCTTAGTTGGCCTACTTGCTTCTCTTTAGGCATGGCTGGCAGGTTCTCAGGGAATGCCTGCTGGAGTTAGGGGCTTGGATGTCAGGATGCGTAGGAAGGAAGGTTGGAGGAGAAGTTCTGCATGCTGAAATGCAGGGCAGAAAGGAAAAGGGGAAGCCTCAGCATGTGGTCTACTACAGAGTTGTGGTGGGAGATTGGGTGTCTGGATTTGGAGGAAGTTGGGGAAAGGTAAAGATCTAATGTTAGACTTGCCTGGCCACAGGAGCCTGAAGGTTCCTAGGGAATGCTTGCTAGAGTTGGAGGCTTGAATAAAGCCGTATGAGTGAGGGAAAGGGAGTCTGGAGAAAAAGATCTGTATGATCCTCTGGAGCTGGGGCAGGGGAAGGAAGAGGAGGCTGTAGCTGTTGATCTGCTACAAAGCCGAGGATAGACTTGGGAACAGATTTGGAAGAGAGGAGAGAGAGGTGAAACTCTGCAGTTAGGTCACCCACTTCCCTGGTCTGCTCCACCACCCTACTTATTCACACTTCTGATAAAAATCAAGCTCCCAGCCTTGATTGTAAGTGACCAAACCTGCATATGAGTGCTACATGTCTGTCAGAGATCGGGCATCAGAGTCCAACCAGGTAACAGAAATCACAACAGTGCATTCAAGAGAGAATTTCATATAGCTATTCCTTACAAAAGAGAATTAACTATGTACAAAAATATTCAGTAGGTAACTCATGAGGGAAATAACAATCTAAAATAAATAAAAATTGCGTAAGTTATTAGTGAACAACCAGCAAGGCTTCAGGCTTAGGGAGAAAGTTAGAGAGTGACATAGAACTCAGAAAATTAGAGAAGGGGCTCACAAGACTGGAGCCTAGATCTCCTGGTGTGAACTTGGCGCATTGGAGGAACTGCTAACAGCTGGGATAAAAGAGTAGTCGGACATCCCAGGGGTGAGACGGAAAGATGGGCAGACAGGAAGTAGGTAGGAAGGACCCCTCCTTTTTTTCTTCCTCATCCTTGAAGGCTTTCTCTATAACCCACTGTTACCTATGTTTAATAGAATGCCAGATACAAAGCAAAATGTTTTTAGGAGTCCCGAACCATTAGGAGAGATTTTTTGTTTTTGTTTTTGTCTGAATGAAAGATAATAGTCTAATAGCTAATGGCTATCATGCAATCTTTGGGAATAGTTGGCAAAAACCAAACGGATTCTAGAATGAATATGTGTACATATTCTCCAGAGCCATTAAACTATACTATGTAGAGTGCTTGCCTGAGTAGCCATTGGCCACCCAGTGGTTACGCCCTCTACCATATTAGTCATCCCTTTATAGGGGTGGGCAGGAGATGCACACTTGTAAATCTTAAGGAAAAGAATTAAAATACTACATTATCAAAATCAGCTAATGTGAAGATAATTCACAAAAGGAAAGGGAAAGATGACTTTTAAGCCCCATGCTGCTAGAATCACTTGTTAAAATCACTGTGATTTTTCTACCTTTGTGTATTTTTTTTTTACTCATGAGTGTCAGAAGTCGCCCATCTAAGAAGCAAATCAATAACCACCTTCCAAGACAACTTAACCTTAAGTACTTCTAATGCCTCTGCAAGCCCCGTAAGCTAGTTAGAGCTGCAGGTAGTCAGGAAGATGAACACAGCCTACTGTCACTGAGACTGAAGGAAATGTAACAAACCTCGTGGTATCAGGCAATTGGTAGCACCACAGTGCTTAGAAACCTGCAGGAAAAAGCCCTTTGAACGAATCAATCCACCTTGGCTTTCCAGGCTCATCTTATACCACTTCCCAAAGTCTGCTATAAATTACCGCATTGGATTGCAGAATCGTTTTAAGTTTCACGTCTGTGCAGTTCCTCATGACTAGAGGCCCCTCTCTCCCTCTGTGCCTCTTCCTTGGTGATATTCTTTTGAACCTTGATCAAGCAGCTGTTACATGAAGCCCAGCTCTGCTTTCTTCTACTTCTCTCTTCATTTTTTAACAAGATCCGTGCAGTGCATATTTCTTTTTTAATTATTTTAATTTTAATTTTGAATTTATAATTTAATCAAAAAATTTCTCCCTTCCCTTTTCTCCTTCTAAATCCTCCCATATATCCCTCACCATTCTCCTTCAAATTCGTGGCCTTGCTTTTCACTATTAAAAGCATATGCTATAGCATATACATATATATGTATAGAGCACATACATATGTATACATATGTGCATATATATGCACATGTGTATAATGTATATGTGTGTGTACATGTATATGTATGCATGTATATTCCTAAATATAACCTGTTCAGTCCATATGATTTTCTTGCATATAGTTCTCAGGGCTGACCATTTGGCACAGGATAACGAATTGTTATGCTCTTCCCTTGGGAAGGCCATGTCTCCAGTCCTCAATTTTCCTCAGTTGCCTATAGATCTTTGTATATTTTTGAGGCTTCATGGGCTTTTAATTAGTTATTATCTCAAATTTAATATTGTACCAATTATAAAATTCCTCTTTATTTTGTATACAGTGAACACCATGTTTATATAACATAAACATCATATTAAAGTATGATGTATTTGTTATTTATTTCCTTTTCAAAAACTGTATTTAAAATGTTTTCTTTTATATTTAAATTTTATTCACTTTTAAGGATGTATCTGAGTGCACGTAAGTGCAGTGCACTTAGAGGCCAGAAGAGGGCATCAGATACACTGGAACCATAGTTAGAGAGGGTTGTGAGCCACCATGTGGGTGTTAGGAATTGAACCCAGGACCTATGTGCGAGTATCAGTGCTCTCAACCACTGAGCCACTATTATTTATGTTTCCTTACTACTAATTCGTTTATTTTCTTTTGAGATAGTCTCACTCTAGCACACAGTTGCCTCAAACTTGGGGCAATCCTCCTGTATCAGATTGCCAAGTGTAGGGATTATGGGCATGTATCAAAATAGCTATCTTGGTTTTCAAGGTAATTGAATATAAAGAAAACATATCTGAAATTAATAAAATGTGGCGTGAGGTATAGCTCAGTGGTAGAGTGCTTGCCTAGCGTACACAAGGTTCAATCCCCTGAATTACAAACAACAAAGAACAGAATTAGTTAAATGTATCCTGGTATACAGAGCTATCTTCCTTGCTGAAGTGCAAAGTATGGAGCTACATAAGCCAGGAAACATGACTGAGTTGTCTTAGGACTCTAACACAGAGTGCGGTTAAAAGCAAAGCCACTGGACACATAGCAGAACCCTCAGTAAATGCTAAAACAGGCTTCTCAGCCAAAGACAGGCAATTCTACTGGATCATCAGCTTTGATTTTGTTCTAGGACTACATCTAATAACATGTGGGGTCCAAGCCAGGGTTACACCTGAGCTTTCTGTTCAGAGAGCCTCACGGGTACCTTGACAGGACACTAGGCAGCTATGTGGGTGGTTTGATTTTAATAGCATGGAAAAGGCCCGAGCTCCCCAACCAGCCACTGGCTACTGGTTTTCCTGAAAATCCCACCATAGGAAATCCTTCTCTTCTAGCACAGTGTGCAATTTCCTGAGGGGAAATCCCATTAAGCTTTATCTGACAGCATCATTATGTGAATTAGCACACTTAGTCCTTTGAACAACATGGGAAAAAAAAACCCAATTTATAAAGAATTCTGATACAATAGAGACCTGCCCGTTTATTTTCAGTACAGGCCAAGAAAGGCAGGTTTGCAAGAGGCTCAAGGGGGTCAGATCTATGGAGGTCACTGGGTTCCATGGCTCAAGCAGCTGAAGCGGAGGCTGGTGTCTCAGTAACAAGACACAAGACATCCCTGGATGAGAGCTGGTCCTTGCTGGAATGTTCTGTTTCTGAGAATTAGCGTTTCTGTTTCAGACGCTCCTGTCCTGTTGAAAATTTCTGTTAATTACAGCCATTTTGCATCCTTGCCATTTTTGGACACCTGTTTCCCTCCTGAAAGGCGTGTTATTCACAACACCTGCTTGGGCCTTACCTCTCCAATGGCCTCTCTCCTTTGCTTTCTGTATCACGTTTCTTTGAGCTTCTGAGTGGCTTGTGTTTTCTGTAATATTAGCCTCCTACCTACAAAACTTCACGTGGGAGTGGGGTGCACACCCATTCCATAATGTGGACAGCACGAGAACCCCTTGGCTTTTGTCTCAGCCCAAGTACTACTACCCGTGTCACGTCCTGGATCTGATTAAACACCAGTCTTTAAGTGATACAGTGACCAGACTTTCTAGCCAAACCATGTCCTCTGGGGAAAACATATTTTACCCTCCTTGATCCTACCTACTATATGATTTATTTTTCCTTTTAGTCTTCGTGGACGATGTCACTGAGCAGGTTGACTAAGCGTGCTTCTCTCTGATTGTCACATTTTTGGCTTGAGATACTGCTTCAACACCTGTGAATTTGCTTCCCTCCACGGCCTCTGCATCTGGCCAGCTTACAGGATGGGACCTCTCCCCAGTTAGGGAAGACCCATGTCTCATATGTGGCCAGGGAAATGCAGCAGCCCACAGTGCAGGCCTTGCATTGCGTGACACTTGAACTTTGTCTACGTGTTTTCAGTCCTGCTTTTCACTGTCCCCTCCCTGTTTATGACTTAGCTGGAACCCCTTCAGTCATTTACCCTTGCCTTTTCTAGGAGTCCTTTCCTTTCTGAATAGGGTTCATATCACTTTTTTTTTTGGTTTTTCGAGACAGGGTTTCTCTGTGTAGCTTTGCGCCTTTCCTGGAACTCACTTGGTAGCTCAGGCTGGCCTCGAACTCACAGAGATCCGCCTGACTCTGCCTCCCGAGTGCTGGGATTAAAGGCGTGCGCCACTACCGCTTTTTATTACTATAATTCTGTAAAATAAAACCGTCACTTTGGAGCCTTTTTATTTTCTTCCAGGTGAACTGTATTTCTTTCAAAACATCTTCCATTATCCCATCCCTGAAACTTCTATTTAATCTTTGGAAGCTGCATGACTGCCAACATGTCTTTCAGAGTTATCCCCAGTAATTTTATAATCATAGTTCTCCCAACGTGATCACCAGGTAAACACTTGACTTCTTTCTTTTACTTCTTTCCTGACAGGGCGCAATCATCCTTCGGATAATTATAAAGTCTCCGTCTCCACGATCATCCCTCAGAGATGGCTTTTGTTCACCTCCGCCCACCCCAGTTTAATATTTCCTTTATTGAAACTTTGAGAATCACTAGTCCTCTCTCCAATTTTTGAACGTTACTCATTTTCTTCTCTCTTTTTTTTTTCTGAGACAGGGTTTCTCACAGAGATCCACCTGCCTCTGCCTCCTGAGTGCACTTACTTTTCTCCTTCCTTTAGTATTAATTATTTATTTTGTGACACAGACAGGATTTAGACCTGGCTGACAAGGTTTCCACCTCCTGTAGCGCATATTCCACACTGTCTTCTCCCCTTTAGTGTGGTACATCTAGAGCTCTCTATGGTCATCATTCTTGGATACGATAATGATACAAACCAAGGGATTTTGTGAACTTCAGTGTGGTCTAGTCAAAAGGGAGATTAGCAGTGTGCTCATGAACTCATGAGTTAAACCCTCTAGGGAAACAAAGCCAATGTCAGGTTGATCTCACAGAAGCCTCAGAGACACAGTTGGAAGGCTCTGAAATATGCTAAAACAGGACACCCAGGAAGCCTCAAAGGTAGTGATGGTGCTCCAAGGATAGTTGAGCAGTGTGACACTACTGTGAGTAACCCCAGTGTGGCTCACACCTTGACGGTAGCCTATAAGCCCGGGAGCAGAAGACCAAGCTGTCCCATGCCTAGGTACATAACCAGAGGAGTTACTGACAGCTAATTACACAGCAATAGAAACTGTAGTAGAAGCCATACCCCCAGATGTCCCCTCTAAGCTGCTGCTGCTGTGTGTGTGTGTGTGTGTGTGTGTGTGTGTGTGTGTGTGTGTGTGTATTCATTTTTCTGTGACCACACTTCCCACTCACTATCTTAACTCCAATTTCTTGAGGACAAAAACTCCTACTATATTTGACCTTTCTTTTGGGCAAGTTTGTATTTCTCGGCTTTGATACTTTTTTTCCCATAGATTTACTTAATTTATTTATGTTTCTCTTCCTGGAAATTTTTTTCTCTTTTTTCTTTTGTTTCACTTTTCAAATCAATGAACTTAACGTATTTTATTCATTATTGTCTTTCATAAGCTTCTCAGCTTTCTTGGTTACTGGCATTGAATTGAAGGCAAGTTTGCTATGGTGACATAATCCTCAATGCACCCGTGACACTGATTCAGTCATTTACTTTCTCTTTCTTTGATTTTTTTTTTCCCACTGAACAGCTCGAATGTCAACCTAAAATGTCAGGTAATCTCGTAAGTATTGTTGTTGCAGAGATAAATAAGACAAAGGCTTTGGTTCAAAGTATTCCTATTACAGTCCAGATAGCAGAGTTGCCAGCATCAAATGCGACGTTAAGAATGAAATGTAAGGCATAAGTTCTGCAAGGCACATGCTTGCAATTCCAGAAGTTGAGACAGCAAGAAAGGTGGGCCACAGGTTCAAGGCCAGCCTGGCTACATAGTGAGTTCCAGGCCATCTTGTCCTGTATACTAAGGTCTTGACTATCAATAAAAAGATATTGCTACCAAGAATAACATACAAATGCATGCATGCATAAATAAAGGGAGAATTTGATGCAATTTTTTGACAGATAGAACATGAGTTTAAAGTAATAGAGGAAGAATATAAATTCAATGAATTGTCTTGCCCCTCAAATATCAATCCCTTTGTATTTCTTTCAAGTTGTCATTCACTTGGATGCTTTAAGCAGTTATTATACACAGACATGTGTCAGACATTTAGAAATGGGTAGGAAGGCATAGGCAGGATGTACAGACAGTCTCGCCCTATATTTTCTCAATAGAGGTCACATTATCATCTACTCTCACAGGGCACCCTGGGGAATGCTTTGCTCTTTCCAGAAGGACAAATATGATATATGAGGACAATGGCCAGGTATAGATCATGATCATAGAATTAGTATGGTCGTGGCATGCCCTTATATTATTTTCTTTCAACAAGCACAATTTGACTTTCAACCTCCGTTGGAGGTGGTGGATATGTAAATTATCATGGCCTTAGGATATGCAGTTAGGCATGAAGTCAGTGAATTGGGGTAAGAAACATGCCAGCTTGAACAGAAAACAAACACATTTCACATAAAAAGTGTGAATTTTCCATGGAAATGAGAAAAGAGAATTCCTAAGAGAACTTATTTCCTTGTCTATTTATTTCTGCCCTGTAGGAAGATAGTAATGGGAAATATTTTAATAACATTGTAAGCTGTAACAAAGACAGTGCTATTTTTGAATGATAATATCATATTTTCGCTAGAGTCCCAAACATAATAAACATCTCACTTGCAGGGCGTGTGCATCATTCTCAAAGCAGGCTGGCTGTGGGGTTTAAATGTCTTTGGCCACCACATGTGTTCAGCAAATTCCAGATGTGCCTGCTGTCTGGTGAGAACTGGCTCATCTAACAGTGAGGACATGGAAATTGGGGGAGACAAGGATGCTGTGCACAGCAAATGTTCTCTGGGTTTCTTCATCCACTTGTGTGACTGTGACAGACCATCTGAAGGACAGAAATTCCTTTTCACTGAGTCCTTGAAGCAAGGAGGTCTTAGGTCAAGATCCAGGGTCTGGTGAGGGCCACCTCATTGTTCCTCCTGTGGCAGAAAAGCTTCTTTCCTAAGGAATGAGCATGCTCAGGACCTAAACACCAGTTAGGCCTAAGCTCCCAACACTGCTTCTTTAGGATTTAAAGTCAGCATGACTTTGGAGAGACGAACATGCAAACCGTAGCACTGGGTAACAGCACTTGGAATTCTGAATCACTTTGGCAGAAGGTTCTATTCCATGCTTCTGACATACGGGCTACAGCACTCTCCCCTGAGGTTTGGTAAATGTAACTTGGTGAAGCACTGTGTGACCAGTTTATTCCAAAGGTGTAAATGAGAAGGCTAGTGGAGGGACACCCACAGGGTGAGGTGTGAGTGTGGGAAAGGCTGTGGAGCACTTCTCTTTAGGGATACTGTAGCTGAAGTTTTCTCCAGTCCTGCCCAGCCCCACGGACCCCACAGCCACTTATAAAATAAACACATAAAGACTTATATTCTTATAAACTGTATGACCGTGGCAGGCTTCTTGCTATCTGGTTCTTATATCTTAAATTAACCCATTTCTATAAATCTATACCTCTGCTTCTCATGGTGGTGGAGGCTGGCAGCGTCTCCAGACTCAGCCTTCCACTTCGCAGAATTCTCCTCCCTCTTTGTCCCGCCTATATTTCCTGCCTGGCTACTGCCCAATCAGCATTTTATTTATTAACCAATCAGAGCAACACATTCAGAGCATACAGAACATCCCACAGCAGCAGCTAGTGCTCCCAGCTTCTCAAAATGTTCATCCCCAGAGAAGCTCACCAGATCTCATTTTACTATTCTATTTTGATTAGCAAACAAAATCCTGAATTTCATGATGACATTTTCAAACATGCATCCCATAATGCTAATGTTCTCCCCTACTCTCCTTCATTTCCTTGACCCCACAAAGATGGTTTCTCCTTAGCTTTCACGTTGTATATTAATACATACTCAAACAGATACATAAATCTTGAATCCCACATGAGGGAAAACATGATACAGTGTTGCTTTCACTTCTCAGTAGCTTCTGCTATGCACCTTTCTTTTTATCTTCTGGTTGTTTGAGTCTTTATAGAGCCTTATCTTGAACACGTGTGCACATGCACACAGACACATACAGATATTCTCATGCACACTCACATGCACACACGCATGAACACACACACATGCATATGCACACACATAGGCACTCACACACAAACACCCAACATACACACATACATACTCATGCACCATGGATGAACACATACATATAAACATGCACACAATTGTACAAACATGCATGCTCACACATGTGTACACATGGGCAGTCACATACACACAAACACATGTGTATGAACACATACACACATGCATACACTCAAATGCACTCACATGCAAGCACACAAGCACACACATACATAGACACACATGCACAGACACAATCATGCATATGCACATACACATGCACGCATGCACACATACGCACATATATGCATACATACTGGATATTTTACTAAATATTCTTGGTCTTTGAAAGCTTGTAAAAGGCTAACTTTTTAAAAAAAATGTTTTTAAAATTTAAAGCAGTTAAGGTGGTTCTTATACCTGGAAGACATCTCTGTGTGGACTGTAAATGGACTCTAGTGTTGGCGGGTCTTAAAATGGACCAGCTCTGCATGACTCCAGAGCTGTATTCATGAGGAATCTATGAAAGGCCTTTACATTTTCACAGCATGTTATAATCATTATCGAGTTAATTTCTATGCCACCCAGTGAGAGAAGTAAATACTGATACCCCCCTTTGTAACAAATAAAAGAAATGAGACATAATGGAGGTCATTTTATGTTCATTTTAACCCACTGCTGAAACTAAGACTTTTATTTTGGTTTTCTGTCCCTCATTCCCTGTCATCTGGAGTACAAATATAGACTTCCACTGTTCCAAATCCCTAGCATCCAAACACAGAAATGAAGTTCATATTGCTTAGAAGGAAAGTCTATCAGTGAAAATAAGCCCTTCATGGGATTTTAATATGTATCTACAGTGATCAATTTTTATTTCAGTATAAAATACATAAATAAACTGTACACTGCACACCATGGTTCTGATAGCGACAAAACACTTCATCATCTAAGAAAAGAAAAATTATTTCATCAGATCACCCAAATTCATGAAGTTAGGCTTTCTGGTACATCACCTTCTAATGTGGCTTCATGTAAAATTAAAAACAAAAGCAAAAACAAAAAAACTCTTGCTGTAATATTTTCTCATTCTCACAGAGATAGCAGACAGGGAATTAGGTTGGCATTGAATGTAACAAGACCAAGGCTAGACCGTACTCTGCTAATGTGTATTTCCTAGTGCTGACATGGCTGTTCCGTGTGTGTTATATACACGCTCCTGTTCATTAGAACATTCCTAGAACAGGGTAGGCGTTATTTCCGTGTCCCCAGCAGGAAAAATAACACATAGGTGTTCGTGCTGCTTTTCTGAAATATGTAAATGACAATGGCAACAGTAACTTATGCCTTTGACTATAAGACAAGCCACTAACACAATAACTACACTCCATGCCCAGAGTGCACTGCTCCGTGTCCAATAGCTGGGCCATGACTTAATAAACACTGTCTTGTTAAACTTTCTCGATGATTCCATAGTATGGGTAAATGATATTAGCCTAAAAGCAAAACTTCAAAGAACTTTTGCCACATGAAAGGAATTCCTTCTATATACTCCCAATTGAATGTTTTCAACTGGAACTGTAACCTTTGGGGGAAATTCTTCATTGTTACCACTGTAGTTTTCCTCTAAAGTTACAATTTTGATAAAAGCGTATTTTTGGCCTTCTAGATGATGGGAAAGATAGAGAAATTTTCCTTAAAACATTTGCATGGCTTCATATCTGCAATACACTTTTATTTCAATTTTAGAAAAGTAGGTCATCTTATTAATATCTGAAGCAAGATATTGCCAGTTTCTTTATTGTACGCCTTTAAAATACACTTTAATCATCATCTATAATCATAACTCTCAGTACTATTAGAGGATTTCTTGATAGCACATCTCTAATGTACCTGAACCAGTTCTTTTTTATCAGACAAAATGATTTTCAGTAATAAATGGGACCCACTCTTCAAAGGTACTTATTTGGGGAGATTTTTATAAAACTGGAGTATAAAACAATTAAGAGCATATCATTTGGTGACTGATGCCCTTAAATTATTAAACATGCCTCTTACCTGAAGCTTCCTGGAGTGTGTTCTGTATATATTTAGGATTATGAACTTAATCTCAGGCATAAAGAATAAAGTTCAGAGCCTAATCATATGACAGCATATTTTTAGCTGTAAGAGGGAGACTAATATTTTAACAATGAAACACTAGTTTTTTTTTAAAAGCACTTTAGTAAGAAGATTAAGAAATAAGAGATCAGCCAAGGTTAGCAAGGAATACATTCCTGACTCAAGGAAAGCCCAGATGAGGACAATGGCAGTGATCTCCAAACGATTGAGATTGATCAGAATCCCACTGAGAATTTTACACGCACTCTCTCATTTTTCTCCTCTAACTCTATGAGGATCTATGGCTGCTTCTGTTACACATGTGAGAAAATACATGTTTTTACTACTTTGATACAGCTTTCATAAGAGAGTATCATAGGCTAGATGATTCAGTGAACTGGGTTTTTGCTTCACAGATTGGAAGCTCAGAATCAGAAACCGCGGTGACGGCAGGATGGAAAGGATCTGGCCTGGGTCCCTTCCCACTGCGTATGTGAAGTCTTCTTCCTTTGAGTACATGCTCGAGTTTCTCACTTTCCTAAGGACAGCAGGTATGTTGAATTAGTATTCTCTCTAATGGCTTCCTTCTCACTTGATTATTTCTAGAAAGACATTATCTCCTAAAAAAAAAAAAAAAAAAAAAAGTCACACTGTGATATTCTGGATTAAATTAAATAAACCCTTTGAGCCTCTAGTACATGCTAGGGAATATGTTTGGCATGTAGGAGACAGGGAAAACAATGACAATATGATTTCTGATTAGAAATAAGGGTATAGTCTTTGAAAACTCTTTCCCTCTGAAAACGAGGTCAAGACCATCCCAGAAAGCTGGAATCTGTCAGCGAGCAAGAGTATTGAAAACTGTGGAAGTAGGGCTGACAGAGGGGTTGTCCAGTCAAGAATACTGGGTAAAATAAGGAAAAAAATATGTGTTCCAATGCCCATGAAGACAAGAACCAAAGCTGAGGTGGAACCCTATGAGACCAGAAGTGTCACAGAGATCAGAAAATCCAAAACATGATCACACAAACCTGAAGGGTCACTGTAGCACTGCTTAGAACTCCACTAATTGGCAATAGTTGTAGAGCCAAGTTACAGTGATTCTCCAAACACAGAAATCCTTTAGAGTGGAAAAGGGTAAGAACAACAGGTGTTGGGGGATGCTTTGAGCCCACCTGGGAATGGTGATCGCTGTAGACCATAGGGACATCCTGGGGTTTAATTTTTGTTTTGTATTCATATCTTTATACGCATGTATGTATGTGTTTGTGCACAGCTGTGCACACACACACATGGAGTCACCCAAAAATAATTTTTTTTTTTTAAAACAAGGATTCCCATTGAGACCTGGGGTTTGTTGATTAGTCTACACTGGCTAATCAGCAATCTTCAGGGAGGTACCTATCTCCACCTTCCTGGGAGCTATTTTTAGAAAGGACCACACAGCACCACTTGCAAATGAAATTTTAGCCTCAATGGGATGACAAACAGTTCACAACGGGGCCTGCATATGCAGCAGTAGATCGCCAACAGAAAAGAACTCAGTGGCATCTGTGGAGGTTCCTTGTCTCATAATGTCAAGTCAGGGCTTTAGAAAAAACTCTATTTTATTTTATTTTATTTTTTATTTTATTTCAGTTACATGTTTTCCCCTTTGGTTTTACCCTATAGGTTCTTTGCAAATATATTATGGCTTCCAATTTACTATTTTTATGGGATTCCTGAGTATCTGAAAGAGTGGGTCTCTGTCTATTTGTGTTTTTTCTTGGACTCTTTACCTTCTTGTCCTTTAGTTTGTCTTCTTCAGATGTGTAAGTTTTTGTTTTATCTTATTTTATTTTATTATTGCCCCTTCGAAGCCTGTTTGCTTTCTAGTGAGGGACAGGAAGGCAGTGGATCCAGATGGGAGTGGAATTGGGGAGGAGCTGGGAGGAGTAGAGGGATTAGACACTCTAACCAGGATACATTATGTGAAAAAAATCCATTTTCAATAAAATAAAAAACCGAAGAAAAGAGGGAAAAGAGGTATAAGAAACTCGTTTTTTAACTAGAAAAACAAATGTAATTAGTGACTCAATATGCCAGGTTAATGGAAGAATGGGCCAGATTTCTGTTGTGGGTGCTAAGGAAATACTAGGACTGTGTCTCAAGAGAAATCTGCACAATTCTTGAGAACTAAGAGAAATTGAGAAATAAGAAAAGCTCACTTCCAGAAATGTTTGAGGAAAAATACGTCACTTTCTATAACAGAAATGGGACTGGAGCTTAGGGAGAGGATCACGTGGAAGAATTCTCAGAAGAAATGATGAAGAAATAAACACATGAATGAGGTCTGGACCCAGAGTTTTCCAGAGCAAGAGCTGCCTCTGCCATGTCCCTGATGCAGATAATGGGGTCTGTATGGAGAGCCACCAGCTAGAGGGCTAACGGTTCTTGATGGCTGCATATGTAATTAGTGGATAAGAACTGCTTGCTTAATCTTATTTCTTTACCTTAGTTATGTCTGAACACTGGCTTTAATGAGGGGACAGTTATAATTTACATTATCTAAGTATTAAGAATAAATCTTGTGATATAACTAGTTGCAACTCAGAAGAATAAAGAATTTAGAAATTAAAAAAACGGAAATAGCCATACTGAGCTCTACGAGCACAATTCTATGCCCTCTATGTGCATGAAGAGAGCTAAGGCAGGACACGAAGCCAGTGAAAGAATGTGTAGAAGTAACAATACTTGGGGGGTTGTATTTATCGGTAAATTAGACTTCAGTCGTGAATAAAGACAAGGAAAGGCTTTCATAGAGAACACATACTGTATACAATACGGAGGGAGAAACTGTTGTAGTGAGTTGTGGTTTTCATTTTTTTTTTCTTTTTTCTTTTTGGTTTTTCAAGACAGGGTTTTTCCGTGTAGTTTTGGAGCCTGTCCTGGATCTCGCTCAGTAGACCAGTCTGGCCTTGAACTCACAGAAATCCGCCTGCCTCTGCCTCCTGAGTGCTGGGATTAAAGGCATGTGCCATCGCCATGTGGCGTGTTTTCCATTATTTTATGAAGAAATATTATTTAAATGCTCATCACATGAAAGAGAATGACCAAAGAACTAGAGATCCATTATTATTAATACTATGTAGGTTCCTACATCCTACTATGACAAGATGGGAAATTCTGAAAAAAAAAATGTTTATACTTAATAACCAAATAATAACCAAGATTACTATTTTTTATTGCTATCTTTAAAATATATTTTATTAATAATTACCATAAATGCTTAGTAAAATTAGAATGAATATTATCCCTGTATAGTATGTATAATCCAGCTCTTTTCCATCAGAAGAAATGATATTTAGTATTATTGATTGTGTACTTTTAGTGCACACATATGATGTCTTAAAAATGAAAGAAAATGTGCGTAAAGTATGCAAGGACCAGGGACAGTATGTTAGTTGGGATGTCGTAGAACCTGCCTACGCTTAGGCTACATCCCATACATACTGTTTCCATATTTTTGATCTTTTGATCACAATGACTGGTAAATGTTATGCTATAAAGAGACAGAATAAATTGAATTATGTCAACTGTCACTTTTCCCATACTGAGTACAATTATACTTTCTATGTTCTGCCTGAAAAGTGAATAATTCCAGTCCTCCAATTAATAGCATTCATATTCCTTACCAGTGTGGGTAGCAGATAATATGATTTGAAAAAATTTTTTTTAGAGCAGATAATAGAAAATTCTCCCAGAATTCCCTTGATTATCTGTGCTGGATAGTTTTCTGTCAACCTGATATAAGCTAAAGTCATCTGAGAGGAGGGAGCCTCAATTAAGAAAATGCCTCCATAATATCCAGCTGTAGGGCATTTTCTTAATTAATTATTGATGTGGAAGTCCCAGCCCATTGTGGATAGGGAAGTCCCTAGCTGGGTGGTCTTGGGGTCTATAAGAAAGCCTGCAGCTTCCTGCGTCCCTCGTAGTTTGTTGCAGGTGGGGGAGCTGACCCTGAGTTCCTCTGAGTGGGAGAGCTGTCACTGCCCCTCACTAGCTGCAGCACTCGGGAGAGTGGTCCCTACACCTCATCTGGGCAACACAGTAGAGCTGGTCTTGATGTAGTAGATGTGGGAGGGTAGAACCTGAGGGAGAAAGCAGGAGAACTGGCCCCGCCCCTTGCTCATCTGCTGTGGGGAGTGAACTAGCCAGGACAATGTTGGAGCGCTCACCCTGGTGGTGAGGACAAGGGAGAGCTGGCAGGCTACCAACCCTGCAATTGCCCAGGCTTAGAACAAGGGTTATGAGTTGGCCCACCGCAACATCCTCCCTATCTATGATCCGATGGAGCATGTGAAGGGGCCGGTCCTGCAGACACAGAGAAACAGCAGGATATCCAAGAGGAGTCTGAGCGAGGGCCTAGCATCAACAGTGTAGCAGAAACCAGAGGCATGGAAACAGACCAATGAGTCTTTGCAATGAACATTTGTAAGTAAAGATATATTGATAAAAGCGTAAAGTGTGTGATTGTGTCACACTACATCTTCTGTGATGAAAATTTTCTTTATTTCTTTTTTTTAGCTTAAATTTTATTTTATTTTATTTGGGGGGATGGATTGCAAGGGCAGATATGAAAGGATGGAGAAATGAATGGGCTAGAGATGCTTGATGTGAAAGACATAAAGAATAAAGAAAAATAAAATTAAAAAAGAATCCAGCAAATAAAGATGCAGTCACGTATCAAAGTTAGTAAATAACAGTTCTCAGATTTGCACACACATACGTCAGTTCTAGAATGAGTATGGTTTAAAATATGGCCTGGATACTTCCTAACTATCCTTCACTGACAGTGATGGCTTTAAGGGTGTGTGTGTGTGTGTGTGTGTGTGTGTGTGTATGTATGTGTGAGAGTGAGTGTATGTGTATGCATATTAGGGATATTAGGGTTGAAAGGGAGATAGGATAAAGTGTAACACAAATTGCTAAACAGTCTTATTAATAAAAAAAACCTGGAGCCAGATATTTGAGTGAAAGCTGAAAGCTCAGAGGAACAGAACAAGTCAGCCACAAGTTCTTACCACTAAGGAAATCCTCAGCCCAAGAGAGAGCTACTTCTTGTATACTCACTCCTATATGCCTTTCTGTGCCCTGCCATCTCACTTCCTCTCTCTGCCCAGCTACATCACTTCCACTTTCCGCCCAGCTCTATCACTTCCTGTCTGTCTGTACAGACCTCCAGATCTCTGTGGTGAACTAGTGATGAATTAATGGCGTATGCCACCACACCAGGCTCTGTTCCCCATGTGGCCTTGACCTCACAGAGATCTGAATGAATCTCTGCCCCCTGAATGCTAGGATTAAAGGCATGTGCTACCACTGCCTGACCTCTATGTTTAATATAGTGACTGGTTTTTTTTCTTTGATTGCTAGGAAAGCTTTATTTGTTAGAACACAAATAAAATATCACCACATTTCCCTTTTTTGTCTAAAATAGGAAAAAGTTATAACTAATATAAGAAAAACTATGTACAATAAGTACAATAACTATATACAATATATACAGGCAATAAATACATCAACAATGTCTAGTCCATTTGCATTTGACAAATTCAGTGAAAATACTCCATTATCTATCCTATTTTGCTGAGTCCAAAATGTACCTAACTTACTTTCTATCCTAACTTGTATTACCAACCAAAAACTATCTTTTGATGTCTTTCAAACTTATATCCTTTACACCTCTTTAGTGAGTTTCTTTTCTTAATTTGTTAACAATGAAAACTATAACTATCTAATCTTCAACTCACTCAGAGACCGGAGAAGGAAATAATATTACCTGGTTAAACAGGAAGTGCAAACAAGCGACTTCCAAAAAGTGTGAGGAATGACAAAAACACCTGGCTGCCTGACAGTCGCCCGAGGTTTCCCTGCAACGTTGGGGCACCCGTCTTCAGCCTACAGGCCTAGCATATCTGACAGACTCATCTGTGAAGCAGGATTTTCTAAAGGGCCTGCCTACCTTGTCTTGGCAAGGATAGGCAGTCCTTTCTTTTGTGTCCTGCTTGTCCATTTTGGACAGTATACTGTCAGCAGTCGAGGCAAGTGGACTTTCTTGCCCAGTAGCTAACTTTTTTTTTATAATTAATTTAATTTTACATATTCCCCTGCCCTCCCTCCTCCCATCCACCCTCAGGCTTCCCCCCCAATCCACCCCCCATTCCCACCTCCTCCAAAGCAAGGTCTCCCCTGGGGAGTCAGCAGAGCCTGGTAGAATCAGTCGAGGCAGGTCCAGTCCCCTCCTCCCTGTACCAAGACTGAGCAAAGTGTCTCAGCATAGGCCCTCGGTTCCAAAAAGCCAGCTCATGCACCAAGGACAAGTCCCGGTCCCACTGCCTGGGGTTCTCCTAAACAGTTCAAGCTAATCAACTGTCTCACTTATCCAGAGAGCCTGGTCCAGTTCCATGGGGGCTCCTCAGCTATTGGTTCACATTTCATGTGTTTCTGCAGGTTTGACTATTTGTCCCTCTGCTTTTTCATTGGAAAGCACCAATCATGGTCTCGATATCTCTTGCTCATATAATCCCCTCCTCTCTCTCTCTGATTTGACTCCTGGAACTCCACCTGGGGCTTGGCCGTGGATCTCTACATCTGCTTCCATCAGTTACTGGATAAGAGTTCTATCATGACAGTTAGGATATTTAGTCATCTGGTCACCAGAGTAGGTCAGCTCAGGCACTCTCTTGACCATTGCCAGTAGTCTGTAGTGGAGGTATCTTTGTGGATTTCTGGGGACCTCTCTAGCATTCTGCTTCTTCCTATTCCCATGGGGTCTTCTGTAGCTAAAGTTTTTCTGCCTGACCCACAGTCAGTACAAATCTCTCTCACCTGCCAGTCCCACAGCCGTCAGACCTGACCAAGTAAACATAGAGACTTATATTGGTTACAAACTGTATGGACATGGCAGGCTTCTTGCTAACTGTTCTTACAGCTTAAATTAATTCATTTCCATTAATCTATACCTTGCCACATGGCTCATGGCTTACTGGCATCTTCACATGCGGCTTGTCATCATGGCGGCTGGCAGTGTCTCTCTGACTCAGCCTTCCACTTCCCAGCTTTATTCTCCTCCTTGTCCCACCTACACTTCCTGCCTAGCCAATGGCCAGTCAGTGTTTTATTTATTGACTAATTAGCAACACATTTGCCATACAGAACATCCCACAACACTTAAGACAGATTCAGATGTAATAGTTTACAATGTGTGTAAAAAATACGTAGGCTTGAAAGAGACAAAAAAGGTGATATATACAGTTATAGAAACAAATACATAGTTTTAAAAAATAAAGTCTTTAAAGAGACAGTAAAATTAATATAAAAAATAAGCCACATAAAGATGAATATTACACAGAGAATCTGGATTGTGTTGTCTTTGGGATTCTTAACTACAGAGAGATATTTGATTGTAAAGGAAGCTGAGTTAAACCAATATGCATATTTTAAAGGTAACTTGACTTCAAAATTTGGATATAAGGATATGTTGCTTTGAAAAAGAGTCTCTGCTTTTGTTTCCACAGAAAGCCAGAGGCTATGGATTTGTTCCAGATTAAGATACATCAGGTTTGACCAGCCAAGACCCCCTGAAAGGTCTCCGATGACACCATGGCCCAGATGATCCAACATCCAGATTGGTTTGAAGGCAACTGGCTCAGACGATACACCCTCATGGACTACTCCATGATCCTAAAATTTTCTTTGTGTCCCCATAAGATACAGCGCCCCCTTCCAGCAGGAAGTAGTAAGAGAAGCTACGCCCAAATTCCCAAATTATATGTATAAAGGTTAAAACCTTCCTTTTTAAGAAAAGAAAAGGGGAAGTGCTGTGGGATGGTCTGTATGTCAAATGTGTTGCTGATTGGTCAATAAATAAATCACTGATTGGTCAGTGGCCAGGCAGGAAGTATAGGCGGGACAAGGAGGAGAATAAAGCTGGGAAGTGGAAGGCTGAGTCAGAGAGACACTGCCAGCCACCACGATGAGAAATAGCATGTAAAGATGCCGGTAAGCCACGAGCCACATGGCAAGGAATAGATTTATAGAAATAGATTAATTTAAGCTGCAAGAACAGTTAGCAAGAAGCCTGCCACGGCCATACAGTTTGTAAGCAATATAAGTCTCTGTGTTTACTTGGTTGGGTCTGAGAGGCTGTGGGACTGGCAGGTGAAAGAGATTTGTCCTGACTGAGGGTCAGGCAGGAAAACTCTAGCTACAGTCTTCATTTATCATGGTATCTCTTTTCTTGTTCTCCCACTCTGTTCCTGATCCAGCTGGGACCTCCTGCCCCCAAAAGTTCTCTTTCCCCCTGACCCTTGCCCTACATTACCCCCTACCCCAATTTAGCAAGTTTTGGGAGAGTTAGCTGTATCATTTGTTGTCTAGTCTCTGCATAATGAGAAATTGCAGGGCTTGTCTCATGTCCTTGTTGGAGTAGTCTGTGAGGCTGGATCATCTCAGCTAACCATCTCAAAATTGTCCTGAGCAGTATGTAGTCCAAAGCCAATATTTGGGTGGTGTTTGCCAGCTTAGTGGTATTAACATTGTCCTGACAGAATCGTCATTGTCGGGCCCCATCACCTTTTTGGAGACTTCAAAGTAGCTGTTAGGCATGGTCATGATTCCCTGCAGAAAACTGATAAAGACTCAAACCGGAAATCATGTTCAGGAAGCTAGACGAAGTCTTTTTTCTAGGATTAGTTAGTACCCTATGACCATTAATATCATGACAAAAGTTTAAAATATATATAAATCTTATAAAATTTGATACAAAATTCATACCTTAAGGAAAGTTTTAAATAATCAAAATAGAACCAAAGAATTATGAGATTAGTGGCAATAGAATAGTCCCTTAATTTTGGTTTACTTCTGTCCCATACCAGGTGGCTCTTCTGACATGATACAGAGATTTTGCATTTTCCTTTAATAGGCATGCTTGGGTTGAGAGAAGGAGAGAGCCATGCTCCAACTCCAAAGTGAGCTTTAATTTTTAATTGAACTGGGACTGCATAAAGACCATTTGTGTCATGTGTCTGTGAGAACAGCAGAAATAATCATTTAAGAAGACTTATGAAATTTCATCCTGTTAGTTATCTAATATACCAATAGGCCAATTTACTCTTTTTCTTGGGACTTTTTTTTTCTGGATGATTTGTCCTTTTTCTTCAGATGTCTCATTTGTCCAGTGTTCTTCAGATTCCTTAGCCTTCATTCTCCTGAAATTTAAAACAAAAACCCTTCCCCAACCATAACTTTGGGGAGGTTCCCTTTTGGCAAGTGACATCTGATGAAATGAAAAGCATTTTTTTTAGTGGTATAAATTAGTTTAAAATGAATGGTCAGGCTGGTTGATGAACCATCACCTCTTCTAATTAAGAAGTCTCTCTTGCCAAGTCGAATCTTTATCCATTTTGATGGTATCCATAGCTTTTCCTCTCTTGCAACAAAAGCAAAACCTTGTCCCCAACATAATACAGATCCTATTTTCCATTCTGAGGTCAGCACATCTTAAAGTATATAGGCTGATTAAATTCTGTGGTTTTTTTCTATTATCAATAACTATAAGAGGCCATCTTTTAGGTAACAGAGTAGGCAAAGGAATTCCAGATTGTAGAGAGCCCATTGGCTGAATTACTTTGTTAATTGCTCTTAGGTCTGTTACCATTCTCCATTTACCAGATTTCTTTTTAATAACAAATACAGGGGAATTCCAAGGGCTGGTTGATTCTTCAATATGCTGAGCATTTAACTGCTCTTGTACCAGCTATTCTAAGGCCTGTGGTTTCTCTGTTGTTAAAGGCCATTGCTGAACCCATACAGGCTTGTCTGTTAACCATTTTAAAGGTAGAGCTGTTGCTGTCTTTGAAAGATCAGCAGCTGTTGTGCCCTGTTCTTGTACAGTCTGGATAGCTAGTGACTGTTCTTTATAATACCTTCTAATATTTTTTCTCAGGAATATGTGTTAGTTTATGGTTTGTTTCTGAGGCTGGACGAATGTTAATCTGGGTTTTCCAATGTTGTAATAGATCACAGCTCTATCACTTCCTGTCTGTCTGTACAGATCTCCACATCTCTATGGTTAACTAGTGCTGGGATTAAAGGCATGTGCCACCATGCCTGGCTCTGTTCCCAGTGTGGCCTTGAACTCACAGAGATCTGGATGAATCCCTACTTCCTGAATGCTAGGATTAAAGGTGTGTGCTACCACTGCCTGACCTCTATGTTTAATATAGTGGCAGTTTTTTTCCCTTTGATCCCCTGGCAAGCTTTATTTGTTAGAGCACAAATAGAGTATCACCACAAGAAAGTCATGAAGAAACTGATATGAATGCATTATACACATGTCCTTTTGTTAAATTGTCAAATAACAAACAATAAACATATGATTTTCAGATCATTTGTGTAAGAATGTAAATAAAATAGTGGTTTTGAAATGAAAAAAAGAAAGAAGGAAGGAAGGAGAGAGAGAGAGAGAGAGAGAGAGAGAGAGGAAGAAAGAAAGAAAGACAGAAAGAGAGAAAAAAAGAAAAACTAGCCTGAGCTCGTCATGTTGAGCAAGTCAGCAAGCAGTACCCTTCCATGGCCACTACATTAGCTTCCTGCTTCCAGGTTCCTGACCTGCTTGAGTTCCTGTCCTTTGATAATGGACTATGATGTAGAAGTGTAAGCCAAATAAACCCTTTCCTCTCCAACTTGCTTTTTGGTCATGGTATTTCATCACAGCAATAGAAACCCTAACTAAGACACTATCTCAGGGACTGGAAGAGTTATTCTAGCTTTTGATTAAAATGTTTCAGGATCCCTGATCAAAAAACAATCCATCTCAGAGCAAAGCCAATCTGCTGAATAAGCCCTGAGTATACCTCAGATTTCCATTTTCTTCTCTGTCCTTCCCTTTCTTATTCACTCTTACTTTTTTGTCTGCCTCGTTTAATTTACTCTCTTTTCCCTTAACTGTATCTCCTTTCTTTTTAATTAGATATCATGGAAATTAGGGTATGATGATAAATTTAATGAAAAGATTTATACAAAGTGTCCAATATCAAGACAAAGGTAATGGTTCTTAATTTTTAATTTTTTTCTGCTTAAAGAAAAGGAATATAAGTCATGCTAACTGGAAGAAAGATCATACTTCATTAAAATGTTTATGTTTTTTAAGAAGAGAGACCTGGGTATGATGATGAGTGTGTTTAATCCCAGCACTTGAGAAGCAGAGGCAGGGGGATTTCTGTGGATTTGAGGTCAGTCTGGTTTGCATACCAAGTTCCAGGACAGCCAAGGCTACGTACAGATCCTGTCTCAACAACATCGAGAGAGAGAGAGAGAGAGAGAGAGAGAGAGAGAGAGAGAGAGAGAGAGAGAGAGAGAGAGAGAGAGAGAAGAAAGACTTAAAGAGGTTTCCTGGAGGATTTTTTGCATGATCTCTGTCACAGTGATTACAGGGACTTATCAACTGATTAGTGCTACCAGGAGGTAGAGTGTGACAGGAAACAGAGTGCAGAGACCACCAAGACTCAGATCAGGAAACACTATTAAGGGCTGGGTAATGTGGTCACACCTGTAACCCCAGCACTGAGGCATCTGAGACCGGCTGTGAGTTCCAGGCCAGTCTGTACTATGTTTCTCAATAAACACTACTTGCTTACACGGTGGTGATGAACTGTTTTCTCCTCCAATCTGACCCTTACATCAAAGTGACTGAACAGATCGTGCAGGACACAAGACCAAAAACCCAGCCTAAGCTGGTACATATGGAGTCAGCTGCAGTCTCTTTTTTTGTTTATCCTGAGTTATAGATGTAACCAGGTGAAATTAAGCCATCTACAACTGATACGGCACAGACTCTTAGGATCTTCCCCCTCTTCCCACTCGTGGATTTGTTTGTTTGTTTGTTTCCTGGAACTAGGTATACTATGTCCATGTGTGCTGCCCCCTCCCCTGCCCTGTCCTCATTTAAGAATGCCATATAATCTAGAGACGGTAGTACTGCTTTGATTTCTGTATCGACTATCTAAATGGACTGGCCAGCCTGCTCAGGCCTGCTTAAGGGCCAAGGAAAGCCTCCCCCGGTCCTGTCTCTGTAATTGCAGCCCTGTTAACCTGAGCATTCCCCCTCTGCTTGGTGTTTTCATTATTTTCTCTGCCCATAAATAAGATGTCAACAGTTTTAATACTTCATGAACCATATTCTATAAATTATGGTAATATTCTGTACTTCTTTTGACCTTTTCAATATTGTGTGATTTGGTTGGCTGGCCCCTCTATTTATAGCCCTGCTGAGTAGCAGGGAAAGAATGAATATCCTGCCGCTAATGAAAATATCATATATTGAGAGAGTCCACTGACGGTACTGTCTTGGTCTAGATGGCTATATTTCACAAGCTATAGAGCAGAGTGCATTGTAATTCTGATAACTCATTCCCTTGACGGAGGCTATAATGAGATTAGGAATTACTCAAATGAATTCATTTGCTGAGACGGATTTGTGTCCAGGCCAAAAGGACTGAATTTTAACAAAATTTCATAGGCATACACGTATAAAGTCACATTATTTTGAATTCTCTTTATCAGTATTTGAGATGCCATGTTTGATATGTACATCAGTAAATATGACTCAGACTGATGAGAATATTTCTTCTACAGACTTAAAAACAGCAACCCCAAATATTCTAACTATTGCTTAGAATTGTTGGCTCAATTTTGCCTTTTGGAAATAAGAATATATTCTTTAAATATTAAACTCTATGGTTTTAATGTCCAATATAGTATAAAAGAACATTATTTTCTAAAAGAATTATTCATAATTTCATATTTATGGCTACATGTATATATGCTGACTCATGGCATATGTTGCCAGCCTAAGAAATATTAAGCAGCATTCCTAACTAGGATGAGACCTTCACTAAATAAATAAATATGGATGTTTTTCAATTGCCTTTGGAATACATTGAAGGGAAGGAAAGCCAATTCTTTTCCAACAGAGAAAACCTCTTAAGACTGTGTCAATCTGTTTGGCACCTTACTTATTTGGAAGTAGCTTTTGCCCTGAGACTATGTGGATGAGATGATGAACTCTCCACACCCTTGTTATTTGTCATGATGTATTAGCTCATGCATGAGCAATCCTAATTAATACAATGACCTGGCTCATTTGCGGGCATTTGAACTCTGAGGCATGATATAGGAGCATTGTCTGGAGCCCAGGCTGTGAGAAGAATGGACCTGCACACTTCTACTCTCTCCTCATACATTTCGTCACCGCTGTTTTCATTGTTTTCATCAAATTCCTAAATAAAGAGCTGTTCCTTGGAGGAGACCTACAGCCTCCCTTCTCAGAAGTGGCATAGACAGGCTCTGCTGTACACGTTCATTTTCAATTAGTGTCTTGGATCTACTCATTTAAAAAGCTTATGGGAAGCCATTATGTGCTAAAGGATTTTAGACAAGTTAGATATGATTTATAACATAAGGTGGAATTAGACAGGTTTAGTTTGATTAAACAGCACATCTGTTGGGGTAGTGGAGAAGAGATTTATGAACCAAAATCAAGTCAAAGAGAGAAAAACAAAATAGCTGTGCATAGATAGCATTAAAGACTATAAACAGAACCTATGTGGTCGGAGATACTTAATCATATCTGCATATATGGCTTTCTGAGTTTGTGGTACATTCTCAGAGACTTTTGAAACCTCGTCTCATTTCAGACTCATAGCAGTTTTCCCACATCAACAGACTGCTGTGATTTATAGAGAAGGAAACTGAGGGTCTGAGGACGTGGAGGATTTCACTTGAAGACAAAAGCCTTGGCCAAGACAGAACCTAGAATCAAACCCACATTCTAGCTCTCGGTTTTTGTTTTTCTCTGTCTCTAATGTCCACGTTCTTCCCATGTCTCCATGATGCCCTGGAATTTGTTAGTCCATTTTCCTTACACTGCTCATATGTGATAGTGCCTTGGGTCTCATCTGAAATGTGGGAGATATTCTGTTCTGCCCCTGTACTGGTTGGAATTCTTGTTTAAAGCATGTACTATGCCATGATGAGAGATGCACAGGGTAACATGGAATTCAAGGTGTATCTCTTCAGCACCCAGCATCCAGATGCAGCTCCCTTTAACCAGTCACCACACTGTCACACATTGACAAAGAAACCCTCTTAGCATTTATCTAATTTTGCTTCCAAAAGCAACTGAAAGGGATTCTTCATTGACATTCTGTATCTTTACTATAAATACTAGCATGTTTATTTGGATATAGAAGGATTTTGATATTTAATGGCTACCCAGCTTTTAAAATCTAATAGTAGACTTGTAAAAACTGAGGAAGGGCATATAGCATAGTACCTACTGTAGTCACTTTTCAATTGCTGTGAAGAGACACCACAGCCAAGAGTTCAGAAAGTGAGTCCATGAACATCATGGGGGAAGCCTGGCTACAGGCAGGCAGGGATGAGACTGTAACAGTAGCTGAGGGCTTTAATTGGATCCACAAGCTCACGGCAGAGAAAGGGCTAACAGGGGATGTATGAACTTTTGAAATCTCAAAGCCCGTTCCCAATACATACCTCCTCCAACATGGTCACACCTCTTAATCCTTCCCCAAAACAGTTCCACCCATTGGAGACCACTTCATCAAACATGAGCCTGTGGGCTCCACTCTCATTCAAACTCTACAGAGCGCTACTGTGGGCTGTGAAAACAACTCACACTGCAGTATTAGAATTTACTCAATACCCAAATGAAACCCAATTAACATGTTTATGATTAAAAGGGTCTTTTCAAATTAGCATTGGGTATCCAAGTCAAAATCTTTGAAGGATGAAGTAATGGGACACTTAAAAATACTTCAACAATTACTTGTATTGAGCTCCAGTACACAACTTGTAAACTGAGAGCAGAAAGTTACTAGGCTTATGTTCAGTTATATAATTTTAATTTCGGAACATGTATAAGAAATTTTTCTGATTTTTTTAGCTGTTCTACAATTTCAAAGAATCATTTGTTCAAAGTCAGTGGCTACAAATCAAAGTTGACTCGTTATATTACACAATTTTGTGTTGCTAGAATAATTGTCAAAATATTAAGTTGAATCAAGCTGCAGTACATAAGAACACGTATAACAAAACATCTTCATTATATCAATACATAGAACAATTACTCTTCAAATGTTTCTTTGAAAAAATTTAGCAACACTTGCTATTGTTATTTTCAACCTACTGAATGTAGCTAAAAATCATAGGCAGTTTTGTGTTCTGAGATGTGTTTATTTGGAAAACAGCAAATAATAAAGCTAAGAGGATACTCTTTATCTAAAGACAAAGTCTCAGATGGAGGAGACTATTTAAGCATTATTATATCCACCCTGTGTGATGCTTGACTAAGGCATTAAGGAAATCAATAACATGACTTCCAAGTGCTTTCTCCTGGGTATTTCTAGTGGAAGCTAGTCGCACCCAGAAGACCAGACACTGAATTATTCAGTAGGACCTCAGGCAGCTCCTGCTTCTGTTGTGAACATGAAGAACACTGTCTCCATTTACCTTCCGTGGACTTCCTTGATGATGGCCTGTGCTTACTGAAAAACAGCACCACACATTTGATTTCTACTGAAGCTTGGTGAAGAGATTGTATGTGGTAATTTTTTTCTTCATGACCGATTCAGTTTTGTTAATGACATACACCAGCAGTACTAGAAATATCTGTCAGCAGTTTTATGGTAACCAGTTCCTGTCAGAATCTATTACTTGAATACAGGAAAATAGTCTCTTAGGGCTGAAATGTGACATGTAAAAATCTCAGTTTGAAGGAAGAGTTGGGGGGGAAATGCACACAGGAGGCTCCAGTGGGTTCTGTGCTGGATGTTTCAAGCTGTACATTTGTCCAAAGCAAATCCATGTACCTTTATGGTTTTGTTTTTTAGTATAAAACAGGTAACTGATAAGAGAAGAATTCAAATTTCTGGCACATATATTTGACATGCAAGAAATAGTTATTATGAATTGACAGCATTAGGGTGTGGAATTTGACTTCTTTTAGTAGTCCCAATTTTTTATCTCCAGATCTTCCTTTTCAGGGTCAGTAGCTGGCAAGTTCATACTTACATTAACTGTTTTTGTGTTAAATATTTTGATGCCTGTGTAGACAATGAGACTTTACTCTCATCTCTAAGAAGTTTATAGTATATCTACAGTAAACAATAAATCACGACATGTAAACCAAAATATGTCACTGTTAATAATATCCTATAAACAATCTCCACTTTCCCTTAATTAGTTTTATTATTTAAATAATAAATCAAACTTTTCCTTTAATTTCAAATATTCCTATTCATCTGCCTCATCTTTGATATTCAAATACTGATAGATATTGGAAGAGAAAAATTAGATCACTTTAAGAGAATAAGTAAACCCTTGAAAGAGTGTCTACCTTACAGAACAACCCATAAACACTATATATGTATGTTTCTATTATTATTTTATGATGTTTTTATCATATAATTTAAAAACACTTAAGTGAGTGATGTCCAAGACGGAAGTGACGTGTTTTATTGATCACTGATCAAACCAACAGAAAGGGGTGTCTACTGTGAGCAAAAGTGTCCTTGTCACTCAGGTTTGTATATCCTTTGCTTTGATGTATTTACCTGAATATTGGGTCTCAGATTCCCCACATTTTCACAGATTATATCGAAAATCTCAATTGAAACTCCATGTCTGAAAACAGTCTAGAACTCATTCCATTATTCTAAACAGTATTCTGATGACTCAGACAAGTGTGGAAATTCTACACGCTCAGGAAACCACAACTTTCCTTTCCCTTACAATGAACGGAGTGGTCCTTACTGCTTGGCACTTCCTTTGGAAGAGAGCTCTACCATTAGAATGGGCAGAGCTCCTCAGAATCCTGCTAGCTCTTGTCAATTCCATTTCTTTCCCCCTTTTTCATATTGTTGCTCCACATACTAAAGAAGCATCCAGACTAATAGAGCCGGCTGCCTCGTCACACTGTCCGTGACCTCACTAAATGATGTTTCTTGGTCCCCTTATTAAGAGGACCTCTGGAATAACAGCTCTGGCATAAGTGAGCTTTAGTGTTTTAAGCCCATTTACAGCTTGAAAATTCCATAGCTGTCCATACCAAGTGGCACTTGTTCTTACTACTACGTCGATCGTGTTAACCCACATTCCAGCTTTTTTCCCTTACCTGACAACTCACCCTAGAATTCGTCTCATCCTGTTTGATGGGATTTGAAGTTTATATAACGCAAGAGGCGGGATTGTTTTGGTACAAGACTCTTGATTAAAACAGGCTTCAGGTATTTATTTTTCCCCATTTTCCCCACACATGTTCTTTGATTTATTTATTTTGAACTCCAGCTTCTGATTCAGGATGGCATCGTCATTCAAATGAGATGTGTGGTTAGTCTCTATCACCCCCTAGTATTTCTCTAGTCTCTTATCATTCATAAGCTTGGACATGGTTTTTGAAAAGTATTGGGCAGCTAACTACTTTGTAGAACAGTCCTCAACTCATGATTTCTGATGCCTTCTCCATGTTAGCTTGAGGACTTGTATTTTTAGCAAGAATGCATTAGTGATTTGTCCTCCTTAGGACATCATGTGAGGAAGTACATGATGCCAAGTTGCCCGTTCTTAGCGATGCTAATAATGATCCTGTTATGGTGAATATGGCCCTCATATGTGAGTACTTGATCCTCAGCTGGTGGCACAGTTTGAGGCTGTGAAACCTTTAGAATTTGGGGATTAGCTATGGGAAGGCTTAGCTGGGGTGGGCCTTGAGGTTTCCAATTCAGCCCCTTCCTGAGTGCCAAGAGGATGCAATGTAACCAGGTGTCGCATGCTCCTGCTGTCACAGCCATAAACTGCTCCTGTACCGTGCCTTCCCTACTATGATGGACAATTATCTCCTGCATCACAGGCCAAAAACAGCTTTCCTCCCTTAGATTGCTTCTGTCAAATATTCTTCCACAGCAATGAGAAAAGCAACTGTCACGGAGCCTTTGCTTAAAACAAGGACTGCTGGGCTTCCCAGGGATAAAGTTAACATTTCTTCTTGAAAATCAGTATTACTAGGTATTTATCCATGTGACATTTCTTTTTTCTTTGTGTGTGTGGATATGCATGCTCATGTGTATGTAGGCATGTGTGTGAGGCTCATATGTTATGAAACTCCGGTATATTTCCCTCAGGTACTATCCACCTTGGTTTTTGAAACCAGGTCTCTCACAGAACCTGGAGCTCCATGATTTGACTTTATTGGAGAGTTGATGGGTGACAGTGACCTGCCTGTCACTGCCTCTCCACTGCTGGGATTACAATTGGGGACCGCCACAACCAGCTTTTTTTTTTTTTTTTTTTTTTTTTTTGCATGTGTTCTGGGAATGAAGTACAGGTCCTCCAGCTTGCCTAATGAACACTTTAATATCTGAGTCATCTCTCCAGCCCTGTAAATATTTTACTTATACTCAAACTGCTGCTCACAAATTTTAGCATTCCTTTGTTTTCTGTGTGCATTGAGACTCCTCTAACAAGAGAGCAATGATTGCTGAAGGCAAGACCCACAATTTATTTATTTGTTTGGTTACTTATTTATTACACTGTGGACTCATGAATATTGACTTTACTCTGTGGGATAAAGTCTATCGTTATTACTACTCATTTTTGACTCAAACCCCTCAGCACTGGCCATCAGGAGCTATTTCAAGTCGACTCCTTGGCCAAGCTAATTTTGAAATAATTTACCTCTTATGTTTCTCGAAGACTGGAGAGATAAAACTTAATCTACAATTACAAAGAAAAACGTTTAATGCTGTCTCTGTTACCTTTGTTTCCTCTATTTTTATTTATTTATTTTCTTCTCGAGACAGGGTTCCTCTGTGTAGTTTTGGTGCCTTTCCTGGAACTCACTCTGTAGAACAGGCTGGCCTCGAACTCACAGAGACCTGCCTGGCTCTGCCTCCCGAGGGCTGAGATTAAAGGCCTGTGCCACCACCACCGCCTGCTTGTTTCTTCCATTTTTAGTTGTCTTTAACATGATGTCTGTTTCTGCTCCGAACCCCTCAAGCCCCGCCCCCCACTTCTCTCATACCCTTCTCTGTGGGTTTCCTGAAATCCTCATCCCAAGTCCTTTGTATTTGTTTTTCTATCACCATAACCCTGGAGTGGTCCCTGGTGTGAACCGAGAAAGGCGTGCGATGCTTGGAGGATTCCAGCTGCTGAAGCACTGCAATCCTTCCAGTCCACCTCTGGCGAGCTTTTCGTCTTTCGCTCTCATGACTTGCCTTATTCCTTCTTTGGAAACCAAGAACCTGTGGGGAAGTGAGCGGCTGAAAGCAGCTCTGTCAGTGAGTCACGCTTCAGGGATTAAAAAGTTTATCTCTAATTTTTGTTTTTGTTCTGCTCCACCTAGTACATCTCTCATAGGGTTGGGCCGCTGGAATCTCAGTGGTGTGGGAGTGGTCAGAACAGAAATGACAAGAGAAGAATTCAAAGCAGACTACATGAGCAACTGCAAGAGAGTAAATAGAGATTGGCTAAAAAAAAAAAAAAATCAATATTATGAACATTGTTCTGTGAGCAAGATATTTTGTGAGGATCTACTACTATAGGGCATAAAAGCAAATAAAATCAAGAGAAAAAAATGTTAAGTATTTTTAGGGGAAATTTCCATGTACTTCCCGTTCTCAACAGAACTGAAATTTTGACAGATTCTGGTTGAGATTATTTTGAGGTCTTTTGTCAGAGACGGAGGTGATTTGTGGGCTGGGATTTTTACCTGGTACTTGGTACTTTATTGCAACGATAAGGAAAACTAAGCGGCTGATTTTTTTGAGCCCTTTTCTCCGAAATGTATGTAAACACGCATCACCTAGCAGGTGATCTTTTCCCTTCAAATGACGGAATCGTAATTGTCCTAACTGTAGCTACTTTAGACACGTGTGATTCATTTGAATATATTGAGGATATACCATAATTTATGTTCTTCACCATAATGCCTTCTGATACAACTGTATATATTATGTACACATGTACATATAACATATATTTTTATAATCACATTTATAGCTTCAAATATGTTTGCTTCTTTTTTTAAAGAATTTTTAAAATTTATTTTACGCACCAACCACAGAAGCCCCTCTCATCCCTCCTCCTGCTCCCCCCAGCCTCTCTTCCCCTGAATCACTCCCCATCCCCTCCTCCAAAAGGGTAAGGCCTCCCATGGGGAGTCAGCAAATCCTGGTACACTCAGTTGAGGGAGGACCAAGCCCCTCCCCCTTGCATCAAGGCTGAGCAAGGCATCCCATCATAGGTAATGGGCCCCCAAAACCCAGCTCATGCACCAGGGATGGATCCTGATCCCACTGCCAGGGGCCCCCAAACAGACCAAGCTACTCAACTGTCCGGTCCCATGAAAGCTCCACAGCTGTTGGTCTAAAGTTCCTGAGTTCCTAGGAGCTTGGTTCAGTTCTCTGTAGATTTCCCTATCATGATCTTGACCCCCTTGCTCATATAATCCCTCCTCCCTTGTAGAGAGCTGCGTGGAGCTGCATCCTTAACATGGCGCTGGCTTCCGCCCCCAGCTCTCATGGTGAGCGCTCTCTGTGTTAAACAACACCTTATTTGGCTTGGCTTTAGATTTTGGCTTGCTAAGGCATACGTGTACCTATCCGGGAATCCCATGTCGCATGGTGGCTGGTGGACTGAGACCTATATAAGGCTGGGACGGGCTCTCCCTAGGGGTAGAAGAACAAAAGAAACAGATTGAAAAGGCCTGAATAAACAGTTTGAAGAAGAGCTCGGTGTTGTGTCTTCCTTGCTGGTCCAGGCGGACACAACACTCCCTCTCTTCTACTGGACTTCCAGAGCTTAGCCTGGTGCTTGGAGGTGGATCTCTGCATCTGCTTCCATCAGTTACTGGATGAAGGTTCTATGATGACAGTTAGGGTATTCACCAATCTGATTACCAGGGTAGGCCAGTTCAGGCACCCTCTCCACTATTGGTAGTACTCTAAACTGGGGTCATCCTTGTAGATTATTGGGAATTTCCCTAGCACCAGGTTTCTCCCTAACCCCATAATGTCTCCCTCTATCAAGATATCTTTCATTGCTCTCCCACTCCGTCCCTCCCCCAACTCGACCTTCCTGTTTCCTCATGTTCTCATCCCTCATCCCTTCCTTTTTATTGCCCCATTTCATCTGTTTCCCCTTCCCAGTGTGATCTATGCATACCTGTAACGTGAATTGCTAAACAGTCTTTTTGATAAAAAAAAAAAAAAAAAAAAAAACAAAAACCCAAAGCCGGATATTGGGGTGAAAACTGAAAGATCAGAGAGACAGAACAAGTCACAGCCAACCTCACTTCTCCAACTCCTCAGCTGATCTTGTTTCCTCAGACTGAAAGCCTCTGAGTCCTTACCCAAATGCATCTCTGCTGAACTGCTGTTAAAAAGCTAAAAGCTTAAAATCCTCTAGTTCCTGGTCCTCACACCTTATATACCTTTCTGCTTCCTGTCATCACTTCCTGGGATTAAAGACATGTGTCTTTCCCAAGTAAGACATGAGATCTCAAGTACTGAGATTAAAGGTGTGTGTCACCATACTTGGCTCTGTTTCCAGTGTGGCCTTGAACTCACAGACATCTGGATGGGTCTGTCTGCCTCTGGAATACTTGGATTAAGGGTTTGTGCCACCACTGTCTGGCCTCTGTGTCTAATCCTGTGGCTGTTCTGTTCTCTGACCCTAGATAAGGTTTATTAGGGTACACAATATATTGGGGGACACAATGTATCACCACATGTCCCTCTTAGGATCCTCCTTGTTACCTAGCTTCTCTGGAGCTGTGGGTTGTAATCTGGTTATCCTTTGCTTTACATCTAGTATCCACTTCAGAGTGAGTACATACCATGTTTGTATTTCTGAGTTTGGGTTACCTCACTCAGGATGGTATTTTCTAGTTCCATCCATTTGCCTGCAAATGTCATGATGTCATTGATTTTTACTGTGGAGTAGTACTCCATTGCATATATGCACCACATTTTCTTAATCCATTCTTCGGTTGTGCATCAGTTCACTACATGTTTATATTTTGTAGTGAAAAATATCCAAGGGCTACATTTGATGTCTGTTCCATAAATATTGCTAATAAAGAGTGGATGGTAGTAACATTTATTTTCATCATCTATTAACATAAACGGTTGAAATTGCTAAAGTTTCATGAGGAGATATTCTAAATACAAGCAAACTTGTTGCAGAAATGAAGGAGAAAGTTATAATCTATGCTGATGTAATACATAAATCTCAGAAAAGGAATGCCTAAGATGCATGACAGCACACTACAGTGAATGCAATGTCTTTACTGCATAGGTTCTAAAATGAGAGAAAAGAACTTTGCCTTCTTTGGTTTCCAACAATCATCCCCTCTCTATAGAAACCCGCTTCTTGGAAATATCTGTATATATACATATATGCATATATTTCAAAGAATTATAATATATATATATATATATATATATATATATATATATATATATATATATATATAGAGAGAGAGAGAGAGAGAGAGAGAGAGCCTCATTTCAAAAGAAAGATGATTTGAGATTCATTGGGTCAGTGAAGAATTTATGAAAAAAAACATTGAAAATACATCTTTCAGAATAAGATCAAGGTTTATACATTTTGAAATGACAGTGTGAGAGTAAAGAGGAAAAAAGATTTTTGAAGCAGAAGCATCATAAATAGAAAGTTCAAAAACACAGGACATGTTCAAGGATTAGAGGGCAGTAGAATGAGAGATAAACCTAGCAAAATGGCTTCTGATTATACTAAAGAAGTTTTATCTTATTATATAAGCAGAGAAAAAACCAGTATATATTTGCACTCATCTGAGCATGTGTGTAAGTTTTCAATAGTATAAGGATGTGGCCAGAAGCTTACTTTAAAAGCACACATTTGGCACTAACAGACGGTAGAAGGGAGAGGTTATAGTCAGCGAGGATCCCTAGAAATCAAGGCCAGGTCAGAGGTAGTACATATTTTATCTGTTAAATGAGAAATAGGATGAAAGAATACATTCTAGTTAAAATTCACAAGGATGACTTACTTGTCTGAAAGGCTTAAAAAGTCATCAAAAGACATGGCATGAAAGCATTTTATGTAGTTTTTGGAAATAATACAAAATATGCTCTTAATAAACCATATTTTACAAATGGATATCAATAGCTCATCAAGAGAACATAATAAATGACTTTTTAAAATTTTTTATTGATTCTTTGTGCATTTCCTATCATGCACCCCAATCCCATTCTTCTCTGTGTCCCTCCATACCCTCTTTTCCCCCTGTAACCTCCCCCCAAAAGAAAAAAAAATAAAAATAAAAATGATAAAAAAAAAACCCACCTGATCATGGAAGCTGTGGTATGCCATGGAGTGTCGTCACCCAGTCTACCCTTTTGCTCAAACAGTTTTGCTTGCAAATGTTTGTTGCAATGAGTCATTGGTCTGGTTCCATCCTTGCCAGGACTCCTCTTGGATATCCTGGAGTTACCCTGTTTCATGGAGATCCTGCAGTTTCATTTCTGCAGGGCCGGCCCCTTCACATACTCCAGCAATTCTTCAATGGGGAAGATGTTGACATGGGCCAACCCAAAGCCCTAGAATTGGGCCTGGGTGGTAGCTGAGTTGGTCAGGCCACCAACTCTCTTACACCTGTGCCACTAGGGTCAGCTCTTCTGCTTTGCCCATGTGAGGGGGCGGTACCAGCTCTCCTGCACCATCCCAACAAGGGGTGAGGCTAGTTCCAGGGCCTGCTCTCCCATACTGCCCTGATGAGGGGTGGGACCAGCTTTCCCACTTCACACACTCAGGGCCGGCTCTCCCATGCTCAGGTCACCAGGGCCAGCTTTAATGAGTAGCTCTGGTCAGGTGTGGGCCCATTCTCCCAAGTACTGCCCATGAGGGGTGAGTCCAGCTCTCCAGCTGTCATGCCCTCAGGGCTAGCTCCCCTGAGTGCCCCAGCCAGTGAGGGGCAGGACCAGCTCTGCATAGCCGGTAGACATCAACATGGCCATAGGTGGTAGCCCAGACCAGGGTTGTCCCCATGGCCTTTTGTGGGGGGCCCACAGAGACTGCCCATTGTAATGTTGCCTGTCTGTCCATGCAGTGTGAGTGCCAGTGAGGGCCTCCCTTGTGTTTCTCACACCAGGCCAGTGATGTGTGACTGCAGGTGGGTGTTGTCTGCCCTGCCTGTTCCACGTGACTGGGGGCAGGGGCCTCTGCAGTGCCTCTCATGGCCAGCTTGTGCCATGTAGTTGCCGGCTGGAACATCTCAAGTGTCCTCTACCCACCCTGGCCTAGCAGCTCTGGGCTGACCTGTAGTTATCTTCCACCCACCCTGGCCTAGCAGTGCAAGGCAGGCCCATGGGTCCAATAAATGACTTTTATATGGTCCCCATGTTGCTGTTTTGAATAAAGATTTCTGATATGGAATGGTTGTTGTCTATTTTATTCTTTTTCTACTAAATTTAGCATATATTTGATATCATGTTTCAGATAAATATTATAAATTTGATTTAATTTTATTACAATATCTTATCTTATTTAATTAATATAAAATTAAATTAATTGTTCATCCAACATAGAAAAGCGAAATCTTTATACTTTTATTTTTTCATCACACCTAAAATACGTGATGAGCCATAGTAGACAAATTTATTGAAAGAAAAAGTAAATATCAAAATACAAGAATCTTCTAATGTAGGATATTTGGCAGCAACAGACTATATTGAACATTTTCCTTTGAAATTGTCCTAAGCATTATGAATGTTGAATTTTTTAAGCTTTAATTTTATTTCAATGGGAATCTTTATTCTTTTTTATTTAGACATAATTCATGAAGAAAACATGAAGAACCATATCTCCACTTTCAGTTCTCATCAAGAGTAAAGACTTATGGTAGACCTCATCAACAGCAAACAATGTGGGACACAGAATAAGACTATTGGGGTTTCTGCAAGAGGATTCCTAGTGTTGGGATCTCATTCCTTAGCATTTAGATGTTAAGTAAATACAACGTTGTACTATGCAGGTAGATTCCTATAAAACCCCACTGTTGCAAATTCATGTACCTTTAAAAAAGATTGACTTCTACCTTCCTCCTATTGGGGGATCCAGAATATAAAATAACTTAGGTATTTTGTGTCCATGAGAAAAAAAATGTATTGAACCACCTTGTATGAAACATGGTAAACCTATTTAAGTACAAAGTAATGGTCTTAAAAATAACTTACTCATTTGCAAATACATATACATTTATCTTGCTTCCCTTGGAAAATAAGGAGACTTTGATACTACTGCTTTTTCTTCCCTATAAGTAGCATGAATAACCCCAGGATAAATCTCTGCACACAACACATCAGTCATTTTTCAGTTTCCCATAAATATTTTGGCCTCAAAAACAGTGTTAGACATACTTTCAGCTTCTGTTTAGATAGTTAACTGAATAGCATCAAGCTTGTGTAAGTACAATGATTACCTGACAATTATAACCAATGAAGTCTTCATGCCAAGTATTTGCTCTTAAACATTTTATGGGATGCTATTGGATTTGGATATAGAAATAATTATTATTCTTTGTAAAGTACTCACAATAAAGCATAGATAAAGCATTTAGGCAAATCACTCTGCAATAAAGCTGATTGTGCTAATATGAGTATCAAATATCTGTGGAGGTGACAACATGTGTTAAGACATTTCAAGTGGGGGACATATCAACTCTAGTTATCCAAGAATCCTGGGAAGAAGGCAGGACTTGTGGCAATTTAACACAAATAGGATTTAGAAAGTAAATACTTACAGATGGAAAAGTAGAAACAGATATGAGACCTCAAAGCCTACCTCCACAGTAGTATACTTCCTCCAACAAGGCTAAACCTACTCCAACAAGGCCACACCTCCTAATGGTGCTGCTCTTTTTGGGGTCCATTTTCTTTCAAACCACCATACCATCTTTGTCCTATATCATTGGTATGATGCCTTATTTAGTCCCATCCCCCCTTCTATGCTGTAAAACTTCCTCCTTGTAATTATCTTTCTTTCTCCTGCTCTAATGTTAGGTGGTTTCCTCAGCAACTTTATAGACCAGCACCATCATGCTCAAGGGACGCTAAGCTAGTTTATTTGTTGGGGAAATGGTATGGTCATGAGACATCCGATCGAATAGGAAAGGGAGAATACCAGAGGAGGATAAATCACATAGATCTAATTCAGTGTGAACACCACCCAATTTTGAGCCATGATTCCTTATATTTTATATTTTATAAAATTATATTTTATATATAAAATTATATTTTACTTCAAGTTTCTTCATACTTTTTATTTATTAAACAAACAGAATCTTACATACTAAGTAACATTACTCATAAAATCATTGATTAAGGTGATAGATCTCTTATGTCTCCTATCACTAGAAATGCAACTACTACAATTTTTTTAACTTTAAAATGTTATGAGAACATTCTTGTAAATATAGCTATAATTAATGAGTTTTATTAATGTTTTAACTAGAGAGTTTTAGCAAGTGGAACAGCATAGTGGCATACAGAATGATTAGAGGTAGAAAAACAGAAATTTAAGGTAAACACATGTTAAACATTAATAAAGCCCTATAAAAGGACGCTTTGGTGATTTAGTATGCCTAGAAACTATAAGATGATGCCAAATTTTGATTCTGTGTGCCTGGGAAAATGGTGGTACAGTTAAGAAAAATGAGATCTTCACCGGGTGGTGGTGGCACATGCCTTTAATGCCAGCACTCAGGAGGAAGGGCCAGGCAGATCTCTATGAGTTCAAGGCCAGCCTTGTCTATGGAGCAAGATCCAGGATGTGGGATGACTCATCTCTAACGGGCTTGAGGGCCAGAAGGCCCAAACAAGTAAAAAAGATACTTTCTGAGAGCCAGCCTGGGTCTGCCTGATGGTCTTAGCAACAGCAGCTGAAACATGATCTGGAGATGACCTGGACCAATGAGAGACAGCCATGTCACACCAATAGATGCATATTCATCAGACCTCCCCCAAGGGTGCGGTGGAGGGTATATAAGGCTTGCCTGTTCCTGAATAAACTGAGCTTGTTGTTTGGACATTCTCCCAGAGTCTGTGTGGTTTGACTCTGTGCCTACTTGGCCCCCGCCCCCAAAGGGAACAACAGCAAGGACCCTGCTACATCTGGTGCCGAAACCCAGGAAATTTGGTACTTGAACAGGGTCTGTTTGTCTCCCTTTACTCATGTGCCACGCTGGTTGAGAAACCCCCTTGAGCGGTATATTTCGGTGAGTAGGCCCCTATACGTTGTGTAAATTCGGTCCCTTCAGCGGGTAAATGCTGGGACCTCCACTTTCTTCTTTCTGTTTGTCTTGTTTGTGAGTCTGTCTGTACAGTAGGGTGGCACATACTTTTGTTCAGGCTTGCCTAGCATTTCCATATAAGGGCTGGACCCTCAGGAAACAACAGCCACCATCTAAGTATTTTTAGTTGTATATATGTATGTATATGTTTGTGAATGCATGCATGTGCTTGTGGGTTGTGATGCCTGGAGAGATGGGTCAGTAGTTAATAGTGCTTGCTCCATCGATCTTTTCAGAGAACATGTGGGAACCTGATCTGTGGATAAGAATTCTGTTCCTGGTCAGAAAAAGGGAAGTGGTCACAGGAGTAACCCTACAATTGTTTGTTATGCCCATTTTGTTGACTAAAATTGCTGGCCTAAAGTCATCCTCTACTGAGGCCCACAATAAACACTACCAGAAACAATGTAACACTAACTTATCTTTTGCCTTCATTCCATCCATGACTGTTATTTACTCTGCCTCTGCCGACAAGGAGAGGCATGAGAATAGGTGTAAAGTGAAGGAAAGGGATGGAAAGGGAGGAAATGATTGCAGCAGCATCTAAGCCTATACCGGCAGTCCTTCTCTTTGTTTCCCCCATGCCTCGAGTGGCTACCCTGCCACTGCAGTATCCACAGAGTGATTTGCCTGGGTGTCTGCCTGCCGAGCCAGCTGCTCCGCATACCTCCCAGCCTATTCCACCTATGGTGCCGCACATGCCCACCATGGCATTTCCAGTTAATGTGGGCCCCAATGCGGCTAACCAGCCATGGATCCCTACCCTTCTTGCAGACCTGTCTTTGGTCCATTAAGGCTGCTAATGAATCAGGTCCTGACTCACCATATTTTGAGCAAGTCCTACGGCAATGGGCAATGCATTTACAGACTTATTATGACTGGCACCGTTTGATGAAGGCTGTGTTGGAGCCTATGGTCTTCCTTCATCGGCGAGCTGCCTATGATGACCAGGCTGAGGCTCAGGCTCATTTTAATATGCAGCACAACATGGACCAAGAACCATATGTCACGCAAGCCCAAATTGGACAACACACTTATTTACTTGCCTTGGGAGACACCATTGCTCTTGGTGCATTGAAGGGATCCCATCACCCTTCAGTGGCAACACTCTGTTCCCCTATTAACCCAGGGGCAAGGATATGCTTACATTTTCCCCCAGAATACCACCACACCGATATGGATACCCTCCAGAGATGTGCGTCCGGCAACAGACCAAGAGACTTTGGACAAAGAAGAAGCTTCAGAAGGGTAATGTATGATTTGCCCTGCTACTGTGGTATTAGTAAAGGTCATGTCATCACTGGCATGCGAACCTAGATATTAAGCAATTGCCTCACCCCCTGCAAGGTCGATTATACACCACCAGAAGGACTTCGATTGGCACAATAAAAATGACTGGGGTCCCATCTATGTCCTTGAGATTGAAATTTTTGACTAATCCTTCTCTTGTTCAAATATCTTCTGCAACAGGTTCATTAACAGAAGGTGGCCACAAAGGCGACCCTACAGGTTTTATTGGCTCTCAGACACCTAGATCAAAGTCCTCCTAGAGAGATAATGCATGCATGGCTCACTGAGATACAGAAGGCTACTGCCTAAAGCCCACCACCTAGACAGCTCTCCAGGATTGAGGCTCTTCCAGGGCTGGTAATCAATGACAGATATGAGCTTGTTTGACAAGCCAATCTAAGACAGGCACAGTCCATTATGCTGAGCTCTCTTGAGGTGGGGTCAACAAGGTTAGGGCAATGCACCCTAGCTCCCACTGAGCATGTCCTATAAAATAATAAAAAGGGGTAGATATGTGGGATGACTCATCTCTAACGGGCTTGAGGGCCAGAAGGCCCAAACAAGTAAAAAAGATACTTTCTGAGAGCCAGCCTGGGTCTGCCTGATGGTCTTAGCAACAGCAACTGAAACATGATCTGGAGATGACCTAGATCAATGAGAGACAGCCATGTCACACCAGCTGATGCATATTCATCAGACCTCCCCCCAGGGTGGGGTGGAGGGTATATAAGGCTTGACTCTTCCTGAATAAACTGAGCTTGTTGTTTGGACATTCTCCTGGAGTCTGTGTGGTTTGACTCTGTGCCTACTTGGCCCCTGCCCCCAAAGGGAACAACAGCAAGGACCCTGCTACACCAGGACAGTCACCAAAGCTACACAGAGAAACCTTGTCTCGAAAAACAAACAAACAAAAAATCTTCTAGAGCCAAGGGTGACAAATTCATTTGGGGACTTATTAACCATAAGGACATGATAGACAGGATGCTTCCAATAAAGAACTCCACTTCCTGGTGGATGCTGGTCTGTCAGCGCCTATTGAGGATGTTTGTATCCGTGGGGATAGCTGGAGCTTTTAAGGAGGAGCAGGTAAGAAGGAAATGACAAAGAACTGAAGTGGCAACCTTGGAGGAAGTCCTGCATTTGTTGTGTGGAAAAAGCAACAAGAGTGGTGACCAAGAACAGTGATCAGTCATGTCGGGGAGGAAGCCAGACAGTGTGTTATACGTACATCGAGGAAAAAAGTCGTCTAAGAACGAAATTCTGACCAAAAGTAAAGCACCATAAAAGTTTGTCGTCGTTTGGGGTTGTTCTGAATTCTCTGGAACCAAGATCAGGAAGAAAAGAAAACATCAAATCTACACAAAATTGGTAACAGAAAATTGCCGATAAGGGCAACTGGCTGCCAAGATGGGGGATGGTGGGATAGGAAGAGAATGAACAAGTGGTCCAGGGAGTCGGACTTCAGCTGAGGAGAACTTAGGTAATGGAAATCCAAGTGAGAAGAGTGCCAAAGCAGCAGGAAGACAAGGGCTCGGGAATTAGTAGTTTTCCAGTCTGATGGGAACACATAACACAACTCGAGAGTAGAGACTACTTATCCTGCCAATTTGGTCTTTATGCTTATATAGGAACTTTATAGGTCTTTATGATTTTGAAATATAATGAATCTTTATTGGTGTAATTATTAAGGCCCCTCCACGTAGTTAAAAGGAGGTTTATTTAATGGTGTAACTTACAAATTAAGGGATAGGTAGGTCGCGGGGTCTGGGGAAGGTGTATCGCAGTCCAGCGGTGTTCTCTGGAGCTCTGCTTGGTCCACCTCTCCAGTCCAGGGTCCTGCAACAGAGAGAGCGCCCGCCGATCCAGATCTCGGGTCCCCAGGCGCCTCCTTTCGCCCGTCCTTGTAGGCGTGACAGTTGCCGAAGTCTCAATGGGGGTTGGAACTTCCAGATCAAAGCTGGAATGGCTACCCACTACAAATCTTGACAAAGAAAAGAAACTGCTTTATTGGCTGTGCCTGTGTGAAAGGAGTCAGGAAAGACATATGGAGAAAAGGAGATTTTACAGAGTCCAAGGCATGCTGAATTTATTCCTCTTAATTGTGTTTCATATTCCTCTTTTATGAGTATTCCCATATAAAATGGTACATAATATTTAATGAAAACAGGCCTATAAGATCTTTTAGATTTAAATTCTAAGTATGCACATGAATAGAGCTCAATAAAATTATTTTATTGATGCAAAAGAATGCACCCACAGATGCTTTCCTACTTCTTTGCAGCTTAATTTTTTTTTTTTTTTTTTTTTTTTTAGAAAACACAGAATCTGCAAAGGGAATGGAGTAATTAATGTTGCCTGTCTCACAGGCAAAGAATACTCAACAAATTTACAGCTAAAAACACAGCTCCAATCAATTCTTACTGTGTCTTAACATCATGTTTTTTATCCCTATCTCATTCTTTTGTTAATTAAATAAGATTTGTTATTTTCTAGCTTGCATTTCAAGGAGTTTGCAGAACTTCACTAGTTCACAATTCAAAAGCGGCTTACTATTTTTATATGGAAAGAAGAACTCGTTTAATTTAGTAAGAGATTATGTGCATGAGGCAGGGGTAGAACCAGAGACCTGAGGGTGTTCAAATATTGTTTCTTTCCAATTTCAAGTGATTTCTCTTATCTCCTCTCTCCATTAAAATGAGATCAAGCAGAGAATACTTGTTATGAATGTCTTGAATGCCAGGAGATGGCCACTAAGGAAAAACAATTTGATAACGTTTGTACAGAAGCACTAACCCCCAAGTAAATGCCAATTGTTGCATTTCAAATACATATTCAAGAGTAACTCACCTGGGACAGACTACCTCCTCATTAAATGACAATAGTGTGTGGACTTGGTAAGATAACAGACATCACATATATGTCCTCTTCAACTGTTTTATTCAAAAGACAAGATGCGATATTATGCTGAAGCAGGTTTGGAAGTTCTCTTACAAGGTCCAAGTTACTCAACCTTGTTGACCTCCAGTATTTTCTCCAAAAGTTCTTGCTAGAACTTAAAAATTTCAAATGTATTTCACTGACAGAAGCCAATTTTCAGTGCCATGAATCAAGATTCAAATTCTAAAATGCAATACCGACTGAAGGTATAGAAGCAGAATGAAAATAAATGCTCCTTGAAAGTTGAAGATGCAGTTCTTAAGTATTTTGTGGCAAGAAAATACATTTCCTATATCATTCACATGTAGCTAAAAGCATTTTGCTTAAATGTCTTGAAAATGTCTCAGGGGAAAAGAAAGAAAACCTTCCCAGGAACACTAGTAATATAAAACTGGAAAAATCAAGTAATAATAAAATCTCCTTTACCTGGTTGAACCATCAGAACAGGTGAACACACACCCTGTGATGTGGACATCCAGCCATTTTGCTTTGAGAAGAGGTGTGCACTAGTTACCTCTGCATCCTGTGACCAAATACCTGAGAGAAACAATTTGCAGAAGGATTTATTGGGCTCATAGTTTCAGGGTATCTATTCAGTGGCTGCTTGTCTTCACTCACCTAGGCAGAGCATCATGGCAGTAGAAACATATGTTGAAAGAAGATGTTCACTTCATGGTAGACAGGAAGAAGAGAGAAGTGAAGGAATTAGGGACCAGGTACAACCTTTAAAGACCATCCCCCAGTGGTCTGCTTCTATCTATGCCCCAGGTCCTAAGACTCCAGACTCCTCAGTAGCACCAACTGTTCAACACATGAACCTTACCTATGGGAGAATTTCATATTCCAACCATAACAAGTTGTTTCCCACCAAGACAATAGAGCTTAGCGTAGGAGAATCCTTGAGGAGCCAAGCAAGCCAGATCTGACTAGCACATCAAGTGTTATGTGACTAGGAACTGTATCACAAACACCTCTAAGTGGAACTTAGGCAAAAGACAAGTTAAAACATTGAACCTTCATGTTTCTTTAAAACTGCAAGCCTTATATTTGATCTACCACCCTTTCACTGCTAGCTTCTTTTGACAGAAGAAAAATTAACAATGGTTTTATAGCCTAATACCAGGAAACGGAAGCTGTACTTTGGTCCTTGTTGAGAAAGTTGGGCTCCTCTCTTGTTATTATTGAACATGAGCTTAAGTGTTTTCTTCTGCCTCATCCATTCCTATATTACCAACCGTTTCCTTTGTGCATTTGTTCCATTATTGGTGTCTTTGTTCTTACCCTCTGTGATATACAAAGGACAGATTTTGTACCTTTGGTTTTCATCTGTATTCTCCTTTAGATGAAATTAGTTTTGTTCACGTAGTTTAAGCACTTTCCAGCCTCAGGACCAGCTCCTTTTTAAAGAGCTTAACTAGATCCGGTACTTCCGTTAGAATAAGGATTCCCAAATTACAGTCCTTGGGCTAAAAGTGGGCCATATTCTCTTTGTTAACAAGACATTATAGGAATACATGTGTGCAAATATCAGGAGGGGGGAATCACATATACAAAACAAAACAACAGGACACACTCAGAAATACATTCAAGATTGACAGTGGGCCATATGAGTGGACATATTGAAGGGTTCCAGGTTATTGTGGGGCTCATTCTTATGGAGTCTAAGTAAAGACATGTTTGATTTGGATGGTCCTCTATTTTGATTGACAGATTAAATTCTATAATCATTTCTCTACTACATATGTCCTGCTCATAACGCATCTGTATAGTCGGAAGGTTTCTCTGTTCCTGCCACACCCCCATAGTCCCATGGCCCGATTATAAAATAATCACTCAGAAGCTCATATTAATTTCAAACTATGTGGCCTAATGGCTCAGGATTCTTGATAGCCAGCTCTTATATCTTAAATTAACCCATTTCTATAAATGTATACTTTGCCACATGGCTTGTGGCTGGCTTATTGGTACCTTTACATCTTGCTTCTGATGGCGGCTAGCAGCGTCTGCTCCACTCTCCTTCCTTCTCTCCTATCTCTCTTGGATTTTCCTGCCTGGCTTTATCCTGCCCTGCCATAGGCCAATGCTGCCTTATTTATCAACCAATCAGAGCAACACATATGCAAAGCATACAGAAAGACATTCCACAACATTTCCCCTTTTTGTCTAATGAAAAAGGAAGGCTTTAACTACAACATAGTAAAATTACGTATAACATAACAGTTATTAAGCAAGAATCATAGTTACAATATCCAGTCCACTTATATTTGGCAAATTCAAAGAAAATATTTTATTTATCCTATTTGTGAGTCCAAAGTTTCATATCTACCTTACCTCTTATCATAACCAAGGAAATTCATAATTATAATTCAACTAGTCTTCAACTACATCAAAGACTCCAGAAGGATATAATATTACCTAAGTAAACAGGAAATGCATTGTAAGCAACTTCCAAAATTCTGGAAATGACAGAGACAGCTGCCTGCCTGGACAGTCATCCAAAGTCCCTCTGCAACCTTGGGGCATCCATCTTCAGCCTATAAGCCTAGAGTCTTTCAGTCATTTCTCCTTGTGTCCTGTAGAATATCTGGCAGTCTCTTCTGTGAAGCAGGAACCTGAAGAACCATCTTGTCTTGCAAAGTTCAGTGGCCACCTTCCTATGGGTACTGCATGTCCATTTTATACAACATACTGTCAAACAGTTGGCATAAGGGCACTTTTTTGTCCAGTGGCTGACTTTTGCCACAAAGAAAGCAAACTCCATAATGAGTTTCTTCAGTGCCCATTATCTTCTCTGAAGTAGATTGTTGCTGCCAGGAGCAGACATGTCTCAATGTCCAGAAAGTCAAAGTTCTTAAAACACTTTAAATGCCATATTCCGTAGGTCTTTGAAGTGTTTGAAGATTACTTACCTAACTGACATATATTTATGTATATCTAGGAAACTTAATTAATATGACTAACAAGTTTGATTATCATAGATGATTAACTATTAATCTGTATTTCTCAGCTATATACTATAATTTCAAATGAGTTGCACAAACAAAATACTTGAAACAAGAGTAGAAATATACATACAATATAACAAAATTAACTTTAAATTCGTATCAATAAACTAAAATCCACAGGATTGTAAAACATTTTTAAATAAGTTGTTGCTCTTTAAAAGTAGATTTACTAATCTACCTTTTTTTTAAATGGGAAAATAATCTTTATTTGGCTTGTGGAAAATAGACAGGATTTTAAGTCCAGCTACTAATAATAGGAAAAGACTAGTGTAAGTTTATGATTACAGATAAATCATTAAAATACCTTTGATATCAACTGATTACCCATCATCATTTGAAGTTCATCTTTAAAGTTACATACTGCTATGCATTATGCTTAGCTGTCATCAGGTTACTATGTAACCCAGAGTCAACTGTTAAAAGCTTGGTAATGTCCCATTACAGTTTCAATCTACATGAACTGAAACAATTCCTTCAGCCTATGGATCTGTGATCCAGCTCTTTGTCATTCTAATGAATTTTTCCATCTTCTCGTGGATATTATATATATGTACTCTATATCTCCTTGCAGGTGTCTTAATTTATAATGGAGTGTGTTGATAGGGTTATTTGTCAGAAATGTTCACAGATCATGTCATATATACAATGGAGAACTTCTTTCCATTGTCTCCCATAAGAAATGAGGCTGGCTATCCCTGTCCTTCAGAGCCATCGTGCCCTGGAAAATTTGGTTCCTCATTATCACCACAATTTAAGACTGTTGTCAGTGTCCATCTGTCTCCTGGAGATCATCTGGGAAAACAGCTTGTTTCTGAGCAGTGCTACTATTACCTCTCTTGCAATAGAGGTGTCAAAGAAATCCTTGATGCACAACCTTATAGGAAGATCAACATGATTTCAATGATTGCCTTGTATATTTTTAGTTTCCTGATGCAGGACCCAATTATTATCAAGTGGAGTGGTACTTGTTCCAAACTCTATACCCTGTTTGGCTCTGTTTTGGCCTATGCTGAGACATTTTGCTCAGCCTTGGTGTAGGGAGGAAAGGGCTGGACCTGCCTCACCTGAATCTACCAGGCTGAACTGAATCCCCAGGGAGGACCTTGCCTTGGAGAAGGTGGGAATGGGGGGTGGATGGGGGGGAAGGTTGAGGGGTAGGAGGAGAGAGGACAGGGGAATCCATGGCTGATATGTAAAATTAAATTAATTATAAAATAAAAATATAAAAAAAATTAAAAAAGAAAACAAACAGGCTTCTATGGGATAATAAAGAAAATAAAAATGAACACATCGGAATTGGACATAGTAAACAAACAGGAGGAAAATAGCCCAAGAAAAGTCATGAGATATAGAGAACCACTTATTTACACACTCATGACTCCCATAAAAATATTAAACTGGAAGTCATAACATATATGCTAAGGAACTGTAGGGTAAAACGACAAATATGTATGTGTGTAACTAATCTACCCTTTCATCCTATCATATCTATATCCTATATTTCTATATCACAGCTGAGTCAACTGCATGCCCAATTGTGTGTAAGCATAAGATGGTAAATAAATTATTTTCTCTAAAAGCTCATTCGGAGATATAGTTTTGCCTTACAGTGCCTACATCCCAAACCAGTCTAGGCTGATTTGGTCCCTCCTGTTCTTGTATCCGGACACAACCAAAATACGACTGAGTAGAATCTCCTAAGTATGGTCATTTAGGGGAAGATAATGTTCAGAATGGGGTGTGCATGCACCTTGATGGGGTCCAAGGTTGCTAATGAGTCTCTAGGTACACTTTTAAGGGCGGGGTGTATATGCAGGTAGTAAGCATCTAAGACTGTTGATGTATTATGAAGATGAAAAGGTGCATGGCCCAAGCCACGTGGAGTCTTATAAACTATCTATTCTTGCCTGCCTCTTTTCTTTCTTCCTTCCTTTTAAAGAAATTCTGTGTTTCTGCTCTCAGGTATATTACTATTACTACTCTAGCTATATTATGGTATCCTATTATCTGAAGTGACTTTTTCACTACCTTGTCTTCTATTTTATAATTATACTGTGCAGCCATGTATATTTTATGCTGTACAAATACCCTGGAATAAAGAATAAAATACTACGTGATAAAATCTGTGTAATAAAATATGATGAGTAAAATAATTAGCTGTAGATAATGGAAAGATTTCCCATATTCATTCTGACTATCTACTTACAAAATTGCCTCAGAGAAAACTAAGCACAGGGGTGGAGTGTCCCCAAAGAGAAAGGCGACAGGTCTAGGGTTGTTCTCACATTTGAAATTAGCTCACAGAGGAGAAACAAGCTGAAAACATTCCGTAAAGAGTAAAAACCACATGACTTGTATCATCCAAGACATGAAAATGTTTCAAGAAAGGAATGTTAAACACTGACTTGTGCTGAAAGATTACCAAAGGACAGAAGTTTGGTAAAAGGTGAGTTGCTGACGGCCCATGTAAAAGCAGTATCAGTAACACAATTGATTTATGAACCTTACCAGGATGGGCACTAGCATTTAGTATTTATGTGGGAGTATAATGTGGGTCATGAAACTAGAAAAAAGGCCATGAGAGGGGAAAAGGGATTTTGCAGGGGTGCAAAGAGTACTAGATTAAATGTAGTGTGAAGATGAACAGGGAGGTATTGGGGATGGGATGCGATGGTGGGGAGGGGGCAAGAGGAGCAGAGGAAGAGAATCAGCAAACGCAAGGACAGTGTGTAAACATCAAAAATAGAACTGTTCATTTGTACGCTGATACAAAATTACATTTAAAAAAATGAGACTGGTCGAGAAAGGCAGCAGGATGATAGAGCAAGAGAAACAGAAGCTTGAGGGTTTTCATTCCATCATGGAAATCGCAAGAACAGATTGTCTATTGAAGGGAATGGACCACTAGACAGATATTAATAATGCCTCAGTCCCGTTATGGTCACTGGATAAAAAGAACTTTGTGAAGAAAGGTGTGCAGACTTCCGAAGAAATGTAAAGGAACTGACCTTGATGGAAGATAAGACAATTGTTGTGATTGAAGGAAGGTCAGAGCAAACAGACATGGAGGTAAGCTGACAGACACGGTAGTCATCTCTTGCTTCTTTTGCAATAACGTACAGGAAAGGTAAGAAGAAATTAAGGGCTTAAGAAGAGATCTGAAATAATGATCTTAAGAAATGAACATCCCAGGTTTATTTTTGCAGATATGAAGAGCAATTTACAGTTAGTGAGCATGAACATAAAGTCAGGCCTATTAGCAATTTTAACACCTTGAATTGAGGCTGCAGGCAGAAATTAGGTTGATAATAGGTTTAACTAGATTTAGAAATTTACTTGTGAGACTCTCTCTTTTATTATTCCTTCTAGATACATGTTCCTTACCTGAAACAGCAGTTTTTGGAAAAGGTAAAACCATAATGCTGAGAGGATAATTGCAAAGAGGAATAAACCCACATGCAAGCTTGAGTGATTCCATTCATAGTGAGCCCTGCTTTTGAACATCAGCTTGGCGCTACCACTTTAAGAGAAGGCTGGTTCTAGTCACAGGCTTTAGATGCTCTATTCTTGTACACATTGACCTGGTCTTTGTTTTTGGACTTAAAGAATAATATGCATGTCCATATCCCATGAGGGGAAATGAACAAAAATAAAACTGGTATCAACGAAATCCAAAGATGTCATAAAGGATATGATTCTTAAAGCCTGTAAGTCATGGATTGCTTATCCAAAGAGGAAGATAACTAAGCCAAGAGTTGACCTATGCTTTTATACAACGGCTTAAGAATGTTGACTTTGTTTCCAAATGTAGTCATGTTTGGGAATGGAACTTCACCAAGAGCTGGAGGTGAAATTCACTGATGTGTTGAGGATTCCTTTTGTTTTATGGTTCCAGAGTAGATTAATGCTCCAGTGACAGTTACTCATTCATCCAAGCTCATGGAATTTGGACTGCAATTTAAGTTCAATATATGCAAATGAGAAAGTGCAAAGGAATGCTTTAGTGGACTCAAGGTCTATATGACCAATAGAGAAGCTTGCGTGTTTATGCTTCATGTAATTTTGCTATATTTTGCTTTTCAGATAGGGTCTTGAACTCATTAGATAAATGAAGATATTCTGAACTTTTAATCATCCTGTGTCCACTCTTAGAGCATCTCCATGCTGGTTTACATGGTACTAGGGGTCTAGTTTAAAACTTCCTGCTTACTAGGTGAGAACTCTCTGAACTGCACTACATCCATGGGGTGCTCTTCAGTCCTATCACCAAAAGTTCATGTAGTTGGATCTGACTTGTTAAATACATAAATGTCCTTGAGGGATATTGATTCTTCGTGGTCTTATATTTTCTGTGTTTGGTTTAAATATTAAAATATTTTATACATGTATTGGTACATTTTCTTTGCTCTTTGGTTTTCAGAAAAAATTGTGTCGAGTTAGTAATACCTTTTCCTTACATATTTATAGACTATGTCCATGAAATTATCTGAATATAGACTTAAGGAAAGTTTCTAAAATATAAATTCAATTAATATGCATAAAACTACTAATAAAATTACCCCTTATTAACCCTAATATACCTAATATATTTCTCTGTTTTACTTGATCAATATTATTATAGATTTATTAATCGAATTGCCTTTCCCCAAAAATCAGGATTAGAGCTATTCATTATTTCTGCTGTTCATCTTGTTACTTTGTTTCCATTAATACCTGCTCTGATTCTCAATAGTTTCTTCTTTGTGCTAATCACATTGTTTCTTAGTCTGTTTTCTCCAGATTGAAACAAAAGTCACCTCAGTTAATTGTCAAAGTTCTCAGGCCGAACATTCGAGTCTCTCTTGGCACCCTACCACCACCTTGCATCAGTTTACTAGGAAATTCTCTTGATTTCTGTTCATATCTAACATAATCCAGTGTTTCTCACTCATCTTCAGTGTGACAATTCTGGTCCACTTCATAGCTGGCATTTGCCTGACTTATTGCAGTAGATCCCAACTGACTGTGCTTCTCTCTTGCCTACCCTGTGATATAATCGCAGTACACAACATGAAGGATTCCTTTAAGAAATGTAAGCCAGATCACATTACACTTCTGCTCAAAATCCTCCAACAGCTTCTCATCATCTCAAGCCGAACACCTTATTATGGATCATTGCTAAGCCGTCAGTCCCTCTATCATTTCTCTGTCCTCTTACTTACGTAATCCCACATTGTATTATTCACACAGAGCAGGTGTCTTCTCTCCACATAGGCTCTTCACATAATTTCCTCTAGAAAAGAATGTTCCTCAGCTCAGTCTGTGACTGTTATTCTTCATCTCTTCCAACTCTTTGCTTGGTTGACCATTTGCATTTGGCTGTTACCATTAGCATGCCTCTCTCTCTCCCTTACAAAAATAAAACCCTTCTCCTCAGAGCTGCTGAGCTCTGCCTTGCTCTGTTTTGTTTTCTGTATACTAAACCTCTTTTCTCTGTGGTTTGTAACAACTTCCCATCTAGATTTACAGACTGTCTCACCAATGTTGTCTGTTCTATTTCTCAGAGCCCAGAATATATCATCCTCAAAAGAATAGTTCTTGATTAACTAATAAAATTTGAAAATGTCTGTAGAGTATTCCATGCTGTCAATAAAGAAGTGCACCCCTTACCTGAATCCACAGGTAATTGTAACAAACCATCTCAGATGTAAACATGTGCATACTTGCTTTGGTCTATATAGTTCTCTGGTTAAATGAGTTTTTGTTGATTTTTACCTAACTTCAGTGGGCTTCTGCTTCTATTTGGTTCTTTTGGGGTCTCTCCCAGCCTCCTAAAACAGTTTGATTACAGAAACCAACAGCTAGAAGGGGCATTAGCTAACACTGATCTGAGTGTGCAGATCTGCGACTATGAAAACATCACTCTGTGTCCCCTGTTAGTGCAAATTCTGAGGCCTACTTCCCACTGCAGCACTGCTGTGCATATAAACACAGTGAAGCTTTGCAGAACTTTACACTCATGCTTGGATTCTTTCTCTCTTAAAATCTTCTTTATTCTATGCAATCTACTTTATTCTATAGGGCCTTCCTTAAATTTTTGCATCAGAACTGATTCTGAAGACTGAGATAAGGTAGTCTATTTAAAGTTCATTCCTAGGAGATGAATTCTTAAAGAAAGCAGAGCTCACACTTTGAAAGTTCTTGGTCAAATTTCTAATGAGGGTTCAGCCAGAAGGAAGGGAGACAAAATGAAATGTATGGTGTCTATATTTGGTTGAATGAGTATGGAATGTACTAGTTAAAACAGTACAGATTACTAGTGTTTTTCAGTCTCTCAGAAAGGAAATATTTTCTAATATTTTAATTCAAAGTTTTTTCTATGTAGGCTTTGCTAATTTTACATTAACAATAGGATATGAGCTGTACTAACACAACAACAATTCCCTATTCCCTCTGGTTTCTCGACTTAAGAGAACTTTATGGCTTATATGTGAAACTAAAATATGCTCATGAAAGGCAGGCAAATAGTAATAGCATGTTCCTAATGATGCTCTCTAGCCCCGATTAGTGACTACAGTAATGCTATTGTGGACTGGGTTCTTGTTCCAAGTACCTGTAAACGAGACTAGCCAAAGGATAAATATGGAGAATATGGAAAAGATATTTATTCTTAGACTAAATAACTGGCCAAGAAGAAAAGTGGAAGAAATATCAGGGCAATCACAACTTGCTACTCTTGCAGAGTGGAAAGGAAAAGAGGATTAGTGTTGCTTTTTACAGAATGATGTCCCATTTTAAATTCTCCGAGGACTTTTGTAACTGCAATTATCGCTATACAGGTAAGTGAGATGATGGGGAGTGATATTAATCAGTATATATATATATATATATATATATATATATATATATATATATATATATATATTACTAATCTAAATAAGAGTGCTTACAGTATTTTTGTGGCTGACTTCCTCACACACACTGTGTGAGAATGAAGCTGTTAAATGGAGCAAACAGGAACACCTCAGCTCCATCAGTGAGAATGCTTCCTTAAGGCTGATGATCTCTCCTGCACTTGCTTTTTAAAGCGGTCTACCTACTCTCACTTAGTACTAAGGAAAAAGATCTGTCTACAACCAAAATGAGAATTTTCTCTCTCTTCATGTTTTAAGGATCTTGCTTTGGCAAGAAACACGGAATTCACGAACTATTTCTGCTTAATCTTTCTTGATTTCTGTTCATTTATTATAACAAAGCAATTGAGAAATATTTAAGTAAAACTACCAAAATATTTGGCAATATATTTAAAAGTGCTATTAATTCAACTCATTAATCCTTATTAAAGTTGTAATGCTTTAAATTAATTGACTCGAGGCCATAGCACATTAAGCAAATGTCTACTGGTGTATGTATTTCTGCAACAGCCTAACAATGTTCTCTCTCTCTGTTTCCCTGTCTCCGTCTCTCTCTGTCTCTCAGTCTGTTTTCCTGTCTGTCTTCCATCTGTCTGTTTCCCATCTCTATGGCTGTGTGACTTTGAGCAGGATAGTTCCATTTCTCTTGGCCTCAGTTTCCTTAGCCAAATGAGGGACAGGGAATAATGTAATTACTATCAGACTCTCTATTTCAATCTGAAATCACTTACAAAGGCCTAGTTACTTCTAAGAGTTTTCTGGAAAGCAGTGGTCCAGAGAGGCCAAGAAGAAAGAGAGTGTAGCTCTTTCCCATGTCCCCTGAAAATGGACAGAACCTTAGCATTTCAGAGCTCTTATGATGTCCCCATTTATGCTTCCAAGTCTTGACTTAGTCCATATTTCTCAGAAACAAGCATAGAGGGTTTTTAAGTACTGATTTTACCTAACTTTCAGCCCAACATACCCTTTCCCTGTGTTTCCTCTGATAATTATTTGCTGAAAATTTTTAATACTGCATCTGACCCTGGGCATGTACTTCTTGACCTTCTTTGACTCAAAATCTCACTCATATTCAAATTTTACCCTGACTACCTCCCCATCAGAATACAAAGCCTTTCCCCCAGAATGTACACAATCTACATTCGTTTCTTTTTTCTCTCCCATGTCCCAAACAACCACGAGCAAAGGAATCGTGACCTCTTCATCAACTCAACTTCATCGTAATTTGTGTCTCTACCTCCTTGCCCCATATATGCTCCTGACCATAGCTCTGTAGTAGTTATTTGTAACCTTATCATCTCTCAAGGACTTTGAAATAAAAACCACGATTCCTCATTGGTTTCTTTGCAAATGTCTACCACAAAGGACAGTTATATAGACTGCACAATTAGAGCTTGATTATGGAGCTGTCAATGGTCACTCAGAATCCAACACTTTTCCATACACCGTCACCATCAATCCCCTGACTTTGTAAACTGAAAACATAATCCATTTCCCTTCTTCCTTGCCATTTGCTCCAGGATTCGGCATTAGGAGCCAGCCTGCAGTTTAAATTGCCAGGAGGGAATCAAGACTTTGATTACAGCTGTCACTTTCCTTCTCTGTTGGCTTCCTCGGGGTTTGTTTCTTTATTGAGGCATTCTCCCAGGAGTCGCATACTCAGCTACTGTTTACACTTATAATTATTCATGTCATTAGCAAATTTATTTCACCTCTCATTAGAATATACTAAAATGCTCGTACTGAAATAGAACAAGAAAACCAATAAAACATCACACCCAATATCCTCAGATAATCTGAGGAGAGCAGAGGGGATTTTACTTCAAAGGGGGCAAGACAACTGAAGAGAGACAATTCTGCCAGGCGATCACGTTGGCTTTTGTAATTGGTTTGAAGAGAGGGAATGTGCCTCTGAAGTTGAGGTGAAGGAAAGCGAAGTGAGAATTAATCCTGGTGGTGCTAGAGAAAGTTAAAGCCAAGAGGTAATTGACATTTTTTTTTCAAAGGAGCCTCAGATTAGCTATACCCACAGGGAGTTTATGAAATTATAACCAGGACCTAATAGTAATAGTGACATTTCTCTGAAAGATTTCATCCGGCTGTCTGGAGCCCAGGAGACATGTGCTTCCAGACCTTCCAGAAACTGTGGTCCTTCGAGGGGATAAAGGACTCAATTATTTTTTGAGATGCTCATTAAGCCTTATAGCAATATAAAAAGGTGATTTTTTTTCACTTATCTAATCTAAAAGTGTCTTATGATACTTTTATATGTATTATTAATTATATATTGCTGCTTTTCTAGGAACTTTGCACTAAACAATAAACAAAAGATAGAAATTCCCTTAATTGTATTTGTACAAAAATTTATGTGAAAGGAAAATGGTAGATTATTAAAATGAAATATATAATATTACTGGCACTGTAGAGAAAAAAGTATAGAGTAGATTTCACCAGAAGAGAGTTAAGAGAACACTCTTTATGAAACCAGGAGAGAAGAATGTGCCTACAGAGGGAGCGTCCAGGCCTGAGGAGGGAATTTGGCTGGTTTGTAGAAGAAAGAGGTAGGAATGACCGGAAAGGGAAAGAGCAAAATGAGAAACAGAGAGGGGGAGGATGGGCCTATGTCAGACAGCTTCCTCTGGGTCACTGTTGGGATGGCGGGCTTAGAATGACTGACATGGAGAGTGATGAACATTTTGAAGTGAGTTATGAGTTGGTGTGGTTTATATGTTAATAGATCATTGTCTGAGAAAGCAGACGGAAGGAAGAATAGACAGGAAGGACACTGAGACTGAGAAAGCCACTGTAGCAATCCAGGCAGCAGAGGAAGTAATGGGTTGTAGTAACAGGAGCCAATGTCAGTGCATTGACACATAAGTTTTGTTGGTTGGTTCAATAGGTGGATGTATAAAAGGATTCATAGATGGTCGCCAATTTCTAGCTTGATAAATTTCCGATGTTGTTAAGTAGGGTCCCCATTTACTGAGATAAGCACCCCTTGCAGAATTGAAACATGAGGAGTTTGAATGGAAGAAACATTTTGTGTCATTTCCTTGGGGTAGGAATGCTTTGGCAGTCTACAGGAAAACACAGAGAGTTCAGGTTACACAAGACACGGTGAATGCGGAGGGAAATAGAGAAATGCATTGTAATACCAGCCATAGAGTACTGCGATAGAGCAGGGCAACGCTGGTCTTCACACATGTTCTTGGGCGTCTTCGATCATCTCCGGCATGGCCAGGTTGCTTTGCTTCAGCCTGAGTTCTGCATGAGACTTGGATGTTAAAGCTCTGAGGCCACACGCAAACTAAAGCATAATATTTGCATCTCATTTTAGAAGTTCCAAGGGCCTCAGTCAGCTTTGCATCTCTGCCCTTCTGTTCTTCCCTGGAGCCTGGGTGTGGGAGATGAAGGGGACTGCTTCTTGTGTGTACTAGATGAGAAAAGGTGACCTGTCCACCAGTGTTTATCACCTTGACGAAAAACAAGTAGAAAGCAAACCGAAACAAAGCGAGACTTCCTAAGTCAGGCCAGAGGAATCTTCCTAAGTCCGTCCAGGTCTGGTCTCTGCCCTTTAACTGGCTCCTCCGTGTGACCGCCAGCTGCCAAATGCTGAGGCAGATTATTTCTTAGCATAATTCCTAAGTTCTACAGTGACTTGAGATGTTTGTATACAAAGCCATGATGCCCATTCATTGTTTGTATACATAAAAACTAATAGTTTGCCTGAATAAGGTATTTTCTAAGAAGGGGTGTACGAAAGCCCTAGAATTTAGAACCCCGTCCTTATTGGCCAATTAGAGCAACAACTATGTGGTGATATATTGTGTTCTCTAATAAAATTTACCTGAAGATCAGAGAGACAAAGGAACAAGCCATAGCTACCTCTTACCTCAAGGACTCCTCAGCCTGAAAAGGCTCCAAGCCGAAAAAAGCCTCTAGCTAAAAGGGATGCTTCTGCTGAAAAGCCTTTAGTTCCTGTCTCCTCATGCCTTATATACCTTTCTCCGCCCAGCTATCACTTCCTGGGGTTAAAGGTGTGTGCCACCACTACCTTGTGGTGGTATTTTACTTGTACTGAAATGTGATTTTAATTGTATGTTAATAAATAAAGTTGCCTGGGGGTCAGAGCTATTAGAGCCATAGCAAGAGCGTGGCGGTGGTGGCGCACACCTTTAAGGACCTGGAGGGCGGTACATACAGGCAGTGACGAGGCAGTCACATGTTTGGGTTTACAACCAATGAGAAGGCAGAACAGCTAGACTATATAAAGACATACACACAGGAAGTAGCCCCTTTTCAGAGAGCTCTCTTGGCTGAAGAGGATCGCTGAATCAGGAAGGGTGAGGCTCTTAGCTCTGACCTCTTGGCTTTCTTCTCTGAATCGGCTCTGTGTTTCTTATTTAATAAGATGGTTGGTTACATCTACATTTGGCGCCCAACGTGAAAAGAATCCATTAAAAACCGCTTAACTTGGCTTGGCAGCAGGTCCGGTTTCCTGCCAGGGCGGCCGGCAGGTCTGGTTTCCCGCCAGGGCAGCCGGCTCCCTAGCCCGGGCCCAGGTTGGCTTGGCCTCAGGCCAGACTAACCTCGAGCTACTTGCTTAAAGCCAGTGCTACAAACAACTCAGGCCTGCCTTGCCGAACAGGGCCCCTGCCTGTAAAGCCAACGCACGTGGTTGGAGCTTAAGGTAGCCAGAACCAAGGCTTGACTAGGCTCAAGCGGGAACACGTGGCTGGATTCAAGCTCTTAGGCAGAACTTGTGGCTACGGTTCTTGCGTGTTCTCTCTCTCTCTCTCTCTCTCTCTCTCTCTCTCTCTCTCTCTCTCTTTCTCTCTGGATTCACACTTCGGACACTAGGTGGCTGTTTTGAAATTCCCTCGGATTTGTACTGTTCTACAAGGACTTGGTAAGTCACTTAACATATCAAATATTTTAAAGGAAACTATTTAAAAGAGAAATTTTTTTCCACATTTTAAAAAAAATGGGTTTTCTGTGTTCATTGGAAGAAAATTGGGCTTTGTTTGCAATTTTAGGCAGTCTGACAATGGAACAGCTATATGAGAAGATTAATGCTGATCGAATTATGCATTTTATTACTATGCTTATCCTCAGTTTAATATTTAAAAAGATAGTCAATTTAAGTGCCAGGGTGACAGCTTTAGAAAAACTTGTTAAACCTGTAAAAACTCAGACAGAAGAAACTAACAGTGAAGTTGCTTCAAGATTGGATCATAGGGTTACAGAAAGAAAGCCTGTTTTCACACAGTCACCCTTAGTTTGTCCAGTAACCGTACAGCAGTTGCCTGATCAAATGACTACACAAAATATTTGGGCTCCAATTGAAATGTTAGATTTACGAAGGTTTAAGGAGGCAATAGTATCTTATGGCATGCATTCCCCATATGTAAAGCAAATGTTAAACTCTTGGTCAACATATAATAGGATTGTACCACAGGACTGGCAGGAGCTGGCACAAGCTGTTCTTGAACCCAGTCAAAGGCTTCAGTGGCTAACTTGGTTCAAGGATGAAGCTAAAAACATAGAAAAACAGTGGAGGGATAAAAGAATACAAGTCTGCCAGGATCAGCTTATTGGAGAAGGTCAATATGCTTCAGCACAAACACAATGTTTATATGATGTCCAAACCCTAATTTTATGTCGAACAGCAGCCTTGAATGCATGGGACAGAGTTGAGGAACCAGGAAAAAAAACTGAGTCATTTACAAAGGTTGTACATGGCCCAAAAGAATCTTTCACAGATTTTTTTACAAAGACTGGCTTCAGCAGTAAAGAGAATGGTCCAGGATTCAGAAGCTAGTAAGATAATAATTGAATCTTTGGCCTTTGAGAATGCGAATGCAGCATGCAAAACAATAATCAGGCCATTAAAGGCAAGATCTGCACCTTTGGAAGATTGGATTAGAGACACAGTTAATGCTGAAGCTCATGAGCATGATGATACATGGGTAGGAGAAGCAATTTCAAAAGGTTTGAGGAATGTTAGATGTTTTGGATGTGGAAAGCAAGGACATTTGAAAAGGGACTGTAAACAGGTCATTCCTAGAAACAATGTTTCTTCAAGGAACAATGGCAACAGAATGCCCCTTCCTTCTGGAGTATACAGAAGGTATGGTAAGGGAAAACACTGGACCAATGAATGTAGATCAACAAGGGACAGACAGGGTAATCCTTTGCCTCAGTCTTCGGGAAACTCCCAGAGGGGCCTCATGCAGGCCCCAATAGCAAATCCAGTTCAAACCTTTCCTGCAGTCATAGAGGAAACCCTTATTCAGAGCAATTAAATAACCAAATGCCTATTGGAATAAGTCATGCTGGTCAGGATAATGAAACAGAGAGAATAGAAAATTCAGGAGAAAACATAAAGAAAATTTTTTGGCAAACTTCTATTAATGAACAAAGACCAAAATTATCAATAAAAATAAATGGTGTTTTGTTGTCTGGTCTGGTAGACACAGGTGCGGACGTTACCATAATTGCACCAGAATTTTGGCATCCAACTTGGCCTCTTCAGGAGGTAAACGTTCAACTATTAGGAATTGGGACGTTATCTCAGGTGAAACAGAGTGCAAGATGGCTCGAATGTATAGGTCCAGAAGGACAGAAAGGAAAATTGAAACCATATGTGGCTAACATAGCTATGAACCTATAGGGTCGAGACTTGTTGCAACAATGGAATACTCAGATTAACATCCCTCCAATCTCAGAAACAAATCATAAACTAGCACATGTTTCTGAGAGAAATATTAGAAGGCATTATTCTGAGTGGTCACCAGCCATCCATATTATACAAGAACAGGGCACAACAACTGATGATCTTCCAAAGACACCAACAGCTCTACCTTTAAAATGGTTAACAGACAAGCCTGTATGGGTCCAGCAATGGCCTTTAACAACAGAGAAACTCCAGGCTTTAGAAGAGCTGGTAGAAGAGCAGTTAAATGCTCAGCATATTGAGGAATCAACCAGCCCTTGGAATTCTCCTGTATTTGTTATTAAGAAGAAATCTGGTAAATGGAGAATGGTAACAGACCTTAGAACAATTAACAAAGTAATTCAGCCAATGGGCTCTCTACAATCTGGAATTCCTTTGCCTACTCTGCTACCAAAAGGATGGCCTCTCATAGTTATTGATTTAAAAGACTGTTTCTTTTCAATACCCTTACAAGAAAAAGACAGAGAAAGATTTGCTTTCACCGTGCCTACTTATAATAATTCTCAACCGGTTAAAAGATTTCAATGGAGGGTCCTCCCACAGGGAATGTTGAATAGCCCAACTCTGTGCCAATGTTTTGTACAACAGCCATTGGAAGTAATACGTAAAAAATTTCCTAAATCTATAATTTATCATTATATGGATGATATTTTACTAGCTGACTCAAATGCAGATACTTTAGAAAGAATGTTTGAAGAAGTAAAGAAAATTTTGCCTTGCTGGGGATTACAAATTGCTCCTGAAAAGATACAAAGAGAGATTCTATTAATTATTTAGGATATAAAATAGAGCTACAAAAAATTAGACCCCAAAAGGTGCAAAGTAGGAGAGATCGACTACAGACTCTTAATGACTTTCAAAGATTATTTGGAGATATTTCTCATCTACGAACTATTGTTGGGGTAAAAACTGATGAACTGCATAATTTGTTCAAAACCTTAGAAGGTGACAAGGACTTAAATAGTCCAAGAGTATTATCACCTGAAGCTGAGAAAGAATTGGCCTTGGTAGAAAAGAAAGTACATGAAGGGCACGTGGATCGTATTGATCCAAAGCTGGATTGCATTTTGGTTATTTTACCTTCTAGGCATTCTCCTACAGGAATATTAATGCAGAGGGAAGATATTATATTGGAATGGATATTTTTACCAAATAAACCAAATAAAAAATTAAAAACTTATGTAGAAAAAATCTCTGACTTGATTTGGAAAGGAAAATTGAGACTTTGTCAATTAGCAGGAATAGACCAAGCAGAAATTGTCATACCTTTAACTAAGGAGGACATTGAAAAATTATGGACAGAAAGTGAACCTTGGCAAAGAGCTTGCAGTAATTTTTTGGGAGAAATTAACATTATATATCCCAAAAGCGATAGAATTGATCTTATAAAGAGAGCTGATTGGATCCTGCCTCGAATTGTACGGAAGAAACCCATATCTGGAGTTCGTACATTTTATACAGATGCCAACAAACAAGGAAAGGCAGGTTACAAATCAGAAAATTTAAGTAAAGTGGTTCAAAGTCCTTATAATTCAGTTCAGAAATCAGAATTGTATGCTATTCTGTTGGTATTAATGGATTTTTCAGAACCTCTCAACATAGTAACTGACTCTCAGTATGCTGAAAGAGTAGTATTACATATTGAGACTGCAGAATTTATCCCTGGTGCTTCAGAATTAACTTCACTATTTATTCAATTACAAGATACAATCAGGAAAAGGAGTCATCCTTTATATATAACTCACATTCAATCCCATACTGGTCTGCCAGGCCCTCTAGCACAAGGCAATGATGAGATTGATAAAATATTGATAGGAAATGTTCTGGAGGCCTCAGAATTTCATAAAAAAACATCATGTCAATAGTAAAGGTTTAAAAAAGGATTTTTCCATAACCTGGCAACAAGCCAAAGAAATAGTAAAGAAATGTCCTACTTGTTCCTTCTACAATCAAATGCCATTACCAGCAGGATGTAACCCAAAGGGTACTCAAAGGAATGAAATCTGGCAGATGGACGTGTTTCACTTTGCAGAATTTGGAAAACTGAAATATGTACACCACACTATCGATACTTATTCAGGATTTCAGTGGGCAACTGCTTTGAGTTCTGAAAAAGCTGATTCTGTAATCACTCATTTGCTAGAAGTTATGGCCATCATGGGTATACCTGCACAAATCAAAACTGATAATGCTCCATTATATGTCTCTGTTAAAATGAAACAGTTTTTTGCTTATTACAATATAAAGCATATTACAGGCATACCACATAATCCTACAGGTCAAGCAGTTATAGAAAGATCAAACAGAACTCTAAAGGATATGCTAAATAAACAGAAAGGGGTAACAAAAACCCCCAGAAACAGACTTCATAATGCTCTATTAACTTTGAATTTTCTTAATGCCAATGAGAAAGGAAGAACAGCTGCAGAGAGACATTGGATAATAGAAAAAACTACAGAATTAAATCAGCCTATATACTTTAAGGATGTGCTGACCTCAGAATGGAAACCAGGGTATGTGTTACGTTGGGGACGAGGTTTTGCTTTTGTTTCTACAGGAGAAGATAAGTTGTGGGTACCATCAAAATTGATAAAGGTTCGATTTGAACAAGAGAAACCTCTTAATTAGAGGAGGTGATAGTTCTTCAACCAGCATGAACATCCAATTTAAACTAACTTATACCAGTAACTCATGTCTTTTCATTTAATCAGATAATAACTTGCCAAAAAAGAACATCCCCAAAATTAGTCTTTGTTTTTGTCTTTTAGGAGAATGAAGGTTAAGGAATCTGAAGAACACAGGACAAATGAGGCAACTGAAGAAAAGGGACAAATCATCTATCCCAGGAAACAGAGTGAAATGGCGTATGGGTATATATTATCTAAAAAATTTTATGTCTTCCTAAATGTTTGTTTCTGCTTTTCTCTTAAAGTTTAACACTATTGGTCTTCTAATAGTCCCAGTTCAATTAAAATTTAAAGCTGACTTTGGAGTTGGAGAATGGCTCTCTCCTTCTTTAAACTCAAGTATGTTGTTAAAAGGAAAATGCAAACTCCCTGTATCATGCCAGAATAAAAGAGCCATCTTCTGCTATGGGACAGGAGAAAAGCCAAATTAATTAAGGGACTATTCTATTACTAATCTCAACTCTTTGATTCTATTCTGATTCTTTAAAACTTTTCTTAAAGTATAAATTTTATATCAAAATTTACAAGATTAATATATATAGATATATAGATATATATACATTTTAAACTTTGTTAAGATATGAATGGTCATATAGAGTACTAATTAATTCTAGAAAAAAGGCTTCAATTAGCTGCATATATATGTCTTTGTGTTCGAGTCTCTTATCAGTTTTCTGCAGGAAATCACGGCCAGGCCTAACATCAACTGAAGTCTCCAGAAAGAAGTTGGGGCCCCACAACAACAACAATTCCACGTGGACAATATTAACATCACTAAGCTGACAAACATCATCTACAGATCAGCTTTGAACTACAAGGTGCTCAGAGCAATTTTGAGATGACCAGCTGAGATGATCCAGTCTCAAAGACTACTTGAATAAGGACTTGAGATAAACACTGAACTTTGGCATTATACACAGACTGGATAATGAAGGATATAGTTACCTTTCCTAGAATTTGACAATTAACCTAAAATTTTTCTTTCAGGATAAAGATAACTTCGCCCATACCCAGCAGGAAGCAATTTTAAGAATACGACGCCCACATTCCCAAAGAGGTGGTGTGGGGCGGGTGGTTTTTTGGTGTTTTTAATGGGTTTTGGGTCTGGGATAATTTTCATTGTTTAGGGGAGTTGGTTACAAGTTGTTGTCAAGGGTTAGGAAAAAGGCTAAGCAAAGGAGATTAGATTAAAAAAAAGAGAGAGAAAGAAAGAAAAGAAAAGAAGAAAAAGACAATTACTAGTTTTAAATACTTTACATTGGATTGGATTGTTTTATATTGTATACAAATTATATATATTGAAATTGATATTGTTAGAAAATGCTATATGTATATTTCTAATTGTACTTATACCGTTCATTTAACAATGCAATTTTCTGATCCTTGAATGTTATTATTACCAACTATTAGGATATAAAGAAATGAAAGTTAGTAGTTAGACATTACAATAGAACTTGTAGTCATATTAGATATGTTTTAAAAATTGAGCAGATATATTTTAGACAGGTCATCCTCAAACCCTTCAGAAATCTACAGAATACGGCATTTAAAATGTTTTAATAACTTAGAAAATTTTTCTTTTTTGTTATGATTATGAGACATGTCGGCTCCTGGCAGTACCAATCTACTTCAGAGAAAATATGGGCATTGAAGAAACTGCATATGGAGTTAACTTTCATTGTGGCAAAAGTTAGCCACTGGATAACAAAGTGTCCTCGAATCAACTGCTGACAAAATGGATAGACAGGACATGAAACAAAGGACTACTGATTCTTTCCTAAACAAGTCTGGTTATGGCTTTATCAAAAGGCATCTTCTGAGGCCAGGACAATATGGCACCATCCCTGAAGTGGCCTTAGCAACTCGGAAAAGGTACAGTGCCCTTTTCTTCGAAGGCAGCTGAACAGGCAGTGGGCCGATGGCTTCTGATGTGCAATGGAACAGCAGCTGAAACAGTTATTCTTGAAGAGTAACTAAGCTCACGCCTCTCAATAGTAGACTGGCATTTGATAGAGGGATGTGGAGAAGAACGGGATGCTGAGATGAAGCCATATATACACAGCCAAGAAGAATGGACAGCTGAATTAAAAAACCATCAACAATTTCCAGAATTTAAAATCCTGAATCATGACATGACACTAGTGGAATTCAGGTGTTTCTGGTACATGAACTGCTCTCACCCAATGTGAGGTTGAACTGTTGACCTTGTGTACATCCTACTTCACAAATGAGTCTGTCAGATATGCTAAGCCTATAGGCTGAAGATGATGCCCCAGCATTGCGGAGAAACCTCAGGTCACTGTCCAGGCAGCTGGCTGTTTCTGTCAACTCACAAATTTTTTGGAAGTTGCTTGCATGTACTTCCTGTTTTTATTTTTTGTTAGCTAATATTATTTCCTTCTTGGGTCTCTGAGGGAGTTGAAGATTAGTTATAGTTGAAGGTTAGTTAGTTATAGTTGAAGATTAATTAGGATAGAAAGTGAATTAAATACATTTTGGACTTAACAAAATAGGATAGATAATGAAATTATTTTCTCTGAATTTGTCAAATACAAATGGACTAGACATTGTTTAGACATTTATTACTTGTATATATTGTATATAGTCATTGTACTTTTGTATATAGTTTTTCCTTTGTTAGTTATAACCTTTTTTTTCCTTTTTATTAAAATAGAAAAGGGGAAATGTGGTGGTATTTTACTTGTACTGAAATGTGATTTTAATTGTATGTTAATAAATAAAGTTGCCTGGGGGTCAGAGCTATTAGAGCCATAGCAAGTGCGTGGCAGCGGTGGCACACGCCTTTAAGGACCTGGAGGGCGGTACATACAGGCAGTGACAAGGCAGTCACATGTTTGGGTTTACAACCAATGAGAAGGCAGAACAGCTAGACTATATAAAGACATACACACAGGAAGTAGCCCCTTTTCAGAGAGCTCTCTTGGCTGAAGAGGATCGCTGAATCAGGAAGGGTGAGGCTCTTAGCTCTGACCTCTTGGCTTTCTTCTCTGAATCGGCTCTGTGTTTCTTATTTAATAAGACGGTTGGTTACATCTACATTACCTGGCTCTGTTTCTCTCCTAGACTGAGTCAATCTCATGTAGCCCAGGGTGGCTTTGAACTCACAGAGATCTAGATAGGTCTCTACCTCCTGAGTGCTAAAATTAAAGATGTGTGCCACCACTGTCTGGCCTCTATGTTTAATCTAGTGGCTTGTTCTGTTCTCTGATCTTCAGGCAAATTTTATTAAGGTACACAATATGTCACCATACAGCTATCAGAGTGAGGCATGCTGCTGAGACAATACGTACAGGTTCAGATTTAATCCCCTTCTCACTTTAGAGGAAGCAGATTGACTAGAGTGACAAGGTGACCCTTTAATAAGTACCCTGAGGGGTCACTAAGGTTTAACCATAAATGAGGAAAAATGTGATTTTTAAATATCAATAGACAAAGTAGGTAGAACTCTGTAAAACTTGCTGTATTAAAAAAACAGCTCAATGTACCTATCCTTTACGCTGAGGCCGTGAAGGGTAATGGCTCCAGAACTGAAGAGCCACTGTTGTCAGGGGAAGGAACTGTTTACTTTTTCTTTTCATTTTGAATCTGTGTCTGCTATTGACTTAATATGTAACCATAGTCCAGAAAAATCACCGCCTTCGTCTCATCACCTTTTGACCTAGAATAACAGTTTGGGGCATGGCTGCTTATTATGAAGATGACTTGGTTACCGAAGCACTGCTTGCATGAATAGTTTTCAATTGTAAGGCTGCGGAGCGGGCCTCAAGGTATCTCCATGGTTCAGGAGCTGAATCTGACTTAACCGCACCATCCTCCAGGGGGCCGTTGTTCCCTCACTACTGTTTTGTGGGTGGCAGATAACTGGGTGGTGAGATATGCTTGCTGAGAGAGCAAGGACAGCCCTGAATGCTAAAGAGGGACCTGGGCTTTGTACAGTTGCAAATTGTTTCTTTCAGATGCCTGTCACAATGGAGACCGTCTCTGTAATCTCCCTCTTCCCCTCAATGGAGAGCTGTCCACCGCCCATCCCTTGTCATGCGGTAGCTTTCATGTAAGGATAATTGCTAAATAAAGGGCAATGACATAAGAGTTTTCCAATCAACCACTGTGGCCGAGTGTTTTATATGTGTCGTCACCAAAGCAATTACACTATCATTTTACTTGTTATAAAGTAGGGAAACTGAGGAATTCAAGATAATCAACTAACTGGCACAAAGTCACATGGCTAGCAAATAGCAGAGACTTTGGGAAAAAGCAAGTATAAAATCTCTAGCCCTTCCTCTCTCCATCTTCATTCATCCAAAGTCATACTAATTTAGTTGGTATGGTTATTAATTCTTCCATATATCTCTTCTTCAGTCTATATATTTTTGACCAATATTTTCTGAACTTTACCACATGACAGGTCACAGGCTAAGACCTTTGCAAATTTTAATTCATTTAATCCTCACCTCACTTCTCTTAAGCAGGATCTTCCATCTGTCTTCATTTATGTAGACGTAGAAATAGACTTAGCAATGTTAAGTGAATTGTCGAAGGACACAAAGCTACAGCATCATGGCAATGCCTCACAGAACAGAATTTGCCGTGTAATTTCGTCGTTTTAGGTGTGTTCCTAGAGTAGATGTGCCATAACATATCACCATCAGCACAACATCTTCTTAGCTCAACAGATAACTGAGATGAGGAATTAAATATTACTATCATGGAATAATTCCGGGCATTAATTTTATAATATGTTTCAGTAATTGCCACAGCATCTTGGAGGGTTAACTTAGTTTATTACTCAGATCATAATACTTCTAAAATAGATCCCTCTTCACAGACATGAAAGATTAACCAGGACTAATTTGACCTAGTGCTGATGTAACATCACTGTATTTTCATCATCTAGTTAACTCTTAGAGGAGTTTTCAGAAACTGAACAGATTACACAGCATGAAATAGAGAGGAAATATTATTTCAATACCTCTCATCATTTCTTCTCAATAGCACAGACTCTCCCTTTTCTCTTGGCAGACATGGGGACATAGGGTATTTAGCTCTTGGTGGAAGGTCTCAAATCTTTATCACTTAACCTTAACTAAAACCTGATGCAGACATATTGTTCAAATAATTGCTAGGGTTTAAAGAACAAAAGAAAAATCTACAGTACCCTCTGGATTTCTAAGATATCAAGCATTTAATAAGAGCCCATTTGTCTTCTGTAAGCCATTTCAATTTCATATTCTTCATTGTTACACTACATATACACACATTTTATGTATACATTCATAGCTAGCTAGGGAATTCGAAATCTGAGTGTGCATTGGAAAGTCTTCAAATTAAGTAAGCCTGGAGTCATTTGTAAAGTTGTTTAAGCCATAGACACAGTATGTAACATATCACTATAATACATAAGACTGAAGGAAATTGATCCTGCACACACAAGATCAGATTTTGTTTTGAAACAATAAAAATGTAAGAGATGTTAGAATAATTTCCCCGAACATCGGTTGTGCTCCAATGGCTTTACAGAGTGGAAAAAGCTGATCTAATTGTGGCTTAACAGCAGCTAATGACTGCTAAGGGCTTCATTCAATAACAAATGTTCCTGGTATTCACGGCGCAGAAATGACTGCAGGCATAGCTTATTAGGGAATTAAACTCAGACTAAGCAAGCAATGGGAGCCTAATCATTGTATGATGGAAGGGTTATTTCAATGTAGCTGTAGAAAAATCCAGTGAACCTGAAAAAACAAAACCAGCAACAACAGTTAAAAAACAACTGGAAGTGATATGGGAACATCTAGTGCATTTAAACTGATAATTTGAGATAAATCATGTCCAGTGGGAATCCGCAAAACTCAGAAATAGGTGTATTGTCAGTGAGATCAAGAGCAGCATCCCCGGTTTAGCTTTGTCTTTAACCACTTGGTTGGATTTAAGGAGAGATTCATAAAGTGTGCCCATGACTGCCCAACTTGAATTTATGCACTGAATGGTTCTTAAGTTTAAGCCTTGGTCCTACAAACACCCCCTGCACAGACAAACACCCCCTGCACAGACAAACCCCCTGCACGGACAAACCCGCCCGTAAGTGTTTTGTATCTTAATGATATTTTAAGAAGTAGGGAAGAAAGAAGGTGTGGGTACTTTATTTATGGCCAATTTTTATGCTACCTGACTCTTAGTCTTGGTAAAATACCAAGACATGGCAACATTGGGCAGCCTATGAGGGTTAGTGATGATGTAAAAGCTAAAGTCTTTCTTCCTTCTAAATTCTACTTCTACCATTAGTAATGTCTTATGTGGAAAATTGTGGGAAAAAATAAATGGCAAATAAAACACCGCTTTGCGTAAATGAATCAGTAACTGCAAGTGTTTAAGAGAAGCCTGCAAAAGCACCTGACACTGTCTTGCTACCTTTCTGGGCAGCCGCTATTCGGATGCGTAAGTCAACCTGGCCTTTCAGTCAAAATGTTTTCTTTTTTCCTTTTTTATTTATATTTTTCTCTTTTTGAAATTATAATACAATTACATCATTCCCCCTTTCCTTTCCCATCAAAACACTCATATATACCTTTCCTTGCTCTGTTTCAAATTCATGGCTTCTTTTTTTATTAATTATTATTGCATGCATATATCTGTATGTATGTGTATATATATTCATGTATGTATATTCACTCACACATATATATGTATATATATATATACATTATGCACACATATAGAAATATATTCCTAAATATAAGCTGCTCAGTCTGTATAATGTTCTGTGTGTGTTTATTTTCAGGGTGTATCATCTGACCAATTGTGCTCTCCCCTGGAAAGACTCTTTCTCCCACTCCCAGTGCTCCTTAGTTGCCTATAGGTCTTTGTGAAGGACTGAGGCCATGTGGGCTTCTTCTTGTCCAATTTAGTACGTCTGTTGGTGTTGTCTTTGTTCGGCTCATATTTAGCAGTCATATTTGTGTTTTATGGGTGTAGCTTCTGAAATGACTAAGAGACACAATCTTACAGTGAATTTCCCAATCCTCTGGGTCTTAGAATATTTTTGCCTCCTCTTCTACAATGTTCCCTTACTCTTTGGTGTGGGAATTATTTTGTAGCTGTAGCCATCAGGACTGGGCTATACAACCTCATGTTTTGATTGGTTGTGGTTTTCTGCAAGTGTTTCCATGGTCTAGACATTCTTATCTCAAATCTAAAATAAAAAAATTATTGTCTATATTTCCTTTTGGAAGGAGTATGGCTATTTATAGCACTCAAATACAAAATCCTCATTATGAAATTATTGCATGGGGGATTGACTTTATCCACTGTCCTTTCCTTCACGCTTAAACTAGTTTGCAAGGTATGACAATGAATGGTTTATGCTTAGGCTCTAGAGAATTTCATTCATTATCTCTAAGCCTCCATCCCCCAAATAACCACAGCATCTCTCTATATTGTACATAGTACGTACTTTGTATCAATGGAAGATCATCAGATCCAAAGGTCTCATTATCATTGAACATCCAAACATAGGTAATACTGGATTACCAATAGGCAGACTAAACTGGTGATTAAAGAATAAAGTTCAAAGGTGCCAAAATATAAAAAAAAAATCAAAACACAGATATTTTAAGCTTTAAAGAAATACAGGCTTATTCCCAATAAGAAAGTTTAAGCTGGGCAGTGGGGTGGTGGTGTACCCCTTTAATCCCAACTCTTGTTAGGCAGAGGCAGGCGGATTTCTATGAGTGTGAATCCAGCCTGGTCTGCAGAGCCAGGTCCAGGACAGTCAAGGCTACACAGAAAAACCCTGTCTGGAAAATGAAAAACAGAAAGAAAGGAAGGAAAAAATGTTAAACTTGTGTTTACTTTTCTTGTCTTCATCTTACAGCTTAGTCTTTAAAATTTGCATATAGAAGACGCCATCATTTAATCGTCTCAAACTAATGGGGCCCTTAATAGCTAAACTATGATCTTCTTGCTCAGCCCAGGCAACATGCAACATTCTAGCTCCTTTTGCAATTGCATGACTGTCGGCTCCAAGGGCAGGACTCTGTGCGTCGATCTACCTTCTCCTCTCTCTATTTGTTATGTTCGGCGTCCTGATTGTCTCACAAGGCATGTCTCACTTCCTTCCAAAGCTTCCTCACACCACATGCTTTTTTAGTTTTCACGGCAAAATATCACTTTGACACCACTTTAAATAACCTTAAAAAAATGCTTTATTCAAAAATCTAAATTTATCAGATAGAATCTAAGTTTTATGTAGCCAGTTTGAATATGAAACAGTCTTCGTTATTTCAAACATTTTATTTATGGATAAATGAGTAAATCGTAGCTGGTTTAAATGGCATTTATTACAGACCATGCATGGATGCTTGGCAATGGAAGCACAGAGAAGGAGCCTTTAACCAGTGAAGAGCAAGGAGAGCCAGCAGAGGAAATCTCTCTGGAGAGGCTGAGCAGAGGGAAAGTGCTCTGGAAGGAGCGACCGGCGGGAACCACCTTCATCCTGTCATGCTGGAAGACAGGAACACTAGCACCAGGGATCTGACAAGCAACGGCAATTGATTTCCCTCAGCTCTGGAGGTAAAGGAAGATTCGAGATCAAGGGATGTACAGGTCAAGCTGGTGCGGTCCCTCCTCCTCACCCAGAGGTGGCTCCTTCTCTCTGGACTTTCATACAGTGAATGGAATAAAGTGGTTCTCTGGGACCTTTTGGTAAGGGCTTTGGCGTCCTAAACTAACCAAGTTCCAGAGCCCCACTCCCTATCTTTTAGGACACTCATGTTAGTGATGAAGCCTCAACCTATTAATCTTATGAGGGGGGGTATACACCATCAGATTATAGCAAATTGTAAGGAAAGATGAAGGGTCAGGAGAAGCAGGCTTGAAAATACATAGGAAGTAAGCAGGCCATGGTCATGCCAGGAACTGGTTCTAGCCCTCTGGCATTTTCATACCTCACAATCAATCTGACCTGTCAAACTTCTTTGCACCACTCACTGGAAATTCCAAGTGCTGGGAACTTCAGAGCTGAAAGCCTCATTAATTTTCAACCACACATTCCGTTTGGGGTGTAGGGGTCTGGACTATGGGAATTTGGCTCACTAACCTCAAGTTTTGAGCCTGGGGAGCCAACTGTGAGAAGTGAACATTGGGAATCCCGGTTCCAAAAGACTATGTACCATAATGAACCATCCCCCCCAACCCCCCGCCAAAGGGAGAACAAGACACTAACAGTAAATAGTAGTTCCACAGCTGAGTAGTCGAAAAAATGACTAATGCTTGTTTATATGCTCTAAGATATTGTCTGTGTCAGAGAGAAGACCTAAAAGGAGTATGTTCCTGAAAGTGTCTCATTGAGCTGAGCTGAGTCAGAATTTGCGAGCTGGTAGAGAAGACTGGTACATAGAAAACATACCCTCTGTTCAGAGGCCTAAGGACAGCATCAGGAGGACAAGAGGAAATGCACTAGCTGTGGTTATATTATAGTCTGCCTATGGCTCAGTTAAAGCACACCAGGATGTAGAATAAGAAGAAACGAGGACTCTGAAATAAAAAGTGTAGATGTGCTATTTTGGTGATGTGAAATCAACAAAGAATTTTAAGCAAAGGCTTGCAGGGTTAGATTCATGACGCTGAAAGACTGCTCAGGCCTCAGTCAAAAGAGGAGGATGAATTACAGTGGTTCCCAGAAACTCAATGTTTCTAGAAGCTGTGGGGAAAATACTTATAAGTAGCAACCTCATGTCCACTTTAGAGTTAATATCTAACCTTTGACTCAATTTAGATTCAACTACTTCACCAACTTGATGTGAAAAGCTCCTAAAATTAATATCCATATGATTTGTCTTAGTGCTATAATTTTATTTTCCATGCTGTATTTGTTTTTTGTTGCTGAACTACACCCTTGTTTTAAGCAATACACTTACTGTCTAATAGTTCAGTAGGTTAGAAGTCCCACCTGAGTCTCATTGGCCTGAAATCAAGGTATAGGATGGGCTATCTGCCTTCTAGTCTTGAGTCCATAGGGGAAAACCAACTGTCCATGTCTTTTCCTTTCCCAGCTCCTGAAGGCTGCCTGCATCCTTTGGGTCATTGTTCTCCATCCTCAGCAATGTCTAAGTTAGTCTCACATCTCATGGGTCTGCATTTGTATCTGTCACTGCATATGTTTCTCTCTGGTCTACTTTTAGTTACCTGTGTGATTGCATTGGGGTCACTGAATAGTCCAGGATAATCATTTTGCTCTAAAATAATTGATTAATAATTAATTACATCTGTAACACAGAATCCTCCTTGTCAACAAAGTAAGTTTCTGGGACTAACATCTGGACATCTTTTTAACAAGAACACAATTCATCATTGACACATAATTGGCAACTCAGAATTTCTGGAACAAAACCCCATAACTTAAAGAAATTACTTTTTATCACGTGTGTGTGTGTGTGTGTGTGTGTGTGTGTGTGTGTGTGTGTGTGTGTGTGTGTGTGTCTATACATGTGAGTGCAGGTACTCACAGAGACCACAGATATTTATCTACTGTGAGTTACAAGCAGGTGGATGTTGGTATGGGGAACTGAACTTGGGTCCAATGGAAAAACAGTACAGACTCCTAACCTCTGAGCCATCTCTCCAGCCCTAGGACTATGAACCTACTTTCCCTGTTGAGCTCTCAAGCTATGCTAATTCACACGGCTAGTGTTCCTTCTTTCTTTTCCAAGTGGGTTTTTGTAACATAAACATGCATAATCTGCATCTCCGGGATATACAAACAGGCACAGAATGCTGATATAACAATGCCTTTTCATCATCATGGAGCATCTGCTCTCTACCCCTATTAAAAGAAAGCTGTGTTTGTAACACCATTATTTAATTCTTATATGAGACTTGAAGTATCCTCAGTTATAGCTTCTAGTTTGCTGTTTTATTATTGTTATTGTAGAAACAACCATTAGAGCTAAAAGCTGGAATGAAATGCAAACCCAGGTCTGCTGCGTACACACACACACACACACACACACACACACACACACACACACACACACACACACACACACACACTTGTTCTGTCTGCCATGCCCATGCCAGGACAGGTCTACTATGCCAGGTGCTGCTGGTTCATATACTGACTTTCTCCTACATGGAGTCTCTACAGTTCATGAAGGCCTCTTATGATTTCTCAGTCTACTTGATGTTTTCCTGCCCGTGGTAACTCCCTTCCCTGCCGATGCTCCTACCAGAATGACAGTTTCACTTTTGCAGGTGAGCAGGTTGATTCTGGCTCCAGTCATGGCCTCTCCCATTTGGCTGAGAGGGAGGGAGGAGGGGTAAGGAGGAGGGGGAGCCTCTCAGAGGCACAGAAAGCTTTAGTGCCCTTCTCTCTGTGATCCTGCTGTTTTGCTTTTGTTAGAAATCACCAGCAACCTCGCAGTATCAACTGCAATCTGCAGTCACAATCAGATCACACTCTTGTCTCCTGGGATTCTGAGAGGGATGAGATCCTCAGAAAGTTATAAATATAACACTTTACAAACTGAACTGAATGCCCAGGGAGAAACCCCCTGCAATTAGCAACAGGACCTTGTGCTGATTAGATACAATGCTTTCAAAGAGTTCAGAACATGTGTTCTCTGGAGTTTCTCTCTCATGCTCTACCCTTCCTGAAATCCTTCCTGTAACAAAAGACTCGTACAATTCAGGTGCTTCTCAATGACCCTACTTGACAACAATGCCTGCAAAGTATTTTACAAGTTTCCAATTCATTTCACTTTCATGGTTTTATTCCATTTCCACAATATCCCTGAGGTAGGAAAGACGATTTGAAGATCTTCTTTGCAGAGATGAAGACATTTAGTCCCATCTTTACATGGTCAGTGAGTAGCAGGGCCGAGAGCAAAACTGAAGCTCCAGGTTCCCAGTTTGATTCTGACTTCTCCTGTCACACAGCTCCCAGCACTAGCCGCCCACCCTGTCCTTTTTACCTCTGCCTCGCTGGAAGGAGCATAAAGAAGCTCATAGGGCATACACTGAAGGGGAGAAACTGTATTCCATGGAACTTTGGGAAGACATTTTTAAAGTGTTTATATTGTGGGAGTGAGGGACAGGGGACACATTTAGGCTCATTAGGGTTGTTTGCATTTGCATGTGTAGGAAGTTATTAAATGGACCACGGGCAACTTTTCAGTGGTTATGCCACTGAAGGAAACGCAAACCCCTGCTCTAGCAATCCTAACAGTCCTTCAGGAAGAGGCGGGGTTTGATGAGCTGCTTCCCATATTAACGAGCGCGATCTTGGGCTGGTTTTCCACGGGTAACCAAAGCTGCAGTGAGTTCACAAGCACAATGGCCGTGTCGTGTCCAGAAAACACCTTTTTATGGCATACCTCACTATCTTTCTGCTCTTTCGCTCTTGTCCCCTCTTCTGTGATATTCCCTGAACCTTGAAGATGTACCATCCAGAACTGAGCACGCCACGCTCTCCTCTTCTTCACCATGACAGCTGTGAGTCCATAGGATGATGTCTACCTACAATAATAGACATTTTTATTTTCTAGTTTTTTAAGAGACACATGCTGGTTGTAAGCACAATGGGACTTCAACACATAGAAAGTACGGCATTGGGGCCAGGCCCCTGGACCACAGTTATCACTCCCAGACACAATCTTTGTTCCCACAGAGTCACAGAATTGTTGTAAGGGGAAAAATAAGAAAACAGGTTTGTTTTAGTTTGGTTTCGATTTTATTTAGGGAACAGCTTTAACAAAGCTCTGGAAGAATAAATGAGTACTAACATGTGTTGTGATATTCTAGTGACCTCTGTGTTCTCAGGAATCTCTCCTCTGCAGATCCATCTTTCTACTGTTGAGTGCATGACCAGGCCTCTACCCACAGCCTCCCACAGCTCCTGCCAGCAGCTGTTTGAACTCTTTACCCCAAATCTTCATCCAAATGGCCATTGTTCCTCTGTACTTATCCTTCACTGGATGCTCACGCCATGTCCTTGTCATTATACATATGCATTATTAGGGAGTAGGAAGACACTTTGTATGTTAACACAGTGGCCTGGCACTGTGCCAGAGATTGTAAATGTGTCTTAAGTAAAAGCTCTGGTATGCTTGCCATATAAAAAGTCCTAGTGTATTCTTCTGTAACAGAATGATCGCGTGTACCTGTGCCCACTTTCTTCTTCCAGATTATCATTTATCACCCCTACTTGAAAGTGGATAGAACCAACTCTATTCATGGTGTTATAGATGTTTGTCACTTTCATACCAACATGTTCAATAATTGACACAGACTTTCGGATATGCTTTTTCACTGTGCCCCAACACTGCTAACCTTCAGCATCACTCCTAAAATTAAAAGATGGCATGCAGGTAAGTGTTCTTCCTAGTTATGATTAACAGTATGAGTAAGAAATAAGCATTTGTTTCTTGAGCCAATGGAATATCGTAACTGGTTACTTTGGATGATAACCCTGTCAATTCCGAATGACACCTCAGACAAAGAGTTGTCGTTTAATAGATGATCACATTCCCTCCCTCATCTGTTTCTCATCATCCCCTCACTGTTTCCCTTTGGGCCTCAGCTTCCAGGGTCTCTCTACTCAAGACAAAATATGTGCTGTTTCCAGGTCTCTTTCCAAATGGCAGCCATTGGCCCTAAAATTGTTCTTGAAGAACAGAATTACCTTGTCAAGAAAAGCTAAACCAAGCTCTGTGAATCTGCCTGGAAGCAGAAGGACTGGAAACTCTGACCTTTACAGGTCTCTAAGTGACTGCACATTGTTCTATGTTTCTAGATTAATGTCCCATGTTTCTAGACTAAAGGGATTGATAACTCGGGTAGAGGTTATCTTCCTCCTCGAAGCATTATAAAATCTTGTAATGTTGAGATGGATCTAGGAGAAATTTAGCTAATACACAAAACCAACTCTTCTAAATGGGCCAATATGTGTAGGCTAGACAATGAAAAACATTAAGCTTTTTGCAATTTTTTTTCTCCCTGCTTCTTCAAGGTTCACTTTTTCTCTCTCTCCCTTAAAGTTCTGGCTGCTCCTGCTTGTTAGATACCATCTTCATTATTAGAGTACACTTTGTTGCCATAGCAATTCGTTCCCACTCTCACATTATTGCACTTACAGTTGCTACAGGCGAAAAAGAAGGGGAGGGTGGGAAGAAGCATGATTTTATTTTCTCTGCGGTAGCCGGGCTTTCTCCTGATCTGAGAAACTTTTAACTCCCCCTAAAAGGAAACAGTTTCTCAGAGTCAAGAATAGCATCTGTGGTGCATGGCACACAAAGGCAGGTCGCTGCTGTCTAGGCTGTCGTCTAGGTTGTGCTTACTGAGCACAAGGTGCTCCTCTGGACTCCAGTGGGATTACGTCATTCCTGTATTAGCATTCCTGTGATTACATAATTCCTGTATTAACTTTAGGTTTCAGAATTATATTAATAGGAATAAAAGACAAGGAAGATGTCTGTCTTTATTAATAAAGGTCAAAGACAGAAGAGAAGTTGAAAAATCCTACCACACTGCCTTGCTAAGGTCACCAAGGGCACAGATGCAAGGTGATCATGAACACTAGGGTGTGAATGCTGATCATCGTAAGTCCATTCATGAGCACAGTGCCTTCGACCTTTTCATGTGCTTTCACGTGTGTTGCTTAATTTTTCTTCCCTTTTTCCATTGTTAAATGAAAGACTTCATAAACTTCTCCGTTAACTATTTCACACTGGCTTCTTAAATCATGTATTTTGTCAATTTCTCAACATCTGTTTTCATATCTCCTGATGAATAATTTATAGTCTCCAGACAGCATGTTAAAGTATTTAATCCTCCTGTCTCTTAATGTGAATAAACCTTATGCCATGAGATGTGTCTTTCTGTTTGAGAATCCACTTCTACAGTAGCTTCTGTGACCCACATGGGGACCACTGTAACAAGAGGTATTCCAACATGGCAGGCAGAACAAGTTATTGTGACTAAGCATTGTACAGCTAGGATTTCAAAAATCATCTGTGACAGCCAATGACTTTGGCTATTTATATATTAAAATGTACAATTAAGTTTTCATCTCTCAGCATGATATTAAACATAATCAAACTTTATAAATACTTCTTAAATATTTTTGCAGGAGAAAAAAATCTGCTACTTTCAACTGCAATTTTGAAATGTTCAAATATGTATAGACAAGCTGCTGTATTTTATATAAATGAATGTATTCATAGAACAAACTTTAAATTTCAGAAAACAACACAGATTGTAGAAGTTTAAATTCCTGTTCCTATTCCAATAGAAATGAGTAATGTGACCATTTTGGGAACAGTGGTAATGGTGGGGGAGAGCGTTTCTATGCTTACTTAAGATTGCTATTTTGTGGAGAAGCATTTGTGGTCTGGTGACTCAAGACTGAGGAGCAGTAGGTAGCCACCCATTCTACATTCTAAATTCTCCTCCATCTGCCCATCTGGTCTGGGCGCCTGCTTAACGCTTGACTAGGTAACGCTGCCCTCTACTGGTGAAAGTGGCCCTTCTCCTCAATGTTTGATGGAGCTGCAATGTGCTGTGGGATTTAGACTTGAAGAAATTGTTTTGCAGCAGAAGAAACTAGACGCAGAAAGCATAGGGCTGTGACTCCTGGCAGTTCATGTCATCGGCCACTAAAATAACTCTTATTTCCTTAATCTGAAGTGGCTACGTTTTTTTTTCTTCTGAAAAGTATAGTGTAGAAATGAGATTTTTTTATACAATGCAGTAGCAAAAACCAAAAACTATAAATGCCATACTCTAGGCTACAGGAACATCTGTTAAGTAACCAAATGGCTATGTCAGCATGAATCACTTGTGCTACTTAAATCTAGGGCAGGTGAGTTATTCACAATTTATCACAGACCTTTGCATTATCCTTAAAACCTCAAATACACTGTTTTTTTTTTGTTGTTGTTATTGTTTTTTTTTTTTTTTTTTTTTTTTTTTTGGTAAATCCTTCATCATCTTCTGCCTCACGAACCTGTCTTCAAATGGAACATTGTCTTAAGGGCTTTTTTGATCTGATGCCTTTAACTCAAATACTTCTTCTTATGCACGTCATTGATAGTGTTGTGTTTAACTTTCTCTGCCTTCAATTGGCCACATAAACAGAAACGGTAACATGAGACCAGAAGAGCACATAACCAGGATTACAGGGACTCCACAATCTGTCATTCCGCCTGTCTACCAGCCAGTTAAATCCACAAGTAGAGAGTGGCAATCACAAAAACTAGTGTCACCTCACCTACAGAGGTGGTCCTACTATTTTTGTTTCTTGTCCACAATCATCTTCCTCCACACAAACTATTTTCGATTGAGTCAAAAATATATCAAAGCAGCAAATTGTGGGCTTGGAATGGACACTGAGGTAGAAGGATCAGTACTAGTACCAGGAGAGAGGACAGGGAAAAAGAGACAAAACGGACGTAACTGGAAATGGTATAGATCTGAACACGTTGCAAAGAGACAAAAATCGACCCTACTCACCTCAGAAGAGTTTATTGTTCATTTTATAATTGTTAAAGAAATGGTATTCCATTTATTCCAAATTAGAGTGAAGAACAGATTTACATTTCTCATTTATTTGACTTGCTTTCATGAAACAGTTAAATTAATAATAACTTTGTGAATTCATGCTCAGCTGTCCAATTATCCATGAGATTGCATAATAGTGAGAAAACTTACTAGTTTTTTTAAGATTGCCATCTCAAACTATAAAATTGCCTTATTGCAGGAATATGAAAAAATGCTAAGCTCTCTGTGCCACGTGGTTCTTTAGTCATTAGAGTTGTTTTGGGTTCTAGAAACGTCCAAACCCTGCTCTTTCCAGAGCTTTAATTCCAGAAGAAGATATCCAACAGAAAGAAAAAGGAAAGAGTAGATACACACTATGGCCAGGCCTTCCTAAGGGAAGTGTGAGCGAGGAAACAGTGTGAGGGTGAGAGAAATTGCAGTTTTAAATTGGCTAGTGAGGAGGTCTTCCTAAAAACTACTTTGGGTTCAAAACCCTAAAAGGACTGAGGAAGCAAGACCCACAGATGGCAGGGGAAGGTTCTGGGTTCCTACTCTGTATCTCTACAATGTCGTTAACTGCAATGCCTCAATAACTTCACTTTTAGTCACTCCACATACTGGACAATTTCTTGTTTCTTAGATCCCACTTATCTCTCTGTACACTCGGACTCCCATGGTCCTAGGACCTGAATTGTGAGGTTTTCTCCTTTTGTGTCTCTTCATATTCTCCCTTCTCTTTAAAGTCCATGGTCAACTGTCAATCACTGCCACCACTACCACCCCTAACATATACCCTGCAGTTGGATGCTGGCCTTCTCTAGGTTCTTTGCATTTACCTGGTAAAACCTCAGCCCTAAGGAGCCCAGACGGTCTCTATTTCATGCTGGCAGACAACTGCTTTCAATCAGAAACCATCAGCCTCAACTGAGCTCTCAGCACTGCCCAGAACACAGGTCACAATATTCCAATTCTTTTGCTTTTCCACAGTCTAGGGTGGACACTCTTACATCCTTCTGATTACTATTAACCTCCCCCAGCATCCTCTTTACCAGTCCCTTTCCCAGATTTATGACTCATGGCTTTGTTTTGTTTGGTGGGTTTTGCTGTTGTTTGTTTATTTGTTTGGGTCATCCAGTTTAAGAGGGATCATCTGTGCGACCATTGAACTAAACCTATCCATTGAAGCCTGGTGATGTCAGGAGTGGGTACATGACTGAAGACAATGATTCTTCCACTCATTGAATCTATAAGTAGCATCAAACTGCATTCTAAGTATTTATTCTTGTGTCTTTCAACCTTACTCAGAGACTCCTCTCTTTCCAGTGAATGATGGTAAAGTCAGGCTCGTGGCTGTTCCCAGTGCCAAAAATAAGTGACAGCTGAGTGATCAGCCCTAACCAAAACATTTATCTTATTCTTTCTAAGGCTTAGAGAACATTTTCTAGAATAGGCAGAAAGTATATAAGAGCCAGAAGATAATGCCATCTTTCCTGCAAGACACAGTCATCTTGATCAAACACGTATAGCAACTGGAGATATCTGTACTGGGATTGCATAAGACTGGGCCTTGGGATTGCCAGACCCAGAGAAAGGGTAGAGGAGGGGTGCAAGGGTCCTTCCCATCACTGCTGAACTATTTTCCCCCAATCCTTTTTAAATGAATAATTCCAGACAGGATTTTTTGCTTATTAGATCCTTAATAGAGTTCTCTAAAGATCATCAATGATTTCTTTTTAGGTGAATCCAGTGAGTATTCAGCCTACATGTAGCTTGATTTATCCACCATTTGACTTTTTTTTTTAATTGTAAAAGAACAAAATTTATCAATAAAACCAAACAAAAAGGAAGTAAAAAGTTGGGACAACATTTTAAAATAATATTTGTTCACATCTGTATATTTATCCATACAGTACCACTTTTTTATTAATACATTTTATTTTTAATTAAAATATAATTACATCATTTACTGTTTTCTCTCCTCCCTTCAATCCACTCATGCCCCTGTTTCCTCTCAAATTCATGACCTCTTTTTATTTATCATTATTACATATATATGCATATATGTGAGTATATATGAATAAAGATATAAATGAAATCTGTTGAATCTGTTTAGTGTTGTTTGTATGTATGTTTTAAGGACGGATTACACAGTATTGGATAATATGAGTTATGAACCTCATCCCTGAGGCAGACTAATTCTCCCAATCTTAGTAATCATTAATTGCCTATAGCTCTTCACCTAGGGATGAGGCCCTGTGAGATTTCCCCATCCACATTGGTACATCATCAACCAGTTCCTACTGTTGCATGTCATCTTTTAGTTCTTTAAGGATTGCTGATGAGAATATACTTGGTCTGGAACTCTGAGTCTGTGGCTGTACTATAACAAAAATTACACTCATGTGATACTTCACATTTTAGAATTATTATGTAAAATAATACATCATGCATTTTAATCCTGATAATAATTCCAGGTAAACAGCATCATATTTTCAGATGAAAAAGATCTTAAGAAAAGAAAGAAAGAAAGAAAGAAAGAAAGAAAGAAAGAAAGAAAGAAAGAAGGAAGGAAGGAAGGAAGGAAGGAAGGAAGGAAGGAAGAAAGAAAGAAAGAAAGAAAGAAAGAAAGAAAGAAAGAAAGAAAGAAAAAAAAAGAAAAGTATCAAAAGGAATCTCACAGGAGCAGAAAGAGTCTAGTGCCAGAGGATGGAGGATTGGAAGAGGTAATTAGTGCTGATGAGCTGGGGAAGGAAGACAAGAAGACAGGGAGGCAGGGGGCAGGCAGCAGGGGGCAGGGAGGAAGGGGGATGCACAAGGAGGCAGGGGATGGGAGCACAGGGGAACAGTGGGTGGGGAGGCAGGAAGCAGGGAAGTAGGGAGGGAAGGAGGCACTGGCAGGGTGCAGGGGAGCAGGAGAAGAGGGGCCAGAGGCCAGGGGCCAGGGGTCAGGGGGCCAGGGCAGAATCAAGAAGGAATCATGAAGGCAGGATGAAAACTCAGGTGATGGGGAAGACAGAGAGGAGGGAAAAGAAGGAAGGCAGGAAGGGTCAGGGGAGAGAAGGAAAGAAAGATTGAAGAGGCTCATTTTGTTTTGTCGCTGTGTTTCCCGGCCATCGTAAGTACAATGACATACTAATATAAAAACCTTAAGGAGCCTTGAGAATCCTTTCAGAGATGAAAATAAGCAGCCAGTGGTGTTTGCGCCTATTCTTATTGAGAAATCACAAATTATACTCTAAAGTTCAGTTTTTCTTTCTCTCTGCAAATACTCACTGATTTTTTTTAAGAAAGCTTGAGACCAGAAAGAAAGAACTCTCCTTAGTTCTCAGAGACTAATCCAAGACATATGATATCATCAGTGTTTCCATACTCTAGGCACAAAGAATTTTAGAGAGTAGATAAGGGTACGAAAATGTTATAGGCTGGGTGTGTCTACTGCCTGTTGTACACACACACACACACACACACACACACACACACACACACACATCACACCCTCGTAGACAGCCAACACGTGGCTCCTTCATAGTAACTGTTGCCCTTCGTTGTAGCTGGTAAAGTATTCCACAGAGCACCCATCCACAGAGACTAAACTTTTGTCTCTTTTTGATCTGAAGCTGATAGAGAAGAGCACTTAAACGAATTAATGATGAAGAGATCCCATTACTGTCATTTACTTCCACATACATAAGGATGAAAAGGCCATCCTCACATGGAATTGAAATGCTGATTACCTCTATCCGCTCACTTTAAATCCAACCACTTAGCACAATCCATCAGCATTCAGATACACAGAAGACTGTAGTTTCATACATTGGGACAACACAACTCGGCCTTCACATTGCATTTCCTACCAATTATGACAGGCAGAATCTCAAGTACTAGAGGAGAGATGGTATATCAACCTAATGCTACTCAAGGGACCCTGCTGCTTTTACATAGCCTTTAAAAATAGTCTTAACTTAAAAAGTAATTTAAGCCTTGCACTTCTGCAAGCCTGGAAGAATTCTGAAAGAATCTGGAATGCGGCTGCTCACTCTCTCACTGATTGAAGTTTTATTTCATTAGATTTTACAGAATCTCTGGCCATGGCACATTCGAGTCTGAGTCTTTTTGTAGTGGTTATATTCAAAAACTTATTTGGATACACATGTACTACCAAGATAGGAAGTGGTATAACTTAGAGATAAAATTTAGGAATTACTGAAGCCATTCATTCTCTGAGCCCAGTCCCCTTAAAATGTATGATGATGGTGGCAATGGCCACGCTAACGGCCATGCACGTCTCCTCATTTTCCTGCCTCTGGGATTAGCCCAGCAGTGTTCATGCAAGAGTCAAAAATCTGTCTTACTTACAAATGCCCCTTGCTTTGGTCCCACTCCATTTTCCTACAGTGATTATAATGGAAAAACAGACAGTATAGCAAAACAAATGAGCTAAACACAATCCAACCACTCAGTAAGTGTCCTACCCATTCATTTCGTAAATATTAAGTAACTACCAGATGACAGACCAGTGTTGTAAGTTGCAAGATTGTATCGTTGAGACAGGAAAACAAGCCTTCAAATAGCTTGCTGTTTTGTGTTGCTCCTATCGGTTCCCTTCTATATAAAAACACCGAACAGGTGGTTTCAGTAATAGTACCCACACTTGTTTCCTGCTTCCTTAATTTACTATTCTAAGAGTTCTATGTTGCTAAAAATTCTGAGTAAAAAAATGTAATGTCAACATAATGTTCCATGCCGTTGGGCCTCAAAAATCTATTCATCCACCCCCTACTGTGGGGAAGTTAGGCCCTACCCTCACCCTAGGTGAGCCAAGCCAAGCATGCTTAAGCGACAGATTGCTCCACCAGCTTTGTTCTGGTCAAGGCAGGATTTCAGGGTTAAAGCATGACACCACAGCATGAGTTACATCACTTGGGTATTAGGTTCTAAAGGATCACCGCATCATTCTCTCTCTAGAGGGTTCTCTCTGAGGTTTCAGATGTACCATCCAGCAGCTCCTGGGAGAGAGACAGGAAGAGAAGAAAAGGGGAAAAAAGTAAATATGTGTGTCCTGAGTGCACAGAGGGATGAGGGTGAATGGATGAGGGATGAGAGGGGAAACCTATCTAAACTACCTTGATTAAACAAAATTCTGTGAGGTTAATTCTCCAAAGGGATACTGGACAGACCCAAATGCATATGCTATTATAAACATTTACATAAAGGCTTAGGGAAATTAATAATTATTTATTCAATAGTTATTTGTTTTAAAGAATACAACGGAAAAGAAACCTTGTCCTGAATCCTCATGGGACTGTGGTTTAGTCTGACAGCTGTGCACACTCACACTCATTGTGTTTACCAGTGAAAAACCGGCAGCTCTGAATTACATGGTCATATAAACACGACGCAATGGGGAGAGGCTACAGAGATGGCTCAGCAGGTAAGAGCTCTCCCTGCACCTCCCAGAGGACCTAGTTCAGTTCCCTCCACCCATGTCAGGCATAGTCTCCTGTCACAGCAGCTCCAGGGAAACCGATGGCCTCTTTTAGCCTCCGTAGGCACCCTCACACATGTGGCATCTACTCACACCAATGCAAGCACCCACATATACTTGAATGAAAACAAACATCAACCTTAAAATACAAATGCAGCGGCACTTGTCTTGCCAGAGTGTACTGCTACCTCCGATTTTGTGCTGTTCTCAGCTAGCCCAAAGTATTCCTAAAGCACTAAGGAAAGCGTAAAATACAGTGTGTCGTTTAGTACTCAAGTAGGTGAAACTATACAATGTCACAGAAATTCCAACTGTATGCGCACAAGAGGAGAAGCAGCAGAGAGACAAGTCTTAGTCATTCATCGACTGAAAACCCCAAGGGTGTGACTTGAAAGTGTGGAGAGCCATGGCCCAGTGCAGGGAACAAGTGTGTGCTGGGGTTTTACAAAGCCCACAAGTGTGCACTGGACCTGTTTGGGTATGATCTAATAAGTGACGGAAGGCCACTGTCACCCCTTTAACAGGAGCATGGCATAAAGAGAGCAGCATTGCATAATCCACAAGAGCAATATTGTCTTGCTGTAGGGAGCCTCAGGGGCCTTGACACTGCTTTTCATTACTTGTTATTAAACCTCAAGTCTTCTTACTGGTCCCCAGGGCATGCGGATATAGTAAACATAAGGCAGAACCAGCCCCAGTGTGTGATGGTGGATGTCTTAAAAGGGACACGCCTTGTTGACTCCAAGGGCTGGAACCTCCAATGACAGAAAAGCAGAATCCATAAACCCCAGAATGAGGTGGGGAGGGGGGTCTTTCCTTATGAGAGGAAAACTTCCCATTTCTGGATTTGCTAACCTCTGAATTACAGGTAATCAGGCTTTCTAATCACTAAATGAGGCTACGTTAACAGTCCACTGACATTTCAGTGCAAAGGCCAGAGAGCATCGGGGAGATGGTGCTTACTCCTTCTCCTTTCCTTCTCATTGACTTGAAGGTTATTAACCCTGGCCAAGAGGCTGACGTCCCCTTCGGAGGACTGGGCTTGGCAGTGATTAAAGGCCATGCAGGCTACTTCTCTTCAATTGGTATATTAGATAAATAGGCTCAAATAAGGCTGAAAATGTTTCACTTACATTGATCTGTCTCCTTAATTGTGGAATGGAGACTGAATGGGGCACCTGCTCAACAGGAATGGACCAGTGAGTGAATACTCCAGGCATACGATTGCTCATCAAACACTTGGTGAATTCTGTTGTTGTTTTGTGACTTTCCTTTCTCTGTGTCTTTGACTAGGCATTGTCAAGACATTACATTGAGTTGGTTTCCTTCCATCAAGGCAAGGGAAACTGCCTAGAAGAAGAGAAATAAGAAAGATAAAAGACTCATAAACCTCATCATAGGCATATGGCCCAGGTTGAGGGGGGTGTATTACTTCATTACCCTTACTAATTAAAAAATTGTCAAATTTAAGAAAAGTTTTCAAAGCTATAAACTGAATAAAGATGAGAAAAAATGCTGTGGCAGCATTTAAACAACATCTACCTAGGAAGCATCTTTCTTCAGTGAAGAGAACAGAGCCCTGCCTCTCAGGGATTTTGCAGCTCATATGAGACAAAACTCAGGGCAGGATAGTGAAAACTTATAAATCTAAGTACAGTCAATGACTCCATCAATACTCAACACTTACAGAAACTAATTAGGCATGAATCCATCTACTTAGTTACTTTCCAGAACAACTGCTTCAGAGTATGAGTATGTCCTGAGAAATTGTGTGGGTAATTTCCTAACTCTGTGTTAACATTCACAAAGACATTGGTAGAGTGGGGATTTATATATTTTGGGGTTATCACGCATATACAAATTGTTTAATTGAAATCAGTCACTACTAGATGGTTCCCTGAATTATGTGACCTGAGTTTGAGAAGAACCACCAGGTCTGTCATACTCAGCTGGTTTTGGTCTCAGTCACTGTTAAGTATAACTCATTACTAAGATACCTTATATACCCAAACCAGATGGCGTAAGCTTTCTTACTTCAAATATTCAGCTCTCATGTCCACTGAATTATATAAAGGGCCGACAAAAGACTATGTTAAGTAATGACTCAGAAAAGTAAAATTTCCTTAAAATCAGAGAAAATTCTATGATATCTACAGCATTGCACCTATTTTTAAATGTTTAAAACTTCTTAAGAAAAGGGAAACATAAAAAAAATTAAAAACAGAAAAGGAAGACCTGCAAAATCAGCACAAGCAGGGTGAGAGCAGCCTTGGATGGACACGCCATAATGGAGAACGGGAAAATGGATCCCTTGGTGTCTGAATAATTAAGAGCCAAGGCAAATTTACAATCAGGGATAGCTGATGTGGAGAGCTGTAAATGCTGGTCTACAGGAAGAACTCAGTTTAGCTCTATTGATGTCCTTCTAAAGAGCCTTCAACCTTTTATTTTAGGATGGGAAAATGCATAGATAGGCAAGTCAGAGAACTATATTTATAGGTTGGATGAAAATAATATCAAACATTTTAAAGATAATTTGCATCTTTGCATTCTTGGTGTTGGACACTCTTACAGACTTCAATATAACACCATCACATGTCTCTCATCTCACTGATCTATTACGAAATTCCCTCCTTCCACAAACATTTGCGTTCTTACTACATGGCACATGCTATGCGAAGATCTGAACATGTAAACAGGGCAGATGTCACCAGTGATGCCCTGTCAGAGATCACAGTCTTTGGAAAAGTCATTGAGTTTCACTTAATTATGAACAGGACTTCCAGGAAATACAAGTAAATTTAACAAGATAAACCCTGAGAGTGGTATGGACATAAAGCATGCAGGAAATGTAGAAAACCAAACTGGAAAAAGTATTATCTCTGTTCCTGTCAATGGAATGACACTAGGAAAACCAATCTGCACCCTAACTTAGGGTCTATAAAACAGGAAATGGTTGAGTTACATATTAAAACAAGACCTTCCCAGTCATAGGGATGTGGATGAGAAGAAAACAAGACTGGGAAAGAGTAGGAAATTGGAATGGGGATTGTTTGGGCCTGAGGATAAGGAAACCAGAGTGGAAAACTAAGAGAATGTGCAGTCACCAATCACTATGGAAGCATGGAACCAGATGTGTAAGGGCTGTGTTTCCATCCTGAGAGTTGATAGCACGGTTTAAACTGTGACATAAACAGAGAAAATTAAAGACCACACGCTGACCTTGGGAGAGGCCCATTGTTCAAGAGAACAATAAGACAAGGGGAAGCCACTGACAAATCTAGAAAAGACTACAGAGGATATGCTGCCATGTCACAGTCATAGAGAAGAAAGAAAGAGAAAGCAAGGTCAAGAACAGCTTCCATGCAGCTAAAATGCCTGTCTATGTACCGTCTCATCTAAACCTTCTTTTGCAAGATGAGGAAAGCTTGCTCGATTGCTTTACTGGGTGGCAGCGCTAAGCCTTGAATCCAGCACTGCTTTCCTCCAGTTACAATATGCATCTGCAATATTTGTCGGGGGGTTTAAGATAAGATTTTGCTGGAGACAAAGAAATAGCTCACTGCTGAAGAGCATACATGCTTTTGTAGGACACTCTAGTTGGTTACCAGTACCTACAATAAGGGACTGTAAACTGCTTCTAACTCCAGCTGCAGGATACCTAATGCCCTTGTCTGCATTCCTTATGCACCTGCACTCAGGAGCACACACACACACACACACACACACACACACACACACACACACTCACAAACACTCATGCACACATATACATATACTCACATAAACATACACACATATACACTCAAACGCACAAACACATACACACAATTAAAAATAAATCTTAATTAAAAATAAATCTTAACAATGATTTTGTCTCTTCTCACTTTCATATCTCCTGGAAATCAGCTTCTTATTGTTCACTACTTGATTTTGCTTGAGATGCTCAATCTAGCCTCCCTTGGGACTTAGAGATGCTGAGTTCAAGATGTATCCGACATTTTATACATTTCTGTGCCTCTTACTTGCCCAGCTATAAAATGAGGAACTGCTCTAAATAATATTTATGATTGATTTGTAGCTTTGGGATCTTAGATATCTGGATAGATATTGAAAAGCCACTGCCACTAAATGTGTCCCAATGTGGGTAGGACATTGGATAAAGAAACCATAGTACACTAGCAAATTATAACAGCCCAGAGACTGTCAGCTCTGGGTCAGCTGGGATTGGACCTTGGAAATATTGATCTGTGGGCAACATCTGTGGGTGCTCTGTGGCCATTTCTTCTCATAGGCTTTTGACAGTAGATGTGTTATTTTGCCTTGTCTCCTAGTTTCCTACTTTTATGTCTTTGGGGAAAATGACCAAATTGGGCTTCCTGGATATCCTCAAAGACTCACGATGAAGCTGTAGGGCTTCAGTCCTTGACTTTTCATTCATAGTTTGTTGTTTCAGGAGACCTTGAATGCTCCAGAGGCATTCTGAAGCCCCCTTCCTGGGGAGTGAGGGAAATTTGCACACCTCCGTCTAGGGGGCTGCAGTTCCTTCTCTTCTCATCGTCCAGTCCCCAGAGGCCGTCTCCAAGTGTACCTTCTATTCCAGGACACTGCTGGCAGTGTGGAGGGACAGGAGATTTACAAAACAAACCCCTGCAAGGGCTGTTGTAGGAAAGAGGACTTTAAATAAATGTTTTGACATTTTTCAAAATGAATGCTTTAGTAGAGCAAACAGAAAATACTCAAAAAGGAACATGGAAAATTTAGCTGTTTGTGCATGAACTGCCCTTAACTATTTACTGGCAATCAAATTATATATAACAAAGAGGACATGATACATTTAATATATTTTAAATTTGATACTTTTAGACAATGCTATAATCTCAAAATTGGAGATTCAAAGTTGAATATCTAAACTGGATGTAGGGGACATATGCTACAGTATGGATGAGTTGAATACAATGGTAAATAATACTTACATCTAGAAGAAGTTTAAAAACATTAGAAAAAGATCACCAAGTAAAAATACAGAGTTTCTTTCATTTGGTAAGTTTTTTTTTTAACTTTTTGACAATCACATTGTCTTAGTTAGGGTTTCTATTGCTGTGAAGAGAGACACATGACCACAGCAACTTTCCTTATAAAGGGAAACAGTTAATGGAGTGGCTTACAGTTTCAGAGATTTAATCCATTATCATCATGGTGGGAAGCATGGCAGTGTGCAGGCAGACATGATGCTGGTTCTGAGAGCCCTACATCTTGATCAGCAGGCAACAGGAAGTGATCTGAGACACTGGGCATGGCTTGAGCATATATGAGACCTAAAGCCCACCCACACAGTGATGCAGTTCCTCTAACAAGGCCATACCTATTTCAACAAAGCCACACCTCTTAATAGTGCCACTCCCTGTGAGTTTATAGGTGCCTATCACACACACATATATATTGAATTTCTGTCATTTTACTCCTCATTACCTTGTCCCCCCCATTAAAATACTTCTTCCCAACAAATTACTCTCAATCAATATAATTTAAAAAATTGCCCATCTATCCCAAGTTACTTAGATACTCTCTTTTCTGAAAGCTAGTAGAGCTCTCTGGCCTCTAGGAATTAATTACACCATTTAAAGCTTGCATTGGTCTCCTATATAAAGATTTCTGCATAGTGGAGGCCAAAATGAAGTATTCTACAATAAGAGTCAGGGCTGCATTTCTGATGCACAAGGTGACAGTGGTGTCATTAAATGAAGCTAACGCCTTTGCATTCTTAGTACCAGGTTTGATAAGTCATTAATCTCTAGTGCAATCAAGACCTGTTTGTAGTGATTACAACCTGGAGAACTTAGAGCTTCTGTGTATTGGAATGGTGGGGTTTTATTTCCACGAGTGTACCTTGAAGACATAGCCTTGCATGCATAAGTGAGCATGCATGCACATACACTTTAAACATTAAATAATGAATGAACCAACCACAGAGCCAAACTGAGCATAGCTAAATTTAAGTAGATACTATCGATGCCACTGACTTCCAACCTAAGATTCTTTACTGGCTCTTTCATTCCCATAACCCTCTTCCAGACAACTCGAGATGCAGCCCTTGATGCCCTAGTCAGGCTGGCATTGTCCAGCTCAGGACCCTCCTGCCCAGGTGCTCTATACTATGCTTGGCTGCCAGAGAGCTAGGGGGTGTGGCTTTATCCTCTCACATTGTTGACCAGAGTCGCCTCTTGGAATCCAAACATCCCCTCTCTTGCTGCATTACCTGGGGGAAAGCCATGGTTTATATCTCCAAATAGATCCAGTAATGAAGGATAATACTTGATGTGAGCCAGCTGCAGCGAGAGAGAAGTGATTATCTTGGCTGGATTTAAGTGGCTGCAGGTGCCAGCACCCGCTGCACAGTTAAAGACTGTCTCCATGACCGCTGTTTTCTCTCATCCTGAAACAGGTCATTTGGTACTTGAAACAATGGAAATAAGGTCTTTGGCCTGAATTTATCTTCCATAACAGGCAAGTAAAATACAGGTCCCAAATGAGCACCATTGGCATGCTGCATACTCTGAAATGAGGCATAAACTTTTGGCGTTATCATTCCACTCTCTCATATTTTACAAAACAACTTCAAGATTGTGCCATGGAGAACACCTTGAAGTCTGTTCTGAATGAGATGATGTCACAGAGAGCACCTGAAAATCTGTGTTCTGAATGAGATGATGTCATGGAAAGCATCCATCTTCAAGTCTGTGTTCTGAGTGGGATGACGTCATGGAGAACACCTTAAAGTCTGTTCTGAATGAGATGATGTCACAGAGAGCACCTGAAAATCTGTGTTCTGAATGAGATGACGTCATGGAAAGCATCCATCTTCAAGTCTGTGTTCTGAGTGGGATGACGTCATGGAGAACACCTTAAAGTCTGTTCTGAATGAGATGATGTCACAGAGAACACCTGAAAATCTGTGTTCTGAATGAGATGATGTCATGGAAAGCATCCATCTTCAAGTCTGTGTTCTGAGTGGGATGACGTCATGGAGAACACCTTAAAGTCTGTTCTGAATGAGATGATGCCACAGAGAGCACCTGAAAATCTGTGCTCTGAGTAAGATGATGTCTGTGGCGAAGCACTACATACCAGCAAGAACATGTGGTAGAGGAGGCTGCTCACCTTATGATGAGGAAGTGATGAAAGTCAAGAAAGGACCAGGGTGGTAACGCCCAATTCAAGGGCTCTCCCAGAACAGCCTCCATTCCTTACAGCAGGCCCCACCTCTAAAGGTTCCAACACTGCCCAGCAGTGCCAGAGGCTGATGACCAAATTTTTAACTCGTGACCCTTTGGGGGACATTAAATATTCAGATGATAATGCTGTGGTTGTTTTGCTTTTCTTATGATAAAGCTGATCTGGAAGCTTTTAAATCACAAGCATTTTGTTAGGTGTCTCCTGCCAATGTAAATTATTTATTGACTGAATGAAATCCAGTTTCTGCTCAGCAACTTGTTCTGCCATGTTGCAAAACCCAGATCTTCTTGGTTTGAATTTGTGAGAGTCCAGTTTCATTTTTTAAACTCAGGATCTTTCCTATTCACTCTCCATCTCTCACCAACTTCAACTTTACACAATTTCCTCTGTGGCTGCTCAACATGTGGCCTCAGGCCAACAGCATTGGTGTCCACTGGTGTGGTTAGACATGCATAGACTTGCCACCGCTGCTAACCTGTTGAATCTGAACCTACATGTTATAAACAACTCCATGGGCATCTGTATCCTGAAACACTGGGAAACACTGATAGATCGTATTCCAATCACACAGTAGACTACCTTATTGGGGAGGCTCCCAAGGAATGGAAAACTCCTTAAGATCAGTCTTGTGTTGTTGTTCGTTTAGAGCCACAGGCTTTACGGTAGCCTGCCCTTCACATCTATGTTCTTGTGACCTGATCCCTGATGAGTCAGTCCACTCTGGACTCCAAACCAGATATGATCCCCGTGTATCAAATTCCTCTTCTCTCCCTTTACACCTCTGCTTTAAAAGCTCGGGTGTTTTACTTGTTTCCTAAGTGAGGTTCTCATTTCCTCTCTGTGTGGAAATCTGTATTTTACCTCTATGCTGATTGAGCTGCTGCAAACACTCCCAGCGATCTGGTCCTTGTGAAGAGCAGGCACTGCTTTATGTTTTAACTGCAAAGTGATGGGAGGTGGAAGCCAGTGGCATTCCAGCCTGTGTTCACAGTGCGAATATGGTTCATAAGGTCGACCAAAAGACCCTTGATCGGTGACTTTCCACCTAGTACAGCGTCAATGAAATGCAGGTGCTTTAGGAATGCTGCTACTTCCTCGTGGCCTCCAGCATTTGGTAAATAATTGTTCCAAAGCATGTTATTTGTCCTGACAACTTGAAAGAATGACTGCCTCCCCCAAGCACATCTAATTTATCCTGGTGATGTGTAACTCACCCAGTAGATTTAGCGTCCTTGCATCCCTATTGAGTTTGGGCATGGCTAGAAATCCCCAACCTGTACAGACTCATGCTTAGGACTCTGCATTGGCTTGAGTTATCATTATTTGAAAGAGCTTTCTTTGCTGTATTCTCTGGCTCTATCCTATGTACAAATGCAAATCATGAAAGAACTAAAATAAAGAAACACCACTAACTTATACTGGTTACTAGTGACATGGTACATTTGTTTCAATTTCTGTCTTCTTCTTTTTTTTTTTTTAATTAAGAAATTTACTTCTTATGTCAAAGCACCTCTTAGCCCCATCCACTGGATAGCAAGACCCTCACAAATAGTCAGAATAGGGAAGAAAAGTGCATATGTGTCTATGATTTTGGACCTTTGCAGGCATGGAACCAGAAATGAGAATAGACGTGTGACAAGCTTGTGGGGACAAAGTAAGGGAGGGAGTGAATAACCACGACAATGACAACAGGCAAAGGAGTAACTAGCTAAAATGACAGAGGAACAAGTCTTGAAAGCCTTGAATCAGGAAGGGTGAGCTCTTACTGTTATGTGTGCTTTGGGAACAAGGACTAGGGTCCTCTGTAGGAGCAATGAGTGCTCTTAACTGCAGAGCCATGTCTCCAACACCAGATTTATCTCTTAATTTGCACACAAAAGGCGGGGTTGTAAGCTCTTCCTGGGCCTATATTTTCCTAGCTCTGTCTTCTGAGCTATGTGTGGAATCTCTGGTGGGAGTCACAGTCCCAGAATGGGGGGACTGTCTCGTGACATTCCTCATTGTGACCACAAAGGCAGCAGGGAGAAAAAGACAATGCACAAGGACAATCCCCTTTGTCACCCCAGATTAGGGGCATAAAGGGATGACAAGATGTACTAACACTGCAGTTCTTACAACTGCCAATCACCTGCTGCCTGTCTTGAGGAAATTAAAATAAAATGGAGTACCTAGAGAAAGTGGAGGCAAAACTAAGTGAAAATGAAAACCCAACATCTGAGAAACGTTTTATCTAGTTGAATCAGGAAAAAAAGTAAAAGCGAGGATACTGATCGTGTTCCTCTTGAAATGGTCCATTTTTCCTTTTGGAATCCTGGTTTCCTCACCCAGAAAATGAGGTTTCTCAATCAGATCCATGTTGGGTTTCCTTTGACTCTCTGGTATATGATCCATCTCCCCACCTACCCACCCATCTATCCATCTATCCATTCATCATTCTATCTCCCCATTCACCAATTCATATCATTATCTCTGTGTTAGATGCTTAAAGCACTCAGATCCTCACTCAGCCATTCTTCTGAGCCTATAGACGATAAGGCGTTGTTTGAGTCACAGGGATGAATAGACAAGAGTAAATGACAGTTGTTCTTTTCAATTGCTTACAGTCCAGTAAAGAAGACTCAGTTCCTAGTGCATGAAAAGCAACAGTCGTGCAACAGAACATCGCTAAAGATACAAGGATTTATGGACACTTTGGTGTCTGGTGAGAAGGAACTGGATGTCAGAGAGAGAGTATAATGGTATAGCAGCTGTGGGTTTATAGAACTGTATGGAAGAAAAGACCTTCCACCTCCACTGGAACAGAGAGGGGCCAATAACTATGTGGGCTGAGCAGAGATATTCTCTAACATGGTTAGCTAGAGAAAAGGCCTGATGTTCATATTCTCCTAGTATTAATTAATGCTAGATTGTTTAAGTCTATAACCTTTAAAAGGTTTTTGTATTTTGTTGAGTTTATATCACATGCATGAAAAGAATACTGGTATCTACAGTAAGTATATGTCAGCAACAGAAGTTACCTGAAAACATTTGAGGTAACTACTAATTGCATTCATCTGCTAATTAGCGCTTTCTTTGTGACTGACTACAATACCAGACTGGAGTTCCCACTGGGAAATGCAAGTTAAAAAATATCAAGAAAGTAAAGTTCTAGTTGCTATGAGGATATTTAGAACAAAAATACATGAGAAATGCTGATAGCACGCTAAGTTGAAGAGGTAGGTGGCCAATGAGAAATGTAACACACATATGTCCATAATAATAGCAATGACTAAATTTTAATTTAAACAATGTTAGTTCTAATTGACTAAAAAGGCACATTGAACTAATGGTTCATTAGAAATCAGATAATCTCCAAAAAAGAGAAGAGTGTGAGCAGAGGAAGATGCAGAATAAGGATTGTGATGATCAAGATGGTTCTAGTCATGAGGCCAGGGGAAGGCCATGTTTTAAGCTAATGTTCTTGTATCCAAACTGAATGTATGTCTCTAAAAGTCATCAGACATGGTGAGTTATTTATTGTTTAAAGCTCTACAGAATTTTCTTTGAAATATCACGCCAAGTAGAGGCTGACAGAGTCAGATGGGGATAAACTTGCTAGGTTTTTTTTTTTGTCACTTAATCAATAGGGGAGTTGGAAATGTGCAAACACCTGGCTTCTGGCTTTTCCAGGAAAGACACTGACCTAGGAGAGAGGCTTAGAGATCTCGCTTCTGCCATGTGTCCCAATGTGAGTTCCCTTTCTTTGCACGTTGCCCTGGATTTTAACCACCTAATTTCTTTCATTCTATTTATTTTATTCTCATCTCAGAGCATCATTATAGAACAAGTCACATAGCTTGAGGTGAGCATGGATGGCTTGCATGATTGTTGAAGGTTGTGATGTGTGTATTGGTGCTAGAGATGTCTAAAGACGCTCCTGGTCTGACATTCCAGTGGGTTGTACAAATTATTACAAGATCTCAAAGGCTGCTCTGTCAGAAGCTGTTACAGAGAGTTTTAATGCTCTTGGGAAAAAATGAGGGAGAGGCAGAAAGGCAGGAAGGAAGCAAACAAAACAAAACAAAACAAAAACAACAAAGCAAACTGGTGAACTGTGGCATAGGACTGAAGGACAGGAGTTTGATGTTAGCGATTAAGTCCTGTTCATGATGACAGAAGTCTGTGGGATCTGTCAACAATACACCTCAAGACATGCCTGCAGGGATGTAGCTTCATATACACCCTTGACACCACAGATCTTGGCGACCACAGGACCAGATCACTCAAAACCAAAAGAACCTTTAGCTGCAAACCCTATTTCCACAACTAATGCCTCTACTGAGAACAGCTGGTAGGATGCGTGCATCAGAGGGCATGATTTGTCTCTTTAAGTAGCTGCACCCTCACTAGGAGATGGTCTATGATTCCTTTGGCAGGCCCTAGCATTAGCTTGTTGTTATTCACAAACTAGCCTACTACATAAAGCTCGCTGTTCTCGTGCTGACAAATAGGCCTGCTGCTGCCTTAGCTCTGTCGCCAGAGTTCTGCACAGGCAGGCACGGTCCCTGGAGTGGCAATGCCGTTTATTATATGAATAGGGAAGCTCTGAACAACTGCGCTTCTTGCCCCACTAAAGGCAGAATGACTAGAGAGCTGAGTAATTGAAAGTATACAGCTTATATTCATTGAACAAATTAAATAATGCAAGGTAAATTTGACTAATAAAGAACAGTAGGCTTGACTTTATACTTTTGAGCTTTGAGTGCATAATTGCTTTCTTTTTCTAACTGTGATTACCACTTCCTCACGTGAACTATTGATTTCAAGCAAACTGGCTCACTGGCTTTCCTACTTTCCTACCTTTCACTTTGTTGGCTCCATACTGTCCACTTGGTGTTATTTTCACATTTCTTCTCCTACCAGTATGTATTCCTTTTCCTACTTACTGCTGCTTTTTCTGGGACAGGGTCTCACCAGGTAGCTATGGGTGGCAGAAAATGCATAGGTACCTGCTTGCCTCTACTTCTTGTGTGCTGGGATTAAAGGTGTGTGGTACTATGTCGAGCATCAGTATGTATTCTAATAGTTCTGCAAGACATAGCTAACATCTCAGCTGCCCCATAAGTTTGCCGCCCTTTTCTGTGTGTGATAAGAACATCCTGTTTGTACAGTTTGTCGATTTCTTTGTTTCTATTACTTCTTTAGGCTAACACATGAAGGAATGGGTTTCAGCAGAGTCTATTCATACATGTGTCATTAAACTTTCTTCTCAGTCATGGTCCCCTACTTCTCTCCCTTTCACACCACCCTGCTTCCACTTGTTTTCAGTTCTTTGCCCCAATTTACCCCGACTTCTGCTCTCCTATTCATGCATTTCATTTCTTCAACTTCACATCACACTAACTTTTCTTTTCTCCTTCATGATCCGCCTTCTATTTTATGACCTATAAACACACACACACACACACACACACACACACACACACACACACACACACACGCGTACCATAGGGCATACACCCACCCAGACACATGCACACACGTATAAACAAAAAATTAATGAAATTAAGTCTTAAAAGACACCTTAAGACTGGGAAACAGGTTTCCTTTTACTGAGGCTGGTCTCCAAGAGGTCATGCTCAAACCTGGTTGTCCTCCAAGTTCTCTTCAAGGTAAGTGACCTCTGATACAGTACAATAAAATGTCTGGACACTGGTTGAACAACCACAAAAAGAAACCTGGAAAAACAAGTTGGCTACCATGGAGAGAGTGGGAGAGAGACATAAAGTTATTCATGGATCTCTGACTATCTCAGAGCTGCGCATACATAGATCCTATCCAATTTAATGTCCCCAAACTGTGATAACTGAGCAACTGGGCATGACAGGCTGATCACTAAGTAGTATTCATATGGGACAGATCCAAACAATAGAGCGTACACAGCACAGGTGTAACATATTGAAACTATTGAGTCTGGGAGGTGAGAACTAAATCCAACTTTGCTCCATAGGACTTAAACAAGACCTTACCACAACATTCAGTGCTCAGGCCTGGGAAGAATTATGAAAATCTCAGCTACATCACAGAAGAAAGTGAACACATGCCAGCACCTGCCGGCAATACAGATGCTGGCATTATCTGATAAAGACTTCAAATCAACCACTTGGCCAAGTCTCAAATGACCAATCATGAACACACTTGAAAGAAATACAGTCAACACAGCGTGGAAGTAACATAATGAAGAACTAGAGACCCAGCGAAAGCACTATGTTCTTCAGACATTAGATCTTCACTTTAAAAACTTTAATGTATATCACATGCTATCAAATTCGCAACTTTCATTGTTCCTAAATCAGCCAGAAGATTGTAGAATCATTTAATTCTAGAATGGTTTTATTACCTTAAAGAGAAACCACATATTTATCGGCACCTCAAACTATCTTTAGATCTTTTTTCCAGTTTATAAACACCCCTAATGATATCATATAAGATTCATTTCAAATAATAATAATGAATAGCAAAATCACTCTGTCAGTCGGAAACATGGATTACCTCTCCATTGAATTCTTTATGTATGCGTGTGCATCTGAATATGTGAGATAGAGTGTGCGTGTGGAGGCCAGAGGTTGATACCGAGTTTCTTCCTCAATGCTTTTCTGTCTTATTTTTTAAAAAGGGTCCCTCACTGAACTTTGAGCACACCAATTGACAAGACTACCTGAACAGTGAGTTCCAGCAATCTTCCTGCTCTGCCATCCTGGTGCTGGAATAACAAGTACATGCTAATGCACTTGGCTTTTTACAGGGGTATTGGGGATCAAGTTCACGTCCTCATCACATGCTTGTGTGGCAAGTGCTTAACTGATGGAGCTATCCCCCCAGTCTCTGATATAAATTCTTGAACTGCCATTAATAACCAGCTAAACAGATGCAAAAGCCTGAAAGAATTCCAAGGTAAACTGTGATAAAAAACTGAACTGGTAACCATCACAAATCCATATTTTAAAAGGGTGAGAACTCTGGAATGTATAGAGAAAGTACCATCAATTATTCATTTATAAGGAAAATATCAGAAAATCTTGCACAGTATACAAAACTGTGCTTTTCACCCACCTGTTGCCTGTTGGGCTATTTGATAAGAGAGCTGTGTAGCAGAAGGGGCCCCCAAATGGTGTGGCCACGTTACCTTCTGAGAGGAGGATTGTAGAGGCTCGTGCTTGGAACCCAAGCATCAGGGGGCAGAGGCAGAATTGCCCGTGATCTCAAAGTCAGCCATAGTGAGTGTCAGGGAAGCCTGGCTTACAGTGTGAGACTTTGTCTCAAAAACAAAAGCAAAGAAACAATAACAACAAAAAGACCAGACAAAAACCTTCTGAGAATATTTATCTTTGTTCTCATACTTGTTTGGCCCACGCCGTCCATCTTCAACTACATAGTTATTTACTGCATATTCGATATTGATACAAAGACAACCTATTTCTAAATGTTCAGGCAGCTATTTTCTCTATGTAAATGAAATTTTATCAAGTATCCTTAGTGGCATGAGACTGTCTTCTATGACATTTTGGAAACTGAGTAGTAGGGGAGAGCCATAAATCATGATTTGCTGGATGATGAAACAAGGGAGATCTGTTTAATGATGACTGGTAATCCAACAAAGAAGCCCAAAGGAAATATGTGCTGTGTACATGAAATCTTCACTATTACTGTTATCCAAAGTTGAGCACTTAAAATCCCACAAACACTTTGAATATTATCAAATATTTTCTGAAGTGCTCTAAAAAGTGTGGCACTTAAATCCATGAAATTCAAAGAAATAAATCATACTTTGTTGCTGAAAATATCAGTAATTTTATTTCAAAACTTTTCCCGATTGAATGTACACACACCTTTGAATCCCCACTCTGCACATGCACACTACAGCTACTAACCACTTACACTTGAGCCTGTATCTAGCTACATGATGTTGTAAGTAGATTTGTGTGTGAATAAATACAGACACATGTATAGCTACAGATCAAGCAGAGATTTTTATGTTCAACAAAGGAACAACTGTCCTGTGACTGTTAGGTCTGTTTACACTTTTGTATTGAGGAGCAGGATTTGTTAGCTCATAAAACCTCCAAGTTAAGTATAGATATCTATTAATGTCCTGAAGCTGAATCTGTAAAGTGAAACATAGTACAATATGAAACAGATTTGTACCTAAGACATATAATAAACAAAATTCCATTAGATAATTACTATACTTTTAAAAAGTGAGAATGCTACATTGTAACAAGTTTGGGGTGTGACAAAAATATAAACACAATATTTAATGTTCATTAACCCTGTTTGTAGGTACTTAGAAAAATGAATGTGTGTGTTTACTTTTAAAGTATTTCATAGTAAGTGTATCTTATTGTCAGAAATGTATAAAAATGGCAAGAAAAAACATCTGTATGTTTGCATCATTGAAATAGTTCCCAAAGGGGATCATGAGAAGTTATGCTTCAAGACAAATATATCTACAATACAAGCACACAATTTGATTGATTTTATTTTGCAACACTTTCTTTCTCCCACTGAATATTACAAACCTCTGATGTACATCAAAGAATTGTGAAATCTATCAAAAAACTCTTCACGTTATAGTACCATAATGTGTATAGAAATGGTTGTGAAAACTTAGGTTCATTCTTGCTGCATATAATTCTCCCAGAGAAATAAAATATTGAAGTGCTATAGCTGAAATCTAAATGTGAAAAAAATCTTTAATAATGTAGTTGGAGCATTTTTTGGTGTGGTTTTCTTTCTCTCTCTTTACCTTTCTTTCTTCCTTTCTTCCTTCCTTCCTCCCTCCCTCCCTTTCTTTCTTTCTTTCTTTCTTTCTTTCTTTCTTTCTTTCTTTCTTTCTTCCTTTTCTTTTGTCTTCTTTTTGAGACAGGATCTCTTATAACTGGGCTGGCCCCAGACTTGCTGTGTAGCTGAAGATAACCTTGAAATTCTGGTCTTCCTGACTTATTGACTGACTCCAGATATCTTCAGTATACATCATTTCTTAATTGAATATTCATCAAGATTTCAAAATATGTTTTTTAAAATGTGGTGTGTGTGTGTGTGTGTGTGTGTGTGTGTGTGTGTGTGTGTGTGAACATACAGTACCTGTGTGGGTTACATGTGGAGGTCAGAAGAGGGCATTGGATCCCCTGGAACTGGAGCTGGGTCCTGGGAAGTGAACTCAGGTCCTCTGGGAGAACAGAGAGTTTTCTTAAATGCTAAACTGCCCCTTCAGTCCCTCAGAATGTACATTTTCATGGAATTCTTGCAAGTTGACATCAGAGTCAACTCACGCCTACACATTGACCATAGGTACTACCAAGAACGGAATTTCTACAGATTCCACCTCAAGTTCAGCCCAGCAAGATGTCTCACAGGTCTGAAGAGGAGTTTCACTAAAATCACAGTCATAAAAATAGATTTCCTGATATTATGAAACTATTGGCTGTTTTAAATAACTGTCCTGAAATGCTCCAGCTATACATCTCCTGGAGAAGTTTGGTCAAGTGTCACCATGTTCATGAACTTGTATCACCTCCACACTTGTGGTTGGGGCTCCTGAAATCTGTGACCAAGAGCAGCTGCTGAGCCATTCAGTACCTGTGAAAGACAAGGAGTAACTTCCCAGTAAACAGTTGCATTTTCTCTCGACCCATCAACACAGTCAGAATCATACGCCAGTACTAGAATTATAGCGGTACTCTATAGTCTTAGAATATCACACTAAAACAATCTAAGAAATACTAATTCCACAATCCACCATTGTAAAAACTTGAGGAAGTAGTCAGTTCTTTTCAATGGGGGCTCTGTTGTCACATCTCCATTTTTAGCAGCTTTATTGCACCATACATAGTATATGAGAAACTGTATATAATAAAGTGTACTATTAATAAGGCTTGAAAAATAATAACTATGCTTAAGATAGTGAGATCTCCTACCTCCAAAGGCTTTCTAGCCTCATTGTAATTCTTCATCTCCTTTCTTATTACCCTTCTGCTAATACCCATTGGTTTATTTTTAGCCATTAAAGGTTAGTTACCAGGCTCTAAAGCTTTGTGTAACTAGAATCACAAACTAACTAACCATTTGTGTCTGGCTTATTTCATGCATTGTTTTTGTTTTGAGAGATCCCTTGTGTTTGGGTTATTGCATACATCAATATTCCATGCCATCTGATTGCTCTATAGCTCATGGCTCAGGTATACCATAAGTCATCGAGTCCTTCAAAAAGGACTATCTCAGTGGTTTTCAGGGTTTGGCTTTTACAAATAATTGGGTGTGAACATTTATATAACAGCCTTTATGTGGACATATACACTACTCTCTCCTCAAGACATATTTGAGATGGCTACTTTTTATATTAATTTTATATTATTTCATAATTAATTTCAAACATTAATTTCTTAATGTATGTATGTATGTGTGTGTGTGTGCTATATACAATTATGTGTGCATATGCACCCAAACATGCATGTGCAGAGGTCAGAGTTCACCTTTTAGAAATACCTATAACATTGATTGAAGAAAAGGAGGCCATGAATTTGGGAAATAGCAAGGGGTACACGGGAGTGGTTTGAAGGAGGGAAAGGAATGGAGGGATATGATAAATTTTAATTTCAAAACTAAAAAAAAACTAAGCATTTTTATTAATTTTTTTGACAGTTTCACACATTGGGTTTTGATTATATTAGGGAAGGGATCATTGTTCATCTTACTTTTTGAAACAGCACTTCACATTGAATCTTGAGCTTTCCAGTAGGGCTGCATTGTCTAACCAGCATGCCCCAGAGATCCTGCCATCCCTGACTCCTTAGGTCTACATTACAGATACACACTACCACGCCTGGGTCTTTGCATGTTAGACACCTGAATTTAGGTACTCATGCAAGAGCTTTACCAACCCACTGAGCAATCTCTACAGCCCAATGCTTAACTTTTAAAGAAACACAAATTATTTCTCCAAGTAGTTACACTATATTACACAAATACCAGCATCTATAAGTGTCTCCAATTCTTCCACATCCTCACCAATATTTGGTTTGACCAATCTCTCTATTTTTAACCATTTAACAGAGTAGTTATATCTCATTGTAGCTTTAACCTGAATATCCCTGGTATTGTATTATGTTGAGAATATTTTTGTGTGCTTATTAGGCACATGAACATCATCTTTGGTGATTAATCTTTTTAAACAATTTACCCATTTTAAAATTGAGTTCTTAGTTTCTTGTTATTTTTGGATTTCTTTATATCTACATTCAAGTCCTTTGCTAATTGTATCTTTGAAATGTTAGCTATTTCTGTGTGAAATGTGGGTAGATGTGGACACTCAACACATACTTGATTAAGCACAGTATTTTATTAAAGACAAGTGACCAGGGCTAAGTATTTGAAACCTATTAGTATTCAATGAGTTTGTCTTATTTTTGAGTTATTAATAGACATTTTTGTAGTTTATTTATTAAGACTGGGATACTGGAGTCACTTTGTCCAAAGTCAAACTTGATGCTTATCTTCTTACTGTTTGAATTTTTGTAAGTTTCCTAAATTCTCTTTACCTCTTTTATAAACTGTGTTACTTCTGGTAGTTGCCTTGAGGTGCCATGATGGGTTAAAGGACTTTATGTACAAGAGACATGCAGTGAATGTTTAATATAGCTTTGGCAATGTTTGATAAACTCATTATTATTCACCCAATCCTGCCTTCTCATTCTTTCTGTGATGGATTTCAGTACTGTGGTCAGGCTCACAGGCACCGTGTGTCCCAAGGAGAATGACTTTCAAAGGCTACAGGAAGAGAAGCTTATGCTCTAGGAGATTACTTCAAAATAACTGTGTGACTTAAGTAGAAATTTCTGGTTGGCTAACGCTAAGAGCTGCTGCTGATAAAGACCAGAGTATTGGTAGTATGAGTATTTGGATGAGGCAACATGTTTTGTAGTTTGCCTCCCACCAGGACAATTTGATTTTCTCATCATTTTTTTTTCTCATAGTTCAATCCTGATTTCATTTAACTTGAGGATCTCTGAAATGATAGTTCAGTTAGAACAAAATGTATCCATAGAGGACTTTATGTTTGTCTTGATACAATTAAAACACCAGGTCTCAGAAAACATCTTCTGTGATATCCTTTCTCTAAAGGTGATTCTAAATTGGCTAATGGGTAACTTGTGTGCACAATCATTTCAAGAATTTTCTGTCAACATGTGTGAGGTTAGCTTTGGTTTGAGGCCAAATAAAAAAAGGATGACTTTGCACTGTCTCTCCTCAGATGGAGCCCTGTGGGAAGGAAATCACATGTTTGAGGTGAGCTGGACAGGACCTGTCTGGAAGGGTCAGTGGGGACAGAGTCTGATGTTTGGGTTGAAATTAGAAGACATTGCAAATAGAGAGGAAACTTTGGATTAATTTCAGAAAATACTTCAAAATAGGTAAGCTGTAAGAAAAGCAGGCCAGACCTGTTTTATTTAGCATTTAATTTCTAGTACGTGGAGCAAAGCTTACTGTATCACAAATGCTCAACAAAGGCAAAACTGTACATTTTCAAATATTCAACCTAATACATCCTCAACTGCAGCGCAAGATCCAGCTTATTAGATAACCTTTCTCTCTTTATGTCTTAAGGTGTGAATTAGACATGGTAAGGTGCTGGGAAGGTTTCATTTGTCCTGAAAGAATTACAACCTCATGCACATCTCCCAGACTAAGCCCTGCTGTGACTGAATCCTCTACAAATGCTTCAGAGACACATTGTACATCTCCCCAGCTACAGTTATGAAAATGACAGAAGATCAATATTTTCTAGTCCAGGATACAAGCATTTAAGCTCAGGAGTGTTTTTACTTCACTTCTTCCTTTTATGTTATCCATTGCCCTCTCTCCTATAATAATAGTTACAGAGTACAGAAGCTCGTAGTTACAAACTGGGAAGGAGTGAGAAGCTGTCACTGGCAGAATGCAAACCACACTATCTTCTGGATAACTGTGCCTATCTTTGGTCACAAACTAGGGATGGGATCAGGCCTAAGAAGTCTCAGCTTGTACATGTGAACACTATAATGGTTGAAAATCCTTTATACCAGAGCTTATATTATACTCCACTCTGTGTGATGTTACTATATGTTAGGGAAATGAGTAAACTAACATCTATCATATTATATATATATATATATATATATATATATATATATATATATATATATGGCATACTATTAGATACTTTTTTTTGTTTTTTTTTCGAGACAGGGTTTCTCTGTGTAGCTTTGTGCCTTTCCTGGAACTCACTTTGTACACCAGGCCAGCCTTGAACTCACAGAGATCCGCCTACCTCTGCCTCCTGAGTGCTGGGATTAAAGGCGTGTGCCACCACCGTCCGGCTAGATACTTTAAATGTATTTGCAAAAGCTTAATCTGTCAATCACTTAAATTAACTTAAAAATTATTGACTGTCTTATGTATGAAGATGTGAGGCCAAAAGAAGTCAAGTGATGAACCATGGTCTCCTGTCAAATCAAGGAGTAGATCTAGAAGCCATACTCAAATCTACTTGACTTGACCTTATGGCACTGTTACTGACATGACAGGAGAGAGGGCTAGTCACCTGCAATCATATCATGGCCACACATCTTCAATTTATAAATCAACAAACTTTATCTCTTCTTATTCTCCAGTTGTCATTTTTAAGGAACTGGAGTGAACATAGTTTGAAATATCATGTCACATTCAGCAAAATCATTTCACTAAGCTGTAATGTATTTATACCAAATTCTGCACTATGTTGGTCAGAAAAATTTGAAGAGTTTTAGGACAATTTTTGAAATATATCACCTATAACCATTTTATTTGAATGTAGATAAGTCATGAGATAGTTCAGCAGATCAAATGAAGATACCACATTTGCCCCTTCTCATATGCATTTAATATGCCTCTATAGGTACCATCTTAGTATCTTCAATGACTCTTTGAAACCTATAGTATGTATTTAGACTTATATAAGGTGATCTTGATGGAAGTAAGTAATAAATCATATTTAAAGCATATTTATTGAAAGATGAATTATATTATTGAATATAAAATCTTACATTTTAGATGATGCAACATAAATGTGATTGTCATGTGCATAAAGGTGAGATGAACTTTGATCACAGCTCTGAAAAGAAATTTACTTTCTTTCACTATACTATTTGGGGTAGTGGTACTTCCCAAATATATATAAACCATTTATCTAAAGGTACAGGGTTGCTATGGACTGAAGAGAGTATTCTCTAGATTCCTGTATTGAAAATTTAACCTTCATTGTGAGTATATTTGAAGGCAGGATTGTAATCAAGGACCTGTAACTAAGGGCATAAGGTCAGGACCTGGTATGACAGAATCTGTATTTCTAGAAGAGATGCTTAGACAATCTCCTCACAGCCTCTCTGCTTACTGTTAGAGATACCAAAGGGGGCTATGCTAACAAGAGATGTTTCACAAGAATGCAGGGGCACTGTGATCTCATGCTTCCAGTCCCCAGAATTGTGAGAAGACAACTTACTGTTGTGTAGCTCATCCCGTTGCTGGTATTTTATTATGGCAGCAAGAGCAATTTCAGATGAAGACTTTTAAATCCATGTTATCTCTGAATTCTACATAAGAAGAAATTGTAAGAATGATGGTTGTGAAAGATCTAGAGACATTAGGTAGATGGAAGAAAGTCAATAGATGATAGATAGATAATAGTTATTTGATAACACATTCTACTAAGAACTCTTGTTGTTAATTTCTGGATGTCATAACATCAAACATAAATTTATCACAAATTATTGACCAAGATACAAACTCAAGTGTTTGATGGGGTGTTTGTCAAAGCCATGAATTCCTAATAGAGGTCATGATGGCCAATGAAAATGTCTTACCTATATCGAGTGACTTCTTGAATTGAATAACACCTTGAGAAACAACAGGCATTTTAAAGACAGGCTATTAGCATCAAATAGTGCCAAACCTGAAAGCCAACATATGCTTTTAGACATATGAAAGAGTAAAATAAAAAAAGAAAGTAACTGCCTATTTTTGAGCTGGGATAAAGGTAATACATTGGCTGCCAAGTGTTTAAACACAGGAGCAAGAGCCATTTCACATACACTAGCATGTATGTGCTATATAAATTAATTTTAATTATATACTGTAGTGGGTAGCTGTTCCAGCTTTGACCTTGAAGCACCGCCCCAGTGAGATAGCTGGAAACTGCCACGCCTACCTAGGACCTGCCCCTGGGGCATGGCAAGGAGAGGAGCCCTTAAGATCCAAGATTTGGACATACTGCAGCTCTTGGTTCCTTGTGATCCTTGATGCTGGAAGACAGACCGAGTCAGGGTTCTCCAGAGAACCCCACTGGACTGCACCTCACCTCTCCTGGATCCTGTAACCAACCCCTTTACTGGCTGTAAGTTAACCCAAAATAAACCTCCTTTTTAACTACGTGGAGTTGCCTTGATAAATCCCCATATTAATATACTTTATCTGTAATTAAAATACCTTCATAGCACAACTTCATATAAATGCAATGCACATTTTCATTTGTCTTGAGATAACAATATATAACATGAATTAAGCACTTGGTAGCTTTCAAAGCACATTCCCATGCACGATCCCTCAGGAGTCTCAAAGTACCCTGTGTTGTCATCAGGCAGGCTGTTGTCCTGCTGTCAGATCATTTAAGTGAAAGTGTAGGAAGCTATGTGAAACAATGGAGTGGGTGTGGTTGTCTCAGAATAACAATTTTGCTGAGATCCAGTGATCAAACAGCAAATAAGGAAGTCTTTGAGTCTTTGCAATCTGTTTTCCAGACATCTATAAAAAACAAAAACAAAATGAAACAAACAACAACAACAAAAAAAACCCCATAGTTACAGCAATATGTATGATATTTACCAAGAAGGAAGCTACATATTGCTAGACAAGAGGAACATGAACACTGGTTTAGGACAACAACACACTGTCAGTCTGTAGTGAATGGTTCCATCACAAAGCCTCTTAAAGGATACAACAGGGAACATTGCCCTTAAGGCTGAGAGTTCTTACCAAAGCAAGTGCTTTAAATGTCCATGTAATTATCAAACATTAGTGACTGCAATTGGTGCATAATATATGCCATTGTGAGGGTGTTCTTAGGCAGTCTGAGAATAGTGCATCAACAGCTTGCCCTGAGTCTCTTCTTATTATCATCCATCATCTTTAGCTTCTTTAATTTGGCTTGGGCTGCATCTTACTGCCAAGAAGTGCATGGAAAATTCCACACTGACACTGCTAGTTTCTAGAATGTACCCACAATGTTTGACATGATGCAGTAAGTCCATAACCAAAAGCATATTTTCTAAGACTTTTCATAACACTTTATTGTATTTAATGGTCTTTTAAAAAGAAAGCAAGGGATGGGAGAAAGATGAATAAAGCCTTCCATTTCAAAAAGGTAGTATATCAAAGAACACACATGTGTTGTAAAAATATGGTAACTCTTTTATTATGTTAATTCCTCAGCACGCCTATGTGTTCCACCAGCCAGACTTTGCATTCTCAGCTTAATTTTTAAGAACTACCCATTTGCACACTACAGACAACGGTTTGTAATTTTCAACTATTAAAGATTTGCCTACTCTCTCTGATGAACTAAATATAACTGTAGTTGAAGAGTTTCTCTTCAGGTCCTGCCAACCCCCCACAGTTCCTCAGCCCACTTATAAAATAATCACTCAGAAGCTTATATTACTTATAAACTGTATGGCTGTGGCAGGCTTCTTGCTATCTAGTTCTTATATCTTAAATTATCCCATTTCTATTAATCTATAAGTTGCCACGTGGCTTGTGGCTTACCAGTATCTTAACATCTGCTTCTGATGGCTGTGGCTGACAGTCTCCTGACTCAGCCTTCCTGTTCCCAGAATTCTCCTCTCTCTTTGTCCCACCTATACTTCCTGCCTGGCTACTGGCCAATGAGTACTTTATTTATTAACCAATCAGAGCAACACATTCACAGCATAGAGAACATCGCACAGCAAATAGCAATAATACATAAGATTATTTCAGGCTTATGGTGAAAAGTGAAGTCTTAAGAATCACAGGTGTCTTGTCACTTCATAGAGACCTGACTGAGTCACTTAACTCATCTTATGACAGACAACAGCCAGCTTGATAATCTACAAAGTGCTTTGAGACTCATTAAGGATCATGCATGGGGATGTGCTTTGAAAGCTAACAAGTGCTTAATTCATGTTATATATTCTGCTATCTTAAGACATATGAAAATATACATTATGTTTATATGAAGTTCTAGGAGGAACTTTAAATTACATGTAAAGTATATAATTAAAAGTAATTCACATAACATATATATGCTAGTGTATGTGGAAAGGCTCCCATAAGCTCCTGTGTTTTAACACTTGGTCCCCACTTTCTGGTGGTGTTGGAAGAAGCTTTGGAACCATCAGGAACTGGAGCATCATTTGAGGAAGCAGGTCACTGGAAGCAGGCGTTGAGGTTCAGGGACTAGCTCATTTCTTTTCCAGTCTTTGCTTCCTGATCCATGGAGACAGAAACAAGCAGCCTTATATGCCTATCATTGCAATGTGCTTGGCTCATGATTGTCTGTCTCTTCAAACTATGAGCTACCATAAGCTATTCCTCCCTTAAGTACTTGGTCACAGCAGTGAGAAAATAACCAATATATGTGTATATATAGATATATAACAATATGTCACTTTCTAGATTGTTTATTGAAGAAATTTTAACATTCTTAAATTTCTTCAGTTTGAACTTTTCAGCGTCAAGAGTAGACTACTAAGAAGACATGGAGTTGGCATGAAATACAATACTATTTAAAAGAAAACAGGAAATTCTTAATGTATTATTATAATAATCTTATATATCCAGTATCTGGGAAAGATAAATAATAATATTTAGGTTTCCAATCCTCTTTTCTTTTGTATGAGTAAAATAAAAGTTTTATATTCAAGGAGATCATGATATGAAGATAGAAAATGTGTATAGAGTCAGTCTTTTGAATTCATACACTGTATTCACAGGTCAAAGCTTCAGACTCAATCTGCACAATGGAAAGAAAATTGTGTCTGTAATAAACAGTAGAGTAGCCACCTATTTATGCAACTACTTAGAATTTTACCTAGGGTACCTTTCCATTGTGTTACTATTAGAATATAAATATGTTATAAATAAGGCAGATATGGTATAAATTATCTGAGAAAATATTTGAAGTTTAAATGCTCTCTGTCCTGTACATGAGCTTGTTTCATTCTCTGGGATTAGAGGGTCACGTGAGGCAACTGAAATCAGATAGACATGTGACACTGAGGTTTCAGGAATTTGGCCAGATCTAAGATGTTGGGGAAAACATCTGCACAGGAGACAGTGATGAGATTGGACCTGTGAGCCAAGACAATTCCATGTTGTTGAAAGCCATTCCAACACTCTGACCCTCCCTCTGCTCCATGATAAAAATGAGGACTTGAGGATTTCCTGCTCAATAGTAAAGGCTGTTGGAGTCATTTTCAATTTCAACTCCAATTACTAATTCTATAGATAAGACAGGCAAAGGAAGATGAAGCATGTACTGACCCTAAAACATAAGCTATACTTCAGCAAATAAATAGCATATGTCTATTTTCATTTAGTTGATCTTTCATTTTCTAAAGAGTGTTAGGAAAAAAAAATCTAGATATTTGAGGATTACGGTCCCTGAGTTAAGGCTGTGCTTTAATTAAGACAAAGGCAGAATCTGACCCTGAGGATATGAAAGCAGGAGAGCTGGCTCTGCCCCTTGCTCATCCCCACAAACAGTGAACTCTCCAAAGCATTACAGGAGAGCTCACCCTGGGGGTTAAGACAACAGAGAGCTGGTGGGCTGACCAACCCTGCAGCTACCCAAGCCCAGATCCAGGATTACAGGTTAGCCCACCCCGATATCTACCCAATCTGTGATCTGCTGGAGCATATGAAGGGACAGGTCCTGCACACCCAAACAGGCAGGATTTCCACAACACAGGGAAACAGCAGGATAACCAAGAGGAGTTCCAGTGAGAGCCCAGCATCCGTAGCATAACAGAAACCAGAAGCCTTGAACCAGACGGATGACTCTTTGCAATGAACACTTGCAGGTAAAGATATATGAACAAAAAGGATTATTGCATGACTCAACATGTCACACTACAGTTTCCATGACAAGATTTCCCCCTCCCCTTTTTCTTGTCTTTTTTCTGTTCAAAATTTAGGGGGGATGCTACAAGGGCAGAGGGCAGATACACAGGGACAGGGAATGAATGGAATCGAGCCGCATGATGTGAAAGACACAAAGAATAAATAAAAAAGTTAAAAAAGACAAAGGCAGATTTTTTAAAGTTTATTATTTGCCATTTTTATACGTGTACAAAATGTATTCTAATTATTCTCCTATCCCACCTGTCAACCACATCCCCCATTACTCTGCAAGACCATTTCCCATATGTAAATTCTTTTGTTTTGTGACCCAAGACTGACTGTATGATGTTGGGTTTAGAACACCCCACTGAACCTTAGTGAGCTCTCCAGCGGATAAAAAACTGAACACAATGATTTACAGTCCCAAAATCTTTCAGGAGTCAATAGTTTAACAGGAAGGAATAGGGCCCCATGAGGCCTTCTCACATCCTCCATGACCATGGGTGACAGGGTCAGTCTTGTGTAGACTCCAATTCAGTTAACCACAGTTCTGTCAGTTTAAGATTGTGTCATGTTCATAAGATTCCATTTTAGAGACTCAAGAAAAACTATTTTTTACAGCAAATCCTGAATAGTCTCTGAGCTTTACAAAGGCAATATGGGCTGGACTCTGGAGACTATGCATAACAGTCTAAATTTGGAATGATCGGAGATAAAAGTTTAAAGAAGTAAGTTGGTTGTTGGCAGACCATAATTAATAACCTACTCTTCAAGTGTTTAAAACTGTTGGACCAGACTTAACCATGCCCAGCATCCCCTGCCACTGTGCTGTGGGCTTTTGCTACTTCATCCAGATGCCATTCTTAAACACTTAATCAAATACATATTCCCCAATCCAAGGTACTTAGACCATATGGTTGAGAGTTTACATAGAACTACTAATTTATTGACTTAAATTTGGTATGTGTGTATGCTGGGATAGCTGTTACAGCAATTGACTAAAGAGGAGAGACAGATGGCAGAAACAAAAAGGCACACAGAGGTTACAATATTCATGACCATGATTTCTCATGCAACCGAACACAAATCCCAAACAGGATTGCATGCTCGGTAGTCTGAAGTTGGAGGCTTCCCAAGGTCTTAACTAAAATTGTATTTATTAGGTTACTTCTAGTTTCTTGTGTTCATGTTCCTTGCACGGAATCAGACCATTTACCTCACTCCCTTTTGTTCGTTCCCTCTATAAACTCCTGCCTTTATTCATGGAACAGAAGTTCTTATTGGTGCTATCACCTTCATTAGTGGTGTTACCCACATTAATGTTGACCCAAATTTGACCATTCTATAGGAACAAAGGCAAGGCTACACTGACCTATTATCTTTATTTCCTTTTTGTAGGCAAAGTGCTTGTGGTCTAGACATGTCAGTTAGGAACTGAATCCTTTTTCACAATTACATTTTTATGATTTTGTTTCTTTATAAAGGGATTCATTCTTTCATGTTCTCTGTGTATGCCTTCCAGAACATGTGATATGCCTAGTTCTTTGTTTTGAAAAGAAATGATGTTCAATAAGCATTTGTTGACTGGATACTGCATAAGCATTTGTTGACTGATGGAAAATACTGTTAGTGTTATTTATTTCTAGCAAAACCAGACTCACGTTTAAGGAAACATAATGATTTCTTCTTAAAGCACCATGATGTGAATACTGTAAACACTGACCCAAGGGGCTGTAGTTTTGTACTGTATTGTTTTTCTGTTTAAAAATTAATAAAAATGTAACATAGCAACTGCCTCTTAAAATGTATTGGCATTGATTGGGCTTCACAATGGGATGTGATACAAAGCTTTTGATTTAGAACCTGGTGCTATAATAGCGACTGACAGAAAAGTAAATGTGAAGACTTTGTGAATAGGTCAAAATACCAAGAAGATAAAAATGTGCATTGTGATTTTCATCTGAAGAAAAAATGACCATATAGCACCAAAGGCTGTCTCAAACACTGACTTGCAGTTATCTCACTTACAAAGGTGCTTTTGAGATAGTCTTACATGCATGAAATCAGAATCAATGATCCTGAATGTAAATTTCCAAGTATATTTCTATGCTCCCTAAAGTCTATTTAGCATGAATAGTAAATATAAAATGCAGGAGAAATGGTCAGACATCCATATATTTCTTTTTGAGAACACCCTTCCCTTCTCTGATCTTGCTTCCAGGATCTCCTGGCTCCTTGATAATGTGTGTTGTCCCCCCTGTGCCTAATGCCGCACAGTTAACATTAAGCACTTTTCCTACTGGTTTCCAGATCAATGTCTTCTACATCAGGGCCCTGTAGGGATTATGTGTGGTAACCCTCCCAGGGGAATTTATGTTTATCCTCTGGAAGGATAAAAAAATAAATAATAAGATAAAAAATTTGCTATTTTTTTTAAACTGTGGAATAGGAATAACATGTTTTAGAGGTCTCAGTTCTTTCTTGTAAGTCACCACCTATTATTTATTGGAATGCAAATATACATCATTATAAATTAAGTATAAAAACATTCTGATCACACTTTTTCTTGAATATCGAGAGACAAACATAAGAATTATCCCTGTATTTATCATTGCATGCAACATTTTGAAAGGGCTCTGATTCTGATGGTATAACAACATAATTTCTGAACAAGAGTATTTGAGTTATTGACCCAAATAACATGAGTTGTCATTGCATAAATATGATGCAAACTAAATGTCATAAAAATCTCTTAAATTTGAAATTAAATTTTAAAAATTAAAATTCTCTCTTAACCCATGGTTCTTTTAAATTCAGTGTCTTACTGTGTCTCCTGGCTGTTGGGGTTGTAATAATTATCCATTTCCAGAATCCAGTGCAGTTCTTTATCACACATCTAAAAGTCATCATTGCTGCTGACAATATCTTATATATATTCTGAAATGCTGGCAGTATTAACTTTGCTCTGAACTGATGGCTACAAACAACTACTCTCAGCTGATTCTTCTTTAGCCATATTAGTTCTCCACTTGCCTCATTACTGAGAAAGAAAGTAGATGAAGAATATTGAGAATAAGGGGTTCATGCAGAAGCATCACACAAGTGGTATGACATTGAGATGATTCGGAGTGATGTAAATATTACAGAAGTCGAACCTTAGATGTTTGCTTTTATCCTTTAACATCTTTAAAGTGGGGGAGACCTTTGCCTTTCTAGCAGTTTTGTAGAAAATTTTCACAGGGAATTCCAATGTGCTGAGAACCCTAAACAGAATGTTCTGGTTGTGTCTCTTGCTATCCTCATGTAAATCCACACGCATGGTTTCACCTTGACATATGTTCCAGGGATAAAACTCATTATCAAGTCCGCATTATGAAGTGGCAAGTCCCTAAAGGATCAATGGCCACAATTCCAGAAGACCTGAATTTGTTTCTCACCACCTACATTGTATTAGTCAGAGTTCTCTAGAGAAATGTGTGTGTGTGTGTGTGTGTGTGTGTGTGTGTGTGTGTGTGTGTGTGTGTGTACATACATACACATGTATACTTGGACATGCATGTATTTGGTTGCTTTTTTATTCTTACTCTTTTGGCTCTTTCAGGGGGCCCGCCTCCAAGCTCCCAAATAAATACACACACAGAGGCTTATTCTTTCTTATGAATGCCCAGTCTTAGCTTGGCTTGTTTCTAGCCAGCTTTTCTTACCTTAAATTATCCTATCTATCTTTTGCCTCTAGGCTTTTGCCTTTCTCTATTCTATATACCCTCTTTATTTCTTACTTTGTGGCTGGCTGTGTAGCTGGGTGACCCCTGGAGTCCTCCTCTCCTTCTCCTTTCCCTCCCTTATCTTCTCCCAGATTTCTCTTCCTATTTATTCTCTCTGCCTGTTGGCCCCACCTATCCTTTCTCTGCCTAGCCATTGGCCATTCAGTTCTTTATGAGACCAATCAGGTGTTCTAGACAGATAAAACAACACAGCTTCACAGAGTTAAACAAATGTAACAAACATAAAAAACTGCAATTACATCTTTGCATCATTAAAAAATATTCCACAGCATAAACAAATGTAACACATCTCAAAATAATATTCTACAACACACACACATAGACATAATATACTCATATACATATAATATACCTATAGAATATATATATATATATATATATATATATATATATATATATATATATATATATATATATATATATATATATATATATATATTAGAATAGCTTACAGGCTCTTGTCTAGCTAGTCCAAAAATGGCTGTCTACCAATGTAGGTGAATGTTCAGTCCATGAGGCTGGATGTCTCAGCTGATCTTCAGTATATGCCAGAATCCTGAAGAAGTAGGCTCTAATGCCAGTGAAGCAAAGGACTTGCCAGCAAGATCAAGAGTAAGAAGAAAAAGAGTGAAATCTTCTTTCTTCCATAATCTTTATATAAGTTGCCAGAAGAAGGTGTGCCCCAGATTAAAGGGGGATCTTCTCAGCTCAAAAGTTCTGAATTAAAAGTTGGTTTTCCCACTTCAACTGATTTAATACGAGAAAAACAAAACAAAACAGTCCCTCACAGGTGTACTCATCAACTTGGGTTTTAGTTAATTCCATATGTAATCAAGTTCACAACCAAGAGTGGCCATCACACATGGTGACTCATAACAATCTGTAACTCCAACTCCAGGGGATCTTCTGGATGGTTCAGGCACTGGGCATGATGCACACACATGATGCACATACATGATGCCACACATGCATGCAGGCAAATCACCCAGACACATACAATAAAATAAAAACTATAAAACCTAGTGTTTGCATTTAATGTTTCAATTAATCTAGAATTGACATGGAGCTTGCCTTTGATATTGGAGCCCATGACTTTTTTTTTTTTTTTTTTTTTTTTGAGCTGAGGATTGAACCCAGGGCCTTGTGCTTGCTAGGCAAGCGCTCTACCACTGAGCTAAATCCCCAACCCCGGAGCCTATGAATTTTGAAAGTGATAAACAATCTACGTAAAGTGATACAAACTACTCTGTATGGATTATTCTTATTAAAAGAATATCCGAGAGTTCTCAGAAGAAGAAATAGAAGTGTCTAAAATCTATTTTTAAAAGTTTTCATCATCCTTAGCAACCAGGGAAATGTAAATTAAAGCTATTGGGATTTCACCTTATCTACTGAGAATATCCACAGAAGGCTAAGATTAAGAAAATGAACACATGCTGATGAGGATATAGGAAATGAGACCCTCACAAACTGTTGGTGGAGGTGCAAGCTGGTATAGCCACAATGGAAATTAGTGCTGTATTTCTCTTAAAAATAAACCAGAAATAGATTTTCCCTCTAACCCAGCCACAGCATTTCTGGGCATATAATCAAAGGATTCTATACCCTAATTCAAGAGATACAGTCTCACCTGCTTTTACTGCTGACCTGTTCACAATAAGTAGGACATGGAAACAACCTTGATGTCCATCACTTGGGGGATGGATAATGAAAATGTGCTACCTAGCCACAATTTTTAACTGAACTGCAAACAAAAATGATTTTATTGAGCTGCAAAAACAATTTTATTGAGCTGCAAATAGAAATGGAATGAGGAAAGTGGGTAAGTGGATAGAACTAGAAATCATACGAGTGAGGGAACCTAGACCAGAAAGAAAATGTCAAATCTTTATATTTGCATGTTTAATTTGGAGTATTTGTAGGACCCAAGAAGCTAGAAAGGAGCTATCGTTAGAGAGGGAGAAGAAATACCTTAAGAGATAGGAAAAATAGAAGACAGGTAATACGAAGGGCAAAGGAGGAATAGTTGGAAGGGGGATTTGATGGGGAGGAGAATGGGAGGTTAGAACAGAGCGGGCTGGGGGGGAGCGATAACTAACAAAGGAAGTTTGAAAAAGCCACAAGAAAACCTACTATTTCATAAGCTTCATATATATATATATATATATATATATATATATATATATATAAAATATATATGTGTGTGTATATACTTATATATATGTTCATATAAAATAGTTTAATTGAGTATCTAATAGAGTGATGTGAAAGGTGAAGGCTTTGTGAATAGGACAAGATGATAACTTTTTATTGCTCAAATCACCATTTCTCTTTCAGTTTAGGTGCATGGAATGTTTACGAGAAGATTAAGTCATAAGAGGGCTGAGTTTGTTTTTTTTCTTTGGTGGGATTTGCGTTGAGGACTATGGGTTGTATCCCCAGTCTTTCGCCAGTCTGCTATGTCTGCAGAAACAGACACTGTCCAGGGTCAGAGCACCATTTGCTGGCCCTCTCCTTTTCTGCCATCCTGCGTGGCTCTCCAAGTCTAGTTAATCTGTTTCATGCAAGCTCTCGACAACCTGAAGTTGAACACAGTGGTCTTGGGAAAGCTGAGTGTGTAATCAGGAGGCCTATGGCAGATGTGGCCCCATGTGGTCCTCAGGTGGTGGGGCTTTTGCTACCTATGAGTGGGGCATGGCTCTGCACCATTTTCAGATGCTGGAGGTTGAGGTCAGTGGATGGGCACCAGTGGTACCTATATCACCTCAATAATTTCTTACCATCTATACCCACATTTTTTTCCCTGAAGCTCATAATAAGTAGATAGCTTTCTTATAGGACTGAGTTTATCTATCTATCTATCTATCTATCTATCTATCTATCTATCTATCTATCTATCTATATCTATCATTATCTATCATCTATCATTATCTATCTATCTATCTATCTATCTATCTATCTATCTATCTATCTATCTATCTATCTATCTATCTCTATCATCTATCTAATCTTTCTTCCCTTCCTTTTTAACAAAAATGAAATAATTAGCTCCTATTCTAACATATTTTATAGTCAATAAGAGAGCACATATTTTGTCTGTCTATAAGCAAATGTTTGTTTATTGTTAATGTCTTTCTCTAGTATCTATATGTATGGCAGTATGGCAGCCTACCCTTGATTATTTAGATGCAGTTAGGTTTAATTTTTCCTGTGGATAATAATTGGAATTTGTAATGCTTTTTTTTGATAAATCCAATTCTTAACACTATGGTTAATTGCATATTCACCAATCCTGGTCTGTTGTCCTCCATAATGATGAAAGGAAAAGCTAACTTGGAAACATACCATCTAGACAATTTCCAAGTCATTCCTTTGCTCTTAGTTATACCTCATTACATCTGTCTCTCAGATTGGCTCAAGTCAAGCTGATTTTTTTCCTTTACCTTAAAAAAAAAGATTTAATTATATACTTATAAGTGTTTTGTCTTTATACATGTTTGTATTCCATGTGCATTCCAGTGCCTATGAAAGTCAAAAATGGTATTCCATCCCTGTAACTGGAGTTATGGTTGGTTGTAAGCAACCACATTGGAGCTACTTCTCCAGCTCCACGTGTTCTTTATTTTCTATCAGAGTCTTCATTCATACTGGGTTTTAGCCTTCTCCAGAATTTATCTAAGTAGTTCAGATACTAAATGCATTGGAGTGATGAGGAAATGACCACCATGACTGGGTTACATCTGAGGTTGTCTGATGTGTTGATTGAACACAGAGAACCCATTTGACCCGAGTCTGTCTGCTTTATGATTACATCAGAACAAAAGGACAGGTTTGTGATTCAGGTCAGATATCAATACATTTTTAAAGGCATTATCAAATTTTGTCATTTTGACCAACTCATAGCAAGACTTCATCCTGTCCTCATGTTCATCTGCTTCTCCAAGACTTCCTGCTTAGATGACTCAAGAGATATGATGTTTAGAGTGCTTAACAAAGACTTCTTTGAAGTGCCTCCCTTTGAAGCTAGGTGTGGTGGTTTGATTAGGAGTGGCCTTCATAAGCTTATATATTTGAATGCTTGGTCATTAGGGAGTGGCAATACTTGACAGGGATTAGGAAGTGTGGCCTTGGAGAACCTGAGGCCTAGGTGGTGGAAGTGCGTCACTGGTGTCAGGCTTTGGGGTTTCAGAAGCTCAAGCCAGGCCCCAGTGTCTGGTTCTTCCTGCTACCTTCGAATCTGGACGTAGAACTCTCAGCTACCATGTCTGCCTGCATGCAGCCATTCTTCCGGCCATGAGGATAACCGACTGAACCTCTGAAACTGTAAGCCAGCCCCAGTCAAATGTTTTCCTTTGTAAGGGTTGCTGCTCTCATGGTGTCTCTTCACAGCAATGGAACACTGGCTAAGAAGCCGGGGCTCTCTTCAAGTTGCCTTCCCTTGTAATTCTTTCAGATTCTCTTGCCATGTGGGACTAAGAGTGATCCAGGTTTTCACCCTTGTAGTATCTTCTCATACTCCATCTCCAAACCTCAGGTTTTACTTTTTTTTCCCATCCTGACTCTGAAAACGCATTCAGATCAGATTATCATCTCTCTGTACAAGAAGCTCCTGAATAAAAGCCACTATCTTGATATCCAGACAATATTTTCCTCCAACTCACCCCTTGTGAGTATTTTATCAGTATCCTCCTGGGATTCTGATTTTTTTTTTTTTTTGGTTTTTCGAGACAGGGTTTCTCTGTGTAGCTTTGCGCCTTTCCTGGGACTCACTTGGTAGCCCAGGCTGGCCTCGAACTCACAGAGATCCGCCTGGCTCTGCCTCCCGAGTGCTGGGATTAAAGGCGTGCGCCACCACCGCCCGGCGGGATTCTGATCTTTTAAATTGCCAAATCATGCTATGGGATGGTCTGTATGTCAAATGTGTTGCTGATTGGTCAATAAATAAATCACTGATTGGCCCGTGGCCAGGCAGGAAGTATAGGTGGGACAAGGAGGAGAATAGAGCTGGGAAGTGGAAGGCTGAGGCGGGGAGACACTGCCAGCCGCCATGATGAGAAACAGCATGTGAAGATGCCGGTAAGCCACGAGCCATGTGGCAAGGTATAGATTAATGGAAATGGATTAATTTAAGCTGTAAGAACAGTTAGCAAGAAGCCTGCCACGGCCATACAGTTTGTAACCAATATAAGTCTCTGTGTTTACTTGGTCGGGTCTGAGCTGTTGTGGGACTGGCGGGTGGCAGAGATTTATCCTGACTGTGGACCAGGCAGGAAAACTCTAGCTATAAAATCACATCTGAATTTGCCTTTGGTGTATCCTCAGTGGTGTTTCTACACCAAACTCCCTTTTCCTCACCCCTTGTGCTTTTCAAGAAGTCTGGAATAGGACACACGAACCCACAGCACTTCACACTCAGTATGCTTTTCATGGGAGGAAAATTGACCTTGTGACCTTATGCATGCTAGGCAAGCAGTCTACCACTGAACCATATTTTCAGTCCCATAGCCCAACAACCAACGCTTTCCTGAAAGTACACAAGGGTAAGAAACTGAAGTTCTTCCAGATATAAACCCAGAAGTTTCACAAAAAGACTATTCAGGCTAACCATCAAATTAATTCCTAATAGAAAAGCTTACTTTGGACCGACACTTTTCTAAAAAGAGAACTATATTTACAGATGGTAGATCTTCATCTCAGCCTATTTTGCTGCAGATAACACTTGATACAGAGAATTGAAATATAAAATAATCTTAGACACAGACATGACCTTAACATTCACCTAGCATATTTCGGTCAAGTGAGGCTGGGGTTCTAAGTGGAGGACTTAAGGACTTTTGAAGTGTTTTATGTGATAAGGTCCATCTGATACCCAAGAATAGAATTCTAAAGAATTCTGTATTTCTGTGTTTATGATTCATATCTCTCACAACAATTATAAGCATGAAAATAGTACTATCGTCTGATCTCTTACTACAATCCAGGCCATCAGCTTCCCCTGATACAACCATAGTCTCATTCAGTGTTTGCAACAATACCTATGGAGAAGATACCAGCATTGTCTAACTCCATAGGTGGGGAAGCCAACCAGTGATGTGCTGTAAGAATTTTAACTGGAACCCGTTTCAAAGCATGAGTGCGAAATGGTCTTGATCCTGAAAGGAAGCCTAATTTTCAGTACCATAAATGACAAATAGAGAATTGAAATGAAAAAGGTTTACACATTTTACAATATATTTTACTATCATTTGTGTTTGTTACGACAGCTCAATGGACTGTCATGCCATGAGCTGAAGAAAGAAGCTGATAATGCCTTTGGTGACCGCGTTCTTAAAACGTTGCCTCTTGCCTCTTTTTGTGGTTTTGTTTGGACAACATGGAGAGGGAGAAGACCTGGACCACAGCTTGGCATCGCTAAGGCCAGATGTGAGGTGTACCCCTTCCTGTTTGCATCCTGCTAATTCTCTCTCTGAGTTCACAGCCTCTTCTATTCTTTCGCCCTCAAGCTTCTGAGGCCAAAAGAAGGTTGGCAATGGGGAGAGGCACGACTGTGGTCAACATGGTGGTGATCTGAAGTCTGGGGACAGGCTGTGGGAAGACTCAGCTCACAGACTGAAGGCTCTCATTCTGCAGGAACCAAAGCCATGGCCAGGACATTTCCACTGCCCGCCACTGTGAACTGCTCCTCATTTTGATGCTTTTCAGCTGGCTTGGCTGTGCTTTTCCTCTAAATTGGCAGTCCGAACATTTTGTGGGGAGACAAGACAGAAGAGAGAATGTAACTTGAAATATGGTTGTGGGTGTTTTTTTTTTTTTTAACAAGTTCTATAAAAACTCTTAAAAAGACCTTTTAAAAAACATTTCTGCGAATTACCTTCTTTTGCTTTAAATACAGAGCTCAGTGTTCTGCAATACTTCAGCACACACATCCATTAGGGTGAAGAAGAGATCTCAGTTTAGAGGCCCAACCAAAGCAGATACTGTCCCTAGTCATTCTTTGCTGTCCCCCAAAAAATACTGGAGAAATGTCATCTTGAAAATCAGTGCCAAAATGTGGTCAAGTTATAAACTATAGATAAAATGGAATCCATAAACGGAGCTCAAAATACTACAGTAAAGACACCAAAGCATAACATGCTTCTCTTTTGTATGCAGCATCTACCCTGTCTCCATGAGACTCTAACCATGGCAGCAACGACCTGGCAGGGATCTGTGCTCATTATGTCAAACAATCAAACATCTAGTTGCATCATTTGCACACACATTTAATGCCACATTGGCATTCAAATGAAGGATACTGAAGCTCCCACTGCCTGGGTCCATAGCAGAGTGTGCTCAATTTCAAAATATAAGAAATATGATATCACAAAATCAACACATGGTCTCCAATAATACAGCTCTGCCAGACCACGGAAGTGAACACACACAGAGAGAATATTGCAGACACAGGAGTCAAGTGAAGGACAAGAAGCTGACTTTGTGTTGACTGCATTTTATATTCTGTTGTGCACGGCAGTGAGCGTAATTTGGTCTTAAACATACATACATTATGCACTGTGGTTGTGGAATAGCATAGTTATTCCTTTTAAAAAATGTTGGAGAGAAATGAGATGTATGTAGGTCTCTGATAAAAATGTGGCATTTTTCAGCTTGTTCTTCTGATATATTATTCAAATAGGCATAGTAAACACTCTTTGAGGTTTCCTTACCTGTGCTCTCCAGTCACTGAGCTCTGACCAACGTTTGCCCCCTGCCCCAATAAGCACAGACAAATGCAGACAATGTGATTGCATTTCCTGAACACACTTTAAAGGGTCACCCTAACTTGCTAAGCAAGTGGAGACAGTTCATTCCCTCCTCCAGAACCTGAGCACTGGGACAAAGCAGACATGGGTCATTCACTTCTGAGCATCACCGAAAGTGGGGTGGGAGGCTGAGGGGCCAGGAATAGAGAGTCAGGACTGAGCACAACAAGGAGACAGAGATAGAGGCAGAAGAAGAAGGAGATGTGTTTTCTAGCTCTTCTCACCTCTTCCCCAGAGCCAGCTCTGGATGTCCTTTCCACATCATCACAAACTCTGGTTTTAGACTCAATTTTCCTTTTTGCTTAGACCAGTCTTCTGCCTGAAACCTAACCCCTGTAGACCCTGTGGGGACAAGAATATACGATGTGTGGCACAGAGAGGAGAGTCGGAGCTCTTGGAAGACTGCTTTTGCTTTTAAATTATCTTATTTTTTTTTTGTGTTTGAGTGTTTTGCCTGCGTGTATGTCTATGTACCATGTGCATGCAGGGGCCTTGCAAGTCAGAAGAGGGCGTCAGATCCCCTAGGACTATAATCACAGATGTCTGTGAGCTATCACATGGATACTGGCAATTGGCCTCCAGTCCTCAGGAAGGGCAGCTGGTGCTCTTACCCATTGAGCCTTCTCCCTAGCACTAATGACCGTTTATTTCCCTTCCTTCCCCTAGCTTATTGAAGTGTGCTCTATAATATTGTCAAATAAATTCATTCCTCCAAAGGCAGTAGGCTTCACCGGGGAAAATATGTTGTTAAACTTCTTTTATAACTCCCCATCAGCCCCCATTCATTACATTCTTGGGGGTCCTAGAGGACAATCTATATTTGTTACTTATTTTAAAAATAGTTCTCAAAATTATTTCCCATAGCTTGAAGCACGGGGCTTCCATTTTTCTCCTCATCACCACTTCCTCTATGCCTTTTCCCACCAGATGAGGAGTTGGTGGCTGCAGCCAAACATTAAGTATGAAGTCGATGACCCATGTAGAAAGATTCACCACCCCTGAAAGAGCATATGTCACTGGAGTTTATGGCCAAATGATTGATCACTCTGGAGTGTCTCCATAATCACATGACTCATTGATCGATGAAAAGAGACTGCTGATAGATTTTTTTTTTGAAAAGAAGGATTGTGTTTTAGGTTTGCAAAAATAAATCTATAGAATATAACCACCTAATCACCCATAGTTTACACTCTCATAATCCCCTCAAGTTAGGTTTCTTCACAAAATCCTATGTCCACATTTTCTTCTGAAGAAAGAAATTGTATCATGGTCTGAACAGAGAAAGTGGAGCACCGGATCATCTTCTTAGTGGGAGACGCCACAGGAAATTGAGAAAATTCAGTTAGAGTAACAGAACAAATGAGATACTATACAAGTGACAACCATTTCAGCCCCTCTGATAGAAAAAGACAGCTAGAGTGAGGCACTGGGGCCACCTGCTGCTGGAAGACAAAACGCTTCGTTCCTCTCTACCCTTGATTTCTAGCTAGCGGAGGTGAGAATGTGGCTCTCACAGCATGTACTGGAGAAGCTAAATTTCCTCCACTCATTCTTCCCCACCCCTCATCCACAGAATACTTCTAATTGGATTCTTTGCTAAAGAAATGCCAGCCTAATACCTACACAAAAACTCAATTTATCTTTGTGATGTTGTTGAAGTTTTGTTCTTTGTGTCCATATATTTCCATGGGATGCATTTTACAGTTTCTGCTGGGTACATTTTTTTGTTGTTGTTGTTGTTTTATCTCTATGGCAGCAATGGGTTAGAGTGTGTTCCTTCTTGAAATATGTGAGATAATTTTAGAAGCAAGGAAAATAACTATGATGTGGTTACTGGATAACTTCAAGTTACAGTTCCTGAGTCATTTGTCAAGTCTTCTCACTGCCATGAATGATGTAAAGGGCTTCATTTTTAAAATCAAATATTATACTTTTAAATGAATGCTTAGGAGCCGTGCCTTACAAGTACGTTCTTTGCCTCAGGAAAAATAAAAATACTTTGCTGCAAAACAAAGAGAAAAAAAAAAAAACCCATGCCACCAGCTCTTCTACATGTGGTCATGAAAGAAGTTGAAGGAGTTCTTCAGCCTGTGCCCTCAACCCTAACATTCCTCAACTCCACGTTACTTCCGAGATTGTAAAAGAATACACTTGGGCCAGTTACTTTGTGTGACCCTTCAGTTACTTTTTCTAGGCAGCTTCTTTATCTTGGTGGCAACCTATACTCCACAGAACTAGAACTCACTACTTCGTTTGAAATGAAAATTCAGGTTCTGTAGACAGGATTAAGGGCAGGAACAGGGTAGTATGGGTAGGAACAGGGTAGCTGATATTCTCTAGGGAACAAGGCCCTGAGCCAAGTGAATAACACGGCTTAACTCATTGCCTCTGTGTGTGTGTGGGGTTGGGGCGGTGGAGGGATTCATTGAGCCACAAGTCAAACTCTGGTTCTTAGATTGCAATAAGTGTTTCTGGAAAAACAACATTTGAAAGATAAAGCATACATTAGTAATGTGTGGAAATGCTTAATGAGGGAATCTTGATAGTATTCATTGTCTCCTGCAAGCTGCACCACTTAGCTTAGTCCAGGCCTGAGTATTTGCATTTCCCTCCTTGTGGAATTCCCAGGCCCAGCATCCCTGCTGATCCTCCCTAGTGCCTCCACCAGCATGGACTGGTACAAAGCACATCATGCCTCATTCTCTTAATTCTATTATAGACTGTCTCCCTCTGGCTTGCAGGAGGCAGCTAGCTTTTGCAATTGTATGGTACCAGCCTAATATTCTACAGAAATCAGTACATAGAAACCTGACCCAGTCTGCTCTAAAATTTTGAAATCCCTGTGCTTCCTCATCAAGTAATAGAAACAATCCAAAAGCTCTGTTCCCCTTTTGTAAAGACCCCCCACCCCCACTTTCTTCCTATTGTTCTTCAGGGCTTTTCCAGCTGAAGCCCTTTAACTGAGTAAAGAAAAACATCAGGTTCAGTCTGTCTCACTGGATAGAGTGTTTCAAGGTATAGAAGCTCTGAGGAAACTAGCTGGATCACTTGAGCCCCAAGCTAAGAAAACAGACCAACATGTCTTGTCCTAGAGTAGGGTCAGCATCTATAAGGGCAGACATGCTTGGGAAGGACGTCTATCCCCCAATGATTTGCTTAGGAGATGACTCCAACCAAGCTCAGTAGAGGACTTTGCATTAAAGTTCTTTTGATTTCTTTGGATTCACACTGATGAGATGTCAGTGACAGATAGTTATTTTAGGCAAGTACTCTTGTCCCTAATTGGCTATGAAATGGTGAATCTTTGTAACATAACAGAGAGAGCAATGTGTTCTTCTGCAGAGCATTTTGTACTCTGTGAAAATAACGTAATTCTCAAGTAAAGGTAGCCTCAAAGTTTAGCTGGAGTTATCTCTTGGTCCTGCCTGGCCCATGGTCAGGACAAATCTCTCTCACCCACCAATCCTGCAGCTGCTTAGACCCAAGTAAACACACAGATGCTTATATTATTTAAACTGTTTGGCCTAATGGCTCAGGCTTCTTGCTATCTAGTTATCACATCTTAAATTAACCCATTTCTATAAATCTATACCTTGTCAAATGTCTTATGGCTTACTAGTATCTTACATATTGGTACTCATGGTGGCACCTGGCAGTGTCTCCTTACTCAGCCTTCTACTTCCCAGAATTCTCTTCTCTCTTTATCCTGCCTACACTATACTTCCTGCTTGGCTACTGGCCAATCAGTGTTTTACTTATTAGTCAGTCAGAGCAACACATTTACAGCATCCCCAGTATCAAAGTTTTGCTTCAAAACTCACTAAAATAGGCAATTTATTTTTCTTCTGCATTCATTAACAGTTCTGGAGTCAGGTTCTTTGAAACAATACCTGAGGGTGCAGTAAGTTCCCAACAATGGACTCAGTCTTCATCTCCTTAGAAGTGTAGAAGTGGAGATCCATACCATAGACGTGTAAATCTTGTTTTTCATGGCATTATCTCATGAAATAAGTCATCCAGACAAATGCTAGTGATATTGAGTGCAAAGCAAACCATATCACAGAGGTAGAATCACCAGGTCCAGTGGTAAATCCTCTGAGAAGTGGAGCACTTCTTTCTCTGAGAAACACTGTAACTGATCTTTCCACATTCATTCACCATTTACAGTATGGAAAACATGGGTGATGTTGAGTGAGAACCTAGACCCCATACGTCTTTAGCAAAATATTGCTTAAGTGGAAATCCAAAGCAAACAAAAGCCACAATAATGTAATGGTAACACAGACACAGTGCACAGTACTCTACCCACCCACCTCCACCTGCCCCATGTTCCTCTTTATTTTCTTCTCTTACTGTCTTCCACTGTTTTCAGGTGCATGGCAATTTTTATTTTTTTTACTTTTTGTCAATGATTATTTTTAAATAAAACATCGTAAGTTAAAACAAAAACTAACACATCAGAATTGGATAAAACAAACAAACAGGAGGAAAAGAGTTCAGGAGAAGGTACAAAGAACAGAGAGCTACCTGTTTGCACATTCCAAAATCTCATAAAAACACTAAACTAGGAGCCATGATGTATATGTAAAGGGCCTGGTGCAAACCTGTGCAGGCCCTGTGCATGATGCCTCAATCTCTGTGGGTTGATATGCGTTTTAATCATGTTGATTTAGAGGCCTTGTTTTCTTGGTGTCCTCCAGCCCCTCTGGCTTTTACACTCTTTCTGCCCCCTCTTCCACAGGATTCTCTGGTCTTTGAGAGGCAGGGATTTGATAGAGACATCCTGTTTATGGCTGAGTGTTCCAAGGTCTCCCACTCTTTGCATACTGTCTGGCTGTGGCTCTCTGTATTTGTTCCTATGTGCTGCAGTAGAGATCTGTGATGATGGCTGAGCATGGCACTGGTCTGCTTCCCCATCTGGAATGGAGCTTGGTAATTTCTTAAGCACTTTGGTCCACCTTTGCTTGAGTTTTAATTCCTGTCAGTTCTCTAATGGAATTCTACGATCCCACAATGACATTGTCAGTAATTGTCCAACAAATGCTCCCAGTTCTCATGATTGCTGCTTCGGCTCGCTAGAGTGCCTTCTGCTGTGGGGTGTTCTATATGTTAAATGTGTTGCTCTGATTGGTTAATAAATAAAACACTGATTGGCCAGTAGCCAGGCAGAAAGTATAGGCGGGACAAGGAGAAAAAAAGTTCGGAAAAGTGGAAGGCTGAGGCAGAGAGATGCTGCCAGCCACCACCATGACAAGAAACATGTAAAAGATACCGGTAAGCCACAAGCCATGTGGCAACTTATAAATTAATAAAAATGGGTTAATTTAAGATATAAGAACAGCTAGCTAAAAGCCTGCCATGGCCATACAGTTTATAAGTAATAAAAGTCTCTGTGTGTTTACTTGGTTGGGTCTGAGCAGCTGTGGAACTAGCAGGTGAAAGAGATTTGCCCTGACTGCGAGCCAGGCAGGACCAAAAAAACTCTAGTTACAGCCTTCTCTCATTCCAGATCTACCTGATTACATTTCATGCATTTTTCAAGAACTCAATGAAAGTCCTCTAGTCCTTGCTGATGGTCAAGCAAATCCAAGTCCTCATTTTGCCCTTTTGTATGGTTTCTGTCAATATACTTATGCAATAGCACACCTATTTACCTGTAGGTAATACATGTCTGCAAATTATGTTTGATAGGAACTAAAGCCACTTCACACTGAGTGCTATGGAGTAATCATCCAGGTTTGGAGGGAGGATCTACAAGTTAATACCTTTTCCCCCTGTTCAATATTCAAAGTTAATTGAAAGATACAATCTAAAAATATATATATTTTGTAACAAATTGTTTCTGTTGTCAAAACAGTAACTAGGATGAAATGGGTCTTTAGAAAGAAGCATTTGTTCAATTGACACCTCTCATTGTTTCAAAATTATTGAAATGAGGAGGCATTCACAATAATTGATGCTGTAATTAATATGGTATCATGCACATTATAAAATTAATTGCAATATAATTGCCTGTGTACAAGATTAAAATTGCTTGTAACATAAGTTTACATGTTAGTAATATAGAGCACATGCTCTAGACCTTGTAGATACTGGAGTAACTCCTTATATCCCACAGTATGTCCTGGAATTTAAAATAGTCACTGTTGATTGAAGCCATGCCACAGCCATTTGCAGACAGAGGGCATGTGGATTATTCACTGAGATGTGTTGTACTGGCCCTTTTCCCTATCACCATTGCTTTGCACAATAAATAACTAGGTATTTATCTATATTTTGAGAGGGATGAATTCTGCCAGAATAGTCTCTATCAACTTTCTTCATTACTGCCTTCCATGTTGTTGAAAACCTTATATTTCACACTTTTGTTTCTTTGTAAATGAAGCATAGCATGATCAACTAGCCCCAACACATCTCTCTATTAAGAAAATGATGAGTGAGTTTGGGGAGGTAACTAAAACATGAGGTCCAGCTCTGTGGAGTTATCTGTAGGCTGTAACACACCATCCTGGGTCAGACTCAAAGGTGAGATAAGTCTGTCTAATTCAGGAACTAAAACATTAGTAAAGCCCTTGGGCTTCCCCAGAAAACTTGTCTTTCATTGTATGTTTAATCCTATTAAATAATAATAACTGGGAAATCATTAGGTAGAGGTAGCTCTAGTACCCTGTACTCCTATGGAAACAGGAGACACCCCAACTCAGTGAAAACCATAAAAGGAAATTTGTATTTAACCAGTCACCAGCTAGCCTCTAACCAGGGACTTTCCACAGGAATGATTCAGTCAGGGCAATGGTAAATATTTCTTTTGCTTTGAATCTTCCTGACCTTGTAAATGGCTCCGCATCCCTCAGACCCTTTGCCAGGCCCAGAAACGCTGCACTCCTTAGCTTCCTGATTTATTAAGCCCCACCCACTCAGACCCTTGAAATGTTTATCTTTGACAGCTCATAATAAAAGTATATATTTCTAGATCTCACCTTTCAGTTAGCTTTCCATTTTAGAGAAGGGTGAAGGGTATTAATTTGTTGACCCTTCCTCCAAACCCTGATGATTTTTCCATAGTACTCAACACCAAGTGGTTTTCTTGGTTTCTACTTACTGCTTTCAGTGCTGGCTCTATAAATTCCTGCCATGAGAGAAGGACAGATTCTGCTTTCTGTCCTTTGGTTTGTTCAAATGGCACCAAAGCAAATTGTCACCCAGCTTTCCTTCCCCTCCAGAGGGACATGGTCATTCACAAAAAGAGAAGAAGCTCATCAGAAGATTTACTTCAAAATTATCCATTCATGTCCAAATCCACGGGAATTATATCATAGATGTTACAGTATGTAACCAGTGTGCCTCAAAGCAAACAAACAGACAAACAGTTAATTAACAAAATTACTTAAAATATTTGGATTATTTTTTTACCAACTTTCAATCAAAGGAAACAACAGACCTACTTTATTTTGAGTGAAAACTTGGCCCATTATTAATGAATGATTATAAAGCAAAAACTTACATGTAATAAATATGTTGGGCACCTTATAAATGAAGAAAACAATCGATGTTTGTCTTTGGAAGCCTCTGTGCTAGGTAAAAATTAATTCAAAAACCATACTCCAGCCATCAAACCCACTTTCTAAGCTTGGAGTCAGAGTTTTATATCAATTTTGACATAACAGCTATCCTGATCTAAATGTTGTTGGACACAGAATGCCCTGTGTAGTCTCCAAAGCATCGCCTCATGTGCCTTCGTGGAAAAGAACAGACTGGTTCACTGAGCTAGCTCACACTATCAGCTCTATCTCGTAAGCCTCACCTCTCAATCTCCACCAAGGGTTTTGTTAATGTGGCTCCTCCTGCCATGGTTACTTATGGAGCCAAGGACGAGGACTGTGGTTTTTCCAAAGTGTAGTTATTGCCATTTGCCAACACTGAACATTTGGTGTGGTAGAAAGAAACTGTCTGTGCACTTCCTGGGGGGAGAATAAAGCCCTTTCATTCTTGGCTTCTTTTAGGACTTCCAAATGTGTCTCCTTTCAGTTGCCTTGGTGATTTCTTTGCTCATCTGTCATCACAGGTGGTATGTACTTTTCACCTGCTTCCTCTCACTCGGTTGTTACAGCATGACTTGGCTGGCGATGTCATAAACACAAAGCAAGTGAACTTGGAGGTCACAGATGACTTCAGGTCAAGGATTCTAAGGGACTTCTCTGAGAAATTTCACTTCAGCAAGCATCTTCACAGGAGGTCAGGGGCCGGCCGCACTGCTTTTGGTCACCCTCACATTATTTCATACAGCTGGTGTTGGTTGGTCTCTTTTCTTTGGGAAGAGATGAAAGCTATATGTATCAGGTGGCCTTTGGAGTTGATTTCAAGGTTTTCCCCATCAATATAGCTTAATACAGTTGCTTTTCCCCCCCAATTCTTATGAATAAAACCCTCCACCTCATGACTAGTTTTCTCTCTTGAGAGCACCTCCTAAAATAGCATGACATTTTATTCACAATGGTGTCCCATTCCCTGCAGTTCTGAATTAAAAACATAGAAGTTAATCTCAGCTTCTCTTGCACATTCTGCTAGGAATTCTTTCTGGGGTTGGCGTTGCCTATTCCTCTTTTCATAGGCATGGAGCTTGAAGAATAATTCGTTATGAAGGTTTTCAAACTGCAATCTATCCCACCTCTCATCATCTGTGTTTGCCTCTAGTTCATGGTAATGTCACACAAGCCTCATTTAGTGTATTCACTAGTTTTTCCACTTTAAAATCAGATGGCTTTTTCAGTAACATTGGCATAGCTCTCTGATGGTGTGGGTGCTCTCCAATTACCTGGATACATTTGCTTTGCAGGGCAAAGATTTGGAATATTTTCTTCAGAAAGAATAAAGAAATATTTTAGTAAGATTGCCTGCAAATGTCCTTGGCTTGTCTCTTGATGCCATAAGCAATGTGAGCCGTCTTTATATATAATTCATTTGCTCCTCCATCTTACGGTACACTCAGCATTGCTGTTTCCACCTGTGTGAAGGTCATTTTTTTCTGGCCCACAATCATCTCCTTCTTATTACAATTATTTTATTTGGTGGCATACAGCAGCCTCTAGTATTTTGGAAGTGTGCATTGGGAATTTGGCTAGAATCCTGCCTTTGCGCTTGCCTGTCAATGAAAACCCAATCCCAAATCATATTTTATATATTTCCAAGTGAAGGAAACCTGGAGTCCATTGGAGGAAAACTATGAAGGTTATACAGGACTATTAACTAGAATGAGTATGTCAGAGCCTACTTGGAATCTCTAGCTAGACATATGACCTTACTTAACTACTCCACCTCTTCCTTAGTCTTCATCTGTTAAATAAGCATGTTTCAATATGTAGTTTCAAAACTTAATCTCATTCTCACTGCCAATGTTTCCAAGCACATTTGTTGCTGGTAAAGAAAAAAAAACACATTAGTTTATTATAAATCAAACCTACATTGGCAGAATAGTGAAGGTCTTTCATTTGACCCTGCTTTCTGTAATGCAGATGTCATTTTCAATACCAAGTTCTCTGTAAGTATAAATAGACCCAACGCTGTGTCTAACACACAACAAAACCAGACTGTACTACAGTTCAGTCTGTTGTTTCACCAAAGAGTACTTTTTCTTCAAATAAAGATGCCCAACACTGATTTATTAAAATATAAATGTGAGAGAGATACCAGGTTTTCTAGTTGAGAAAGAGGATGAAAGGAGAAATTCTTACTACAAGCTATTCTTTCAAGCAGTTAAATTATTGCATCTATTCTAGTTTTTATATGCAATTTATAAGTCAATGTATTTTCTCCCAGCAATATTTTGTGTAGGTATGTATGGTACTGAGAACTGAACCCAGGACTTTGCGTATGCTAGAGAAATATGCTTTCACTGAGCTATACCCCACTCCAAAAGCAGTGATGTTATAAAGGCCAAGAAACACTATTCACTATTATAATATCCAAAAACAGGTCACCATATATAGGTCCCTGATACACATACTGTTATATCTAGAGACATATTCAGAAATCTCAAAATTTTTTTCATCAGGTATAATTAGATATAAAGTGAATTAAGGTTAATATAACATGACAAGGCAAAGAGTGCAGAGTTTCCCCATCTCCTATTCTTGTTGAATCCCTTTATGTTTAATGGGAATTTGATCTCTTTGATGGAAAGCCCCATGGAAATTATCCAACCCTGTTCTTAGAAACCAAGGTCAAGATGGCTCAGCTAAACTTAACTTCTGTTAAACTGGCTGCTGGTACAAACCTCCCAGCTAACAGCTTATCTTAGCTTCTGTTAAACTGCTTGCTTGTATAAAGCTACCCCCTGCAGCTGCAGAGCAATGATTTTGCTATCTATAAAAAATGTTCTTCTCTTATAGAAAAATAATGGTTTAATTACAGACTATAAAGGCAATATTTTCCTACCATCATTCTGTCACATGTTTCAAAGTAGTATATCTTTACCAGTATTGTACTAGAAAGTCTTGTTTTTAAAATTATTGTTTCAGTTGCTCACTTAATTTTGTTTAAAAAAGAAGTCATTTTGGCTTGAGATTGGGACAGAATTTCCTACAATTTCTTAAATGGCCTCAGAAATATGTTTGTCATTTTGTTTTACAGGCTTACACAAAGTGTTATTTTCTGTGTTAATAATTGTAAAATAAAACTATAGATTTACTCTGAAAAATGTGAAAAAGTTTTGTATCTTACAGTCTCAGATGTTCAGGCAACTTAATTCTTTATGTAAAAATAAGCAAGTCCAAACCCACAAACCTAGTTCCAGACCTATGGCCCACAAGCCTTCATTGTGTTAAAGTCACCTTTCCTGAATAAGTTGTCTCTTCACTTTCCTGGTCCTTATTCCAACCGACTGACATATAGAGTACTAACTAATTCTAGAAAAGGGCTTCTTCATCTGTATATGATTTTGGGTTTGAGTCTCTATCAGGTAACTAGGAATTAAGTTTTTGTACTCTGGATGTACATAACAAATTACAGTCCTTTAATGTCTTTGAGATCTGCTGCACATGACATTTAAAATGTTTAAGTTTTCTGCAGTGAACCATGACCATGCTTAACTGTGACCTTTGAAGTCTCCAAAAGGAGATCCACAATGATGATTCCACCTGGACTATGGTTAATGCCACTAAACTGGCAAACACCACATAAAGATCAGCTTTGGACTACAAACTGTTCAGGACAATTTCGAGGTGGCTAGCTGAGATGGTACAGCCTCACAGACAACTCTAGCCAGGAATTGACATAAGCCCTACAGTTCTCCATTGCACAGAGACTGGACAACAAATGGTACAGCTAACTCTCCCAGGACTTGACGATTATCCCAATTATTTTTCAGGATCCCCTAAAGATACTGTCACCCTCCAGACAACAGGAAATAATTTTAAGAACACTACACCCACATTCTCAAGAGGTAGTGTGGGTAGTTTTTGGTCATTCAGTGGCTTATCATCATTTGGAGAGGTTGGTTGCAAATTATTATTGGTAATGGTCAAGAAAAAAGCTGAGTAAAGGAGATTTGATTCAAAGATCTTGTTCTGAAAAGAAAAAGGGGGGACATAGACATGATAGGATAAAAGGGTAGATTATTGAATCTACTTTTAAACCAAAAAGGCAACTACTAGTCTTAAACATTTTACATTGGATGGATTTTTGTATATTGATACAGATTTGAGGGTTTTTTAAAAACTGTATATGTTTCTACTCTTGTTTAAGATATTTTTGTATATTAATACAAATTTAAGGTTATTTTTGTTAGAACATACTGTACATGTTTCTACTCTTGTTCAAATTATTTTACCTACACAGCTCATTTAACAATGTAATGTAAATTTCTAGTCCTTGAAAGTTATTATTACAAACTATTTAGGATAATAAAGAAATTCAGGTGAGTAGTTAGTCACCTATTACAAACTTGTAGTCATGTTAAGTATACTTTCAAGGCCAAACATATATTTTAGATAGACAGGTGGTCTTCAAACACTTCAGAGACCTACAGAATGTAGCATTAGCATATTTTAACAACGTAAGTTTCTGGTTTTTTTAATAACAATGAGACATGTCTGCTCCTGACAGCATCAATCTACTTCAGAAAAGAAGGTGGGCACAGAAACTTCATATGGAGTTTACTTTCTTTGTGGCAAAAGTTAGCCACTGGACAAGAAACTGCCCTTGCCTTGACTGATGACAGTATGCTGTCCAAATTGGACAAGTAGGAGACAAAAAAAGTGACTGCCAAACTTTGCCAAGACAAGGTGGGATAATCCCTCAAAAATCCCTCTTCACAGAAAATTTTGTCATATATTCTAGGCCTGCAGGTCAAAGATGGAATTCCCAATGTTACAGAGGAACCTTGGGTGACTGCCCAGGCAGCCAACTGTTTCTGTCATTTTATAATTTTGGAATTTTCTTGCTCTGCACTTCTTGTTTACTCAGGTAATAATATCCTTCTCACATCTCTGATGGAGTTGAAGACTAGATAGTTATAGTTATAGTTTTCCTTGTTAACAAATTCAGAAAAGAAACTCACAAAAGAGGTGTAAAGTGTATAAAGTTGAGAGATGTAAAGAGATAATTTTGGGTTGGTAATGCAAGTTAGGATAGAAAGTGAATTAGGTACAACACTTGGAACTCACCAAGAAAGGACAGATAATGGAGTATTTTCTCTGAATTTGTCAAATGCTAATGGACTAGATATTGTTAATGTATTATTGCCTGTACATATCTGTATATAGTTATTGTATTTATTGTATACAGTTTTTCTGTGTTAGTTAAAAATCCTCACTTTTTATTTAGACAAAAAGGGGGGAATAGCCGGGCGGTGGTGGCGCACACCTTTAATCCCAGCACTCGGGAGGCAGAGGCAGGCGGATCTCTGTGAGTTCGAGGCCAGCCTGGTCTACAGAGCGAGATCCAGGAAAGGCGCAAAGCTACACAGAGAAACCCTGTCTCAAAAAAAACCAAAAAAAAAAAAAAAAAAAGGGGGGGGGGAAATGTTGTGTAGTATTTTCTTTGTATTCTGACAAATAAAGCTTGCTTGGAGTCAAAGGGCCACTAGTTAACCATAGACATTCGGAGGACTGTAGAGAGAGGGACAGGAAGTGGTAAGGTGGGGCTGAGGCAGGATCTCAGCCCTTTTGAATAAAGGAACAGAAGAGGTAGGAAGTCACTGGTGGCTGCTTCCCTGCTTCTCTGATCTTTTAGGTTTTTATCCTGTTATCTGACTTGTGGCTTTTATTGATAAGATTAATTAGATTTATGATTCAAATAGTTGCTGCCAAATGTCTAGTCCATGAAATCTCTGGATTAGCCTAGGCTCTCACTAGTTTTGACATAGATCAGCAACATGATCTGTGTTACCTCTAAAGTTATTCTGCCTCTGTGTTTTCATCCGTAAAAGGGAACATAATGAATCCTACTGAGTGTTGCTATAAGAAGCAATGGGATGAAGCTTTTGCATGGTTATTGTCACCATGTATAGATAATGCTATATGAACGTGAGAAATCATTGTTGGTGTGACTCCATTCCATGTAATATTCTCAATTGTCTGTAAGCCCTGTATTTCATACCACTAAAGTATGATCCAACATCCAGAACCATTTCAAGACAACTGGCTCAGATGATACAGCCTCACGGACTACTCCATGATCCTAAAATTTTCTTTGTTTCCCCAGAAGATACAGCGCCCCCCTCCATCAGTAAGTAGTAAGAAAAGCTACGCCCAAATTCCCAAATATACCAAGCTGACTTTAGAGATGTGTAAAGGTTAAAACCTTCCTTTTTAAGAAAAGAAAAGGGGAGGTGCTGTGGGATGGTCTGTATGTCAAATGTGTTGCTGATTGGTCAATGAATAAATCACTGATTGGCAGTGGCCAGGCAGGAAGTATAGGCGGGACTAACAGAGAGGAAAATTGAGAGAACAGGAAGCTGGGGGGGGGAGGAGACACTGCCAGCCGCCATCAGGACAAGGAGGATGTAAAGTACCGGTAAGCCACAAGCCACGTGGCAAGGTATAGATTAATAGAAATGGATTAATTTAAGCTGTAAGAACAGTTAGCAAGAAGCCTGCCATGGCCATACAGTTTGAAACCAATATAAGTCTCTGTGTTTACTTGATCGGGTTTGAGCAGCTTGGGACTGGCGGGTGATTGAGATTTGTCCTGACTGTGGGCCAGGCAGGAAAACTCTAGCAACAGTATCTGGTTATTGGCTCCTTCACATAGTTATCTTACCTAGTCTGTTCTGATCTCAGCTCAAATCTTCTTCATTTATGAATTTGTCTTTGGTGTTTCTGACCTGTTCATTCTTCTCTTGCCTGCTCTTAATCCAAGCTCTCTTAAAACACCCATAGTTCACTTTAATGTCTTCTTTGAGCACTGGTCACAGGAACAGTTAGGCAATGATTAGGCTACTAGTATTTATATTTCTGTACATTTCCAAAGCCATGTCAATTGTTACATATTTCACAGAGGACACACAGCACTAATAAAACATAAACATTGTGTCCTAAGTACTTCTGTTAATTTATATATACATTCAAGGTTTAAATATCCATTCTTTTTATCCTTTTTCCCTATGAATTCTTCTGTTTGTATCATGAATTTCCTGACCAAGAATAATTGACTAAAAATATTTATAGAAATTTTCCATAGTTTTATCTGTGCCGATGACAACTAAATTACCACTTTCTTCTCTCTTAAATATTAGATTTTGAAATGTGAGTACATTAACTTAGCTAAGAAAACAAGAAATAGACATCTTTTTATGTTTTATGTACTGCTTTTAGACTGAATTTTGAATGTGTTTCTTGAAATTTACATAATCATTCACGGATCTCCTTACATCTGAATACCACAGTAATGACAACTTAAGATATATTGTCTGCTGTTTATTCAAAATGGATTTCAATTTTCAAAGTCGATTTTTATGTAAGAACCTGTTTCCATATTTGCTATGGATTCAGTGTATGATCGTGTAAGCATATGCTGTTTCAGAATATAATATGGTAACTTTTGAGCTATTAAGGAACATCAGGTTTTATTTATCATCTTAAATTATCTACTATGTGGTCCCAAAACTTGAAATCTCAAGCAAATACCATATTATATTCATTAGTATTTATACTGCTTATGGCATAATAAGTCAAGACTGAATAATGTTATGCAAGTATTTTGCTAACACTAGTTCCGACCAAGGGTGAACACTAATTCCTAGAAAAATTTCCCTCCCCCTTTGAGATGAGAACACACTGAAATCATTATTGTGATTTCATTAATTGTGCCCCCACTTAAAAAAGAAAAATTTTAAACTGTTATTTTATAGTGAAGACATTGAATTTTATTCATCATTGAGCTCCAGCATCTTAGGAATGTAGCAACAATTCTGTTTCAGAATATTATGAAATTATGAATTCTGAAAACCAGTTGTGTCTCCCCCCCCATTGGAGGAGGGTAGCTCAATGAGCTTTGGTTACAGTGACGCTTACAGATTCAAATGCCATAGTCAGAGATAGACTGCCTGAAAGAGTTTAGCACCATTTTACATTTTTTTGCATAGAATAAATGCTCAGTAAATACTAATCATCCTCTTTTACATTTCTGTCATTGTCATATTGCCCATGTGTAGACACCTGCATCATTCCCATGGACGATTGCTATTTGTTTTTTTCTCCACACGTAAGTTCATTCTTCTTTAAACCACACAGATCTTGGTGGCTTGTTGCCAATGTTTTGTTCTTCCCTTCTTACTGTTTTCATACACAATGAATGGGATGCTGGTACGTTTGTTTGACTCTATCTATATTTCATATCTAAAGCAATTCTCTTTTAGAAATGACAAGTTGGTACCTCTCTCTGTGGCATTGTGCTAGGAGCCACAGTAGCAAAGTTAATATGAAATGTAGATTTTTTTAATCAACATTTAGAAGGGGGACTAGTTGGGATTGAACAGGGTGTCAGCAGTGGCAAGAGAGATAAGAGAAGGTATTGGGGGAGTGAACATTATTAAAATACATTTTATACATTAATGAAAGTATCATATATTTATTAATAAAAATCCCCAAACCCAAGACTTTAAAAATTATTTATTGTAAGTCGTGTGTGTGTGTGTGTGTGTGTATGTGTGTGTGTGTGCCTATATAGATGTATATGCATCTGAGTGCAAGTGCTTGCAGACAGCAGAAGAGGGTGTCATAGTGGATCCCCTGGATACTAAGTTACAGGCAGTTGTGAGCCGCATGATGCGCATGCTAGGAACTGAACTCAGATTCTCTGCTGGAGAAGTACATGCTCTTAACCACTGAATCATCTGTCTGGACCACCAAACTCAGTTTTTCTAATGCTACAGCTAAGGGCAAATCCTAGCGAAATACAGGAAACAAACAAACACTGTTTAATACTGTACTTACAGCACTTATGCTGAATGAGGTCGCTTCAAGTTAATTACGTTATCTAAAGTAGCTGCAGGTGAATAATTTGAGAAGTAACTGAGAAAACAAATCATTGATAAGAGGGGTGTGTGTGTGTGTGTGTGTGTGTGTGTGTGTATACACGTTTTGCCTCCAATGATACCCTATCTAGTATGGGTTATTATCTTGGAATTTTAAATTTAATGTTCTTAAAAATGTTTTTAATTGAAATAGAATTAAAATCACCTTTTCCCTCCTTTTTCTCCCTCCAGTCCTTCCCAGCTACCATCCTCAAACACTCCCATGTTCCCATATTCTCAAGTTGATAGTCTCTTTTTCTTTTATTATAATTGTACATACATACATACATAAATACGTGTATATGTGTGTGTGTGTACATATATGTATGCACAACTATATGTAAATTAGTATTTCCTGGGTCATTTGTGTGTCTATGGCTTCAGAGATGATCACTCTGCGCTGACCAGCAAATAAAAGTGTTCATCCCTAGGAGAGGCTAATTCTCCTTCTCCCAGCAATCATTAGGTGCCTGTAGTTCGTTGTCTGGGAGTTGGATCACTGTGAAATTGTCTCCTTTCCACATTAACATGTCATTGCTCTTGCCATTTTTCTGGTCCTGTTTAAGCAGCCGCTCCTAAGAAGGACTGCTTTACAGTAGACTTCCTGGAATTCTGGTTCTTACAATCTCCCCCCCCCCCCCCCCCCCCCCCCCCCCGCTCTTCTGTAATTTGTCTAGAAACACGTATGAGTTGGGGCTGGGATCCTGTTGTAGTTACTTTTTATGGCTGTGATAAGACACCATGACCAAGGCAATTTATAGAAGTAAGAGTTTCTTTGGAGCTTACAGTTTCAGAGGTTGACAGCAGACAGGCAGGCATGGGCCTAGACCTGGCTCTGGAACAGTAGCTGAGAACTTCCCTCCTTATCTACAAGTAGGAGGCAGGGGATCTAATTAAGAATGACGTGGCTTTTGAAGCCTCAAAGCCCTTCCTCCAGTGAAATACCTCCTCCAAAAGACCAGACCTCCTATTCCTTCTCATACAAAATTCCACCAATGAGACCAAGCACTCAAGTATATGAGCCTGTGAGAGCCATTCTCATTCAAACCACCATAACTCCCCACAATCTGTTGATCTCTGCATTGTGTCCAGTTGTGGTTCTCTGTGATGGTCAGCATTTGCTGTAAAACTTAATTAAAAAAAAAATGCTGAGCCAAAATTACAAGATAGGATGATTATCCACTTGTGAATTGTTTGTAGTGTCCATTACAATTGATCTCAATGAGGCAATACTTAAGTTTATGGTAGCAGAAGTGCTCAGAAGTTGGGCATTTTTCCCTTTATTTTCTTCACAGTAAGCATTGATGGATGGAAAATTCTGAAATCAGCATAATCTAATTGGCTCCCCGCTCCATTTAGTAGACTCCCTGGCAGACCTCCCCAAAGGGAAGAAAGCATGTTAGATGTACAAAATACAGCAGAACGAAGTCCCAGTAGCTGAGAGTGGTGAGCGTGGAGCTGAGAAGGCCGGCTGAGATCCAGTGGTGGAGGAGATGACTGGTAATGTGCAATGAAAGGGGGTAGCAATGATAAACCGACATTTAGAAATTGTGTTGGTGTCTCTTAGGAAATGTGGAGAAAGAGTTAAAAAGAACAAATTGGAATAGAGAATACAAGCTAAAGTTGCTGAAACAGGAGGGTGAAAGGGAAGTTTTGATGAGAAAGAGAGGTAAGCACCTCCAGGATCTATTAGTTATCTTCAGAAGATGAGAAAAGGGAGGAGCAAATCCTTTAAGATGTATGGGCTGCTTCCATAGATTCGTACTTTGTGGAGTCAAATAAAATTTCAGTAAAATGAAACAACACACAAACACACATGGATGGAGGGAAGGTGGAAGAGAGAAAAGGAGGGAGGAGAGGAGGCAGGGACTGAGGGAGGGAGAGAAAGAGAGACAGACAGACAGACAATGACAGGGAGTCCTATAAAAATAGGGAACTTCCAGCAACCACATGGTGGCTCACAACCATCTGTAATGACATCTGGTGCCCTCTTCTGGCCTGTAGTCATACATACATGCTGTATACATAATAAATAAATAAATCTTTAAAAAAAAAATAGGGAACTTCACTAAAGGAGGGAAAGGAATTTTAGGAAATCATAAAAGTGGGACTGTTAAGTGAGAATGAAGACGAGAGATGAGAAATGTATAGATACATTCACGTGAGTATTCACCGTATTTATTTTTTGTGCATTTCTGTAATAATAATTACTATTACTGTAAGTGATTAGTTTATCATAAAGTTGGAATGGTATAGACTGATAGATTGATCTATTGATCATTAGCAAACTCTTCCCTTATTGGTTTGACTGTAAGAACTAATATCTTTCATTAGCATTGAAGGGAAAGAACTGGAGGAAAGTACACCCTGCCTTTTTTCGAAGTAGAAAAGAGTAAAAATTGAGGAAAGAATAAGACATCCCATTGTCATGCCCCTTCTTCAGAAGAGCCTGATTCTGGAGAAATGTGAAAATGAAGATTCCTTGCTAGAAAACAGAACTGGTACATTAATAACATCCAACTTACAGTAAGATGATTGGTTCAAAGTTAATTTCACCTTAGATAAATGGACTCTGAAGAGTTCACTTTAATTTAACACATTTAATTTATCACACAAAAAACAATCCTTTCAAATTGTTATGCATCCTCCACAAAGGACATACCTGTAAAAGACACATTTAGGTTTATCATTACCATTGTGAGTCTCTTTATGTCCTTTCTCTCTTGTTGCAAGTTGTAGCTAGAGTTTTCCTGCCTGGCCCACAGTCAGGATAAATCTCTGCCACCTGCCAGTCCCACAACCGCTCAGACCCGACCAAGTAAACACAGAGACTTATATTGTATGGCCGTGACAGGCTTCTTGCTAACTGTTCTTACAGCTTAAATTAATCCATTTCTATTAATCTATACCTTGCCACGTGGCTTGTGGCTTACCGGTACTTTACATCTTCCTTGTCCTGATCGCGGCTGGCAGTGTCTCTCTCACCCAGCTTCCTGTTCTCTCAATTCTCCTCTCTCTTAGTCCCGCCTATACTTCCTGCCTGGCCACTGACCAATCAGTGATTTATTCATTGACCAATCAGCAACACATTTGACATACAGACCATCCCACAGCAGCAAGTCACAGTGACATTGTCAACAAATTACCTGTGTTTGGACCCACTATGAACATGTGCCCCAGATATGATCAGATGAACAATGTACACAGACAACCTAGGAGAAAGAAACAGGGAGCCAAAAGGTCAGATTGACTCAAAGAAAGTCCACTAAAAAGAGGGTAAGGAAACTGTAAAAGCCAGACAGTTGTGATAAAAGATATTTTGAACATAGTATTGAAATTTTTCAGATACATGTGGAGTAAAGAACATTGAATTAAACTAGTTTAGGAAAGAGATAAAAAAATTTATTCCAAGTTCAACTAGTGACTTAAAATATGAACTTTATATGCCTCATAACTCAGTTTTCTTTTTTCATTTACTTAAATAGTGGAGTGTTCTTGAAGCAGCGAACAAGCCACATAAAATTATTGCATGATAAGATTCATGAAGGAGGTCATTTGAGGTCAAGGGTTTTGAAACTCTACATGTAATATGAAATCCAGATTGGAAGAACGTTTGCTTTACTGAAAGAGTTTAGCAATCTTGGTAATAATCAAACAGCTAAATATCCAGAATCTCTTCATGCAGCTATCTAAAGATCATTATAGGAAGACATTTTCTCAGTTCCATGATAAAATTCATTTTTATCAACTGTCACACAGTATGAATTTCTGTATTCTCTGCAATTTCCACACCAAAGTGATGTTATTTCCAACTAGTCATAGACTGAGGAAGGCAGAAAGATTAGTGGTATATGAGAGAAGGTCTTTGCTGTGGAATTTATTATCTTAAATGCCAGTGGTTTGTTTCTGGATAGCTTGAGTAAGATGTGGTTGATCATATTCAGTACTCTGAGGAGTGTAGAGATTTCACTAGATGGAAGGCGATAAGGCTGAAAATACTAAAATAGTGGTGGGAGAAGAGACTCTGACAACGTAAGGGAGCTATAAATGACAGAGACAGAAATACAGTAGACAGACATATCAGTTACTAAAAGGAACAATCATATAATAATATGTTTGCATATTATATTGCAATATAATAATAAAATGTTTGCATTTTATATTGTATTTGGTTTGAATCAAGAGGATGAAGGGGTGATCTTCAGGAAGAGTTTCAATTGTTCTTCAAAATTCAAATGATAAGATGCTGGACATGTGAAAGGACAATGGAAACATTTCATCTTCAGACACACAGACACTGCCACCAGTCATTGACAGTTTACTGATGAGGATCTCTAGGTCATTTCTCATAATGAAGAACAAAATTCAAGTTCCTATCTCTTTTATATGGAAGTCTAATTAAATGGTCCAGAGCTGATGTGGTGACTGTATTGTATTAGTGACAAGGATGTTTATTTCCTGTTGGAAATCATACTCATTGCATACCTGTCCATCTTTTAACTTTTCATCAGCTCTTGCTAAGGGGTGCACATTGAGCCAGTCATAGAGAAAACAGTGTGGTACTACAAAAGCCCAACTGACAAGTTACGATCATTTTGACTGATATGCCATGGGTTGGTGCTGTGGGATGTTCTGCATGGCAAATGTGTTGCTGATTGGTCAATAAAACACTGATTGGTCATTGGCTAGGCAGGAAGTATAGGCGGGACAAGGAGGAGAATAAAGCTGGGAAGTGGAAGGCTGAGAGAGAGACACTGCCAGCCGCCATGATGACAAACAGCATGTGAAGATGTGGGTAAGCCACGAGCCACGTGGCAAGGTATAGATTTATAGAAATGGATTAATTTAAGCTGTAAGAACAGTTAGCAAGAAGCCTGCCACGGCCATACAGTTTGTAAGCAATATAAGTCTCTGTGTTTACTTGGTCAGGTCTGAGGGCCTGTGGGACTGGCAGGTGAGAGAGATTTGTCCTGACTGTGGGCCAGGCAGGAAAACTGTAGCTACAGGTTGGCATCATCACATCTAGATGTGAAGTATGGGGGGAGGGTAAACATGGCCTCTAAGGCAGCTGTATGCCTCTCTAATAGAATAGTAGGTCTCTAATTGGAAACTAACAGTGTTGGCTGCAGTCTCCTCCCCAATTCTTCCCTGAAATTGCACATCTCTTCTTTGATACACTAACCACAATGCGAGAGAGCACTACACATGGATGTAAACACGGACTTGATGTAGCATGGGTGTTTTCTTCGTTGTAGGAGTGACTTTCATGGGAAATAGTCCTTTGCTGATGTGCAGTTCTCGAAGTGGAGCCCATCATATTGAAGATGCTTCAACACCAAAGGAAGTGGATTGTCGTCCCCTACTCCAACACAAAGTGCTGGAATGAGAATGGTTCACATGTACGGATAACTTCTTTGGAAAGAAAAATGAGAAGTTAGAGAAGATGCTGCTTTCTGACAATCATCAAATTAAACTGTACAAAAGTGATGAAAACTCTTTGTTTTGTGACTGACTGAAGTTCTTGAAATAACTTACAAGATAACTTCTGAAAATTCTCATCATCATTTCTGGCCTTTTTTATTGGGAGATTTTCCTTGTCCTAATATTTATGATCAAAGCATGAGAAATTATATTCTTCTTAGAGACAATGTAGTTTGTTCAGGCCTCATCATGATGGAAAAATTTAAGAACCACAAGAGTTTTCTTTTAATCAAAGAGAAATTAAAAACTTAAAGCAAATATGTAGCTTGTAGTTCTTGGAAATACAGTTCCTAAAGTAATTAGTGGGCTTCTAGCCAATTATTTCTACACATGTTATAATCATAACAGAGGTCTTACCAATTTCTTTTCTTCCTTAACACATAAGCTTTTAAATTATTGGTCACGTTTACTTTTTCTTTAACGGACTGAGAATCCAGCGCGTGATGTTTTTACCCCAAGGTTACTTTCATTGACTAAAAACACCAAATTATAGTGGGTAGCCATTCCAGCTTTGAACTGGAACTTCCAACCCCCATTGAGGCTTTGGTAACTGTCACGCCTACAAGGCGGGAGGACCCTGAAGACCCAAGATCTTGATGGGCCGGCTCTCTTGGTTCCTGGACCCTGGACAGTGGAGGTAGACGGAGCAAAGTTCTCCAGAGAACACTGCCGGACTGCACTACACGTTTCCCAGACCCTGTAACCTATCCCTTCACTTGTAAGTTACCCCACAAAATAAACCTCCCTTTTAACTACATGGAGTTGCCTTAATATTTTAACCAATACCAAATGAGATTTGTGTGGAAAAGGCTTGATGCCACAATATTATGGCTACCTCTCCAGAACTGCCCTTTTTAATAGCCTGCATTGATGTACCATAAGTTGGACTGTAAAAGGAAGCATAAACCAACACAAGATGATTTTCTAACCAATTCTACTAGAATTATACAAGCTGCAATTCAATTTAACTTCCTACATTATTTTGGAAAATTATGTCATGGAATGTGTTTCTGCACAACTAAGATATGCAAATAGATAACATGCAGAAGTCCTTTTTTGCTAACTTCCATAAGTCATAAAGACATGGTAACATACTTTAGATTTTTTTGTTTGAATTGCTCTTATAGCAGTTATCTGTGTTACTCAAATGATGAAATATCATTAATAATGTAAATAAAAGCATAGAGGTACCTATTCTTTCTCAATAACTTTCTAGACACTTGTCATCTGAGATAAATACAAAAGGGATTTTAAATAATAAAAATAAAAGATGTATTAAATAGACAATAACCCAAAATTATCTAGAAATGAATGGAGTCAAAATAGTTTCTCACAAATTATGAAATAGCTTTGGCATACTTCTGGTAAAATTAATAAAGGAAAAATGGAGAGGAAAGATATAATCAAGCATCAAGATGTACTGTTCGAATTTAACTAGTGCTGTACATATTAAGAAGCAGTGAGACCTTGTTGTAAGATGAATTGCTAATTGGTTTTATTAATGAAAAACCTGGAGCCAGATATTGGGGTGAACACAGAAAAACAGGAAGAAGTCAGTCACATTCTCACCACTCAGAAATCCTCAAGAGAGAGCTACTTCCTGTATACTCGTGCCTATATCGTTTCTGTGCCCTGCCATCTCTCTTCCTCTCTCTGCCCAGCTACATCACTTCCTCTTTCTACCCAGCTCTGTCACTTCCTGTCTGTCTGTATAGACCTCCAGACCTCCATGGTTAACTAGTGCTGGGATTAAAGGAATGTGCCACCATGCCTGGCTGTGTTTCCAGTGTGGCCTTGAACTCATAAAGATCCGGATGAATTTCTGCCTCCCAAATGCTAAGATTAAAGGCATGTGCTACCATTGCCTGACTTCTATGTTTAATATAGTGGCTGGCTTTTTCCTCTGATCTTCATGCAAGCTTTATTTATTAGAGCACAAATAAAATATTACATTTCCCCTTTTTTTTGTCTAAAATAAAAAATTATAACTAATATAAGAAAAAATATATAGAATAAGTACAATAACTATATACAATATATACAGGCAATAAATATATCAAAGATGTCTAGTCCATTTGCATTTGACAAATACAGAGAAAATATTCCATTATTTTTTCTATCTTGGTGAATCCAAAGAATTGTATCTAATTTACCTTCTATCCTAATTTGTGTTACCAAAATTATCTTTTTTTTTTTTGGTTTTTTTTTTTTTGGTTTTTTTGAGACAGGGTTTCTCTGTGTAGCTTTGCGCCTTTCCTGGATCTCGCGCTGTAGACCAGGCTGGCCTCGAACTCACAGAGATCCGCCTGCCTCTGCCTCCCGAGTGCTGGGATTAAAGGCGTGCGCCACCACCGCCCGGCTCCAAAATTATCTTTTAATGTCTTTCAAACTTATACACTTTACACCTCTTTAGTGGGTTTCTTTTCTGAAATTGCTAACAATGAAAACTATAACTATTTAATCTTCAACTCCCGAGAAAGAAATAATTTTATATAGTTAAACAAGAAGTGTCAACAAGTGACTTCTCAAAAATTTGAGAAATGACAGAAACAACTAGCTACCTGGACGGTCACTCAAGGTTCCTCTGCAATGTTGGGGCATCATCTTTGACCTACAGGCCTAGCATATCTCACAGACTCATCTGTGAAGCAGGATTTTCTAAAGAACCTTCCTACCTTGTCTTGTCAAGGATTGGCAGTTCTTTCTTTTATGTCCTGCTTGTCCATTTTGGACAGCATACTGTCAGCAGTCGATGCAAGGACATTTTCTTGCCCAGTGGCTAACTTTTGCCACAGTGAAAGTAAACTCCATACGGACTTTCTTCAATGCCCACCATCTTCTCTGAAGTAGATTGGTGCTGCCAAGAGCAGACATGTCTCATAGTCATTAAAAAAAAGAAAGAAAATCTGTTATTAAAACATCTTAAATGCTATATTCTGCAGATCTCTAAAGTGTTTGAAGATGATCTGTCTATCTAAAATATATTTCTGTTTGACCTTGAAAACATACCTAATATGACTACAAATTTGACTATAATGACTAATTACTAACTTACATTTCATTATATCCTAAATAGTTGGTAATGATAATTTTCAAGGATTAGCAAATTTCATTACATTGTTAAGTGAATTGTATAGGTACAAGAGCTTGAACAAGATTAGAAATATATATACAGTATTTTCTAACAAAATCAATCACAAACTGGTATCAATATATATAATTTGCATACAATATACAAAAATCCAATCCAATGTAAAATATTTAAAATTAGTAGTTGCCTTCCAAAAGTAGATTCAATAACCTACTTTTTTAATCTTATCATATTTATGTAAATCAATCTCAAATTTGTAGCAATATACATAATTCATATACAATATGCAAAAATCCAATCCAATATAAAATGTTTAAAACTAGTAGTTGCCTTTTATAAGCAGATTCAATAATCTACCTTTTTTATCTTATCATATCCATATTCTCTCTTTTATCTTTTCAGAGTAGATTCAATAATCTACCCTTTATTCTATCATTTCTATATCTTTTTTTCCAAAATAAATTCAATAATCTACCTCTCATCTATATCCTCTTTTTTAAAAACAAAAACACTGCATCTAATTTCCTTTGTTTAACTTATTTCCTAACCATTAACTATTAACAACTTATAACCAACCATTCTAAACAATGACAATTATCCATAACCCATTGGAAGATCAAATCCACCCACCCCACCTCTTGGGAATGTGGGTGTCATGTTCTTAAAATTGCTTCCTGTTCTCTGGGGGCAAAGGCATCTTTAGGGGATCCTGAAAAGAAAAATTTTGGGTTAATTGTCAAGTCCTGGGAGAGATAGCTGTATCATTTGTTGTCTAGTCTGTGCATAATGCAAAAAAGCAGGGCTTGTCTCAAGTCTTTGCTCAAGTAGTCTATGAGGTTACATAATATCAGATACCATCTCAAAATTGTCCTGAGCAATTTGTAGTACAAAACTGATCTTTGGGTGCTATTTGTCAGTTTAGTGGTATTATCATTGTCCTGATGGAGTTGATGGCATCATCATTTTAGAGATTTCAAATTTGCTGTTAGGCACAATCATGGTTCCCTGCAGAAAACTGATAGAGACTCAAACACAAAATAATGTACAGGCAGCTAGATGAAGCTTTTTTTCTGGAATTAGTTAGTACTCTATATGACCAAAGAATTATGAGATTAGTGTGAATAGAATAATCCCTTAATGTTGGTTTTCTTCAGTCCTATATCAGATAAATCTTCTGACATGATACAGAGATTTTGCATTTTCTCTTTAACAAGCATACTTGGGTCTAGAGAAGGAGAGAGTCATGCTCCAACTCCAAAGACAGCTTTAATTTTTAATTTAACTGGGACTACATAAAGACAATTTGTGTTATGTGTCTGTAGAGAACAGCAGAAACAAACATTTAGGAAGATTTATGAAATTTTATATGTGATATACCGAGAGCCCAATTTACTCTTTACTTGGGACATTTTTTTTGATGATTTGTCCTTTTTTTTCAGATGTCTCATTTGTCCAGTGTTATTCAGATTCCTTAGCCTTCATGCTCCTGAAAGATGAAAACAAAAAACCTTCCCCAACCCTAACTTTGGTGAGGTTCCCTTTTGGCAAGTTATATCTGATTAAATTAAAGCATTTGTTAGTGGTAAAAGTTAATTTAAATTGAATGGTCATGCTGGTTGATGAACTATCATCTCTTCTAATCAAGAGATCTCTCTTGTTCAAGTCGAATCTTTATCAATTTTGATGGTATCCATAGCTTTTCTTCTCCTGTAGAAACAAAAGCAAAACCTTTTCCCCAATATAACACATATTCTGGTTTCCATTTTGAGGTATATTTGCCTTCATGGTGCCTACTTATAGTAATTCTCAGCCAGTTAAGAGATATCAATGGAGGGTTCTCCCACAAGGAATGTTAAATAGCCCAACCCTGTGCCAATATTTTGTATGCCAGCCATTGTAAGTAATATGTAAATAATTTGTTAAATCTATAATTTATCATTACATGGATGATATTTTACTAGCTGATTCAAATGCAGATATTTTAGAAAGAATGAAGAAGTAAAGAAATCTTTAAAGTATATAGGCTGATTTAATTCTGCAGTTTGTTCTATTATCCAATGTTTTTCCAGAGCTTTAGCACTGAGGATATTCAAAGTTAATAGAGCATTATGTAATCTACTTCTCAGGGGTTTTGTTACCTCTTTCTGTTTATTTAGCATATCCTTTAGAGTTTGATTTGATCTTTCTATGACTGCCTGGCCTGTAGGATTATGTGGTATACCTGTAATATGCTTTATATTGTAATAACCAAAAAACTGTTTCATTTTACCAGAGACAAAACTAGAGCACTCTCAGTTTTAATTTGTACAGATATACCCATGATGGCTATAACTTCTAGCAAATGCATGATTATAGAATCAGCTTTTTCAGAACTCAGAGCAGTTGCCCATTGAATCCTGAATAGATCTCAATGGTGAGGTGTACATGTTTCAATTTTCCAAATTCTACAAAATGAAACAATCGGTCAGCCATATTTCATCCCACTGAGTGCCCTTTGAGTTACATCCTGCTGGTAGTGGAGTTTGATTGTAAAAAGAACAAGTAAGAAATTTCCTTATAATTTCCTTGGCTTCTTCCCAGGTTATGGAAAAAATCTTTTTAAACCCTTACTATTGGCATGATGTTTTTAATGCAATTCTGAGGCCTCCAGCACATTTCTGATCAATAGTTTATCAGTCTCATCATTACCTTGTGCTAGAGGTCCTGGCAGACCTGTATGTAACCAGATGTTAGTTATAGAAAAAGGATGATTTCTATTCCTGATAATATCTTGTAACTTAATAAATAACAAAGTTAACTCTGACTCAGGGATAAATTACGCTGTCTCAATATGTAAGACCACTCTTTCAGCATACTGAGAGTCAGTAACTATGTTGAGAGGTTCCAAAAAAATCATTAATACCATCAGAATAGCATATAATTCTGATTTTTGAATCAAATTATAAGGAGTTTGAACCACTTTACTTGAATTTTCTGATATGCAACTTGCCTTTTCTTGGTTTTTTTTTTTTTTTTTTTGCATCTGTATAAAGTTTACAGATATGGGTGTTTCCTGAGCAATGAGGGGCAGAATCCAATGAACTCTCTTTATAAGTTTAATTCTATCGCTTTTGGGATATTTGCTGTTAATCTCTCCCTAAAAATTACTGCAAGCTCTTTGTTAAGGTCCACTTTCTGCTCATAATTTGTCAATTTCATCATTAGTTAAGGTTACTACAATTTCTGCTGGGTCTATTCCTGCTAGTTGACAAAGTCTCTGTTTTCCTTTTAAAATCAACTCAGAGATCTTTTCCACATAATTTTTTAATTTTTTACTCTGTATATTTGTTAAAAATATCAATTCCAATATAATATTTCCCCTCTGCATTAAAATTCCTGTAAGAGAATGCTTAGAGGGTAAAATAACCAAAATGTGATCAAGCTTTGGATCCACATGATCCACATGAACACCCTGTATTTTCTTTTCCACCAAAGCCAATTCTCTTTCAGCTTCAGCTGATAATTCTCTTGGACTGTGTAAGCCCTTGTCACCCTCTAAGGTTTTGAACAAATTACTCAATTCATCATTTTTTACTCCAACAGCAGTCCATAGGTAGGAAATGTCTCTGAATAATCTTTGAAAGTCACTAAGAGTCCATAATCGATCTCTCCCAATTTGCACCTTTTGGGATCTAATTTTTTGTAGACCTATTTTATATCCTAATAATTAATAGAATCTACTCTTTGTGTCTTTTCAGAAGCAATTTGTAATCCTCAACAAGGCAAAATTTTCTTTACTTCTTCATTCTTTTATAAAGTATCTGCATTTGAATCAGCTAGTAAAATATCATCCATGTAATGATAAATTATAGTTTTAGGAAATTGTTTACATATTACTTACAATGGCTGGCATACAAAATATTGGCACAGGGTTGGGCTACTTAACATTCCTTGTGGGAGAACCCTCCATTGATATCTCTTAACTGGCTGAGAATTATTATAAGCAAATCTTTTTCTGTCTTTTTTTGTAAGGATATTGAGAAGAAACAGTCTTAAATAGATAACTCTAAGAGGCCATCTTTTAGGTAATAGAGGTAATAGAGGCAAAGGGATTCCAGATTGTAGAAAGCCCATTGGCTGTATTACCTTGTTAATTTCTCTTATGTCTGTTACCATTCTCCACTTACCAGATTTCTTTTAAATAACAAATACAGGAGAATTCCAAGGGCTGCTTGATTCTTCAATATGCTGAGCATTTAACTGCTCTTGTACCAGTTGTTCTAAGGCCTGTAGTTTCTCTGTTGTTAAAGGCCATTCCTGAACCCATACAGGCTTATCTGTTAACTATTTTAAAGGACGGCCATTGGTGTCTTTGAAAGATCAGCAGCCGTTGTGCTCTGTGCTTGTACAATGTGGATGGCCAATGACTGTTCTTTATAATACATTCTAATATTTTTCTCAGAAACACGTTAGTTTATGGTTTGTTTCTGAGGTTGGAAGAATGGTAATCTGGGTATTCCATTGTTGTAATCAATCATGGCCCCATAGATTCACAGCTATATTAGCCACATATGGCTTTAATTTCCTCTCTGTTTTTCTGGCCCTATACATTTGACCCATTTTGTACTCTGTTTCACTTGCAATAGTATTCCAAACCCTAAAAACTGAACATTTATCTCCTGAAGAGGCCAATTTGGAAGCAAAGATTCCGATGCAATTTTTGTTATGCCCACACCTGTGTCTACAAGACCCTCAATGAGAATGTCATTATTTGTATTTTTAATTTTGGTCTTTTTTCATTTATAGAAGTTTGCCAAAAAATTTGCTTTATAGTTTCTCCTGAATTTTTTGTTCTTTCTGCTATAGCTATTCTTGGCCATGTGGGCCTGCAAGAGTCCCCTCAGGTAGTTTCCTGATGGCAAAGGCAAAGGATTACCTTGTCTGTCTCTTGTTGATCTACATTTGTTAGTCCAATGTTTGCCTTTACCACACTTCTGCATAATCCAGATGGGAGGGGCATTTTGTTGTCATTGTTCCTTGAAGAAACATTGTTTCTAGGAACTCTATGTCTACATTCCCTTTTAGGTGACCTTGTTTACTGCAATTCTCTTTACTGTTGAAGACAGCCTTTGAAAGTAATCTGTGAAGGTTTCTTTTGGACCCTGTATAACTTTTGTAAATGACTCAATTTTCTTTCCTATTTCTTCAATTATGTCCCAAGCATTCAGGGCTGCCATTTGGCATAAAATTAAGTTGTGTTATCATATAAAGAATGTCTTTGTATATCAGCATAATCACCTTCTCCAAGAAGTTGATCTTGGGAAATTTCCATACCTCTAGCCTTACATCATTGTTCTATAGTCTTAGCCTCCTCTTTTCACCAGATTATCCATTGTAACTGTGGAACAGTCTCTGGGACAGATGTAATCAAATCTTTCCAGTCCTGGGGGTTAATTCTATTACAAGTTGTCCATGAGTTTAACATCTACTTTAAAAATGGAGAGTGTATACCACATGAGATTATAGTTTCTTTAAATAGCCTCAAATCTAACATTTCCATAGGAGTTCAGTTAGCTCGTATACAGCCTTGAGTATTTGGCAGTTCCAGTAAGGTCACTGGATAGATTAATGTTGGCTGTTTGAAAACCTTAGGCTGTTTTTATGTAACCATATAATTCAATGTTGAGATAGATTCACTTTTAATTCTTCTATCTGGATCTGAATATCTCTATGATCTGTTTTAACAAGTTTTTCTAAAACTTTTATCTTGGCACTTCAATTAACCAACCTTTTTAATGATAAAACAAAAATGACCAAACAAATAATATTCATAAAATTGATGTTACGTAAATCTCATCAACACTATCCTCTCATTTAATTGTTCCTTTTTCAGACCACCCAATGTGTTATCAAACAGAAACAAATTGCCTCCATTATAAAAATATTTCCCATTTTTTAATGTGGGAAAAAATTTCTCTTTTAACTAATTTCTCCCTTTAAGGTATCTTACTTGACTCACCAAGTCTGCTGACTACATAGAAAAATAAAAGTCCAAGGGAATTTCAAGGCCACTACTTAGTGTGTTAGCAGTCAGAGATGGGAATCCACAGAGAGCCCACAACCCACCAGGAGAGAAGCCTAAGAGACTCTGGTCCACATGTGGTTGAGACTCTGGCCTCGTGCAGCTTGGGCCTGAGCTGGGGAACTGCAAGGCCACAGGGAAGCGGCTTTTTCATGAATTTATGACACAAACCTTTAGTCATCAGATATAAGATGAATTGCTAAATGGTCTTATTAATAAAAAGCCCAGAGCCACATAGTCACTTGGAAATCCTCAGCACAACAGAGAGCTACTTCCTGTATACTCCTTCCTATGTCCTTTCTGTGCCCTGCCATCTCTCTGCCTTTCTCTGCCCAGCTACATCACTTCCTCTTTCTGCCCAGCTCTATCACTTCTTGTCTGTCTGTATAGACCTCCAGACCTCCATGGTTAACTAGTGCTGGGATTAAAGGCATATGCTATCATGCCTGGCTGTGTTTCCAGTGTGGCCTTGAACTCAGAGAGATCCCGATAAATCTCTGCCTCCTGAATCCTAGGATTAAAGGTGTGTGCTACCACTGCCTGACCTCTATGTTTAATAGAGTGACTGGCTTTTTCCTCTGATCTCCATGCAAGCTTTATTTATTAGAGCAAAAATAAAATGTCACCACACCTTGATCCAAAATCATCATTATCATCATCATCATTACCATTACCAGTAATAGTCAAAACCAAATGTACTAGAAAAATTAACATCACTAATATTTTTTTCAGATGTAGAACTTCTTGTAAGCATGAATAAAATGTGTCAAAAGTATTTACACAAAGTAAAGTCACACCATAGGAACGCTGAGATTTCAAAAACTTTTTTTTATGGAAAATTCTAATCTATGTAGTTTCTACTAGCTAAAGAGGGAGGTTGCTCAACTCATGTAATTAAGCAAGGATTGCTGTGGTACCAAACATGACAAGATAATTTTGTTACTAAAAATGGAATGCTAATTTCACTCATGTGCATCAATGAAAATAATTCTAATCATATAAGCAAGAAGTGAGAAGTATAATAATTTGTGACTCAGTTGAGTGTCTCAAGGATAAGTCATTTAACATTATAAAATTAACAAATATAATCCTCATGATCTATAAAGTCAGAAACAATCAACCTCTGGTGGAAAAGTACAATTTTGCTCCACAATAAAGCATTATATATTCTCATACCCTTAGACTAGAGTCATGTCCAGGGAGAAGTCAGGAGTCGGGAGTTTCCTCGTAGCCATTGTGAGAGTGTTCCTACCAACTGTATGTTGCTGGTTTCATGATTGCTTGATTACGCCAAATGAAATTGATCTGTTATTGAGCCAATGTCTCTATGGGAACAATAGGATCTGGGAATTCCTGTCCTTTCATGTTGATGACATGTATCCCCTTGAAGTAATCCATCTTATTATGTTTGTCTACATCAAACCTTTTATATCACTGTAAGTATTCTCTTCAAAGCATTTGTAACAGTTGCTCCTAATAGCTGTGACACCTCTTTAGCACACACACCTCCTTTCTGGGGTACTGAGTATTGAAGCCTCAGTTTCACACATGCTAGGCTACTACTCCACTTCTGAGCAACACTCCAGGCTTTTCATATATTGTTTTTTAGAATGTAATGTTTTACTATAGTATGCGAAAAAAACAAAGTATACATGCTTTAAACTAATCTCTTGCTTGTTAGAACTGTTTTCCAGGGTATGAATTTTATGGAATTTCTTCTACTTTTCATTTTAAAATCTTTCATGTGCTCTATGTTGTTTATCTTTTACCTCTGTTGTTTCTTAAAAACAATAACAATCCTATGTGTGTAAGCCATGTTTCAAGCTTCAGGGTAGACCTATTCTTGATCCTTAAACCTTGTAATCAACATGAACCAAAAAAAAAAAAATTTTTTTTTGTTGTTTTGCTACCTGTTTGGAGTGCTGGGAATTGTATCCAAAATCTCCCACTTGCTAGGCAATTACTCCACACTGCACTAAATCTGCCCCACCACTGCCACCACCACCATTGTTATGTTTTTGGTTTTGAGGACAATTCCACGGGCTCTCGTTAAATTCTCATTGTCTGGAAAATATTTGTCGGGTGTTGCTTTGTTCAAATGTGATGATCTGATTTTTTTTTTTAGCAGCTCCTATTTCCTGTTTCTCAAGGTAGTGTAAGGGAGATTCATTCCTGGATATTTTCGGATTCTTACTTTTCAAACACAGACTGTGAGCAATGTTAAGTTGTACAGTACAGTGCTCCACATACTTTTAAAGGAAGCAACCACAGTATCTGCAGCAGGAAGGAGTTATATGTTGTCCTTAGGAGCTGAAGACTCCAAAATGGGTGTAGAAAGTAAGCCATTGGGAAGCAGAGATGGGAACAATCTGCACCTGGCTTCCTCAAAGGGAAGTTTGCAGGATGGGATTGAGCTTCTACTACATTTTCTTCTTGTTTGCACAGGCTCTAAGGCTCTGATATGGCAAGTAATTTTACTCTGCAAAAACTTGATTCTATTCCTCTAATCTGATAGTGATTTTATAAGCAAGAGTGTTCTTTACAGCCACTCAGGTTCACGTTTAATGTATTTGGTGGCCATTTCCTTTTTAAAATTATTTCTTTTATTTTTTGAGATTATAATATAATTTACAGCATTTCTCTCTTCCCTTTCCTCCCTCTAACCCTCCATGAACCCCCTCCTTGAACTTTTCCAATTAAAAGTATCATTTTTCATTAATTGTTTCTACATAAGTACAACCTGCCCAGTCTGTATAACGTTACTTGTATGTCTATCTTCAGGGTGGACCATTTGATACTGGATAACCAATTGTGGTGCTGGAACCTGAGATCATTGCAGAAGAGGGCGGAAAGATTTTAAGAGCCAGAGGAATAAGTGGTTTGCTGTGAGGTTATATATCCTAAGAATGTCAGAAGTTTCACATGTAAACTCTCACCAACATGAGACAGGAGCTGACAGAAACCAGTAACAGATATATTAAAGTGGACAGGAAAAGCCCAGGAGGCCTCAACCCTATACAAAGAACTACAAGAAACTAAGGAATTCTGAGAGAGGGTCATTTCCTTTTGAAAAATTCTCATAATAGAGCAGATACTCATGAAATGTGACATGTAATCAGCCCAAGGTTGATAATATTCTTAGTTATCACAATAATTGAATCTCATAATTATTAACTCTGTTCACCACCCCTTGTAGCATTTCTCAACTTAAACAGATTACTCTTGTGCTTATACATACATCTGAAGCAAATATATTTGTTTCTTGGTTTCCACCCTTCCAAGTCCTTCACATAGTAGACATTAGGTGGAATGCAGTAATGAATTGTCCTAAGAACTGCAGTAAGTGATGCTAAGATGGAGAGGTTATTAGTTCAAACTTCAGAGAATGATGTGTTTCGGAAGATTTGAGTACTGTATATGGCACAGAAAACATCTATTTTATTGAATGAATCTTCCAGATCACTTCAAGATCCTGGGTAGTCATGCAGCACAGCTTGAGTATAGACAGGCCTAAGAACTTCCTGCCTTGAAGCCAGAAAGTGAATTCTGCCAGTCATTTTAGCTGCAGGAAGGCCTGTCAAGAAATGAGAAATGATAATTATTATTTCCCTGTTCTGAAGTAGTCTTAATCTACAGTGGAGTAGCTGTTCAGATGAGAGTTGCCATCCTTTTTTTGAAAATTAAGTAAAGGAAATCTTCCCTGTTTGGTTTTTAGTTTAAACTTCCTTGGGTCCTCAGAATGGCAACTGTATTAGCTCCAGTGTTTTCCTTCACACACTGTGGTTTGCAATGCATAGAAATGGTGAGTTATGATAAGCAACAATCCCTAAGCTGAGCCTCATTCTGCTGCCATATGTCTTTGCAGTATGCTGCCTGTAATGGACGGCATTAAGTTTCTTGTCATGTTTTCAGTTAATACCCACTGTACATTGCCAAGTTTTATCATAATTGTCATGTTCTATAATAAATGGTATTTTCTTTAATCATTTCCCTGAAACTATCTTCATGTAGACAAAGGTTGAGAGTTAATATTCTAGACATTAGGGTAATATCTAGGCTAAATAATAAAGCATGCATTATGTTTTCTTTTTAGTCAAAGCATTTGTCTACTTTGTAAAAAATGAGAATATCAAGAATACTTTTAAAAGATTTGATTTATTAAAATGGGCCTTGTAAGAGATTTCTCTGAGGGATTAAAAAGTAGGTCCATATTTTGTCTACATTTCACCACAGTAATGTATTCATTGCCCTAAAGAGGATTACTCAATAATGGTTAACAATTTCCTAATTGCATTATTTCAAATAACCACTATGACTTGATTACATTGTGTTTATTAAATACAATGTCATAGTTCTTATCATATAAACCCATTATGTCTTTTAATATCTCTCTCCAGCTTTTTTTGCTTTACTAAATGTTGCCATGCAAAATGGCCTGATATTTTTCAGTCCTTATATAGCCTTTTACCTATGTCAGTTGCTCAAATAACTGCTGCCGACTTCTGTAATGACTTTATTGATGAAATGTTTCACATGCAAAGATCTTTGTAGGAAATTCACTTATCATCACCCTGTATTATTTCTAAAAGGAAGATTAAATAGCAGTTTGACTATCCACAAGCCTCTGATAAATCAGAACTAGGACTATCATACACAGTTACTAGTAGTTTAAAATCTAGACACCTGTATCCAAATCACTGAATAAAAACAGGCTATACCCGAGATCTGAGAAAATATCTATGAGAAGAGATGAGAATGCATCATTGCTGCTTACTGGCAGGTAAAATTCTAATTGGTGAAAGGATCCAGAATTAGAAGCTAATAAATTCTTTGTTTTTATCTGTTTCTTATTTTACACCTCACAGTGCATATACAATCAGTGTGCCATTGTTTGTTTCAAAGTAAAGCTATAGATAAAGTTTATTGTCCATTTATATGATGGGTTATAAAGGAAATCAATATATTACCATCCATAAACATTTATTAAGCAGCCTGATACAGATACAATAATGCACAATTCTACAAGATAATGAAGTGTCACCCTGCGGTTCTTAGGAGCTACAAGCTGCAAACACTACCGAATTTTACTAATAATTCAGTGTTCCCTGTGTGCAAAATGTTTTTGCAATGCAATCCCACACAGCTAAAGTAATACATACCCTAGCATGTGTTTGAAGTCACGTGGTGCTTCCTTAAAAAATATTTTGGAATTGGGCAAAGACTGAAAAGAAAATAGCAGCAAATGGAATTTTCAATGAAGGACACATGGGACTGACTATGGAGTGAGTGATCTCACAGGATACCACATTCCAGACAAGGCTGGCTTTGCTTAAACTGGTGAATCTCCTTTTTGAGGTTTGGGCACTGTGTTGGCCTGTCCCTATCCGGGTAAGTCAGCTTCCTACCGATGCTCTTGGTGTGCACAGTGGTTCTGCCCTGTTTGCAATTGCTGAAGTATGCACTTAGCAAAGCACCCCTCCTGCTGCTTTGAGCTTCTCAGCCAGCACTTGTTCAGCTATTCAGTTACCACCTCCCCATACATCCTACCAGAAAAGTCCCACTTCGCCATGCGTTACATCAGATACTGGCTACCCTCCAGGATCTCATTGCGGGTGATCCTAGCTCACTATTTAATTAAATAGGACTTCCCATGCAGCTTCTTTGTAAACCATTTATAGAGAATTGAGCCATATGAGCTCTCACCGCTCTGTAAAACATGACAGATCAGCAGACATTCCACTTCATTGGAGTTGGAGACAAACTAGCTAGGCATCCATTCTTGGCTCATCAGAAGATACTGTGAAGTCCTTTCACTGGATAATGACTATATAGTCACTAAACACCAGTTTGTGTCAGACAGGTGATATGTTTGGGATGCACACTTAAGCATAATTAAAATCCATGCCTCAAGGGACTTACCATCTTGTAATTAGTGTAAATGCTGTAATGGAGGTTTGTAGAACATATCCCAGAAGTGTAGAAGATAAGGATTCTTTTAACACAGTATAGGGGGAGATTGAGACAAAGAGGAAACAGGCATTAGAAGACAGGCGATGTAAAAAAGGCCCATCTCCACCAGGAATGAGACATAAACTCTAAGAAACTGTAAAAGGCACCTGATGGAAACCAAGAGGAAAGTCAGACGCGTGGTTTAGCTTCTCCCACCATAGTCAATGTCTTCTGTGTCAGGCCAGTGCAGTACCATCCATCCATTAACAAAAACGCTCTAGCACAGTGCTAAGTGACTTCTCTAGTACAGCCGAGAGTTGGTAGCAATGCTAGGTCTAGTCTACCTGTACACCTGGCTGAAGTATGAGGCATTCCAGTGTGACAATCGCTGGACAGTGTAGTTCCCCACCACATCTCCAGGCATTTCTAGTACACAGTATCTAAGGATTTTCACATCCCAACGCTGAGCAGCTGTGATGACTAAGTCTTCCAGAATGTAGTGAGTTACGAAAAGAAATAAAATCAATGATTTCTTTAATAATAAAGACCATTTATGTATTAAATTCAAAACAAATTTAGATTTTAATGACAGCTCAGGGGCTCCTCACACCGACACTTCCTGAATGTTCAAATTTTGTTTGGTTCTTCTGTTTCCTGAACATAATTTCACCTTTAATCCATTTATAACCTGTATAACCTGCTGAGACCTTCTATACACATACAGACTTAAAATTCTCCTACCCTCTCCAAAGTGCTTTCAGCCCAACTTTTAAGAACTTAGATGGGCCCTCACAGTGTATCTATGTACTAATTTCTCTGCACACATATGTGGATCTCCTTCATCCCACCCACATCACCTGCTTTAAGATCTCCAAACACACAGCTGCTTTGGGCTGCTAACATATTTACCTGATACCACTTCCAGGTGATTTCCTCCTGCAGATGAAATTCTAAACGGTCTTATTAAATAAGAAACACAGAGCCAAATACAGAGTTAAAAGCCCAAGAGATCCGAGCTCTAGCGAAGAGCCAAGACCACCTTACCTTACCACTCCCTGTCATCCTTCCCCTAAGAGAGACCTGCCTGCCTCCTGTGTGTCTTGAATTTTATTGCTTCCCTGTTCTGCCTTCTCGTTGGCTCTAAGCCCAGCCACATGACTTCCTCATCACTGCCTGGTTATACAGACCTCCTGGTCTCTATGGTTGATACTGGCATTAAAGACTCAAGGGTCACCACGCTTGGCTGTGTCCTTGACCACACAGAGGCTCTGCCTGCCATGTGTTCGGGTGAAGGGCGTGGGCTGCCACCACCTGACTTCTGTTCCTGGCTTGCTAATCACCTCTGATCTCCAGGCAAACTTTATTTATTAACATACAAATACAATCACATTTCAGCACAATTAAAATATCACCACATCCTCCTCTACTGTTTTCATCTCCTTTTCCACCAAATTCATTCATCTTTTTAATACAAACTTTTGGCTTATTGTCTCATGGCAATTTTCCATGATATAGGAACATTAATTTTTTTCTTAATAATCTCATACTTGGCTTGCCTCTCTAAAATGTCATCATTCTAGAAGCTCCCCAAGGCCAAAGGTTGATCTTCTTGATTTTGTATGTTCAACTTCTTGGGTAGAGCCAAGAGTACATTCGAATAAATATCTAATTTAAAAACATAATAGAAGAATTCTAAAACCAGATTTTACTTGAGATATGTTAGACATTCAAATAGAAATATAAAATAGAGATTGGCACTTAGAGAGGTGTTGGAGGCTGTGAATTTGTAGCATCGAGGGCTACAGAGAAAGTGTGGAAGAAGGAGCAATCTTTCAGTCCATCCCCAAGGACACATTGATCTCCGGTCATCACAGTCAACCTGGAAGAGCGCATTCAGATGAGCAGTCCTTCTGCTGGCAGTCCTACACTCCCCACGAATGAGCTACAAGGTGAACTGGACAGCAGCTTAACTTCCAGTTGAAAGACAACTGTACACTGATGAGAAAAAAGAGCGTGGTGCACGCTGAAATGGTACTGTTAATATATCCAATGGTTAAATGAAAGCAGAAAACTGAGGGAATGCTTGCTTGCAGTAGAAGGAGAACGGCTTGAAGGAGAGCTGCGGAGGAAAACTTCACAGGTGAGAAGACGCCTTAAGTGAATACTGAAGAGTAATCCGAGCATAGCAGTTAAGAAAAACCGGAAAGCGGCAGCAGTGTGGTGCACCCTGGGAAACACGGGTCTGTGAACCTACAGCACAGTCTCCAGTGCTGGGAATGGCTGGGACTATCTTCTCAAGGTGTCAGATGGCCACCAGGGGTCATGTCTTGGAGAACTCTGGGTACAACGCTGAGAAGCTGCACTCAACGTAAAAGCAGTGGGTGGCCAAAAGTGGTCCGTGCCAGTGGAACTGACAGTCCCGTGTGCAACTTAGATTTACCTCCGAGGAGAATGAAGTGGGTGCCCTGGAGGTGGGAATCCACAGCATGGGTAGAACGCCAGGGGAGAAGGCTTGAGGTGGAACAGGAGACACAAGGTGGGAACACAGCTGAAAACAGGCAATAAGACCAGCAAATCTAATTCAGATCGAATGTGTTTATTTTATTAGGGGAAAAATGTGTCAAATACAAAGGATACCAAGCACCCAGCAATAGGCATGATTACAATGCTCTTTTCAGGCAGGATTTAGGTCCCAAGTGTCTACTGTAAATCAGCTATGAAGCATTTCCACCACAGCCATATGGCGAGTTCACTCAAAAATGACATGCCTCTGAGGCCCTTAATTAGATGCACCTGACATGGCTTATTTTTCAAATGATCAAGGGTTTTTTTCCTGCTAAATGGTCCTACAGGATGGTATATAAGCCATTCTGGAGAAAGTAAGGTGCGCTCGTGTGAATTCCAAACATTTAAACATAGAATGATTTTAGAAGTGTAAATTATCTTTAAAATATTGGGCATTTAATGTGTGAAATGTGAATATGTTCAAATAAAACATGTAGGATAGACATTCCATTACTGGTCAAACTACTAGGGAATTGGTAGCAAAGGTACTATTGCTCAAACACTTTAAACATCATTAATCCACAGGCCAAAAAAAAAATCATCATACTTATTTTCTTTCTATGCTCACAATTAATTCTTTGTGTACACATTTTGTAAGCTTTATTATTTATGAATATTTTTAAATTCATGGAAACTTTAAGAAGCGATATCGCAGATGTTAATGCCATACATTAACGATGATGAATTTATGAAATTGAGAGATAATCATGGTGAATCACTGTTAAACTGCAGACCTCTAGTCTTCACACACGTCCTTTCTCTATTGCTGTATACTGTCAGGACTCATGCTGCATTACTTTTTTCTTGATCTTGGCCATTTTGAGTCATGATCAGCTATTTTTTAGACTATTCCTTAACTTGGACTTGTCTGATGATTCTGTCATGATCAGACTTGAGTTATAGGTTCACAGGATGAAGGCCACGGGGATGAAGTGCCCTTGCTTCTTATCAGGGGCTGTGGAACAGCGTGACTTATCTCAGAGGGTGTTAACTGTAATTACTTGGCTAGGATGGTGGCTGCCATAATTCTCCACTGTAAAGGAGTATTTTTTTTTTTTAGTTTATACATTCCATGCTTTAGAGAAAGTCATTAAATGCAACACACCCAATATGAGGGAAGCTACACCACACGTCATGGAGGAGGAAATGTCTCTATCAGTTGTTCAGACTTGTTTGGAGTACTCTGTAAAGTATATTTGTCTCTTCTCCCCTTGTATTTAGTTTACAAACATATTCATATGAACTCATCAGTACTGTCTTTTGCCACCCAGAGTGCTAAAACAAAATATTGTAAGCTGGGTTAATGATAAACATGATCATTTATTTTCACAGTTAGAGTTTGAGAATCTAAGAACATGGTATATGGCATAGATACATTCAGTGTCCACTGGAGCCCACCCTCTGGCTCATAGACAAGCATCTTTTCATTATCCACCCTATCTTCATATACTTCAAAAAGAGAAAGGAATCATCCGTGTACTTTTGTCATTCAGATGGCTCCACCCACTTGACTTATTTACCTCACAAAGACCTCTCCTCTAACACCATGTGGGCTTACATAAACTTTCACTCTACAGTGGATGTTTAGTTTTTTACTCTGAATTAGCATCCAATCATTATATATATAAATATTCTTACTGTTATTGCACAAATTGACCTTTGACCACAGAGAATTCCCTTAGGATGCCCTTGTTTTGACCTGCCACATAATTACTTTTAGCATTTTTCTTACTTCCTAGCTCTATAATATAGCACTTGGGAGGCTGAGACAGGAGGAATGTGAATTCCAGGTCAGCCTGGGCTACACAATGAGTCCTCAGGTCTAGAATTTGCATTTCTCCAGAGTCTAGCTCCTTTTGTCTGAGATCAATATTTTACAGTCAACGTGGGCAGCAATTGCTACTTGAGGAATTTGCTTCCCATTGCTTCTCTTGTGTTTTTAAAACAGATCACAACAGTCATCCTGTCCTGTTATTCTTGCTGCTAAAATCAGTTTTGTGGCTTGAGGATTTTTTTTTTTTTTTTAGATATAATTTCCTGGCTCCACCATCGGGAACAAAAGCCCAGTAAGTCTGTAGGTGGGCAGTGGGAGGTGTTCTTGGTATTGATGTTGCTATGTACCCATGCAAGTCAGTACAGAAAATAGTAAAGGAATTACTGCATATGTAATTAATCCCAGCCTTTTCATAGTGGTATAGAATGAAGCCCATAGTGGGCAGTACATGCCCAATGCCACACAGCAAAGAAAGTGACTGACTTCTTTCCTCTAGTCCACTAGCTAGTCCATTGACATATACTCTCAATATGTGTTCATCAACACACTTTGAATAAGTGACTCAGTCCTGACTACTGGGAGCTTTAAAAAGCCTATGCTCAGACATTCTGGTTTCAGTGATCTCAGGACCATGTTACATCATGAAAAGGGATCAGTGAGCAGCCAGGATTAAGACATTTTCAAACGAATAAGCCAGTCTTATCTGGGAAAGATATTCCAGAGTGAGCTTCTTCTCTTCTGACGTCTCCAAGTAATGTTTTCTTTCTTATTACATAACTTGCCTTCTCGGCATCATTAGTTCACTTTAATAAAAGTTTACAACACCTACTTTGTGCCACCTAGTAGGAGGAAGGCAAGATTAGGGACACAAATCAGTTACTGTCCCTTCCTTTCAAGAGCTTAAAATGTATCAGGGAGCCCTTACAGGATGCTGATCAGTAGAACGGCACGTGGAGACAGGTGGGTGAAGAGCCGCACAAAGTCCCAGGAGATGGGCATTGAAGGGATGAGGCCTTGCTGACATTACATGATAATTTGGTGTCTGGCTGAGCAAGCGGTGCCTTACTTCTGAGACTTCACTACCATCCGTGAATGGCATGTACCAAAGCTGTAGCTTCTCAGGGAATCTAGAAGTCTTGCCATTTTCTCAGATTAAAAACCCATTAGAATCATGTGTTAGCTAACATGGTTACTGGCCTAGGTCTTGATTAAGCTCCCTCAAGCAGGAGGCTGAGCAAATCATCTTAACAATGACTCCAGCTGTAGGGAAACTTAGGTTATTTTTAAGCTTCTTGAGTGAAAATCACTTTGTCCCATCACTGGGCAACGCTTTTATTACTGTTTTTACTGCTGGTAAATTAGATTGCGTGTTGTAGAAATTATGCATAACTAGCCTGTTTTTAATATTTGCTACTGTAATCATTTCTGTAATTATGATTCAGAAGATGTGCTGCAAGCTGTTCTGAGGAAGGCTACTTTACTGAGTTCTAATGATGATATCTACAGAAAATTCTATTCTCAAAGGCCCTGCTAGCAAGCGCCTCCCTGGTGATGTGAGGCAGAGAAGCTTCATCAGATGTTGTTAATGAGTTTGATTTATGATGGTAGTGGCTCAATATGACACATTATTTGGGTGTTTGAATATTTAGATTCAAGCCTTGAGTATATCTTTCCTTATCACTTGGGAAAAGAAAGAAACCTGTTAGAATACGAAGCAAATAAGCTATGTAAAGCGATAGTGTTCACACATCACATTTTCTTGTAAAAACCATCTCTCAGGTGCAAGGCCAAGCCATGCAACTGCATACCAAGAACAAGCTATGTGATGCTGTGTGTTGAATACAGGCTGACTATTAGTCAAGTGATGGCTGCTGCACTAGCTCTGGGTATTGCCTAACATGGGTCAGTTTTCAGTTTTCCCGGAGTTAGGTGATGCCCCACAGATGCTGGCTTCCTGTTTGAGCTTCTGCTGTATTGGTTTCTATTCTTCCTGATGCATGCTATTATCAGAAGATAAATATGTACGTGGTGTGGAAGCACATCCCTTTTTGTGAATTAAGTCTTGGACATTAGCAGAGAGAGGGTGGCCCATAACAGTGTGAGTCATCAGTTTTCTGGGACTTCTTGTTCTTCAAGTGTGTCCTTTATCCACTGCCTAAATATTATGGTGCATAGAACCTTCCACATGAGCTTTGGGGGTGGAGAATTGGTTCCTTCCTTGTTGATGTTATGAAATTCAGTTATCAGTGGAACTACATGGTGAATTCTTGTGGATTTATATAATTGCATTTCGCTAAATGAGTTGAGTCACCTTGCCCAAAATGAAATATGTCACCTGTGTGTGTAATGAATTGTTCCATTCTGCAACATCAGACTATTCATGAGAGGTGAGTTGGCATAAGCAGGGTTTTAAGCCTTCAACTAATATTACACAACTATATCATGTGTCCTTTTGTTTTGAGGGTTTTTTCTTTTTTCTCTTAGAGCTATAATTGGCAAATAAAAATGATATATACTAATGTGTGTACTGATAATTTGAGATAGAGAGATATTGTGAAATGCTTACCACAATGAGTTGACAGCATCTCACATAATGAGATGGTTGATTCCACTATCAACTTGACAGGATTGGAATCCACTTGGGAGACACCTCTCTGGGTATGTTTCTAGAGAGGATTAACTGAAGGGGAGGATCACCCTCATGGTAGACCACACATTCTGACTTGTTGCCCAGGTATAAAGAAGTTGGAGGAAAACAGTAGACCTGCCTTCACTTCCTAATTGAGTGTACCTGCCACTGTGGCTGACATCAGACTCCAGCCTCCCCAGCCTTCCAAAGTACAATGAACAGTGACTCCCCAGGAACCCTCTAGATCTTCCACACTGGATTGGAACTCAGAAACATCCAACTTTATGGTGTGAGAAACCACCAGATTTTCTGCCTCTTCAATAGACAGGTACCTACTATTTGGGGACTATTCAGGACCTATGATATAAGCCAATCTAATAATAATTCATATATATATATATATATATATTCTGTTCATCCATACAACCATTCCCAATTCACAGTTACCTTTTGTGGCTGTGCTTCTGTGTATATATTGGTGGGAACACTTAAGATTTTCTCTCTCAGCAAATTTCAACTATATAATGTGGCATTTTTAACTGTAGTCATCACTATGAAAGACAAGCCTCTTTTCTGAGCCCTTTGTCTTACTGGAAAATATACTCAGTATTTGTCCAACCTCATGAAACCTTCTAATTCCAGCTTTACTGTATGAGAGAGCCAGGTAGGCTGAAGTACAGGAGAAGACAGCAGAACAGGTAGGCAGAGGAAAGGAAGCATCTGCAGAAATGCTTTACTACATTCCTGGAGGTGGAGTGCTTCTCTACTGTGGTTGAATTTAGCTGGGACACTGGAGCATGGCTAGCTAAGAGTCCTCTCAGCTCAAAGGATGTTTTTTCCAAAGTAACAGATCAGAAACACTTTGTATCTCCTGGGGACAATTTTACAATCTTAGCTATTTGGTAAGCCTGACAGGTGGCATGCTATATGTCTATGGCAACATCTAAAAGTCCTGGAGATGAGAGGAAAGAGCTGTGGCCACAGGGCAGTCACCTCCTGACAAGTCCCATTGAAGTTTGAAAAACTTTTGAAACGCTCATCTGTCCTTCTGGCTGTCTACTTTTCTCTCTGGGCCTCTTTCATCATATTCTGAACAGTAACCTGTGACCTGGTTTCTGATCTTTTCTGCTGTTCACTCACCTACATTTTCTGTTTCTCTCTTCCTCTCTGTTCCTCTCCATTTCCCTCCATTTGCTTGAGTAAACTTTTGTTTGAGATCAGAGAAAAAGATGAAAGCGCATAGCATTTTTTTTTCCTTCCTAACTACTAAGGATGACATCCAACCAAAGAAATGTTAAGGGAAAATAAATTTTAAATGGGATACTATTTTCACGGAACACCTTGATATCTTTACGTATGGCACTCTTTTTCTCTTCTTGTAGCTTTGAGAAATGTTGACAAAAATATTGACCCAACTGAAGCAGAGATAATTGGTGAAATCCATTTACAGGCATCTCCCTTCCAATTGTCTGTTGTAAATACCGTGTTAAGAACAGCGGTATCTTTTTGTCTTTCTTGATTTTTTTTTGTGTCACTCATCAGTTTTCTGTCTGCTTATCCATAGCTAAAACTAAAAATGTTCCATGAGTTAGGTCAATGACATCATTCAAACACTGTCACCTAGGTAGTGGAATAATTACCATAGCAACAGAGCCTTTATCTTTCAGTACCCACAACATTTTGACACATGGGAAAGAGTGAGGATTTAAAGCAGGGCATAAATGTATTATTACATCTTACTGGCCAAGGTTGTAGCAATATCTTACAAATCACTACATTTCATAAAGCTTAAATTGAATGTGAGATGCATATAATGCTATTTACCTGAGGTTAACTTTGCTTTTGTGCAAAAGGATATTCTCTTCTTTGAAAACCTGAAATTAGATCATTAATGGAAGAGATGTTAATAAAAGCATGTTTAAAATATAAAATTTTATGACAGTGTAAAAGCTATTGCAGAATTATCCTGCTAACCTGATCACTTAAATGTCTCTGATTCTTGCATGTATAACCTGTATCTATGAAAAAATTTAAGAAATACTCTCCTTGAATTTTTTAATGCATGTGTGTATGTGTCTAGCATGCATATGTACATGTGTTTATGGGGATGTGTGCTCCTGTGTCCTGTGTGCACCCATGTGTGGAAAGTGGAGACTGATGGGGTTGTCTTCCTCTAGTGCTCTACCCTTCCTATTTTGAGACAGGATCCCTTACAGAAACTGCTTTGCCAGGATTGCTGGCCAGCATGCTCCACTGATCCACTTGTCTTCCCTCTACATTGTTTTCACAGTACCCCAGCATTGGAGTTACAGGTGCATGTCAACATGCCTGGCTTCAATGTGGGAGCTAAGAGTCCAAATCACTTTACCCGCTGAACCATCCTCTCAGCTCCTCTTCCATTTATGCGTTTGTAAGACCTAACGGACTTACATCTTGACCACTTTTATGTGTTTGTATTGTGTGCACATGTATGCATGTAGTTTTCTTCATCGACAAGGTAAACCCAATGTGCATTTTCAGGGGACTTGCTATCACATAACTGAATTTACCTCCTAGTTAAAGAAAAGGAAGGCCAAAAGGTCACTTTCATATTTTTCTGCTGCCACCCAAACAATAAAACAAAACATGATAATCAATTTAATTTTTCACCCTTAATTGACTCATCTCTGAGGAAATTACTACTTAATAGGAGAAGTAGGCCCTGTAAATTATCTTTTGTTGAATAAATCTCAAAGCGTTCAGGGTACCACAGCGGGATAGCAATTTGAATAAAAACAATGCTTAATGATAATATGTCCTTGGCTTTTCCAGTGACTGAATATTAACTTTACCAATAAGATCATCTCAGTTATAAAAAGAATCATTTCTCCTAATAAGTAATAGGTGTATACACATATCCACATAGTCATTTACCAAGCAAGGGATAGTCTCAATATTCAATCAAGGTTTTGAAAATACTATTAGAATATATTAATTGGACAGTATTTGTAAACAGCACTCATTCATCTCTAAGATCTTTAGTGTTGTCTAGTTCATTGAAACTAACCTAGCAACCTAGAAGGTGATTATTTGATTCATGATTTTTCTGGCATAAAGCCAAGCAGAGAACCCAAATCCCATCCACACACTTATTCTTAAACAGAAAATAGTGCTGTGGCATATTCTTTCAGTCATAGTAAAAAAATCTCATGTCTCCTTTGGTTTTCTCTCAGAACAGAAATTCATGAAAACTCGTGATGATGCAATTGCATTGTGTGTGTGTGTGTGTGTGTGTGTGTGTGTGTGTGCGTGCGCGCGGCCATTTTAATTCTCTGGTGGCCTTCACTAATTGAATGAGAAGGTCTCTATTTACTCAGACAAGAAAATTAAGGATTATTTCATTCATAGAGGGCAAAGCAATCCCAAAAGTAGTCATGAGCACATTGTAAAAATTAATCATCCCTCAAGAGGTTACCTGTACAAATGGACAGTCTTTCACCCTATGTTGACCTTGCTACAGGCGATCGAAAGCTAGAACATAGAGTTTAAAGAGACAGAGATGTATTTGTGTATTTGAAGTAGCAGCTTCCTAATGACGAGACACTTCAGGTATCTTGTCATAAGGAAATTAGAAAGTTAGAAGAAGAATATATACTTAGGATTATTTGAAAATTATTTAATTTAAAATTGATATAAAGTACCTGATAGAGACTTAGTACAAGGTAGGTATCAGCAAACACTAACAGTTCATATATATTTATTCTGTTTTCCCAATACCACGGCTCTGGCTGTGATTAGAGTTAAACCTGGGTTGAGTTGAAGGAGGAAATGATCAATTTAAATCCAGTCTGAACCACTCATCTCAAGGGAAGTGGAAACAATGGAGGGCTAATGAGCTAATATATGTGGCAGCCCCCTGGAGAGATGCTCAAATGAACCCCTCAAGCTTATTATCTCAAGGATGTATGAGACATTTGAGATGCCAAAAAGGAATTATATTTTCAATGAAAATCTCCATGTAGTGTTTCTCTCATTGAGGAAGAAGGAGACTCATCTTAGTTACCACATAAAGATGAGTGAAAGAGGCCCCAGGACAACCCGGGAACCCTGTATTGCCTTCCACTGGTCTTTCCAGAAAGCCTGTTTCTGCTTAGTGAAGTAGAGAACTACACTTGACAGCACATGCAGGTCTTCAGGTAGGGAGGCAAAAGAGTATCATCTCTCGGTCAGATGAGCACGCAATAGCAGAAACAAGTCTGCTCTCCTTGTAAGATCCGAGGACAGGAAAGCCTGATCATGAGGCCCAGCGCAAAGATTTGGGTGGTCAAATCTCAGGCTTTGAGGGAAGAGGTAAAAACCGGCAAAGGCGAACAAGTTGTTGCCGAATTTTTCAAGTATGCGTGAGATACCAAGTGAGAGGCTTTGGTAGCACATGGTGAGATGCCCCCCAAAGTGCTTTATGATTGTGCTGTCAGCTCCTGTCTGCCAAAACAATTGGATGTCTTACATAGAATGACAAGGCAACATCCCCTTTGCATTCATCTACAAGCAGGTCTGTCCGCTATCCAAGCAGAATGTTGCGGTCATGGCCTGTAGAGTCTGGCCATTTGGGCTCCTCTGTGGGATAACACAGCCTCTGCCTCCCATCCTCCATTACATCTCTCTGCACAGAGTGTGGATTAAGCACTCATTGACTGTGCTCATTCTTAGATACAAATGCTCCCAACAAAGGCAGAGCATCTAAGGAGCTCTGTGGTATAAAAGAAGTAGCAAACTAGATGACAAGGAGGCCCAAGGGTGATATTTGGATCTCTCTGCAAAGGGGAAATAAAAGAGATTTTGTGAGTGGACTGGGGTGGGGGTCGGGAGCAGGGGATGGGAACATGAGGGATCAGGTGGGGTGGGCGGAGTACTGAAAGAGCCTACTGGAAAAGGGGGATTTGTTGGGGTCAGATAGAAAACCTGTTGCAAGGGAAACTCCCAGGAATCTACAAGGATGACCCCAGCTAAGACTCCTAGCAACAGTGGATAAGTAGCCTGAACTGGCCATCTCCTGTAACCAGGCAAGACTTTCAGTGAAGGGAGTGGGAAACCAACCCAGCCTCATAGCCTTCAACCTACAGTCTGTCCTGCTTATGGAATATTCTGGGTTAAGGGTGGCACAGACATTGTGGGAGTGGCCAACCAATGACTGGCCCAGCCTGAGACCATGCCATAAGAATGAGCCCACCCCTGACACTATGTGAAGTGCCAGGACCCAGGGGCTGGATGGCCCGGAGACCTGGATCTAGGCCAGGACCTAGAGACCTAGACCAGGAAGCCTGCACGAGACTGACCTAGGCCCTCTGCACATATCTGATGGGTTGTATAGCTTGGTCTTTTTGTGGGTGGGACTCCTAGTAGTGGAAGCATGGGCTGTATCTGACTCCTTCACTTGCTTTTGGGACACCCTATTCCTCATACTGGGTCACCTTGCCCAGCCTTAATAGAAGTCAAATGCTGTGGATGATTGATTGATAAATAAAACACTGATTGGCCAGTAGCCAGGCAGGAAGTAGGAAGTATAGGCGGGACTAACAGAGAGGAGAATTGAGAGAACAGGAAGGCGGGGGGGGGGGGGGGGGGGGGGGGGGGGGGGGGGGGGGGGGGGACACGACACGACACGGGGGGGGGGGGGGGGGACGACACGCCAGCCTGCCATCCTGGGAGCATGATGTAAAGATAGCAGGTAAAGCCATGGAACATGTGGTAACATATAGATGAACAGAAATGGGCTGAGTATAAGAGTAAGAGCTAGACAATGGTAGGCCTGAGCTAATGGCCAAGTTGTTTAAATAATATAAGTGTCTGTACGTTTATTCTATAAGTGGGCTATGGAACTGCCGGGGCTTGGTGGGACCCAGAGAGAAAAACTCTAGCTCCAGCCAAAGTGCTTAATCTTACTACTACTTGGTATGCCATGTTTTGTCAATATCCATGGGAAGCCCGCCCTTTTCTGAATAGAAAAGGAGGAAGAATAAGTGGTAGGAAGGGAGAGGGGAGGTGTGGGGAGGGACTGGGAGGAGAGGAGGGATTGGAAACTTCAGTAGGGATGTAAAATTATTTAATTAATTAACATAAAAAAGAAGTAGCGATCTTACCAGTGTGCAACAGCCGTGGAAGGGCTGTTGAGGCAGGAAGAGCAAACGTTCAAGGCTAACCTCAGGTATTACAAACTGAGTTTGAGACCAGCCCATGTTACATGAGGCTGTCTCAAGAGTAAAAGTAAGTTTTGATAGAAAAGATGAAAATAATTGTAATTAATGTCACCAGAGAAAGAATAAACATGAAATAAGAAATAAAAAGTATGCTAAAAACAAGTGCGCAATTACAATGACAGAAATACCACTGCATTCGAAATACTTTAATAGATGGTTTAGATAATAAAGTCCAGTCACATCTCAAGAAATTAGAAATTGTTAGAGCAGGAGCAACTGCAAAAGAGAATGAGAGGGAGAACCAGCACAGTGTTACAGAATTGTTATTGGAAATTCGAGCTCCAACTGAAAAATAATATATTCTGAAAGAGAAAGTAGAGAGAAGGGTAGAATGAATAAGTCAGAATATTGCTTAGAATTGAGGGACTGGAGTTTCTCCCTTGAAAGGTCACTTTTTCTAGTGTCATGAATAAAAAAAAAAAAACAATAAAATTCCCACTAAGATATATCATCTTGAAATCTCAGAAAACTCTAAATAAAATGAAAAGTCTAAATTATGCTGGAGGAATAAAATAAGTTACAAAGGAAGAGAATTAAGATTCACACCATGTCTATAGTACAGGTAGCTGAGCAAGCATGGTGGCTCATACATGTAATCCTGGCATTCCAGAGGCTAAAGCGGAATTGCTGTGAGTTCTAGAATAGCCTGCACTACAGTATGAGACTCTGTCTTGAAGTAATAAAAACAGACAATGCATGTGCTGATCCTCACATATATACCAGAAGAGGTCATGGTGAAGTGCAGGGGTCAAGGAGAACTGTCAGGAATCAACTTTGAACACCTCCCCTACATGTGAGCACTCCAAGAACACCTAGGCTACTGAGAACAAGGGTGCCTACAACCCCAATCCCAGACACCAAGAGGAGTGTGCTAAAGCCAAGGGATCTGAGGACCTTTCATATAGCATGAATCCTAATTGGTCTTAATAGTGAAAATCCAGAGTTAGATATCGGGGTAAATTCTGAAAGATCAGAGAGACAAAAGAGCAAGCCACAGCCACCAACTCTTACCTCGCCAACTCCTCAGCCTGAGAGAAACTGAGCTCCTGTCTCCTCCCGACTTATGTTCCTCGCTCTGCCCCACCAAATCACTTCCTGTCTCCACCTCCCTGGTGCTGGGATTAAAGGTGTGTGCCACCACTGCCTGGCCTCTGTGACTAACTAGTGGCTCAGCTCCACACTCAGATCTTCAGGCAAGCTTTATTTGTTAAATCACAAAGTATCACCACACTCCCGACTCAGTGAGGCTGCAGCAACCACTCACTGTGTAAGCACTCTTTTCACCATTTATTTCCTCATTCAATTTCCTGACTTAACCGTGGCATAAGTGCCTCATGGTGCTTTTGCTTTTGTTTGTATAGTGCTCACTTGGGTAACTCACTTGGGATGGGTTTAGTTTTCCATGCTCATTTTACAGTAGGGCATTCTTCACTCTACTGCCCACCCACATCTCACATACTCCCCTCTTATTCCTAAGTCTTTTCGTCTTCCTCTCTCCCCTGTTACTTCCTCTTTGTACCTCTTGATTGTACCCCACCATTGATCTAGCAGTCTCTAAAATCTATGCACCCTAACATTATCCCAACTTTCCCCTCTCAGATAATTTACTCACTTCAATTTTCTTTCTTTTCAGAGTCGAACTAGTATTGAATCCTTATCCTTACCCACTCTACTGTCCTCCAAACCCATACTTTCTTGTGTTGTTTTTTCTTCAAAAGTTATTGAAGTCAAAGAGATGAGTGCTATCAACTGGCATGCAAGACAATTATATAAGGATAATATCAAGGAGTTGTTGTTGCTCTCCCAGTTAATATCCTACTTGGGGAATAATATAGACCTTGCAGGCACGCTGAGATCCTAGACTGAGGAATTATTTTCTGAAAAATACACTCAACTCTAACATATCTAAGTCCCATTCAAACATCACAAATACTTCAGCTGAAGGAATACATCTCATAAACAAACAAACAAACAACAACAAAAACTGAAGCAACAGAACGCCAGATGTACAAATCCCACTGCAGCAATCCTAGAAACACAAGGAACCAAGACAACGTAAGACCTCCAAAAAGTATTAACCCTACAGTAATGGCATCTAGTGAGAGTCTGTTAAAAAAAAAAAAAAAAAAGATGAGAAGCTTCAAAGAGGAATTTAACAAAGAGGTAAAAAAACACTGAAGAAAACCAATCTGACATGTTAGAAATAAAAAACATAGGAAGTCAAACAAAAAGCTCAGTGGAAAGTCTCAGCAATTTAATGGATCAAGGAGAGGACAGAATACCTGTCTGGAAAGACAAGGTGGAGGAACTGAAACAGTCCAACAGAGACACCAGGGGTTCTACCTAGAGCTGGACCATGTATGTTGTAACATCCCCCCACTGAGAATAAGAGTCCACTGGTGCAAGAGAGGTCTAAGTGGTGTGGCAGGAATCAGCTACTCTGATTGGATTAAAAACCTGTTCCAGAGGAGGGAATTGATACTAGGTACCGTAAACTCCATCAAAAGCCCCTGACTGGTTAGATCATAGGCCCAAGCTACTACTGGTTTGCTAAATGGTCATGTTATCAAACTGGCTTCTAAATCTTTATGTCTGTGCCCATAGGTTTCAATTCCTGTCATAGAATCATCTGATGGAGGTGGGCAGCAATCAATGTAGAGACTCATGATGACAGTAAAAGTAAGTGCCAGAGTGCCCAGTCCTAAATGGGATATTTGCATCAATCCTTGTGACCATGTTTGGGGAACATCCCAGAAGAAGAATCAGAAGTAAGAGCTAGAGGATAGGAGTGCTGAGCTCTAGGGATGTCAGCATGGATTAGGGAGGGGCTCATGAACTCCCACCCCTATCCAGGGAGCTATTGACTGCTGGTGGGGGAAGAGTCATTTTTTTCCCCAATCGTGTAACTGCGGATTTGGTCCTCATTCTCCAATAGATGGTCCCATACTCCTATTCATAAGGGAAGCACTAATTGGACTTAGAAGGTTATTTTTAAAAGGTAAGAAGAGGGCACGGATTTGGAAGGGGGATGTGGGTAGAGGGGAGTCCAGGGGGAGATGGAAAAAAGGTGAAGGTGGATATAATAAAAATATATTGCATACATGTATGACATTCTCACATAACAAATACTTTCAATAAAAATAAGGTTAAATAAAAAATGGCATTTTCTAACTTGTATGATGATTATTTATTTGTATTTGTATTCAAAAGAAGAGGCTCAAACACTTAAAGAAAAATACAAAAGGAAATTATTATAGGACTCAAGAATCTGGGTTTTCTGAAGGAAGAGAGAGAGACAGAGACAAAGAGGAGTCCCATGGTAAGGATGAATGGAAGAGGCCGGCTATTAGCTATGTATCAGACTGAGAGAGCAAATAGACATAATAGAAATAGGGAATGGGAAACTCCTGAAGGGATGAGCTAAAAGAACAAAGAAAAATAGAAGAACTGAGAGCTTCCTTGGGCTATGGTCATATTAATGAGGATTAATACATTTTACATCTAAGATGATTATTTTAACAGGGTACAATGGTGACATGAACACATGGTACTGGAGAATTTGTATGAACGAAGTGGAAATGCTGGAGGGGGATATTCGAGGAAATAACAGTATGTACTTTCCACTGATGTGACTGGAAAATTTGGCTTCTGAATCCTTTAGAAATAATTTCCAAATAACTGTAGAGTATTTGTATGTCCAAAGGAAAAGGAGAGAATTTACTGTGGCAAGTTTTCTCAGCAGTTCCCTCAAGGGAGACTGGGAAGGGAGGTAATGAACTCACAGGGATAGAGCTGCCTGAAGTGCCATCAAACCGAGAAGAATACTGAGGGGTCTTGGCCACTGAAAATAGAAAGAGTGAGAATTCATTAATTATTTCAAGACGAATTTGACATTGATACCTAACTAGACAAGAAGAGTACCACAGAGAAAAATTACAGACCAGTATCCCTCATGAATATTAGCACAAAACACCCAAACAAAATATTCACCCCTGAAACTAGGGATCCATTTGAAAATCAGTATAAATAATCTCTATGTTGGGTTTATCTTGAGAACACAGAACCACCTTTAGATTTTAAAAAATAATAGAATTCATCATTTAAACAGATTAAAGGCGAAAATCCAAATTATCTTCTCAATAGCTGCTTAAAAATCATTCAACAGAATTCAGCATTAACTCGTGACTTAAAAAACTTTAGGGAATTACTAAGAGAAAATTTCTTTTCCTAATGAAATATGTCTACAGATCTCAAAGCCAAATCATGGTAATACACACTATAAGAAGCATTCCTCCCGATAGCAAACACAAGACAAAGAACCCTGGTCTCACAGTTTCCATTCTAAAATGAGAAAGGTTTCCTTTCCAGTGTAGTTTTTCAAAAGATATAACTAGGAATACATATTCTGGAGTGAAAGAAACAAAATATCATTATTTGCAGACATTATTATGGTTACCTACATAGAAACCTAAAAAAATCTGCAGGCAAATGATGAGAATTAATGAGAAACCAGCAGGTATATAAGATTCATATAAAAATAAATTGCATTTTTATACAGAAGCAGCAACAGTAAGTATATTTGAAGTAGATGTCTGTCATTGGTACAGATATAAAAGAATCCCAAGATTAAGTATAAACAAAGAGGCTCATGATTTTATGGAGAAAATTATAAAACGTTATTACTATTTGAAAGATATTAAAGATGACCCACATAAAAGGGAATAGCATGTTCATTAGCAGTTTCAATGTACAGCATAGAAAATCTCATTAAAATTATCTGTACATACAATGACAAACCAAAGAGATCACAACAGGGACTTTAATGAAATTTGAAAGGCTGTTTTTAACATTAATTTAAGGAAAAGAATGTCAAAATTAGCAACACATTGCTGAAGAAGTAAAAAATGGGTGTCTTAGCTAGGGGCCCTATTGCTGTGAAGAGACACCATGACCATGGCAACTCTTAGAAAGGAAAACATTTAATTGGGGCTGCCTTAGAGTTTCAGAGGGTCAGTCCATTTTTGTCATGGCTGGAAGCAAGGCAGCATGCAGGCAGACATGGTGTTAGAGAGGTAGCTGAGAGTTCTACATCTTCATCCACAGGCAGCAGGAAGTAAACTGTCCCACACTGAGCATAGCTTGAGCATATATGACACTTCAAAGCCTGCTCCAACAGTGGCACACTTCCTCCAACAAGGCCACACCTATCCAACAAGACCACACCTCCTGATAAGATCACTCCCTGTACACCAAGCATTCAAACACATAAATCTATGGAGGCCATGCCTATTCAAACCACCACAGGGGGGATTGGCCCTATAATAATCTTATAAATGAGATTTAATTAAGACAAAGTATTATTATAGGAGCAGATTAATAAACAAATAGAATAGAAAGTCTACAAAGGCATACAGTAGGAAATTGGGTGTTTGAAATAATTGAAATTGCAGGTCAGTTAGAAAATAATTTTTGAAGTTGTTCTGAAATGAACAATATAATAAAAGCAGAAGAAACTTTATGATGCCTGATTCACACAATGTCCAGAATTAGTTTAAATAACGACATAATATAAATGTAAATAGTACAACATAATGAAAAGAAATACCTTTGTGATCTAAGGAATATAAAAATATTTAATGGCATATGAAATATAAAACAAAAAAATAAATATAAGAATATTAAAATTATTTTTGTTCCTTCAATTATATCAACTAATAAGTATATGGGGAAACTAGTAGTGAGAAATATTCATAGCATCTAGCTACAAAGTGACTACAAATCCTACACATCAATAAGAAAAAAGCTTAAAGAACAACTTAAAGATATGTACATATGTGTATATATATAATTTCATATATATGTGAAATAAATTATAATACTTATTTGGCGAAGAACATAGTCTTACAATTATGTAGAAAATGCAAATGCTACAGATTACACAAACACACAAAAACATACCTGTTAGGAATAGTCAATGAATTCAGTAATTGTAATCAGAGTTTCTCTCCCACCTGCAAATTCATGAATAACCACTCAGAGGCTTAATATTAATTATAAATGTTTGACTAATGGCTTGGGATTATCACTAGTTAGCTGTTACATTTAAATTAACCCGTTTCAGTTAATCTAAGTATTGCCACATAGCTGTGGCATTACCAGTCTCCTGGAATGTTATCCCGTTCGGCAGCTGGATGGCATCTCCAAGACTCTGCCCTTCTTTTCCTGTATCTCTGCTTGGATTTCCTGTCTAGCTCTATCCTGTCTTGCGATAGGCCAAGCTTTATTTATCAACAGCTTTATTTATCAACCAATGAGAGCAACATATATTCACAGTGTACAGAAGGACATCCCACATCAAGTAACATTTCAGGATACAACATTAGCATGTAAGGGTCAGTGCTATTTCCATACTATAAAAGTGTGTGGTCTTACAAATGAGATGAAAAGAAAAACTTCACTTATGACAGTTGTACAATATTTAAGGGTAAGTTTAACACAGGGGATGGGAAATCTCAACTGAAAACAAAAGGATCAACAAGCAAGTGAAGATGACATAATAAATAGAAAGACAGTCCATCTTCATGGATTGGAAGAAAGACATTGATTAAATGCCCCTTCCACATCCCACATTGTGCTCCACAGATTCTGTGAAAGCCCTGTGAATATCAACGCCATTCTTTCCAGAACTAGGGAAAACAATCCTGAATTTGTGTGAAAACATCAAAAGACCTTGACTAGCCAAAGCAATCCTTTGCAAAAGAGCAAGACTGAGGGCACCATATTACCTGACTTCAAAATGTATCACATAGCTATAATGTCAAAAACCTTCAAACATAAACAGTATTCTAGCATTAAAGAAGTATGTTGACCATTTGCAGCAGGAATATTTGACAGAAGTCTCGAAAACACACAATGGAGACATGATATCTTCTTCAGTAATTCATGCTGGGAAAATTGAATATCCATATGCAGAAAAATAAAATCACATCTTAATTCATAACAAATACAAGAACAACTCAAACTAAGAGTGTGGCATAAGTATAAGACACAAGACTACATGGAACAGGCAACTCTAGGAATTGTCCTGAGCATAAGGACATTGCTTTCCAGGTGTAAGGTCAAAGGTAACAAAAGCAGAAATGGGTGAAATTAAAATAAACTGAGAAAGTAAAGGAAACAATCATTAAGTAGAAAGACTTATAAGCTACACATCTGAAAGGGAGTATCAAAATTCAGAATATGTTAAGAATTTAACTTAATACCAAGAGAGAAATCACTCCATTTAGAAACAGGCAAAGTACCTAAACATGTCTTAGAAGACAGAAAAAGTGCCAACATGCGAGTTTTTAATAACCCCCTAAAATCACTCATCCTCAAGGAAGCATAGACCCAAACTGCAAGATATCACTCATCCCACACTCATCCCACCTAGAATGGCTATTCTCAGACTAATGGTAACAAGTGTCAGTGCGGGTGTAGGTAAGAGAGAGCCCTTGAGCACTGTTGGAAATTACTTACTAATGCAAATTTTAAGTAAATATAGAATAGTTAAGCTGTCACCAGAAGCAGCGTCAAGGTTCTACAACAGTGTAAAAAGAGAACTGCTGTGTAATCCAGTGATCCCACTACAAAATATACATCCAAAGAAGATAATAACCTGGATGCTGAAGAACTATCTACATACCGATGCTTATCAAAGTAGTATTCACAACAGCCAAGAGACGGAATAAACAGCAAAAGTGTTTGGTCCTAAGTTAATCTTTCAGAATCCCAGTAGCAGGCACAGCAGGGGCCCAGACTGTAGATTCTGTGTTGTTGCACCCTGTCTTTCTGCTGTGGAGTCCATGTCCCTTCAACGCTGCATGACGTTTGACACACTACGATGTTCCAGACTCAGATTCTACTCTCTCTTCTATAGAATCAGCATGTTTCCTGGCAGCTCCACTTCCTTTTTTAATTATAAAGTGTGAAATAACAAATGATGAAGGAAATCACCACATGACATCATTTTAATAAGAATTGAAATAGATATAAATGTCTATCTGTGATAAAATGGGGAAGAAAAATATTCATGGGGAAATAATATGTTGACGTAGATTCAAAGGGCTTTTCCACAGAGTGCTTATTAATTAATTACAAAGAAATATGCGTAGAGACCATCCATCCACCCACGGAGACACCTGGCAACACCAGTTTAACCAGGTGCCATAGGTTAACATCACCAGGGAGGACATAAGTCGCTTCGTGTCGTCCTGCAACAATGCACAGACAAGAAAATAATATCACCCTGTATTATGCACTGGGGAATTGCAAACCCACTGTAAAACTAATTAGTCTGCAGTACACACACACACACACACACACACACACACACACACACACACACACATTTGTGTATGTGTGCATCTACAAGCACACACACATATGTGTAGAGGTCAGAGGATAGCTTATCAGAGTCAATTCTCTCCTAAGCACAAAAGGGGTCCCAGGTATTAAACTTGGGTCATCAGGGAATGTCAGGAAATGCCTTTTCCTGCTGAGCCACCTCATTGGTCAATATATAATTTTTTTTTTTTTTTTTTGGTTTTTCGAGACAGGGTTTCTCTGTGTAGCTTTGCGCCTTTCCTGGAACTCACTTGGTAGCCCAGGCTGGCCTCGAACTCACAGAGATCCGCCTGGCTCTGCCTCCCGAGTGCTGGGATTAAAGGCGTGCGCCACCACCGCCCGGCTCAATATATAATTTTTAAAAAATTACATACTCCATTTGGTATAGCAAAATGTACATATAAATAACACTGTGCAGACTGAGTAAGATATATTTATGTCTTTAATAATATGTATTTGTATACATATATGCATATATATGTAACAACGGTCAATGAAAAAAGAAGCCATGAATTTGAAACAGCAAGGAAGGGTATATGGGAGAGTTTGGAAGTAGGAAAAGGAAAGGGAAAATGGTCTAATTATACTGTAATAGCTAACATAAAAGAAAGTTGAAAAAAACAGAAAAATAAACATGGTTAAAAAAGACTGAAGAAGTGTGTTCTAGATGAAAGGAATGAATACAAAGCGACAACTAGTTGCATGAATGATCCCAGACTGGCGTCCAGAATGCAATCTGAAGAGAGAAAGAGATGAAACTACATGGTGGGAGGAAATCAATCAGGAGAGTGTGAGGCTGGGAGCTCGATGATAGCATTATCCGTGTGAATTCTGACTGTGACAGTCTCTGTGCTCTTGTTCCTTTCATTGCCTGGTTCACAGAAATAAGGGAAGAAAAAGTGTAAGTGTGTTAGAAAACTATGTAGCGCATGCTCATGGTGTATAGGACTATATAGACCAATATTTGGCATAAGTCACTTCCCGCTGCTGTCGTTGCTGCTTTACTGATTTATTGCAATGAAATAGCTCAGCTCTAAGTAGAACATCAACAATGATGAGAAATGATAAACGCCATAACGTTTAAAAAGGCAACAACAAAAGCCTTACATTGATTTTTTTTTTTTCTAATGACTACCTCTACCCTTCATGTTTGTGCATACAGAAAACTTAGCTGCTATTTGCTGGAATCCTGGAAAAAATTCATTTCCATATTTAAAAAAATAGAAGGAAAGAAAAAGAAAGAAAGAAAGAAAGAAAGAAAGAAAGAAAGAAAGAAAGAAAGAAAGAAAGAGGGGGTGGGGGCAGGGCGGAGTAGGGAAGGCGGGATGAAAACAAAACAAAAAGACAGACCCCTTCAGCCGAGGCTGAGTTCCGGGTCAGAACTTTTGGCGTGGTGTAGTACTTAGGCTGAAAGAAGTACTTTTTTGGTCATTTATTCCTGACAGAAGAAAGGCTTTCATGGTTGTTCAGTTACACATAAGCCAGGCTGTGAATAACCTCTATGGCCTGTGCCAAGTTTACACAAACCATGTATTATCATACCAAGCCAGCTTAAAGCATTAGTGTGTGTCTGTGAGGGGGAGGATCGGGGAGGGGGGGGTATGTCTGTAATCTTTACCGGTTTATGTCTGTAAATTAATGTGAAGACAATTTATGCCTCCACAATTTGGTAGCATCTAGACCACAAGATAATCTGGATAATTGACTACCTCTTCCACATTCAGGAGATGCTTTAGCCACATGTAGAAGCACATGCTTAACTTTCTCATGCTCTTAATTTTCCCCCAAAGCTTATTAAAACATTAGAAAGAGCAAAGACGGGAAGAGGAGAGAGTTTAGCTGGAAACAAGAGAAAGGAGAAATAATGTAATTATATTGTAATCTCAAAAGAAAGAAATAATTAAAATAAGGAAATAAACACCACCAAGGCATTCAGCATGGTTTTGCCTACCACCACATTGGCTTTGGGTCTTGAGAAATCTCTTTCAGTTATTTGAAAAATCACCGTGTAGCAACTGACAAACAATAAAACTTGAATGTCCTGTGTAGCAACTGACAAACAAAACTTAAATGTCCTGTGTAAAAATTACACATGGGTTCCTGTGTGATGTAATCCATAACATATACTTAGTTGTTTCTTAAAACATAAATTTAAGAAAGAAAATTCAGGATTGAAAACTCATCATTATTTTGAAGGTTGATAAGCAGCTCGTAGCCAAACGGCACACAGAGCTAAAGGTCATTGCTGCTTCTGCAGTTTATTTAAAGACCCGGAAACAGCTTTGCTTCTTGTAGTCACAGGGATTTTTTTTTATGAGCAAGAAAATTTCATGTTAGCAGTTGAAAAATTAACTTTTAATATACCTTTCAGCTCCCTCTAGGTTACTTCTTCATAGGAAATGGGTTTTCTATGCAACACAGACCAAGAAATTGATTAATTTGTCTCTTGTGAAGTAAATTGCTGCCTATATTTATCCCTCACTATTATAAGGATTTTGTGTGACTGAAAAGGCCCAAATGTTCTTCCCACCTTCACAAGATGCACAGAATGATGGAGGAGTTGTGATGCATGAACAACACTCTGAAAGTCTGGATTCTAGGTGATATTTTCCAGAGTTTTTTTGTAATCATAGGAGTGTTTTTGCCTAAATAGGCCATGATAGTTGGGCCATAGATAATATATCCCAACAATATAGAAATATACAATATTAAAATGATAGCATTTTATTACAATTGAAACAATTTTCCTTTCTGAGTACATTGTTGTCCACTTAAAAGTCACACCAGTTCCTGTCAGCTCACCAATGTGTGTTGGAAAACTTTAAAATAACTAATCAGGAAAGATGATCCTGACATCTAGAATGAGGGCTATTAAAAAAGTAATTACTTAAAGTATATGGAAATCATAACATAAACACACGCAGGGCACTTTATGAGCACACAAGTGGTGTTTTGAATAAGAATGGCCCAATAGGGGGTGGCATTAGGAAGTGATGATTTGTTGAAGTAGGTGTGGTCTTGTTGAAGTAGGTTTGGCCTTGTTGAAGTGGGTGTGGCCTTGTTGGAGGAAGTGTGACGCTGAGGGTGGGCTTTCGTGTTTCAAATGTTCAAGCCAGGCCCAGTCTCTCTCTCTCTCTCTCTCTCTCTCTCTCTCTCTCTCTCTCTCTCTCTCTCTCTCTCTCTCTCTGCCTTCTTCCTATGGATCTGGATGTGGAACTCTCAGCTATTCCCCAGCTTCATTTCTCCAGCTTCATTTCTGCCTACATGCCGCCATTCTTCCCCCCATGATGACAACAGACTAAACCTCTAAACTGTAAGCCAGCCCCAATTAAATGCTTTCCTTTGTAAGAATTGCTGTGGTCATGGTGTCTCTTCACAGCAATAGAAATCCTAAGGCAGCATGTAATTGAATATGCACAAAAGATAAGAAAAATGTCCTCATTGTATCCTAATTTGTCTAAGGGGGGAGATTCCTCCCTTCTCTAAGCATTAGTAAGATTTTGGGTTGGGTAGCAGAAGTTGATGCTTTCATTTCTGGTTCTTTCCACAGTGGCATTACATTCCATGTTCACTACAGCACTGTTGGAGTCCTGAATAAACCACATTTAAGATGAAATGGGCGCAGCTGAATGTCAGAGTGAAGACAGGCTTGAGCACTAGCATTTATTCACTTTTTAAAAAATTATTATCTGAAGGTACACAAATGAATTTAATATGGGTGTAAACCATGCGAACAAAGTAAAACTTTAAGTCAATACCATCAAATAAGTCATTTTCCTTGACTGATTGTATTTAAGATCCTTGGAATCATGTGTAACAAAGTGAGAATGATTGCTACAAAGAAAACAATGGAGTTTGACTGTGGTTAAAGCCACTGACCACTTCCTTAGTGCTAATGTCTGACGTACAGGATTCCTACTCCATGCTCTCAGGCCAAAAGTAAGGAAAAAAGTCAAATATTTCATTTTTCAGGAAACATGACTGGCCCTTGGCCAGTAAGAAAGAATCCTGTACCCTTTGGAGTCACATGACCCTTTACTTCTGCTTTTTCTATAGTACCCTTCATTCTGTATGGTGGGATTACACTCTGGTCTCTGTGTTCTACAATAAGACTTTGATAGAAAGGACCCGCATCTGTCATTCTTATGTCCTCACAATCCTTACCACAAGGTCAGGTAGGGGAAAACATGTCAGTTATAAGAACTGAGTGAAACTCTTTATAAACCATAATATACTGAGCCCAAACTATCTCTCAGGCTCCATACTGCCACATACTATGGATGAATACAGAGGGCCATTTCCGGTCCCTTTTCCCAGTGTCCACTGCACAGCCTCTGTTGCCTAAGGGAAGCTCTTTAACAGTCAGCTGTCAGGCTCATGGACATATCTTGTGGGTTTTTGCATTCCTCAGATACGTAAATTCCAGGGACTGCAAATAAATCCAGTTTAACAAAATTGGAGATAATGATAGGAAGACGCTTGATGTGAGGATAATCATAACCCATGTAGAAAGAAAGTGGCACAATGGGAGGGTACAGCACTGTGGGTGAGCTCTGAGAGCTGTGGGTGAGCTCTGAGAGCTGTGGGTGAGCTCTGAGAGCTGTGGGTGAGCACTGAGTGCCAGCAAGCATCCTCCCCCAGGCTTACCCATGAGTCTTCAGTAATGGTGACTGGGAGATCAACAGTCTACAAGACAGGTTTTACTTTTTCAAAGCCTTTTGAGGGAAAAGGAGAAAAAGACTGAACATATTTCTTTGAATAGTGTTTAATTTATGAAGAGATGGCAGTAATGAGATATCCAGAAAGAAGTGGAGTGGACAGCAGGCATGCTTCCATCTGAGCAGTACGGAATGGGATGTGTGTGTGTGTGTGTGTGTGTGTGTGTGTGTGTGTGTGTGTTATTTAAAAAATGTCATGTTGTAACAAGAACAGACACCATCACATACGAAGCAAAATGGCATTTACTCATGATAATTTATCCCCTAAAATGTAAATTAGTGGATTGCCATTTTGAAGTTTGGGTTCTAAAATATGCATTTGTGCTATTTCCTGTTCCGTGCTTGTCTTCCTGGAAAGGGCAGGCGTTCCTTGTGTACAACAAACCTCAGAGCTCCTATTTCCACATGCTCCTTTCAGTTGTTTTGTTTTATATTGTTGTTTCCTTATTAGACTTTCCTTCTTTATTTTCTTATCTCCGTGACTGGAATTTTATCATCTCTCTTCCTTTAATTGAACTAATAGCAGTTCTTCTTACTACAAATCATACCTTCTCTTTGGAAGAAAAAAAATAAAACAACTTTTAAACACTTCTTACTTGAGTAGATTCCTTGTGTCCTAGTTAGGATTTCTATTGCTGCGAAGAGACACCATGACCACGGCAACTCTTATAATGGAAAACGTTTAATTGGGGCTGGATTACAGTTTCAGAGGTTTAGTCCATTATCATCATGGTGGGACATGGCAGCATGCAGGCAGACATGGTGCTAGAGAAAGAGCTGAGCGTTCTATATCTCGATCTGCAGGTAGCAGAAGGAGACTGTGTATCACACTGAGCATGGCTTGAGCAAAGGAGACCTCAAAGCCCACCCCCACAGTGACACACTTCCTCTAACAAGGCCACCCCTCCTAATAGTGCCACTCCCTGTAGGACAAGCATTCAAACACAAGGACATGGGGGCCATACCTATTCAAACCACCAAACCTTGTATCATGGCTTTAAGAACTTATTAGGGAAGTTTACTGTTAACCATCATTTCCTGTGTCCTTGTGATGAATCTCAATCCCTTTGAGGAAACGGTCTGTGGTTTCTGACTTCTCTGTATGTGGACATGACAATCCTCTTGACTGTTCTACTGTTGAGTTGAAAACCTGGTTATTTCCAATACTATTGCTAACGGTATTCTCTGAAGATTTTACATTCCATATAGTGCCCAGCAGCAGGATTTGATGGGGGCTTAATATGGAGATTGTAGACCTTTGGACTTGTGTGTGGTAAAGGACCAGTGCTTCAGCTACCAACAAATGCCAAAAGTTCACTGACTGTAGAGAAAGTAGCAAAAACCCCATGACATTTCCCCATAGCACTGATCATTTAATATGTGCACTATTTAACCAAACCACAGAAGAAAAATAAGATTATATCCTCTTAATGTATTCTTACTAAATCAGGAATCTGATTATACATGTAGCAAAGATGCAAGTGAACATATCAGATTGGACAGGGTTGTAGCTCCCTTGGTAGCGCATTTACCTACCGTGCACAAAGCCCTGGGCTATCTCTTTAGCACTGTATAAACCAGCTATGGTGATGGACCCCTGCAATCTCAGCACTCTGAGGTGGAAACAGAAGGCTTAGAAGTTCAAGGTCAACCATTACTATAAAGTGAATTCAAGGCATGACTTGGCTATACATGAGATCCTATCTCAATGAAATAATAATATGATGATAATAAATGAGAAAAGAAGAGACGATGAAAATTTTAATAAGTTCCAAGGAGTTTAATTAATGAGTTTTCAGAGTCAGTATAGGTTTTATGGAGTGTCAGTAACTGATCAATTAATGCATTCTTATTTTCTTCTACTTACTTACTAAGATGAATTCTTGCTGTGTGTCAGTCGGTGAGTTAACCATGAATACACTTAAATTACAGAGTTACGTTGCCACAATTAAGCTTGAGTTGCATAGTATTCAAGCAATATGTGCATCAACAAGTTTCTTATTCCTTCACACTTAGTTTCCCACCTGTAAAGTGATGTTGAGCCCAGTAACTGTGTAATTTAACTTGAGGTTACAACCAGCTAAGCCATGGTGTTAATCATGTGAGTGGTGTTTAGAAGTGTTGGTATTGATACATCATTGTCATTATTATTGTAGCTTTGGACTTTCTGTGGTGATATCTACTTATTTCTCTAAATGTTGTATTAGTAGGCCACATCACTAAAACTAAATTTTAAAATCATCTGATTATTGGCCTTTCTTTTTTTTTTTTTGTTTTTTGTTTTTTGTTTTTCAAGACAGGGTTTCTCTGTGTAGCTTTGCACCTCTCCTGGAACTCACTTGGTAGACCAGGCTAGCCTCGAACTCAAAAAGATCTTCCCGGCTCTGCCTCCTGAGTGCTGGGATTAAAGGCGTGTGCCACCATTGCCTGGCTGATTATTGGCCTTTCTATAGTGATAATTATACCTATAGTTTCAGTTAGCTATATACAAATTCTATTATATATGTTGGATATTAAAATGATTAATGCTATTAATGAGGATCAATAAAAATGAGGAAAGCAAATGACATTTATTCAGAGCTTTATATAACCAGAGTTAACTGCTATTACTTGGGTTTCAATGGACTCCAAGGCAAGGGAAGAGCAGCAGACTTTCACAGTGTAACCTGGGAGTGGGAATAAAGTATTCAAAGTGACTGCTTGGAACTGCAAATTTGACTTTCCCTGGTTAGTACTAAATTAATTAGAAACAGGGACAGAAAATAGGGAAGCAGACAGTTATTGATCAAGTCCTGATTATTTTGAGGCAATTGTTGTCGAGTTATTGTCTTGTCCTCAGGATTGTTACTTGAGCCCTCAGTCTGGTTTATAGCATGTTGCCTTTCTAGGCTAATAATAGATAATGGGTTGGGTTTTGAGGGTCATTGCTACAGGCTTGGGGGTCATGTTATATTTTTAAACACGGTCAAGCTATTGTCCGTTTGCACAATTCTCTATGGGCTTAAGATCTGGAGCTGGAGATCTCAGGAAGCTTGAGACCTGGGTCACACTGGTAGATCTCCCTATGCCTTACTATATTAAGGCTAACATAGTCATAGAAGTCATAACATGTGTCAGCTTTGAGGACTTTATGACTAAGAAGCTCATCTACAGACATACCTTGAACTGCTTGTCCCGTATGACTATTGTACGGTCAGAACAGAACAATTCAAGGGTGTGATTTGCAGAATCTGTAAAATCATGGCAGCGGGAGTGACACCAGCGTTTTGCACCAATATATATGCTACTCTCATTTAAACCACTGTAGTCTCTCTAGTACACTTCTGAGAAAGAACAAGCTATGTTTCCGGACAAGCCATGCAGACTCTCAAGGCTTTTCTCGTTTCCTTCTTTGTGATCTTGAAATGCATTACAGCAGGGAAAGTGACCCTCTCTGCTCATCAAATGAGCTTGGCGCATGAGACCTAACTGTCTCTGCTTCCACTGAAGACAGGGTTGACTTAGTGTGAGCAAAGATCTTAAATATGTTTAGACAATTTTGTCTCACCCCTTGTTTCTGTGATTGTCTTGAGAAATGTTTGTCACAACAGACCTTGTCCCTTTAGACCAGTGGTTCTCAACCTTCCTAATGCTGCAACCCTTTAGAACAGTTCCTCATGTTGTGATGACCCCCAACCATACAATTATTTTCATTGCTACTTCATCACTGTAATTTTGCTACTGTCATGAATCATAATGTAAATATCTGATATTTGACCCCTGCAAAAGGGTCATTCAACTCCCAAGGGGTTGCAACCCACAAGTTAAGAACTGTTATTCAAATCTTAGATGGTCTTTTAGTAAAAAAAAAAAACAAAAAAAAACCCAAAACAAACAAACAAACAAACAACAATAACAAAAACAAAACCCAGAGCCAGATATCAGGACAAAAGCTGAAAGAGAGTGAGTTCCTGTTTCCTCACGCCTTACATACCTTTCTCTGCCCTGCCATATTACTTCCTGGGATTAAAAGCCTGTGTGCTTTCCAAACAAAGGCCTGAGATCTCAAGTGCTGGGATTAAGGGTGTGTGCCACCACTGCCTGACCTCTATGTCTAATCTAGTGGCTGGCTCTGTCCTCTGATCCTCAGGCAAGGTTATTACGGTACACAATATATCACCACAGAGAACTGTGGCTTTAACCTAAGACCACAAACAAGTTATGTGATGTTGTACCTAAGTATGACAGAATCTAGGCTAATCTGACAGAATATGTCAGTTGTTCTCATATCTGGAGGAAATATAAACATTCATTTTTATAAGGCAATAGGTTCAGGTTTACTATGTAATATTATTGCAATGGTAATAGGTAATAGAGAAGAAAAACAGGTTAAATCTTTCACCAACAACTTCATCATCACTGGATTAAAAATAAATTGCTTGTCTAAAACTAGAGGGGAATGCTGAGCAGCTGAGACAAAGAGTTTGAGGGAGGCAAAAGTGGCTGAGGAAGTCAGGGCTCCATGTCAAAGTGATATGTTAGTTGGGGCTGTACAAGAATATGGTTGTTAACACTGGCACATAGTAAAAGGAATTATATTTAAAGAGGTTGAAGGAAGCATGTAAAGAGTGAATTTCATGCCATCAGTGTGAATATGGCAAGTGAGTTAATTTCTCTCCCTAAAGCAAATATTTCCTAGCAGTGTGCAGAAATCTGTGCAAAGAAGGAAAAAATAATTCAGAACTAATAATAATCAGTCAGTAAAACATACACCTTTCAAAAAAACTCATAATTTCATGGAAAAAAATCAACTATCTGAAGCATGCTGGTGGTTAGGATTTAATATTTATGACTACTCAAGCCAGGTCTTTAGAAATACTGTACATATTCAAATTGATTCCCCAGCACAAGATTGAAATTTAATTCCATGCAACTCCTGATGATTTTGTTTAGAACAGAGGCCTTACAGTGAATTCTGTAGCATGTGCAGCCAAACCTTCCTATGTTTCTGGCAGTCACAGATAGGTATAACTTCTGAACGACACATCAGGATATATGCAGACAGAAACATGATTTTCTTGGCAATGCAGAACCCTGAAATGTGTTCTCCATCAGGCAAAGTACACAGTATTATCACTAATTATCTTCACTCATCAGAAATCTTTAGATTTCAGAAAGCACCCTGCTTCACCAGTGGGTGAGCCTGCCTGTCCCCTGACCAATCCTAGTTCAGTGTGTTTCTTTCAACTTTCGCTTTTGTTTGTCAAAGCAGTGGGCTTACAGGATTCTCTGTCAGCAGAAGGTAGGGCTTATGATAAAATAAAAAGATTCTCTCAGTTACTCTTCTGCTTCAAAAAGGAACACCAAAGTGAAAAAAGTTAGGCTGGTGAGATGCTCCCGTGGGTAAACACGCTTGCCAAGGAAGCCCAGAGAACACAGACACAGGTTCAATTCCTGGAACCCCATGAAACTGGAAGAAGAGAAGCAACCCCACAAAGTCATCCTCTGACCCCCAGTCACAGCCACACGCCTGCGCACATGATCCATTGCACTCCCACACACATACACAATAATAATTAAATGTTTTAAAGGTGAGAAACCATGAAGTTGTAAGCAGTTATGGAAAACAGAAACACAGTGGCCCAAAACTCAGAAGTACCAAAAAATTCTGTGTTATCTCCCAATGGTGGGGCCTCTTTAGCCACACCATTTCTTTCCATCTCATGTTTTCTGGAAAAGACTATATAAAACAGATCTATGCAACAGTTTCAGTGACCGGTCAGAAAAATAATGTGTTTCACCTCCATTCAGGGCAATTTGAGCTTTAAGACAAATTACTGTTCTAAAACACAGAGAATGAAGCCAGATTAGCTGAACTACAAGTGACCTTGAAGAGCTGCGGGACTGAATGCTCCAAGTGACACACGGAGGGCAGGACAGACTTTCCATGAGGTGGCCACCCACAGAACCCACCCTGGCTAAGTAGCCCTGACAGCTGTAGAGCTCACTGCCGTGACTTCTCAGAAACATTGATAAAATCAGATGAAACTTAAGCCTTAAACTCAGCGGTTTTAAGCTGAGACATCTAGATAATTGTATTGAAATACTCTCCTCCACCATTATGTAGTCTGTCTTTTTAGAGGAAAGAATGTCGTTAGCCATCCCAGAATTACAAGGTTCCTGTAACACCCAGGAATGCTATGGCCATCATTTATATTTGCCCCACATGACTAAGAAATGAGTGATGCCCATTATTTGTCCATGTTATGCTAACTTGATTTTTTTTCCATTCTCTGCCTCCATGCCCTGATTATTTTCACTAATGGGAATATATATTTGAAGAACACAAAACAATATATCTGTTTCTATATTTATGACATATGTAAACTTTTGAAAGATGAAAAAACAGAAGAAGGACATAATAATGGCCCATGAATCCCTGAACAAAAATTTTTGATTTTTAGGAAACCTAAATGAGGCCTTACAAATTCAGAAATGCATAAGTACACAAGGCATAAATCTCTTACTTTTCTAAAAATTAACAATTATTGGCAGTATTTCGTAAGTGTATATACATACATATATATACACATATTTAATCATTCTTTTTATGTACCATGACAAGCATGATTTTATACATGAATTATTTGTTCAAGTTACAGAACCTGCTTGCATGTACGCAAGTTATATGTAAAATGTTTACATTAATTTATTTATTGAGGGAGGCTGGGCATGCCACAGTGCTTGTGTAGAAACAAGAGGAGAACTTGGAAGAATTGGTTCTATCCTTCCACGGTGTGGATCCTGTGGACTGAGCTCAAGTCACCAGGTTTGGCAGTATGCTTCTTCATCCACTGAGCCATTCACCAACCTGTGTATGTTTTAAAATCAATGCATAATCTGTCATTGTATGGTTTTTCCCCCATGGACTTTCACTTAGGTTGTTTCTAGATTTTACGATACGTAAATATTTAGGTTGTCCTTGTACATATTACCAAACTGGATATCCTTATTCATGTATTTTTGGATAGTTTGTAAAACATGTTGCACTTACTCCACTTGCTGTAGAAGCCTGTATCCAAAGATACAAGGATCAAATGTCCCCTAAATAATTTCTGAGACAGTTTCAACAGTTTAGATGCCTATGAAGTCTATAAACTTCCTTCTTTAAAATTTTGTAAACTTTTGACACTTTTAAAAGGTGTGTGTGTGTGTGTGTGTGTGTGTGTGTGTGTGTGTGTGTGTGCAAAACAAAGAGAAAGGACCATGGAATTGGAAGAGAGCAAAAGGGTTGCAGGAAGGAAAGGAAAGAGCAGAAATGATATAATTATATAATAATTTTTAAAAAATAATAAATTATTATAAAAGGGTAGCAAACAATCCAAATTTGTTTTGGATTTCTTTAATAGCAATTCTAGTTTAGCAGATGCTATGAGTTGACTGGCATTTTGGATTTGGATCTGCTTTAATTCTGAGGTCATATATGATTTTGTAGATTTCCACAAGCTATGTTTTTCAGCAGGCAACAGTGAGAGAGAACTGGAAGAAGGAGGGAGGATGACCTGTAAAATCAGTTCATTTTAAGACACATTTTGAAAGCAACTGTGCTCCATGGAAAATGCAGTGTGGAAGTGAGAGAACATGTAGGCAGGCCAGTGATTTTCCCACCAGGAAGACTTACTATTTGTTTCTTCCCCCGGGGGGAAAAAAACCGAATAAGGAAAATTCTGTATGTTCTTTAAAATGAAATGACCTTGCATTTGTGCTAACTTCTTTTAATACTCATATTAGTTAGTGACCCTCCCAAGGGCAGTTGACACGCAGGCTCTCACTGCTAGCAGGCTTGTCTTGTCATCGCAAGACACGCCCTGAAATGTCTGACAGCTATGAAGACCTGATTTCCTCAGTGACCTCATGGTGGAGCGTGGGCACGCCTGATTCCTGAGGAATGTCTAACCGGAATGTGGATTTAACACTTTGGTGGCAAGGCACTGAGATTCAGGGCCATGTCTTTCTCGTAAGTGTAACTGACCCTAAACTAAGACACAGCAACAAACAATTAAAGAAATTTCTCACTTTCAGACGAAAGTTAATTTAGTACAAGAACCACACGTTTCTTAATGATCCTTCAACACATAAAGATCTTAAATTTTCTAAGCTTGTAGTCACTATTATTGTACAACACCTGCATTAGTTTAAGCCAGTGTCCCAGCCTGTGTTGTGAAGAGGGACAAATGTGAATCCTTGCACCACATCACTGACTCCTTGCCCCACTCCTCCCCTTCTGTTGTTACTATTCTTATTATTACACTGTGGATGGTTATAACATTTAAATTCTGTTCTGCTACCACAAATAGATGCATAATCACAGTTTTGTATCTCAGTTCTATATTCAAATATATTCATTTTTTTTGAAGATTGGGGGATTTCTCAGAAATTCTCCTCTGTGCCTCCTCCTATCATCATATCTATGACAGCCACGTCTCTTGTACTTCAAGCTATCACTCTTAATGAAGCTTCTAAGTTTTAAATGGGAGCCGCTCTTCCCTTTGAGGCTCCATCCGTCGTGCTGTCTCTGATTTGATGTACTATGTGTTCCTTTTTAATGTTTCCGGACCTGATCACCACTCCCATGTTGGCAGGGTAACAAAGAATAGATTTTATTATTTCCAATAGACAGATTTGTGGAAGTGATAGCAGCAGTGGGTTTTATTTTAGGAAGGCTTACGGGAGTATTTCAGGTATTCAGGTCTGCATTTTATATTTAAAGAAAAACTTGCTTGCTGTGACTACCCTGAGAGAAATTTGTTTCATTGGTGAATGTGCTGATGCTGATTTAGTATCTCCTGGCACGTATAAACTGCTGGGGTTGGAGCCTAAGGTGAATATGATCTTCCACTTTATCTGACTTACTTTTTTTGTACTTAACAGTCCAAATGGATCTTGAGCTCTCCATATTTGAAGTTCAATAGTTTGGCTCAGCTATGGCTGGCACTGGAATCATTCTCTTTTTCTTCAGACACAAGCATCCTTCCAATCACATGCCATGTCTTTATTTCATAAATACTTTCCTCGTTTGTTCTATTAGGTACAGTAACTGTGTAGCTTGATTTGCCTCAATTTTCATTCTCTCAAGAACATTGTCATTTACTCTTACTTCTGCTGCAAATTTTTCTCCAGCTACCTGTCATGTATCATACTGTCTTAGCTGGCCATAGTCAGCCTCAACTTTTACTTCCTACATGGAACTTTCTCATTTAAAAAAAATATTTCAAAAGGTAATAAGTACTGTAAATATGCAAAAATATATTTATTTGTCTTCTTGAAAATATATTACCATGACTAAAAGTAAATCATAACAGAGCATCAATGAATATGTAAGTCCTTATTGCTCAAGACACCATGTACTTTGGACCTAGAGAACCCAAGCTGGCTCTAGCATGAAAGCCTCCTCCCTGAGTTCTAGCTTTCATGGTACTAGAAGGTGACATGCAAGTTTCCAAATGGGGGAAGCAATCAATAGTTGCAGCTATGATGTCTGTGAACCACAACAATGACCGGTGAAACATGGTAATCCTAGAGGTGAAATATTGGCATGCATACCTTGATAGTAACCATCACCTCTCTAGTTGCAGTGAAGGCCTGCTCAGCAAGAAGAAAATCATTCCTGGTACTAGAAGCCTTGCCAACTATCCAGGGCTAGTAAAGGTATGGATTTTGGAGTATAACATATGCAACTGGCACATTATAAAACCAGCAAGACCCCTAACTACACTCTAAACACTTATCCTCAGGCCCACAGATAAGGATAGTTCTTGCCCTTCATCGAGGAAACTTCCTTTTTGCAGCAGACAAAGGTCTTTACAGAAACTATAAATGATTCAGTGCAGCGTTGTGGAGTCCAGCCCCAATTTCTACATCTACGATGTAATTTCTGCACCTAAGGCTCAGGAATTATTGTGGAACAGGAGGCAGAGATTGTAAAAGCTAGAGAAAGAGGAGGTTTGCTGTGAGATTGTGTCTTCTGGAAATGTTGAAGAAGCTATACCCATGATGTCTCACCAACATGGTGACTACCTAAACATGACCCAAACTAGGGCAACAATAATAGACACAGAATTCTCATGAAGCCTCAACCGAAGACAAAGAACTACAGGCAGCTAAGGAAACGGAGAGAGGGACAAATAATCCTCCCCAGGAAAGAGCACATCAATTGGCCATCCAATATCCAATGGTCATCCCTGAACACACATATGCACAAATAATATAGAGACTGAACTCTTGGGGAATATTATTTTAAACTGTGTTGCATTTTTTTCCTACTGCTTTTGTCAACAATTCAAACATTGTTTGATTAAATAAAATTAACCTGCAAGCAGGAGGCTGAGTCAGCAAGCAACCTACAGGAAGTGGTAAGGAGGAACCACGTGTGGCAAGTGTTTTTTATGTGGGGGCTAAGAGAAGGACACTGGGTTTTTTGGAAGATGCCAGCAAAGGGAGAAGGTGAGCTCCTTGCTATCCAGCCTCTCTGAGTGAGCAGAATTCTACCTCAGACTTTGAATTGTGAGTTCTTTAGATTTAGAAAAAGTTTCCCTCAGTAGCTTTGAAAGAGTCGGTGCCTGAGGGAACAGAATTCCCTCAGGTTGTGGCCCCTGTGGCCAAAGCTGTTGCTTACGGGCAGCAACTGCAGATAATAATAATTTAAAAAAAAGAGTTAACAACACTGAACAGCTTGTATTTTTATATTTAGGAACAGACACACATAAACACAAATATCTGTAATAACAATTAATAAAAAGGGCACCATGAAATTGACAAAGATTGGGGTGGAGGTTATATAGGAAAAAAAGAAAGGGGAGTGAAAATTATGTAATTATATTCACAAAAAATCTTTAAAAATTATTTTAGAAAAGTCTGAGACTTTCTAAATAAATTCACCCTCAAGGTCATCTGCTTGCAGGTGGTATATAGAACTGATTATGGATGAAATTGTAAATACTTGGGCAAATATTTATTCCATTATTATAAGCCAAATGTGCAGCATGAATCTTAAAAGGCCTTATTAATAAAATCAAGCCTGAAGCCAGGTATTGGGGTGAATGCTGGAAGATCAGAGAAGCAGAACAAGTCACAGCCACCTCACCTTGTCAATTCCTCAGCTGATCCTGTTTCCTCAGACTGGATGCCTCTCTGTGTCCTCATCCAAAAAGATCTCAGCTGAACTGTGTTGCTCAAAAGCCTAAAAGCTTAACCAGGCTAGTTTCTGGTTTTCACACCTTTTATACCTTTCTGATTTCTGCCATTACTTCCTGGGATTAAAGCTCTTGTTGAGACCAAGGTTGGATAAAGCACAGGGACAAATAGCCAAACGAATGGAAACACTTGAACTATGAACCAATGACTGAGGGGGTCACCAACTGGATCAGGCCCTCTGAATGGGTGAGACAGTTGATTGGCTTGATCTGTTTGGGAGGCATCCAGGCAGTGGGACCGGGTCCTGTGCTCATTGCATGAGTTGGCTGTTTGAAACCTGGGGCCTATGCAGGATTGCTTGGCTCGGCCTGGGAGGAGGGGACTGGACTTACCTGGACTGAGTCTACCAGGTTGATCTCAGTCTGCGGGGAAGGCTTTGCCCTGGAGGAGATGGGAATGGGGGGTGGGCTGGGGGGAAGGCTAGGGGGCCCGGATGGGGGAGAACAAGGGAATCCGTGGCTGATATGTAGAACTGAATTGTATTGCAAAATAAAAATTAAAATAAAAAAAAAAAAAAGCTCTTGTTACCACACCTGGCTGTTTCCAGTGTGGCCTTGAACTCACAGAGATCCAGGTGGATCTCTGCCTCTGGAATGCTAGGATTAAAGGGTTGTGTGCCACCATTTTTTCTGGCCTCTGTATCTAGTGGTTTTCTGTTCTCTGACCCCAGATAAGTTTATTAGGGTGCACAATATTTTGAGGAACACACTACCACCACACAAATGCAAGAAAATTGATTTAGACTGTTGATAATAGAAAATAAGGAATGGAAATAAGTTAGGTTAGTGAAACAAACAAAACAAGATCACTCAATTTTCATTTATTTTTCTGTGTTATGTAAAAGTTTCAGCGTAATAAGATTTCAGTAAAATTTCCATAATTAGATTCTTCAAACACAGTATCTACCATCTGGGGCATTTCTTTGGAAACATCTGGATAATAACTCAGTATAGTGGCTCACATGTAAATGTCTAGAATAGTTATATATACAATATTGGAGTAGAATTTTAGTCAAGATCAAGAGAGTAAGTTTAAAATTTCCAGAAATCTTCAATGTTATAAAGCTGTATAAACTACAAATCTCTTATTTTTATTTTATATGCTTATTCTCCATATATACATATATATATCTGTCTATATCTATCTATCTATCTATCTATATTGTTCTAGATGCACATGTTATCAGTATTTCTCTGTATAAATCTATATACATATGTATGTATATTCATATATGTAGATAGATGAGAGAGAGAGAGAAAGAAAGAGAGTGATATCATCATGTGCATGTAAAACAACTGTAGTTTCTCATTTGGTGGTATTTCTTGTGTTCTTGTTGTTTGTATATTTGCTTAAGTCAGAAGCCATAAAGTATCTAAAAGAAAAAAAAACAGAACCAGGTATGGGAAACCTCTCTTAGAGTTGCTGGTCAGGAGAGCCCAAGAGACTCCCCAAACAATGTAGGCTGTTGCCATTGCCCTTGTTCACCTTCCAGAGCTTGTAGGTAAGACTGTACTGCTGATGATACCACACACTTTGGACACAGGACTTTGAGGAATCAAGCCGTAACTGACTTGGAAGTCTCATCCCGGAGGACTAGCTCTTATAGTATCTGACAATGCTATGCAAGCTGCCAAGAGAGAAAAGCAATTAATAGTTCCAAACAGCTGTCAGCCTACCAATCACATCGATGAGCCAGCATGGTCTGATATACCCAGGGGTGCAACAAAGGCACTTATGTCTTGGGGGGACAACTAACAGCCATCACATTAGACCAACTGGCCACTCTATAGGGGTAGTTCATTCCTGGTACTGGAAACCGGGCCTACTGCCTGTGGCAGGCGAGGCCATGGAACCTGGAGGAGAACCTACTACTGCCACTCACCCAAACCATGATAAATTACAATTGTGCTCTGAATACCTAGCCGCACAGCTATAGATAACCCCCTCTCTCCTTATCAAATAAGTCTCTTTTTATAGCAAACAGAGAAATCCACAACTAGTTAACTTTCATAGAACAATTGACCCTGGGGTTTCCATCGACAACAACGCAACTCCTGCACCTAAGGTTCAGGGAACATCATGGAAGAGGGGGAGGAAAGATTCTAACAGCCAGAGGAGCAGGAATTGGTTATGAAACAATGCATTCTATAGACGGAAGATAGCTGTACCCATGAAGTCTAAACAAGGTTTGCACAATGACAACATCATCTGCTGTGCTAACATGGATGGGGGAAAGCTCATGAGACCCCACCCCTAGATGAAGTGCTACACGCAATTAATGGCTACTAAGAAAGGGAAAACCAACTTTCATTGTATCTGTCAGGTACGAGCTCCTTGATAGGTTATCCCATCCCAAAAGGTCAGCCATACATACATACACATATAGGTAACACTAAATGAATTTACCAGGTTATATTAATATATTTATTAGTGTGCATATATATGCATGTATGCACATGTGATGATAATAATAATAATTAGTGATGGGGTTATGAATTTAAGAGGATCAGGAATTACAGGAGTTGGAGTGGGACAAGGATGGGATAGAAATGACATAAATAAAAAATGAATTTTGAAAATCTAACTCCATTGATTCATTGATTCATTCATTCATTCATTTGTTGTCATCATTGTAGTTTTGTTAAAATTCTATTCAATACTTTGATGTGGGGACAGAGTTCAACCTTTCCTATGAATCTCCTACTTGAATTTCCACCTCATTCCATTGTTATGCCAGATACTGTATCTCCAGCCAAAATGCAAGAATAAGAGCTGTTCAGTACTCTGGGATCTAAGCAGGGGAGGGAGAGAATCATTGTGTGCCCCTAAGTGAAGCAATAACTCATCTTTGTCATGAAGTTTACATGAGGGTCAAAAGAGATCAGACTTTAAAGCCTCCAGCCTAGTGCTGACCACAGCCTCCATAGTGTGCCAATCTCTGCCATGGCTTCAAAGCCAAAAAAAAAAAAAAAAACCACTTGGTGGTATATTTCCTTCTCAAACATTCTTACACAAGTGCAAGGAAAGAAAAGATCAGTGGATTCTTGGCTCAGTGGTTTTCACTGTGCCTAACAGAGAGGAGGTAAATTTTCAACTTCAAAGTGTTTCACATCCAAGGTGTAAGGACTGTCATGACAGCAGGAATCGTCTGTTTAAATGTTATTATTTAAACATAGGAGAAAAGAAGGAAAAAGAAGGAAAGTTTTTGGAAAGCAGGTAATAAAAATTCAGAAATATAAAACATTCCTATATTTTAGAAGTGAGCTGTTGACAAAGACCTAGCAAAGGAAATAGCAGGAAGATGGAGGCAGGAGAATCTTCAGCACTGTAGGCAAAGATAGCTTGGCAGAATTCTTTGCTCTGTATTTCTCTCTCCTCTTCATTCCTCCTTTTGTGCCTCCCTCCATAAATATACGTTAACAAACTCCCATGTACGACACCAGCATAGCCACTAGATATCTAGCGGGGAGAAGATTGGAGGAAGGCTTTGCTCTTCTAAAGCTTCTACTGTGTGGAGAGAATACACCTATCATTATATAACAAGGGGAGATAGTAATTCTTAACAAATAAAAATGAAACTGAAGAGTAGAAAGTGTTTCACATCTTAGAAGGACTGCTGAGGGCATCATTTGAGCCCAGAGTTAAATACAGGAAGGAAGTCAAGAGAACACATAGTGATAAACTGACTCAGAAGCAACAGCAAAGCCAAGTCCCTGGGGTCAGCGCATGTCCCATGATAAGAGCATCAAGGAAGCTGTTCTAGTATTGGAAGACTGAGTTCGAGGAGAGGAGGCCGAGAGAATGGATCCCACAGCCTGGGATAGGCTCGTATCTCATTGTAAATATGATGGGTCTAACATGTTACATGGCTGTCATTGGACTCAAATGCCAGTGCTAAGGTTCCTAACCCTTAGGTGTTTGTCAAATTACTTATCTTGGATCTAAATTTCTTCATGGGTGGAAAGGGCTTATCATAACATATAGGAATGTTGTGGGGGCTGTACAAAAACTAATCCTGGTAATGCTCCCAGCACAGTATTTGAGACAAAGAGTGTTCCACAAGCATAATTTAGTGGTTTTGTTATTGACCTTGATACGTAATCATCACAGTCATCAAGGAAATCTACAGAAAGCCTCAGGGGAAGAGAACACCTGTGTCCAAAACCGGTGGAATTTAAAGACTGGGAAGACTGGAGCAGAGATGGATTATAAAAAATGAACTGAGACATGAATGAGGAAGGGGGGATTATTGGGGAGGCAGTAAAATGCAGCCAATGGGGGAGGGGGTAAATAGGAAAATGTATAGCGGCATACATGTAGGAATGCCACCAAGGAACATGTGACTTTGTATGCTGACATTAAAAATTAATTTAAAAAGAAACACTCTGTTGAAACAATCATTTTAAAAAGAGATGAGGGCAATGGTCAAATTAAAACTTTGTTTTTACAAATTACATTGGGATGTTTCCCATCTAATTTTACTTCTATTACTTTTGCCTCTCTTCTCTCTCTTAATAAACCAACAGTGCACAAACCAAACGGGGTAATACGTGATCTTTGACACCGCTTCTGTAACACGTTTAGTAGCCCTGTCTAATTCACTGCAGAAATGTTAAAACCAGGAATATGTGTGAAGCAATTAACCAGAAATATGTGATTCCTTACTCTCATGTGGTCCTAAAGTTAGAGTACTGAATACTAGCTTATTTAGATCTGTTTTGCTCACTTTCTTCATTAAACTTTTTACCGAGACAAATTTGATGGCATGCAGTCATTGTCAAAAACATATAAACATGGAAGTGTCTTTACAGTCCCTGTCAACACTAGCTCTATTTACTGTATTTTATTTTAAATTCTACTGTTTATTTTATATTTAAATCTGTACATGAGCCAAAAGTAATAAATTTAGAGACCACATAGTAGCAATGAATAATTTAGTAGGCTGAAAGCCTTTCCTCATTTTCATATGAATGCCAATTAGGAAAAATTGGAATTTCTTTTTAGCTGTGCTGTACATTATTGTGATGCTGTCTGGAGCCAAGCTGGTCTCTGAGGTTGCTCAGAGACGTTTTCTGCAAAATTAAAGTAGTGTAAGTAGTTTCAAGTGTGATCACGCTTTTCAAAATTCAGATTTGGTAACAGGCTCCAAGTCAGATTGGCCAATAAGGCACCAAGAGAGGTGGAATTAAGCAGACTGGTGTCCCGCAAAGAGCTTATAACTGGCTGAAAAATGTTTTCATACCCTGAGTCCCCTGAGTCATCTGTCCATCTGTCACCACCACACAGCCATAGCAGGTAGCTTTTTAAGAAGTCAGAGACATTCTCAGCCAGAGAAGACTTTTGCTGGCCTATAGATGCAGAAAGGGATCTACCTAGGAGAATGAACAGTGACAAAATAAAGCCTGAGCATATCTATATGCCGACCAGGAAGTGTGTTTTTCATTACAGTGTTACTGTACATATGGTATTATGTTTATCGATTTATAGTTACTGTTTCTCTTTTAATTTATACATATAAATCAGAAGCACAAGTCCAACTGTATATAAACATACTGATGTCTATCTATGCCCCAGTGAGCCTTCTTTAGGAGATCTGTTCATGCAACGGTAAGTGGGTGAAAGACCCAGTGATGAGTTATAATGCGGCTCATTCCAATACCTGAAAGATGCCCTTTGTTGAAATCAGCCTGGATGTTGCTCATGAGAGAGACCAAAGGCAATGAGTGGGTAGATGGTGTTAGACTACAGGTAGTCTAACACATGTGTATGCTTGATGTGTATTTATCAATATGTATATGAAAAAAGAAGAAAAAGGAAGGAGGATTTTCTGTTTGTATAACAAGATGTGGGCCATGGTGATGACTTCTCTAAGACATTTGGTGCAGAGAAGTGTGAAATCTTCGAGATGCTTGAAAGGAAAATGAAGTCTAGATGGGAAGGAAGGAGGGAACACAATCTTTCTATTTTTCTCCGTAGTGAGTAAGTCGGATCAGAAGTCAAAGAACTTTGCAGGTATCATTTCAGGCTGCAGTGGACACATTATGATATTTATTCATCATTAAAACTTTATTAGCGCCGGGCGGTGGTGGCGCACGCCTTTAATCCCAGCACTCGGGAGGCAGAGCCAGGCGGATCTCTGTGAGTTCGAGGCCAGCCTGGGCTACCAAGTGAGATCCAGGAGAGGCGCAAAGCTACACAGAGAAACCCTGTCTTGAAAAACAAAAAACAAAAAAAAACAAAAAAAAAAACTTTATTAGCAAGAGAAAGCTATGGAGGCAAATTAGAAATAAAGCTCATTTTCTCACAGGATTAAGAGTGGCTTATCTGTCTATCAGGATGCAAGGAGCCTGAAGAAACCCCCACTGAAGAGAACTGTCAAGGGTTACAACCAAGAAAGCATGCTACAAGAAGTAGGACCTGGATTACCAACATCTTAAAGATCGTTTCTCAGTAAATCTTAATAAACAAAGCTCCCTAGATCCATGCAAGGTACGGGAGTCTGTACAAGGCAAAAGAGGTTTAACGGAACGATTGTGGGCTGTCATTTCTGTATACTCTTGAATATTCTTTGAGAAACCTTTTCAACAACAGTACAGTAAAACTCTGTGTTACTTTCCTTGGGTGAGCCTTGCTGTCTTCCACTTAGGCTCTGCCATTGAATTGCAGACACCTTTCTGAGATAATTTGTAATGATTGATTTAACAAGATTGATGTACAGCACCAAGTGTATTAAACCTGCAATTGCCTCTGCATGTGGTGAAGCATATTATCCCCCACACAAGATGAGCTTCATTTGGCAATTAACCCACTATTTTATCAATATATGTCATATCTCAGGCCACAGCCTTTCCATATTAAAGCATTAAAACTTTTACGGAAAATTCTTCTCATCAAATTTTAAAAGCAAACCTGCAAACATAAAATACAAAACCACAAACTACATTTCACCTTCAGTGTCTAAACTTTATCATATGCTAGTTTGTGCCTCTCTCTTTCCCTCCAACTGAATTCCTATACGCCATTAACCTTGCTTTTTACTTTTTATTGGTGTCTTTCATTATTGATGCCAAATGAATGGGGACTCTTTTTTAATTTAAGGTTATGCCTCTCTATATAATGATGATGCTAAATGAATCTGATTAATTATTTAATTGAAAGGAATGGATGCGCAACTCTCATGTCCTCTTCATAGATTGAGTGAGGAAAATACCTCAATTAGGTAGAAAACATTAATTAATCCTATTTTTATATTTAGCTTATTGAAATTTAGCCAGGAAATCTGTTGCTTGAATACCTCCTCTGAATCACCCAAATGCGAAAAGTTTATTCTCAGTGTGATTTGTCATTTTTCAAATGTTACAATAAAGAAATAGGAAATGGATACAGGATAAGAAATGGAAAACAATCTTTGAGATTTTTACTTAGAAAAAATAGTTCGTTTAATACAAAACAATCAGATCCTTTTTCTCAATTTTCTCTTTACAAAAAAATGTTTTATTAAATCCAGGACACAAAGGTACCTTTAAGAAATTGAGGGTGTTATCCTGAAGTTTAAACATCAGTTTGAATTTGTTGGAAAACTAACCTCTGAGATTTGACAATTATTTAACGTGAATGCCAATATTTCTCTTATGTTTTAAGCCCTTTTTCTGAGTATCAGATCTTCATTGAGTTGCTCATGGTTGTTGATGGAGCTAATATCCAGTTAATTAGAAATAGGACCAGTTCTGAGAAAACCTGCCATGTACAGGATGATGTTACTTAAAATATGTAAGAAAAGCTAGACACTTAAAAATATGGTGGGGATAATTCCTAAAATTATTTACAGATCTGGAACTTCATTAAAATACTGTGTGTGTGTGTGTGTGTGTGTGTGTGTGTGTGTGTGTTTGTGCCTGTATCTCTATTTGTGTGTGTCTATGTTTGTGTGTGCATATATCTGTATGTGTGTGTATGTCTGTGTGTGTCTATATTTCTCTCTCTCTCTCTCTCTCTGTGTGTGTGTGTGTGTGTGTGTGTGTGTGTGTGTGTGTGTGTGATGTGTCCATTCTTAACTGTGGTCATAAGAGAACTTATCTTGAAAAGTAAAAAGAAATCAAAAATCTAATTTTAAAAAAAGGAAGAAAATTATCTACCCCTTATTTTGACACACACTAGTCAGCCATGTGTTTTTCAAGTTAGGGGACTTAAATATTCATTAGATGAGTGGTTGGCAAGCACTTCAGTTATTCACCCAAACACCTGCTTCCCCTCATTATGTGACTTCTTAGGCAGTGGCACTCCTTTCTGAACATGCAGTTTTACAGATTTTGCTTATTCATCTTAAATAGGCAAATCAATGTGTATATGAAATGTCTGTAGTACAATGGAGGCAACACACAAATTTGTGTGCCTTTAACACGGCCTTGTTTTTCTTGAAGAGTGCTTCGCTGTTCTGTCGTTTTGATCAATGAGTTTAGGCTGTGTCATTATCTACAACAATATGACTTCACACTCCCCTGTGTGTGCATGCTGTCTTTGCTCTCACAGTAATAACGGTTCAACACTAGGAGGCTTGTCTTACAACTTACCTGTACTGATGCACACATGTTATTCCAACATGTCCATACGGAGTATCAACTTCATGCTTTTGTCTATTCAAAGATTTTTTTCCCCTCCTGGGAAAATTCTACCTAGTTTGCTTTATCCCAGTCCTCTGGTTATTGTCAACAGCACAGACATCTTGATCTCATGGCTCTGTTTAAGTATTGATTTTGACAATACTAAAGTGGGTTAATTACTGAGAACAAGTAACTTTTGTGTGTTTGTTTTTTGAAAATGGGTTTCTCTGTGTAGCACTGGCTGTCCTAGAACTCGCTCTGTAGACCAGACCAGCCTTGGACTCAGAGATCCACCTGCATCTGCCTCCTGGGTGCTGGGATTAAAAGTGTGCACCTCCACACTGGGCTGAAACGGGTAATTTTTTCAAAAGTCCCTTTCCTTGAATTAATTTTCTATCACATGAGTTTAGAAACTCAATCTTTTTGTTGTTATATTCTCATTTAAAAGAAGTATTTCATATAGACATTTGAGGTTATTGAAACTCCACAGTGTCTATCTCATTAGCAATTCAGAGCACAGCCTTCCATTCATAGTCTCAATACTCATGACCTACATCTTGATTTAAAAGCACCCGAAGCCAATAATAGTATAGTAGCTGATTCCAAGAAAATGAGCGTGGGTCTTTCCTGAATTTCTTTTTTATTAATTTGTCTATTGATACCAAACCAATGAAATCTAGGGCTGTGCGTGCGTGCGTGCGTGCGTGCGTGCGTGCATGTGTGTGTGTATAAATTGAAAGAAAAAGGTGACTATTTGTGGGGAAGATCCAGTGGAGGGGGGTAGGGCAGGGAATTCAACAAATTGCAGTGCCATGTTAATGTGAATATGTCATAAATGAAGCCTATTCTTTGTATGTCAGCTAAGCACAACTTTGAAAAGACATTATGGGATTCACACTGTCTCACATAAAGAGAATGTGGGATCCAGCTTCACAGTCATAATGAGGCTCAGCGGGTCATAAGGTTCTCAATAGGTTCCTTCATAAATGACTACCTAAATAAAAAATAAATAAAAATAAATAAATAAACAAACAAACAAATAAATAAATAAATAAGGCTACCATATTTTTGTCCACTAACAATAATGGGCTAAAACAGTTATCTTATGGGAGACTGAAAATGATACCTCCTAAATGGATTTCTCTTTCCCTAGTATACCAAAAAGCCCTTATTAGCTTAGTCTCATCACTAAGAACCATAGCTTGTAAGTGAATGGCATGATAAATCTCTTAACTTTTCCTTTGGTCAATGTTCTGACTAAGGGGTTGATATCTAAGTTACTTCCTCTTATGTCCTGGGAGGTTTTGTTTTATTTTTCTGCCATCTTTCTTATTTTATTTTTGTTATTGTTGATTGTTGGTTTTTTTAGTAGCATAAAACATGTTTTTAAAATATATTCAATGTATTACAATCAATGGAGTTCAATATTCTTTTTTCACATGTAAATTGTTTAAAATTGAACAGAAGATTTCCTCCCCATTTGCAACTGTGCGCCTGTGTTCAACTTCCTTTAACTCTGACAGTGATGCTGCTCTTTATTACAAAAATAGATTACAAACACATCCTGTATATTTTCTCTCTCCAGACTGGAGTCACTCATTCTCCAAGGAGCACCACCTTCTGTCTAATGGCTCCTAAAAACCGTCCTCTGGGCTCCCACGGTGCTCAGTACCATTGTGTTGGCATTGTTTCAAGAGTTTTCCAGAAATAAGTTTAGTTTTCAGAATTTAATTTATGGTTAAGTACGTGTATATGTTTGTGTCTGTCTGTCTCTATGTATATGCACATGTGTGTGCCCATGGAGACTGGTAGGTATCTTGGTTCCTTTGAGCTGGAGTTACAGGCACTTGTGAGCTGCCGGACATGGATGCTGGGAACTGAATTCAGGGCCTCTTCAAAAATAGTACCAGTGCTGTGTGAAGCACATCAAGGGCTTGGACACCTGACCGGGGCATCAAGAGAAGGAAGAAAGGACAGATGTGAGCACACATACTGAGAAGCTGTGATCAGGTGGGCTGTGCTTGCTCTGATGGAACACACTGACTATGCTCCTATACCAATAGGAGTAAAGTAGTTTCAAATAGCTTTGAAATAATCCTGCTTGTACTCCTTTTGTTTAGACTGATGACTGAAGTTGAGAACTTCCTTTTAGTCTTGGTTGTGATGAGAGTGTTTTCCACTAAACCAGTATACTAAAAATAATGTGTTTTGAAGTTGCCCGTGTTCCTCTTATTTTGTGTAATTCCATTTATTTAATGCTTTTCATGTCCTTTTTATTAAAGGACCTGACCTCAATTTCCCCTCACTCTTTTCCTCCCAGTCCTGTCCCCAAACTCTTCTCTGATCCCCATCTCATCCACTCCTCCTCTGTTTCTGTGTCAGTCCTCTCATGGATATCTCATGGATATCAACCAGATATGGTATATCAAGTTGTAGTAAGACCAGACACCTCCCTTTGTATTAAGGCTTATTGTTTTTAATCTAAGTTTTCTATTACCAGTAAAGACTCAGGAGTCAAATATTGGGGTAAAAACCTGATAAATCTAAGAAGGGGTAGAGGAGTGACCAGCTGACCTTCCCCTTTTTACTGGACCATCTCTCCATACATCCCAGACCATTCTGGTTACAGGAGATGGTCAGTTCAAGATAACTTGTAACCAGCAAGCCCATCTCTCCATACATCCCAGACCAAAAAGATTGCAGATCTCTTAGTCCCTCCCCATTCCTTCCTATGCCTCTTTATCCATCTCCATGAATCCTTGTTGTGGAATACCATTTTAAGATGGGTTACATTCATTTATGCTATGGAATATTTGCTTAATGATGAAAAGATGTGTTGCATTCCTCTATGTTGCATTTGTCTGTCTAAAACACCTAATTGGTCTAATAAGGTGCTGAATGGTCAATAGCAAGGCAGGAGAAGGGATATGCAAGGCTGGCAGACAGAGAGAATATATAAGAGAAAAAATCTAGGAAGAGATATCAAAGAGCAAAAAAAAAGGAGGAGAAGAGGACTCCAGAGGCCGTCCACCCAGCTACACAGCAAGCCACAGAGCAAGAAGTAAAGAAAGGCATGCAGGATATAGAAAGATAAAAACCCAGAGGCAAATGGTAGATGGGACAATTTAAGTTAAGAAAAGCCGTCTAGAAATAAGCCAAGTCAAGGCCGGGCATTTATAAGAAAGAATAAACCTCCATGTGTGATTTATTTGGGAGCTAGATGGTGGGCAAAAACCAAAAGAGCAAAGATCCAAAGAGTAAAAACAACCAACTACAGGTCCTCTGCACCCTCTATGGCTAAGCCTTATCAACTAGTCACTGGCTCCACCCCTGATCCAAGGTTAATTTCATTAACACAGTCTCAGAGTTTCACAGTGCAATTAAATATTCCACAACAAAGGCTGGATAAGACAACCTAGTTAGGATCCCAAAAGCCAGCAAGAGTCAAAGACAGCCCCTGCTCCCATTGTTAGGAGTCCCACAAGAAGACCAAGGCACACAACTATAACATATATGCAGAAGGCCTTGGTCAATGGGTCAAGTGGGAGGAGGGTAGAGGGAGAGAGCACTGGGAAAGACAACTGGAATTGGGGGGAATCTCAGGGACAAACTAAAAACCTAGGGTAATGGAAATTCCCAGGAATCTACAAAGGTGACCCCAAGGCTCCTATCAATTAGGGATGCGGATCTTGAACTGACCATCTCCTGTAACCAGAAAAGACTTCCAGTGGAGGGATTGGGATGCCAACCCAGCTTACCATATGTCCTACCTATAAGATGTGCTGGAGTATAGGTGGAACAGAAATTGGGGGAGTGGCCAACCAATTACTGGTCCAGCTTGAGACATATGCCAAGAGAGGGAGCCTGTAACCAAGCTTTCTTTCTTGGGCCATCAACCAGCTCCCAAATCATGATAAGGAGACTTAATATTAGTTATGAATGCTTGGCCTTATCTTATGCTCATTTCTTGCTAACTTTTATAACTTAACCTGTTTCTCTTCAACTACATTTTTGTCTTGGGCTTTTTACCTTTCTTTCCTTCTATATATCTTACTTTCACTGCTTCTGGTGTCTGGCTGACTGGCAGCTGCCTGGCTTCTGGTTTCAGGTGTGTCCTTATCCTTCTACATCATTCTCTTCTCCTTCTCTCTCCTGAGCCTAGATTTTTCCTCCTATTTATTTTCTCTGCCCGCCACCCCTCCTATCCCTCTCCTGCCTAGCTATTGGCCATTTAGCTTTCTATTAGACCAATCAGGTGCCTTAGGCAGGCAAGGTGAAACAAATGCAACTCACCTTTACACAGTTAAAGTAAAATTCTGCAGCATAAACAAATGTAACACACAGTTAAATATTCCACAACAGAAGAACAAATATGACTGAAAAAGAAATGAATTAAATGATTCCTAATGATTCTCTGCTATACTCATAGATCAGTGCCTAGCCCAATTGTCATTAGAGATGTCTCATCCAGCAACTAAAGGGAGCAGATGCAGAGACATTACATTAGGCAGAAAGCTCAAGGAATCCTGTGGAAGACAGGGAGGAAGGACTGTAGGAGCCAGAAGGGTCAAGGACACCACAAGAAAATCTTAAGAATCAACTAAATTGGACTCATAGGCGCTCACAGAGACTGAACCAACAACCAGGGAGCCTTCATGGGACTATTGTCCTCATTTTTGTACAGTGTTATTGTCAGTCTTGGTAACACATGCCTGTAACCCTGGCACATGGTAGGCTAAGATGAGAGAATTGTAAATTACGATTCAGTTTATATACTGCCATATGTCATTTCAAAGTGTTGAGGTGCTACCATCATTTGTAAGTTGCTGTCTATTTTATGAACATTTAGTATGGCTGCTCTCTTTCACTAAGCATCATAGAACAGTAATCTGAGTATTGATTTCATTTGCTTCTCAGTGTGACTTAGGATAGATACTTAGATGTAGTCACTGTGATAAATACTTCACGTTAATGAATCTAAAAAGGTAAATGGTTTATTTTGATTCATAACTTCAATGATTTGAATCCATGGCATTTGGCCCAGCTGTCTAAGCCTGTAACAGCATGTCAAAGTAGCAGGAGCTCAAAGGAGAGGAAGGCTGTTTATCTCACGGCATCCACGAAGCAAAGACAAAGAGAAAATATCTGAGGTCCCGGTATTCTGTTCAGGGGCATCCTTCAATGGACTAACTTATTTTCAGGACACCTGTAGTAGGACATGCCCATAGGGTCAAGAAAATTGGCTCAGACCAGTTGCCAAAGCATGCATATAACATACTCTTTAAGAGCCAACCTGGAGTCTGCCTGAAGGCCTACTAACAAGAGCTGTCAGAGTTCCCGATTGTGCCCAGCCAATGAGGGATGACCACACAGACTAGGTGCTGGGAGGAGGGTATATAAGGCCTTCTCTGTTATTGAATAAAGGAGTTCATTATTTGATTTCAACAGACTCTCAGTGTCTAAGACGTTGATTCCACGCCTTCTCACCCCCTCCCCTGAGATAGCTGTTAGAATCCAAGCAACAGATGCCCATGACCTAAAAATTGAACCAGTTTCCAATAGCATGAAAGACCTTTTACATACAAGCCTTAGGGGGAACATTTCAGATTAAATTTCAAACTGTAGCATTCTACCCATGACCCCCACAAAGCTCACAGCATAAATCCATGTGTCCATCTTCAAGATTACCCACAGTTCTAACAGTTCAATATTTACCAAAGGCCAAGTCAAATCTCTTGGTAAAAGTTTAACTGCTTAGTATTCTCCAAATCAATGGTTCTACAGTGTAACACTCAGTATGTGAACCAAGTACCATGAAGAGGGCTAATCAGACTAAATTTCTTTTTGTAGAAGACTGTTTTCTTTCACATAGGAGTTTCAACACTGTACCATTGTCACATAGTGTGGATCTTCTGGTCACAGGATTTTCTTGAGTTGAATAGGCAGACTGACTCTGAAGCTGCTTTGTAGAAACATGATTTGAATAGCATTTGGTTGATTCAAATGTTGAGGCTTTGTCTTTTTAGAGTTGGCCAATTGAAGTCTTTTGCTTTCCAGCTTCCATTAAATGACTGGCTGAGCAGAATCTCTTACAGTACTTCCAAAGATATATCGCTCAATGCATGTCATGGATTATTTTTTTCTTTTTGTTATTTCTAAGACACTAAATAAAGATTGATATTGAGTTCCTATTCCTTGAAATAAAACTACTTTTCTTCACTCTTCTAAGAAGCAAAGATTTTATGAATGACCTGAAAGGAAAATATTAATTTTCCTCCTGGATTCCTTTTAATCTTATTTTTAAATTTCCCTAGCATCATGCACTACAAAAAAAAGTCTGACATGGTGTAATTAGGAGATATATCATCTGAGAGATCATTTCTTAATAAGCTTTGAACAGGGAGACAATTTTATAAGAATCAAGAGGAAGACACACTAGTAGACTGAATCTAATCTCATTTTGTATGAGAGGTTTTATTTCTGCTTTGTCCTGTGTTCAATTTTTCTTGTTACTGAGAAGGGGCGATTGGAAGCAATTAATGGCTGTCATTCCCTATAAAACCTCTCTCTTACGGTAAGAATGTTTCTTGGGGAAAAAGAAGAAAACCATTGCTTATTTTCAACCATAATAAGACAAAGTCTTGAGTCTGTGTTGTGCTCATGGCTTTATTGATGACAAGCAGTAAATCTGATCAGAAAGGAGAGCAAAGGAAGATAATAATAAATCAAAGTGCTGTGAGGACCAGGTAAGTTCCTGTGACCATTCCTCTTTGCAAAGATGAAATGAGTTTCCCATATATTTCAAAATCATCTGTTCTGTAAGTTTTATATCCAGAATGAATCTTAAAACAAAGTTGATAACACAAGCATTAAAATCAACATTGATTGCCACTGACTGAATAAAAATGGTATTTGAGGAAACTAAAGCTTATATATTTCTTATACACATGTGATTTTGTTTGGAGTAATATTTCTTGACCAAATGCCCTTTTGAAAATTAACTAAAAGACTCAGTAATATATAACTGTGCTGAGAAATTGGGTAGAATTCATATTTCAGTAATTGAAATATAAATATTGAGAATGCCTATTAAGAGAAAGAACTAACGATAAATTATCAGTATCAATCAGGAAATTATTTAATAGCATACTATGTTAAGTATGAAAATGCAACTTCAGAGCATGAAAACCAGTTCAATATTAGGAAAGAGTTACTTTTTATAAAGCTCTGTAAGTTATTTAAAGTTTATAGCAGTGTACTTCTACATTGTTGTACTTATGGTTTAGGCTTTTGGTGGCTTTTTATTTTGCTATGAAATCTGATTATGCTATATATCCTTTGGCTGATGTAAGTTTTAGAAAATTATTAAAATAATAAATGTATTTAATGGCTGATGTCCACTTATAAGTGAGTACATTTAATCTTTGTCTTCTGGGTCTGAGTTGCCTCTCTCAGGGTGATTTTTTTCTAGTTCCATCTTTTTGGAGACAGAGGGAACAAGGACACCAGGAGATCATGGCCCACAGAACTAACTAAGCAGGACTCCTAGGGGCTCACAGAGTCTGAAGTGACAATCAGGGAGCCTGCACGGTCTGCTCTAGGTCCTCTGCATATATGCTGTGATTGTTTGGCTTGGGTTTTTTGTGGGACTCCTAACATTGGGAGTTGGGGTGTCTCTAACTAACTCTTTTGCCTGCTCTTGGGACCCTTTTCATCCTACTGGGCTGCCTCCTCCAGCCTTGATATGAGGATTTGTACCTAGTCTTATTGCATCTTGTTATGCCGAGTTCAGTTGAAATCCCTGGGAGGCTTGCTCTTTCCTGAAGGGAAACAGGGACAATGGATCAGGGAAAGGAGAAGTGTTGGGGGAAATGTGAGGAGTGGAGGGAGGGGTGGCTGCAGTTGGGATATATTGTATGAGGGATGAATAAATAAATTTAAAAAAAGAAAAAGAGAATAAATGCATTGAGTGTCACTATTTAAATTATTAGGGCCCATTATATATGCCTTAATCTAATGAAATTTGTAAGCACAGTAATGCCACATCTGCAGTGGCTTTCCCTTACGATCATTGAACACGGCTTCCCTATGAGTAGCTTTTGGAGTTTCTCTGGCCAATGACGTTAGTTGGCCAACCTTAGCTATCAGACTAGTCACTTTGGTTTTATGTACATTTTTTTTCTTATCAGAAATTCACACCTTTCACCAGCAGGTGCACAGTTGGCAGGAAATAAAACTGCCATTGTTAGGTGTTAGGTCAAAGTCTCTCACAACACACACACACACACACACACACACTGGACACCACACTAAGCTGTGCAACAGTCCTCACTCACTATGACCTGGAAGCACCAGTACTCACACTGGTAACAACTTAATTTGGAGGGAGTTTGCGACAAACCTAAACCATAAGTACACCAAACACTTGGTCCAACCGCACCAAAGTCCTTTGAAACTCAGCCTCTGCAAGTATCTGTTAGCTGTCTCTGTGTCAGCCACCTGTAATCAGTTCGGTGAGAGTGCCCTGCTATGTCCCCAATTTGTGGCCATCCACAATGCCCACATCACCTTCCTCTTGTTTGACTCAGGTCTTTGCATTTGTCATGCAAGGAAGCCACCACTGAAGGTGAGACAGACGTTCCTGAGAGCCATTTTGAGAATGGAGAAGTAGTATTTAAAATCGGCTCATATAAAATTTACAGCATTTTCTGTTACTTTGGTAAAAAAATAAAAATAAACAAACTTAACTCCTACGTATTTATCCTTTCTCTGGTCCTTAAAGTATTTGGAAATGTTTGAATCTCTCTCGAATTTGCTTCTAATATCTGATGAGAGATGACTACATAAATTAAAAAAGAGAATAAGAGTATTAAATGTCGCTACTTGATAGGACACTTTATCCAAAGCTAGTTGATAGCACTGCTGAGTATTTTTCCTGGAACTCTGACTACTGGTGGGATTTTTTCCCTGTAACGTTTGATAGGAACTAGTCCCATGTGTACTTCAGGAATTCTTCCACCATTCCTAGCTGGTGGTGCTGTCTTCATCTCAATGCATCTTCATGTATCTTTCATCACCTTCATCTTAGATTGGAACTGATTGAGTCAACTTGGAAATAAAAGAAAGCAGACAGGCATCTCTAAAAGCACAATTGTCCCTTTAATCGGAACAACGGAAGGGCCACAGACTCACTGCAGGAGCACAGACTGTGTGCATTTGGCACAGGGGCTCAGGGTTCTATGAAAAGGGGCTGAACCTTGAGGATGGAAGAGGCCTCCTGCAGGCCGGGGGTCTCCTGCAGTCTCCAAGTGGTAGATACCAGGGCGGGTTGATCCATCGATCTTCCTACCAGAAGATTCCTCAGGGTTTATCAGTCAGCTTTCCTGTTAGGGGTTTCTCAGTCCACCTGAGGCTTTTAGGTCACTAACCTCTCATGCTAGATATCCAAGGGAAACTTCTTCGTGTTTCCAGAGCTCCTTGAATCGTCAGCTCTCTTCCCCCATCCTCTGCCCTGAGAATTGTAGCTGCTTTAGGCTCCTCAAGTACTGACTCAGATGCCTCGACCCAGTGAAAACACGAGAAGGCTTGCACTCTCCTTCCCTGATCGGCATCTTTGAAATTCTTTGCAATCCATAGAGACTGACATTTATTCCTCCTCCTTAAAAAACACTTTCCAGTGTAGCCTGATGTTCAAAGTCAGAAAAACATTATATATGTGTATATATATTACATATGAATAAATATATATACTTACTTTTGTAATTTATATAAGATAGTAAGAAAAGTCTAGTCCTTATTTCTCCATTGTAAATCAAAGTAAAAATTCACCAGTTTTTTTTAATGTTATATTGGATCTATAAATACTGTTCTAGTCATATTTACTGATGTTTGTCTTATTATTCTTTGTCTTTGATGTCATGGAAATCTTCTTCTTGAGAATTATATTTAAGCCTCCATCTCTTCTAGCTTCCAAATTTTCATTATTAATTAGTCATGTTTAATGCATTCATAATAATTTGTTATAAAAATAAAAAGTGAGACAAGATTTTAATTTTTTTATGTGGTTACACAGTTCTTCATTCATATTTGAACAATTTACTATTATCTCTCTTTAAAATAAGACATTTTACATTTGTTTTCTATAGGTATCTTTACATCTCTTTAATGGGCTTATATTTTTCAGACAAAATTTATATAAAATCTTTATATTTTATAGTATTACAGCACACATCCATGCTGAAGTTTTACTCTATCCCTTATTTTGTTGATTTTCTTGAGAATTCTCATAAGGTCTAATAATTAATTGAGCTCAGTAATTAGAAAGAGAATAGCCATTTTCTTTTGTTGTTAGCATTGTTGGATATTTTATATCAGTAAGTAATAACACTAAAAAGTTAAGTTCTAAGTTCTATTATTTTAAAGATCACATTGATTCAGAGTTGGAATTCTGTGGGTTAGAATGAACTAACGTGTGGAATTATCTAGGACCATCTCATTGAAGAAGAGGAAAGTATAGTAAAATAAGAGTCCTATAGCCAGCATCTGTCTGCTCTCCATGTCTTTCTCTGGTACCCACCATCCTACTCTCTCACTTCTTGCAATGAACAGAGAGCTTCTTTTTTCTTTTTTTTTATGTCCACAATTATAGGACATAATTTGAGGATTTGGGTGAAAACTTTCTGGCTTTAGTAACCACAATAAACAGACTGAAATCCATTCAGACTGTGTTCCCTCTCACTCCCTCTCCAAAAGGGAGAGAAGGATCATCAACCACAAGAGGCAGCTGCATGAAAGCAGTACCTAGAGCCAACTTCACACTCAGGAGAGAAGGCTGAGTCTCATCCTCATGGTCTCAGGGCTCTACACAGTCAGAGAAACTTCTCTAGTAACGAACTATAGCAATGATCCTTGCAAGTAGAGTCCTGAGAAGCTTCTCTTTGACATGTATCTTTCAAACCAATGCATGTTTGAAAAGGGAAAGGAAAAGATTTTATTTTCTCACAAAAAATTGTGTATGCTAATGCATTTTTGATAAATTAATTGAATAGTTATTTAATTGTGATATTTTCTATTTATTTGTTTGTTTATTTGTTTTTCAAGACAGGGTTTCACTGTGTAACAGTCTTGGCTGTACTAAACTAGCTCTGTAGACCAGGCTTGCCTTAAACTCACAGAGATCCTCCAACCTCTGCCTCCCAAGTGCTGGGATTAAAGGGATGCGCCACCACTGCCCAGTATAGTGGTATTTTCTTAAGCATTTCCTGTAGATATGGTCTCCACTAACTTATAAGCTTCCAACACACACACACACACACACACACACACACATACACACACACACACACACACACACACACACAAATGTATTTACATGAAAATATTTAACTGGAGTTGCCTACACTAGGGAATAATACTTTTTCTTTGAAGGTATAGCCTGAAAAAAAGTGCCAAGTGTGAGATACTCTCAACAAGCTGTTGGTCAGATTGTCCAAGAGATCCCCCACCCCAAAAAATTAGTTTTGTCATTGCCCTTTATTATCCTCTAGAACTTGATGGTAAGACCCTGCTGCTGAAGGCTCTATACACATTGGTCCCAAGACTTGGAGAAATGAAGTTGGTACTGACTAGAAAGAGTCTTTTTTGCTGGCTAGATTTTATAGTATCAATAGGTAGGTATGCATGATGCTGAAGGACAAAAGTCACCAATAGTCTTATGCAATTGTGATCCCCATGAGCTACCATAACAACCTATATGATAACATATGCCCATGGGTGATATAAGGGCACAAATGTTTGGGGGTAACCACCCACTTAAAAAATGGACTTAAGCCCTATTCTATTGAAGGAAGGAAATGTATACCTAATACTGTAAATATAGTCAAGAACCATGGTTGAAGAGCTCATAGGCCCATGGGTGAACCTACTACTACTATTTTGCTGAATGGATATAATATTAAACTGCCCTCTAAATTCATATCTGTATGCAACATGTTAGTCCAACTCTCAGACCTCATCAGAGAAGCTTCTTTGTGTAGTGCATCATGGTTAACACAGAACCTTACACTGGTCCAAGTGTGGAGTATGAATGTGGAGGGCCCAGTCGCAAATAGGACATCTGTATTACCCCTCCTGCCAAGGATGAGGGAATATCATGGAAGTTGCACTGGGAAGACTATAAAAGCCAGAGGTTGGGCAAGACTGGAGATAAACAATGTCTTCTGAGCATGTAAGGACTTCTGCCCTCTTGAACTCACACCAGCTGTGGTTGCACTCTGTGTGAGACCTGCGCACAATCAAGCCCGTTAATATTCAAGTATAAAGTGGGGAGAGGCTCATGAGAGCGACTCCACCTGCAGCTGAGGAACAATTGAGAGTCGATGGTTTCTAAGGGTAGGAAAACCAGTTTTCCCTAAGCTTTTTATCCCCTGGTAGGCTGACCACACTCCAGTAAATGACCATATATCCATGAGTTTATGGAGAACAGAAATTAGACTCAATAGCTTAAAGAAAGAAAAGAGAACAGGAAGTTGGGATGGGGTTGATGTGTAATTTGGATCTGCAAGTAGTTAGGGGATGGAAACAACATTAATATGATCAAAATACATTGATGCATTTAGAAAATTTTCAAATACTTAATAAAATGTTAAAAAATTGTCCTCCATGGAATTTGTAGCCTGCTTTTTTATTGCATTAATTTATTTGTGTATATGAGTGTGTATGGGGGGATGGGGAGGATGTGTATGCAAATACTGAGGCATAGTGGTAAAGGCCAGAGGATAGCTTGCAAGACTTGATTCTCTTCTCCCCATGTGAGTTCTGGGGAGTGACTTGGGCATTAGGCTTAGTGGAAAGCACATTTACCCATTAAGCCATTTTGCTGGCCCTAATCTGTTTATTAAGATGTCTAGTTGGCAAGCCTTTCCCCTCTGGGTGGATCCTTCCACTAAAAGAAATGACTAAATCACAAAACAAATGCCTCATTCTTTCCTTCCTAACCTCTGTTTACTCAGTAATGATTAAATTGGGTGAGTTCAGGGTGGTATAGCTGTAGACTCACTTAGTTATGAAATAATTGGATAATATTAATTTTTCTCTGAGGAAACTTTCAGCCATATATCTTACATATACACATAGTAATTATAACAGTAATTAAAATCAGGATAATTTATCATTGTTCTGTTTTGCAAATATTAGGTTAAAGTTTGGAGGTTTGCCTCATGTTTAATGGTTAAAATGTATTGTATGTTTTATTTCCAGTGTCACTTCTTCATATTGTTATTAGAGTCTTTAAGACTATGCTACTTCTGCATTACAGGTTTTATTGAGGATTCATTGTGACTGTGTTTGAGCAATTTTTATGAATAATTTGTAGGTGCTGTTTAAAGCATTTTCTCTGTAGGATGCAGAGTTTAATGTAGAGTGTGATAATAACTTTATTAAAATAACTCTCAGATTCTGTACATAACTTCATTAGTACTCAACTCTGGCTGTGCATTACAGCCTCTTGGGAGACTTTTATAAACGAATAACACCTAAGAACCATTCAAACTAACTGGAACTCTATGTTTGAGTGTGGTCTGGGTAGCTGCACACTTAGAGCCAAGCAGTGTTGCTAATATGTGAGGCCGAGTTCTCACAACCACAGTTCCAGCTCACGTTTAATGTGTGTCGTACGTTTCTTTGTTGGTTTGGTTTGGTTTTGGCCAATGACAAAGGTAGAGTATCTTACATTTTTTTTAACTCCTTTTATGTTAGAATTTTATTGCCTACCAAATACTTGTCTTTGTCTATCTGTTCAATTTAGCAGTTATCTCTTTGGTTTGTCCACCTTTGTTCTGGCTTTATCACAAAATACCTGAGACTGGGTGGCTTAAACAAACAAAAAAGTTATTGTTCCAACTTCAGAGACTGGACATAGAGAGGAAGACGCTGTCATGGTCAGGCAGCTCTGGTATGGATCTTACATTTCCCATCCTGTAGACTGCTGCTGACACCCCTTTCTGTCTACTCAGATGGAAAATTCGAGAGCATTTCTGGGTTCTCTTCAAGGGCACCAATTCCTTTAGAGACATCCAGTTGCATAGACCAATCACCTTCCAAAGACTCTGCCTCTTAATACCATCCTGTTTGGGACTTTTCATTGTGTGAATTTTGAAGGATCACATTGACCTCATAGTCACTGTAAAGAAATCATTCACAAGCACTATGCAGATGTGTAATTGATACAATATTTTACTTTTTGGGGTGTCTTTTATTATGAGAAAAATAATTCAAATCTTCTTTAACTTTTATTAATATGTTGTGTATTCAGGTTTTCTTTTAGCTTTCTGAGTTATTCTCTTTTATGTATACTTCCTGGGAGTTGTAGATTGATTTACATTTTTAATTCTATGTGCTCATCTTTTTCTTCATGTAAGTAGTGCTTCTGGATCTGGGGATCTAACTCAGTGGAAGAATGCTTACCTGGCATTTGCAAGGCGCTAGGTTCAGTTCCTAACCACACAAAAGAAAGTGATTCTCTTGATCCGTATTGACTATTTTATTAGATATACTTCTTTTCTAATATCAATTAATCTGCTATATGCTTTCTTTTTACGTTGTTTTGTTATGCTATGGCTTTGTATGTTCTGCTATCTATGTATTTATTTTATTGTTTATTCATTAGAGGGGAAAAAAGAAAATTTGAATAACATGGAGAGCAGTTTGTAAGTTGTGCATGCGCATAAGCCATTTTTGGTAACTGTAGAGCTATGCGGTATAAGCCAAACTGCCTACAGAAAACATCTAAGAATGCTGAAGTAAACTTTCAAAACAAAATGAAATGGAGGATCTGGATAGCTGCCAGGTAGTAAGGATTAGCAGCACATGGGCCACTCCTTTCCTTAGGGCACGTCCAGGTTCTAGAAGACGTGCCTGCAGAGACAAAAAGAAGTTTTCAGTAGAAATGAAGATAAGGGGGTAAATTTAGAGCTTTGTTCTCCCTAAGAAGTGGAAGTGTTGAAAAGCTCTAAGTTAGTCATACAAAGAAAAACTAAACCAGCTAAGGATTTACAGGTGGCAAGGACTTTGTTTGTTTGTTTGTTTGTTTGTTTTTTCAAGACAGGGTTTCTCTGTGTAGCCCTGGCTGTTCTAGAACTCGCTCCGTAGACAGGCTGGTCTGAAACTCAGAGATCTGCCTGCCTCTGCCTCCCTAGTGCTGGGATGAAAGGTGTGTGACACCAGTGCCTGGCTCAGAAGGCAAGCTTTGACTGGGAAGATATTGCTAAGTAAAGGCAGGTCCAGGGTGGTGGGGGAGAAATCTGACTCCCACAAATTATCCTCTGATCTCTGCATATTATCCAGGGCACCCACTCACACACTCAAACACACACATAACACACACATTCACACACTCAACACATGTTAACACTCATACACACATATGACACACATGCATATAATTAAAAATAAATGTTAAAAGGGAAAAAGAGAGAGAGAGGGAGAAAAAGAGGGAAAAAGAGAGAGAGACCAGCTTTATTTCAATAATACTAACAAGTTGTGGAAATTTGTTATCTATAAATTCCATAAAACATTACCACTGCTATAATTCCACATGTTTGACATCCCTTTTAAATTATCCAAACTTACCTCTTTCACTCTGTATTAATTCCTGCCCTTCTACATTTTCATTAGGAACCATCTTTTCTTAGTCCTGAAGCATTCTTTTGTTGCAGGCTTACTGATGATTCTCACAATTTTAGAATCTTTCAAAATATGTCTTTCCTTCTTCATTTTTATGTGTTTCCAGGTGGGCAACTGTATCCTACCAGCTATGTGGGGACACTGTCTTACACAGACGCTATTGATGAGTTATGATGCCGTCTTTGTCATGGTCCCATTGATCTTCCTTTATACTTTGCCTTTGGAGGTTTCACTATGCTTGTATCAGCAATCAGCTGGCCTTTTCTATTTATCTTATTTGGAATGTGTGGTTCGTCTTGGTTCCATGACTTAATGTCTTTTGCAAGATTAGGGAAACAATGAACAGCTCTGATTTCTTCAGATATTAGTCCTCTAATTTTTATCTTCCCTTAACTAGGATTCCAAGTGAATAAGTTTCAGACTTTCACCATGGCTCAGCTAGACTGTTTTCTGTTGTGATAGCAAAAATACTGAAGTTCAGTGTTGGAGGCTGAAAGTCAAGTCTGAGAGTGGGGCTGTCTGGCCTCTGGTGAACACCCTTGGTTGGGTCACAGCATGATAAAGAGAGGAAATGAGCACCAGCCCTATGCAATGAGGCCAAGAGTTTTGGGCAGCCTCAGTTTATCACAATCCACTCTCTGTGAGGCCAGTGTAAATTCCCTCCTGGGCAGAGCTCCACAACTTATTCCTCTCATCAGGCTCCATCACATAACAGTCCACCACCTCAATGTCACCACAGTAAGGACTTAGCCTCCACTACATGAGTCCTGGGAACAAGCTGTGTGAAAACACAGCAGTGACTAGTTATCCCCTATGGTGCTTGCACTCACATATGTTCATACAAATATGCAAATATACACTCATATGCAATTATTTATTTGTGCCTCTTTCACATATGAACAACTTGCTTCCATCTCAAAATCTCCAATCATTACTGTTGTTTATCCAGATTTATAAAGGTACAAATATATACTCAAATTTTGGGAGAAAGAAAATCCTAATACAGCCTAGTCTTTAAATGTCATCTTGAAAAAGAAGCCTCTCTCTCTCTCTCTCTCTCTCCCTTCCTTCTATCTTTTTATAATTTCATTGATATCTTTAGATATCTTTCAATATTGCTTTTGATAAAATTTGATTCTCATTTTGGTGAGTAAAGATCTAGGGAGAACATGAAGAGGGGAAGCCATATTCAGAATATATTGTATGAAAAGATGAAAAGAATCCATTTTTTTTCAAAAGAGTAAGCCACTTTATACTTGTGTTCAGAATTCTATCAATTATGTAGGGCTTTTTTTCTGTATTTGAACACTACTTCCATTTCATCTATATCATTTACTCACACAGGAACACCAATTACTCACAATGGTGCACTTTGCTCTCTAATTTTCATTTAGACCATCTATTCTTCCTCTACTTTCAACAATTTAATCTTTAATTGGCATCCCGGGAGGTTTCTTACCCCACTTAATTTTGTGATTTAAATTTCTTGAACTTGTCTGTCTATCATCCAAAACCACCAAATAAGCATCAATCTTGGGTATTTATTGCAAGCAACGTTTTCCATGCACGTGAGTATGTAAATCACCATTTAAAAACCCTGCAGCAGTTATCTGACCCATCTCGATTTAATCTTGATTAAATGAAATGACACATTTTAATAGTTTCTACTCCAGTTGTTTTTATGATTGTAAAATCCCTCTGTATACTTAAATAATACACTGAATTCTTTATTTAAAAGACAGTGTCTCTCATTTCATTTTGCCTGTGTTTCTCCCTTTCCCTCCACAATTCCACTCTCTGAATTTCATGTAGTTGATTTTATGAATCTTTATGTGGTTTCTCATAATCATACCTTCACCATATATTGATGCTAATTGTTAGAATTCATTCAGCAATGATAAACTTACCAGCTGGGTAATGGTTAACACAGATTCAAAGACTGTTCTGTGATCTCATTTCCTTAAAACAAAGGAAAGCTTTTGGCTCCAGGTCTGTGTCTCGGTCCTTTCCACATGGAGTTGTTGCCGTAGCTGACTTACTTCACTGTCCCAGGCATTCTCCGTAAGCTGCCCCGGGGCATGTAGCTTGGTTTCTTCTGTGTCCCTGCCTGAAGCCTGGACTGACATCTCAGCCTGGACTGGCTGAGCTCTCAAATCCACCTGCTGATCATCTTAGGAAATCATTTCTTTTTTCCCCCAGAGTTAAGACAGTTCTTGCTTTCTAAATCTTGCCTGTTTTATTTTGTTTTTTTCTTACTTGGGGATATCTTCAAGAGTGCCTCTATACACAGTAAATGAAAGATAAATTTTCTGATTCATCTAATAATGAGACAGACTGTTCACTTTGTATTTGATTGGCTGCGTCAAGTTTTGACATAAAATGCACAGAGATATGAATTATTTAATGTGTACTTATACATTTACACTATGCAATCTGATAAGATACATTATATTTTAACATGCCTAGAGATATATGCTCTTTTATGTAGCATAATTTTCAGTAATAGTTGGATTAATACTATCCCATTTAATCTAGTTTATTTTATGTTATAATAAAAAATGCAGTTAGATTTCATATTCCTGGTTCTAATAGTCAAAAGTTTTGTTACAAAAGAAAATTTATACATAGCTAAAAATTAAAGATGTTAAGTAAATACTATAAAACTACAAATAGAAAATGTAGCTGTGGGGCCTACGAGGTGCTTGGTGGCAATCCTAGGAAGCCCAGGGCTCAGATGGTAGAAGGGGTCATCTGCCCTCCACACATGTTCTATGGCACATATGCCTTCTTCCACATCAAATAAATACGATTTTTTTAATTAGTGAAATATCAGGAGGCACTTTGTTTTAGTTAGGGTTTCTATTGCTGTGATGAAACATCATGACCAAAAGCAAGCTGGGGAAGAAAGGGTTCATTCAGCTTACACTTCCACATTGTAGTTCATCACCAAAAGAAGTCAGGACAGGAACTCACACAGGGCAGGAACCTGGAGGCAGGAGCTGATGCAGAGGCCATGGCGGGGTGCTGCTTGCTTGCTGTGACTTGCTCAGCCTGCTTTCTTATAGAACCCGGGACCACCAGCCCAGCAATGGCACCATCCACAATGGGCTGGGCTTCCTCCATCCACAATGAATTAAGAAAATGCCCTGAAGGCTTATCTAGAGCTTGATCTTACAGAGACATTTTCTCGGTGAGACCCCCTCCTCTCTGATGACTTCAGCTTCTTTCAAGTTGACATCAAACTAGCCAGCACGTATTTCATATTATTTTGTCTTAATTTCAGGGCTAAATCTTTTCTAGTTTTGGCAAAACAAAACATGACAACAACAGATAACAAGACCAAACCGAATTCATGACTACATATTACAAGAAAGTTGAGACCCTGAACTTCTTAGAGGTGTGGCTGACTCCCGGTCTATGCCTGAAATACCCAAAGCTATTTGCCTAAGATGGAGAAGATGTTTTCAAGATTAGTGGGCAGAGATAAAAGAAAAGGCAAACTAAAAGGCCTCATTTGGTCAAAGGAGGAGCAATTTTCGCATCAAAGTTCTGAAACCTGTAGCTAATTAAAACACATCAAACACACACAAAAAAAGAGTTCAAAATGAATCTCAAAGGAGAAAAATGGAAAAGCTATGTCTCCCAGGGTGTCCTTAGAAGGACTAAGGTAGCAGGTCTGAATCTTAGCTACTAAGACAGTTAAGGCACCACGTTGTGTGCTGTCTTCAAGATAAACAAAGGTCCTGGCTGCTGAATGAAAATCTCCTTTTTATTGAAGACTCCAGGTAGAAATGTGGAAGAAACAATGCAATAGGAAATCTCTGTTTTGGAATGCCTAATGAAATAAATAATGGATTCAGACAATGATCATAAATTAATGAAAACATAAGCTGAGAGCTTAAGAGATATTACATAATGATGGGGTTAGATTGCCAGAACCTTTCTTCAATAATTATTCTGAGTATCACTAAAGGTGAAATGAACAGTCACTGTGGTCTAGAGATGTGAGGCAATAGGACAGAGAGAATTACTCACAGAATACACTTGCAAAACAAATGAAATCAAACCTTGAAACTAAATCTAACCAAGATTCACAGCTAACTTCATTAATAGCAGAGACGTGAGTATCAGTGACATGAAACTGAGAAGAAGAAAAAAAAAACAGAATGTGTAGGACTCCTGATGCACCTTTCACAAAAATTCAGTACCATAAAGGGAATAAAGGAAAGAGTGAAGGGGCCACAGAAAGAATGAAAGAAGTTTCAAGAGCTATAAGCAGCAATGCAATGAATGGAGCTTATTGCTATTTCATCCAAAACGACTGTGATAAGCCTTTTTTTTTTTTTTTTGGATAACCATGCAAAGTTGAATATGGACTTAATATTAAATGACACCAGAAACAATACTTTTGATTGGCCTTAAGAGTCTTCCACAAAGGCATACGAACGTAAGGGGAGATATATGCAGTATCTGCTACAAGATCTTGACCACAGTTGGGCCTCGGTTGACAGATGTGGAAAAATTTAGTGTGCTCCCTTGGAAAAGTTTTGTTAAAATTGTTCACATATGTGCTTGAAGAGACATTCCTTTCTGTCATCAGGTTTCTGCTGTCTACATTTTGAACTTTAACATTCAGTGTTGTCTTTTGATACCACATCTAAGCTTCAATATTTAACACTGTATTAGTTAGGGTTTCCATTGCTGTGAAGAGATGCTGTGACCACAGCAACTCTTATAAAGGAAAAACATTGGGGCAGCTTACATTTTCAGAGGTTTAGTCCATTATCACCATGGATTGACATGGTGGCGTGCAGGCAGACATGGTGCTGGAGCTGAGAGTCCTACATCTTGATAGGTTACAGGAAGTGCTCTGACTCACTGGGCATGGCCTCAGCACATGAGACCTCAAAGCCTACCTCCACAGCGACACACTTCCTCCAAAAAGACCACACCTACCCAACAAGGCCACACCTCCTAATAGTGCCACTCCCTTTGGAGGCACCATAACCAAATCACCATAAACATTTTAATACCTGTCTATTTACTTGTGGAACAGAGTAAGTGATATTATGATAGACAATAAAAATGGATATGGAGATACAGGACAAATGATAGGGTTACAGCCAGGAAATAGAAGTGAATGATTAACACTAGACAAGAAAGAATGAGAAACGGTTTCATAAAGCATGTAAAATTTGAGCTGAGGTTTTAAGAATGAAAGAAGCAAGGGCTACAGAGATGACTCAGCGGCTAAGAGAGTGTCCTGCTCTTGCAGGAGGACCTGAGTTCAGTTCCTAGCACGTGCAGTGGTGTCACACAACTGCCTGATGCTTCAGCTCCAGAGTCTCCCCCTCCCCCTCTCTGGCCTCCACAAGCACCTGCATTCGTGTGCACATTTCCCCTCACAGACATACACATGCGCATAATTAAAAATAAATCTTAAAGGAAGAGTAAGAGGAGGAGAGAGGCTGAGCAGCAGCTCCTCAGAAAGTGGGGAAAATCCTCACAGAGAAATAATTTGAAGGATGGAAAGATGACATTGATGATTCTCAAATATGTGAAAAGCAGATGAAGTGGAAAAGACTGTGATGGCACAAGCATGAACTGATGTGCCCCGGAACTAGTGGCAATGAATGAGAAGGAAGAGAGCAGTGTCGAGTTGATGAGAGTTTGCAGGAAAGAAGGAGGAGAGGGCTTTACAAACAAATCTGTGGCGTTATCTTTCAGCCGTGTTCCCCAGAAGTGCCGCGACTCGATCTTTGCCTGGCAATTAATTTATTATCATCACTTGCCATCTGAAAATGGGTTTTCTAAATAAGCATGAACACAGAATACGTGAGTTGACCACTGCAACAGAAGAGCAGGGAGTGGGGAGAAGGGGCGTTAAGGAAATGCAGTTGCTTGATTAATGGAAACATTCCAATGCAGTATGTTGGTGAGATAATGTTTTTATCACTGACTAATGTTTGATCAATTATAACATTATATTTGAAACAGAGCATGCACACACCATCCCACACTCCAAAACAAAAGAAGTAAATAAAACTAAGTTCTTTGTCAGTCAAAAGACAGAGCAAAGGATGAAAAGGTGAGAAGTAAATGTTTTCAATGAAGATATAAGATCATCTTTCACAAGTTAGAAGTGATTAAAAATCGGTGACAGGTGATTAAATGACACGCTCAAAAGATAAGAGCAAATGTTTCATTGAATAGGATAAAGATATAAAATGTCTAATAGGATCATGAAAAGATTCCTTAATTCATTGATTTCCCAAGAACTTGAGCTCATTTCATAGTGTGCAACCACTAGATAAATCCCACAACGGCAGAACTCTAGACATAAAAACAAATAATAGAAAAGTAAGCATCAGCAAGCATTTGGAGAGCCAGGTAACCTAAGAAGTTGGAAGGAATATAAACTAGACCATTCAAATGAATACTTTTTGTTCATTTTAGGGGGCTTGTTGGAAGTAGTGTTTAACACACAGTCCCACACATGTACTCCAGACTGTCTTTCTCCCTCAGCCTCTTGAACATTATAGGCATTGTCCACCATGCCAGCCCTGAAGGAAATACTTTTTAATACATATATATTACATCTTAATACATGCAAACCCTATGAGCTAAGAATGTCATTCCTACAAGTATAGCAAATATTCATGTTTACAACATCAGTGTTGATAAAGCCCAAATGCAGAAGCAGTATTATCAAGCTGAATAGAATAGGTATTTAAAGTAAGAATCACATAATAGACTACCACACACAACTGTGAGTAGAGGGCAAAGCCCTGTTGTGCACACTCACGAGGCCAAATCCCCCAAATGTAGTGCTGAGTGAAAGAAGCCAGAACAAAAACTACATGGTTGTGGCTCTATTTGTAATAAATTTCTTTTAAAAATGATGTTATTTTAATTATGGGCATATATGCATATCTGTATATAGTCCTGTGTATGTACTTGCCCACAGAGACCAGCAGAGAGGAACAGACCCCATGCAGCTGGAGTTACAATCTGATTGTAGTGGGTGTAATGTGATAGGTGTTCCGATCACCCATCAGCTGCCTAACATTGGTGCTAGGAACTTGAGTTCTTTGCGAGAGAACCTAACACTATAGACCTGTATTTTTATGAATTTATAAAGCATGTACCTGTGTTACATTGTGATGATAGATGTCAACATGTCATTCACCTGTGTGAAGACAGTGGCTTTTAGGTATACAACTAAGCTCCTAGGATGACATAAGTATTATATTTCTTATTTGTGAGGGGCTCCTAGGGGGCACTCACTTTGAGAAAATTCATTAGGATGTATACATTATAATTTTCACACTGTGTTTTGTGTATATGTCCTTAATTGATAAGTTTATAAGTAATTGAAATTAGTTTAGCTTCAGTTCTCATTATGAAAACCAAGCATTATTTGAGAAAATTGGATTCCACAAAAATGAGCTACATGCAATTTACTAAGCAACCAAAATATATTCATAATTATTACTATAGCATATACTTGTCCAAATGTACACAACTCTATACACATAATGATACACAGGCAATATGTAATAAATATTATTTCTCAAAGTCTATTTCAAGTTAGTTCTTTCCCAGTGGTGTCTTCTCAACTGTTCCTATGATTTATACCCCTCCATTCCAAATCTCCAGCAATTATCATTTGTTATACGTGGTGCTTTAAAACATTTATATAAGTTAGATATGTCATATAGGCATATGTCATAACATATATGTCATATGTCTCTCAACCAGCACATGCCTCAATGGAGAAAAGTCATTTGCAAGCAATACAATTATGTATTCTAGGTATATTTGGTAAAGACCTAGTCAATATATAGTTTTGATATAGTATTACTGGTAGCATAACTTTACTCATAACATAATGATATCAAATATATTCTTAGGACATATACCCAGACACAAACAATATTCACATGCAACTCTACAAATTCATGGTGTTTCCTGATTTTAAAGGATACATTTTTCTAAGAGTTGCTGTGCCTTCTCATTACAGAAACTGAAGTCAGATGGGCATTTTCTCTCTTCCCTAGTAGCTAGGGCAAGGGTCCAAATTGAAGGCTTGGCTAATCAACTATGACACAAAGAATCAAAGACAGGAGGATCCCTTCTGGCAATGGCAGTGATATGGTTTGAATATGCAATGTCCACTGCAGGCTTGGTTCTCAGTTGATGGAATTTTGCCAAGTACTGGATCTTAATGGGTCTGACCCAATCAATAAACTAACCCCTTGATGGATTCATAATATCATGGTATTAACTGGAGGAGATGAAAAAAGAGTCAAGACCTAGTTGGGCGAAGGTCACTAACAGTTTGTCTTTGGCAGACATTTCTTGCTCTAGCCCTTTTCTGTATGACCTTTATGTAGCTTGCAGTCCTCCATGAGGAGAATAGTTTCAGCTATAAGCTCACAATGAACAAAGCATGTGGACTGAGATCTCTGAAACCGTGAGCTGAAATAAATACTGCCTCCTGATGTTGCTTTTCTCTAGTATGTGGTGAGAGTGACCGAGCAAGCAAGGCAGTTAGACCAGAACACTTTCATAGGCAGTGGCTGGCGGCAGCAAAGAAGCCTCTGTAGCCTGAATGGATTGCGCTTTGTGTTGTTGGCCTGCCCTGATCGCATAAGTTTTGTCTTGCATCTTTTCTCTGAAAATGGTTACCTGTTCATCTTTTCAAATCCCACTCCCATGTTTTTTTCATTTGGACCATAGTCATTTTCAGTTTGTAACTAAAATCCCTAAGGGACAATGTATGAACGGAGACACATATCTATATTTCAAAACTTTACTTTTCGTGCATATATGTGTGTGTATATTCAAATCCAGTCAGATAACTGAGATACTAGCAATTAAAAAGTAAATTTTGGTTTTACATCTAATCATGTTTTCTTCTTTTGTTTTCTAAATAGACACCACTGCTTTTGTCAAATAATTTCAATAAAAATGTTTCACTTCCCTGTAACAGAAATTGGTTCATTTCCAGAATGTCATTTTGTGTGTGTGTGTGTGTGTGTGTGTGTGTGAGAGAGAGAGAGAGAGAGAGAGAGAGAGAGAGAGAGAGAGAGAGAGAGAGAGAGAAAGAGAGAGAGAGAGAGAGAGTATTTCTCTAATCTACCCGATTACGCAGTTACCATACTTCAGCTACAGCATCTTTCTTGGTCTAGCTGGTTTGAATTGCCATGTTTATAAAGCATCAAATTTACATGTGCGTCTAGGGTTTCTTCTGGATATTTTCCACAGTTTCATTAGTGTTAAAGTTTATTCTTGCACAGAAATATCCCTATTTAATTATTGCAACTTTATAATGTGATTTATTTTCTGATTGAGCAGATGGTATCTTATTTGCATTGAAACAAGTTTTTTGTATCTGTGGTTTTATCTACTTCTTCACTTCTAATATTTTTACAAATATTTTCCCTTTCTCTGAATTACCTTTGTAAAAATTTTATCTACTATTGTTTTCTATTGTAAAAAATTTTTATATTGTTGTTCATAAAGGCCTGGTTCTTAAATTTATTCATCAATTTCAATTTTTCTGTTTATAAATTCATAGGTTTGTTTATATAGTTTAAAATATATCTTTTTCTTTTATTGAAAATGTTTTTTTTATTTTTTTATTTTTATTTTGCAATGCAATTCAGTGCTACATATCAGCCACGGATTCCCTTGTTCTCCCCCCTCTCGCCCCCCTCACCTTCCCCACAGCCCACCCCCCATTCCCACCTCCTCTGGGGCAAAGCCTCCCCTGTGGACTGAGATCAACCTGGTAGACTCAGTCCAGGTAGGTCCAGTCCCCTCCTCCCAGGCCGAGCCAAGCGATCCTGCATAGGCCCCAGGTTTCAAACAGCCGACTCATGCAATGAGCACAGGACCTGGTACCACTGCCTGGATGCCTCCCAAACAGATCAAGCCAATCAACTGTCTCACCCATTCACAGGGCCTGATCCAGTTGGTGATCCCTCAGCCATTGGTTCATAGTTCATGTGTTTCCATTCGTTTAGGTATTTGTCCCTGTGCTTTATCCAACCTTGGTCTCAACAATTCTCGCTCATATATACCCTCCTCATTCTCGCTAATTGGACTCCCAGAGATCGACCCGGGGCCTAGCCATGGATCTCTGCATCCAGATCCCTCAGTAGTTGGATGGGGTTTCTAGCACAACAATTAGGGTGTTTGGCCATCCCATCACCAGAGTAGGTCAGTTTGGGCTGTCTCTCGACCATTGCCAGCAGTCTGTTGTGGGGGTATCTTTGTGGATTTCTGTGGGCCTCTCTAGCACTTTGCTTCTTCCTATTCTCATGTCAGAATGTCTAAGATCAAAAACACTGAAGACACCTTATGCTGGAGAGGATGTGGAGCTAGGGGAACTCTTTTCCACTGCTGGTGGGAATGCAAGCTTGTACAACCACTTTGGAAATCAATATGGCGCTTTCTTAGAAAATTGGGAATCCATCTCCCCCAAGATCCAGCTATACCACTCTTGGGCATATACCCAAGGAATGCTCAACCACACCACAAGAGCACTTGTTCAGCTATGTTCATATCAGCATTGTTTATAGTAGCCAGAACATGGAAACAACCTAGATGCCCTTCAACTGAAGAATGGATAAACAAAATGTGGTACATATACACAATGGAATACTACTCAGCAGAGAAAAACAATGACATCATGAAGTTTGCAGGCAAATGGATGGATCTAGAAAAAATCATCCTGAGTGAGGTAACCCAGACTCAGAAAGACAAACATGGTATGTACTCACTCATAGGAGGATACTAGATGTAGAACAAGGATGACTGGACTGCTACTCACATCACCAGGGGGGCTACCTGGAAAACAGGACCCCAAGAAAGACACGGGGATCACCCAATGACAGAGAAATGGAAGAGATCTACATTAACAGCCTGGACATGAGTGGGGGTAGTGAAGGGCGAGGGTCGAGGGAAAGAGAGCTTGGGGGAGCGGGAGATCCCAGCTAGATCAACAACAGAGAGGGAGAACAAGGAAAAGGAGACCAGGGTAAATGAAAATGTTTTTTATACAGTATACTCTGACTACAGTTTCCACTCCCCCTACTCCTCCCAGTTCCTCCCCACCTCCTTTCCAATCCAGATCCACACCCTTTTATCTCTCCTTAGAAAACAAACAGGCATCTAAACTTAATAATAATAAAGTAAGGCAAAAGAAAATAAACCAAACAGAATAAAATGAAGCAGACAAGCAGAAGAAGAGCCACAAAACACATATAGATATAGAGACACAAACTCAAACTCATATGCACAGGAATCCCATAAAAACACAAAACTGGCTCCCATCTGGTGCACTCCTGTGCAGGCCCTGTGCATAATCCCACAGTCTCTGTGAGCTCATATGTGCATGGTCTTGTGGTGTTTAGAAGGCCTTGTTTTCTGAATGTCCTCCATTTCCCCTGGCTCTTACACTCTCTCCTCCTCCTCTTCAAAATTCCCTGAGTCCTGAGAGGAGGGATTTGATGGAGACAACCCACCTCTCACTCTCTGCACATCGTCTGGCTGTGGATCTCTGTATTTGATCTCATCTGCTGCAGAAGGAAGTTTGCCTGATGATGGCTGAGCAAGGTATATCTATCGCACTGATCTATGAGTATAGCAGAATGTCACCAGGAGTTATTTTATTTCATTCCTTTAGCAGCACAGTAGTGTTTGACTTTCTCTGGGGTCCCTGGCCTATAAAGTCTCAGGTTCTTGGTCACCCAAGTTGTGTCAGGTGTTGACTCCAAATCATGGAGTGGGCCTTAAATCAAATCAGATAGCTGTTGGTGACTCCCACAACTTTTGTGTCACTACTGCCCCAGCAGACAGGTCACCACTGGAGATTGAAGCGTTTCTACCCGGGTTGGTGTTTACCGTTCTCCTTTGGTAGCATGCAGAGTACTTTTCTGTACCATGAGATTAGTCCATAAAGGTGAAGGCTCTCTGTATGTACCAGCCCCACTTCTTTGCTTCCAATGAGTTGTGTAGATGTCTTCAACAATGGGGTCTCACCATCAGTTTTGGAAGAGCAACCAATAGCCTTGGCAATAGTCTGCGTTGTTTGGGGGTTCCAATGGGACTCCTTTGTCTAACAACTCAGCTAGATGTAACCCATTCCTGGTACTAGAAGCTCCATTTGGTGACAAGAGTTGGGGCTTAGTCTCCCCCATTCTTTTGGTTAGTTTATATCACCTTCATACATGTATATAATTTAAGAACACTCTACTGTATTAGGTTTCCATACAGCTCCTCAGATCGCCTTTGGTTTTAGCTGTCCCTCTCCATTTCCCACTCCATCACTTCCACTCTTCCTTCCCATCCCCATTGGAGCCTCCCAATGTAGCTCCCCCTGCCTTTGCCCTTCCATCAATATCTATTCTGCCTCCTCTTCCCATGAAAAGGAAATGTATATCTTTTCCAGTGTGTATTTCTGGCCTCTTTATTGAAAAATCAGGTGTCCATAGGTGTGTGCACTTATTTCTGGATGTTCAATTCAATTCCATTGATTAATGTGTTTGGTTTTATGGTAATACCACGCTTGGACCAGTTGGGAATGTCTTTGTTAATCGATATCCACTGCACACAAAACTTCTCTAATGGGGTCTGAGGTCCATACCAATCTATAAGTATAGAAATAAAAATTGATAAGGCAGTTTTTAGGATCTCCATCTAGCAAAATAATAATAGTGTTTGCCCCTGTGGCATATTGTCTCCATAACTAGAGATTCTTGGCCAAAATTACAGCATGTATTTCCTTCTGTGAAGCTGATCTGAAATCTGAGCAGAAGAGTGGTTGGTTATCCCTACGACATTCATGTCAATATTTACAGACATATCTTCCCATGATGGTCATTATTGAAGTTCATGGAGTAAGACTGTTACAAAATTTCTTCCTTCTATAGCCTACATAGCACCTTCTAGTACTATGAAAATCAGCCAGCAAAGAGAAAGGTTCCTGATAGGCACCAACTAATCTTTTCCGTGTCTTTTGAACAATGTGTGTATCTTGGCAATAGGGTCTTGCCATCCAGTATGATAGGTAACCAAGAGCATTGGCAATGTCCTGTGTTGTCTGGAGGTCCGTAAGACACCTCTAACCAACAGACTGATAGGAGGTATCGCACACCTGGAACAGAGCTTTGTAATTGGCAACCGATAGATTTCCAGGATGAACATCTCTGTGTAGGGTAATAATATATAGATGTATATGTATATATACATCACATTTTCATTATTCATTCCTCAGTTGATTGACACACAGGTTATTTATGTATCATAACTACTGTCATTATTGCAGCTATGAACATAGGTGAACATGAGTCTGTGTAGTAACTAATAAAGTCATCTTTTAAATATATACCCAGAAGTAGTATAGCTGTGTCATATAGAACATCTATTTCTAGTTTTCTGATGAACTATGACTGTGATTTACAATTGTTTGTTTGCTTTTGGTTTTGAGACAGGGTCTCTTAGTGTCATAGCCCTAACTGTCCTAGAACTCACTATATAGAACAGGTTGACCTCGCACTCACAGAGAGTGGGTGCCTCTGCCTCCTGAGTGCTGGGATTAAAGGTGTGCACCACTGTGCCTGGTCTATGACACTGGTTTATATAGTGGCTACTCTAATTTGTCCTCCGACAAGCAGTGCCTGGGGTTTTCCTTCCACCACACCCTCACATGCATCTGTTGTCCTTTAAATAAAGTTTTAAATTGAAATGTTCCATTTTAGTCTGCCTTCACTTTCCTCTCTCCAACCCTTCCCATGCACCTCTTTGCTCTCTCACAACGCCATGGCCTCTATGTATTTAATTGTTGTTGTACACATACACATACATGTCCCTAAATACATAAACATCTAAATTCAACTTGTTCAGTCTATATAATGTTATTTGTATGTATGGGATTTTAGAGCTAGCCACTTGGTATTGGATAGGCAATTAGGGGATATTCCCTGGGGAGGATCATTCATCCTATTCTTAGCATTCCTTAGTTGTCTGTAATTCCTTTGTCTAGGGTTGAGGCCTCATGTGATTTCCTCCTTCCACATTAGCATAATGTTATCCTTGACCGGGTCTTATTTTAGGCAGCCATGTTGGTGAGACTTCAGGGTATAATTTTTCTGACACTGATCAGAAACTAAATCTCACAGCAAACTTCCTGTTCCTCCGGCTCTTATAATCTTCCTACTCTCTTTTCTGCTGTGATGTCAGGGCCTTAGGTGCAGGAGTTGTGTTGTAGATGGATCAGTAGAGGCTGGACATCATACGGTCACTTGTTCTCTGTGTGTTGATTGGTTTGTTGTGGTTTTCTGTAATTTTTCTCTTTCTATTGCTAGGAGATGTTTCTTTGATGAAAGATAAAATCTATATGATAAGATGAAATCTCAAAATGGTTTTAATTTGCATTTCCCTGGTGGCTAAAGTTGGTGAACACTTTTTCACATATTTCTTAGTCATTTGAATTTCTTCTTCTGCAAATTCTTTGTCCAGTTCTATAGGGAACATTTTTTTTCTTTTTACAAATTGTGTGTTATTTATTTAAATTTTTTCATTTATTTTGTTGCATACCAACCACAGTTTCCCCTCCCTCCTATCTTCTCATTCCCTCCCCCCACCTCTCATCTATGCCCGCCCATCCACTTCTTCTCCACTCTGACAGGCGCAGGCTTCCCATGGGAGTCAACAAAGCCTGGCATATCAAGTTGAGGAAGGATCAAGCTCCTCGTCCTGCATCAAGGTGGGACTAGGCATAAATCCTGGCCCCACAAACAGACCAAGTTACACAACTGTCACCCACATGCAGAGAGCCTAGGTTGGTCTCATGCAGGCACCCTAGCTGTTGGTCCAGAATCTATGAGCTCCCACTAGCTTAGGTCAGCTGTCTCTGTGGGTTTCTTTGTCATGATCTTGACCTCCCCTCCCTTTGCTCATACAATCCCTCCTCCCTCTCTTCAGCTGGACTCCAGGAGCTCAGCCCAATGCTTGGCTGTGGGTCTCTGTGCCTGCTTCCATCAGTTACTGGATGAAGGTTCTCTGATGACAATTAGAGTAGTCACCAATTTGATTACAGGAGAAGGCCAATTCAGGGACCCTCTCCACTATTGCTAGGAGTCTTAGATAGGGTCATCCTTGTAGATTCCTGAGAGTTTCCCTGGCCCCAGGTTTCTCTATAACCCCCAAATGGCCCCCTCTATCAAGATATTTCTTTCATTACTCTCCCTCTCCATCCTGCCCCCAACTTGACCATCACAATTCCTCATGTTCCCATGCCCCCATCCTCTCCCCTCCACCTCTCCCATGTTCCCAGTTTACCCAGGAGATCTCATGTATTTTCCCTTCCCAAGGAAACTCATATATCCCTCTTAGGGTCCTCCTAGTTATCTAGCTTCTCTAGGGCTGTGGATTGCAGCCTGGTTATCCTTTGTTTTACATCTATACCCACTTGTGAGTGAGTACATGCCAAGTTTGGGTTACCTCACTAAGGATGATTTTTCTCTAGTTTCACCCATTTGCCTGCAAATTTCATTTTTTTTTTTTTTTTTTTTTTTTTTTTTTTTTACCACTGAGTAATCCTCCATTGTGTAAATGTAACACTTTTTTCTTTATCCATTCACCAGTTGAGGGGCATTTAGGTTGTTTCCAGGTTCTGGCTATTATTAATAAAACTGTTATGAACATAGTTGAGCAAGTGTCTTTGTGGTATCCATTGTGTTATATGCCCCAGATTGGTATAGCTAGATCTTTTTTTTTCTTTTTCTTTTTTTTTCCGAGACAGGGTTTCTCTGTGTAGCTTTGCGCCTTTCCTTGATCCTACTCAATAGACCAGACTGGCCTCAAACTCACAAAGATCTGCCTGCCTCTGCCTCCCAAGTGCTGGGATTAAAGGTGTGTACCACCACTGCCTGGCTAGCTAGATCTTAAGGCATATTGAGTCCCAATTTTCTGAGAAACCACCATATTGATTTCCAAAGTGGCTGTACAAGTTAGCACTCCCTCAGCAGTGGAGGAGTGTTCCCCTTACTCCACATCCCCTCCAACATAGGCTGGCATTAGTGTTTTTTATTTTAGCCTTTCTGACTGGGTAAGGTGGTATCTCAAAGACCCCAACATAAATACAGTTACACTGAACCTGATAGAAGAGAAAGTGGGAAGTAGCCTTGAATGCATTAGCACTGGAGACCACTTCCTAAATATAACATCAGTGACACAGACACCAAGATTGACAATTAATACATAGGACCTCCTGAAACTGAGAAGCTTCTGTAAGGCAAAGGACACTGTCAATAAGGCAAAATAGCAGCCTACAGAATGGGAAAAGATCATCAACCCCACATCTGACACAGGGCTGATCTCCAAAATATATAAAGAACTCAAGAAACTGGACATCAAAATACCAAATAATCCAATAAAAAATGAGGTACAGTTTTAAACAGAGAATCTCAACTGAACAATTTGAAATGGTCAATAAACACTTAAAGAATTGTTCAACATACTTAGCTATCAGGGGAATGCAAATCTATAAGGAATTATTTAACTGGGTTGTATATTGTCTTGGTGTTTCATGTTTTTGAGTTCCTTTCATGTTCCAGACACTGGTTCTCTGTCTGACTTACAGCTGGCAAAGATTATTTGCCCATTGTGCATGGTGCTTCTTCAGTCTATTAACAGTTGAATTTATAATGCAGAAAGAAGCCTTTTGATTGTTGGTCTCATTTGAAGGGAGATTAGAAGTCAATTTAGAAAGTTCTTCCCTTCACCTATATCCTAAAGTATATTCCCTACTCTTTCTTTTAAAAGTTTCAGAGTTTCAGGTCTAACATTGAGCTCTTTGATTCATTTGCAATTGACCTGTATGTAAGTGGAGAGAGAAGGACCAAATTTCATTCTTCTACATATATATAGATAGGCAGTTTTTCCAAGTGCCATTTGTTAATGATGCTATCTTTTCTCCAATGTATGTTTTTTGTACCTTTATGAAAATTCAGGTGGCTGTAGGTGTGTAGACCTATATTTGGTTTGTTTTGTCATATTTTATTTAAATAACTAACTTCATCTATTTCAACAAACTTTAATTTTTTTTAGCTCTTAATGATGGTTTTAACATAAAGTGTTAAATATGTCCTTCTCAAAGTTTCCTCTAAAACTAATTCCATCTCATTAACTGTTTTCTCCCAAGTTCAGCAAACCAATTGTACCCTAATCAAGGACTGTTTGAAATGTCACATTGGAGTCACCACTCTGATCTTAGACTGAACCCACTGAGTAAAACCTTCTGTTGTAAACGAAAATTCTGTTTATCTGTATATTAGTTTCTCTATTTGTTAAATGGAATTTATCACAAGTAGAAACCAAATTCCAAAGGATTTATCACCATAGTAATCCACAAAGTTTTCTTAATTGAGAAATTTTCAAGTTTTGTTTATTTAGTCATATGTCATTTCATATTTAAGAAACATTACTGTAAAATAAGAAATTTGCTAATAGAAGGCCAAAGAATTATGACAAATTAGTCACATTCAGGGAAAAGTTTGAATGTAATATTAGAGGCTAGAGGGCTTTTATGTTTGTAAATATAAGACATTTACAATATTTCCAATGTCTTAATAAGTAGAGCAACCATTGAAGCATGACTGTGATGATCTGTAGAAACAGTATTAGTATGCTTAGTGTGTGTTTTGTATATGGAAAGGACCATGTGTATAAAGTGAACTTCTTATCTCAACAGCCTCAGTAAGCCAGAGCTGCAGAGAGCAGCAGCCTTGATGGGGTGATGGTGCAAAGGTAGCATGGTCATGAAGCCCAGTTGTAGTGCACCTCTAGGAAATGCTTGGACTCAGGGAAGCTGAATACCAGGACAAGAATGTTCTAGATAGGGAAAACAACAGGAGTTCTGTTGAATTGATGTCCTTTGTTGTAGAATATTGTTTTAAGATATGTTACAATTGTTTATGCTGTGCAACATTTGTTTAATGATGCAAAGATGTGTCTCATTCCTTTATGTTGCATTTGTTTAACTCTGTGAAGCTATGTTACTTTGCCTGTCTAAAACACCTGATTGGGCTAATAAAGAGCTTAACGGCCAATAGTAAAGCAGGAGAAAGGATAGACGGAGCTGGCAGGCAGAGAGAATAAATAGAAGAAGAAAAAGAGAGAAAAGAAGGAGGAAGACATCAGGGGTCAGCCATCCAGCTACACAGCACGCCACAGAGTAAGAAATAATGAAAGGTTTACAGAAATAGAGAAAAGTAAAAGCCCAGTGGCAAAAGATAGATGGGATAATTTAAGTTAAGAAAAGCTGGCTAAGGCCAGGCCTTCATAAGAAAGAATAAGCCTCCATGTGTATTACTTAGGAGCTGGGTGGCGGCCCCCCAAAAGACCAAAAAAGTAAAAACAACCAACAACAGTTCTTTATCTTTCTATTAAGGAAAAACAAAGGTGTCTATAGCAGGAACTGAGTAACTATTCCCTTCTCTCTTATTCTAGAAATGCTAACAGAATATGGAGAAAGAACATAGTCCCTTTAGGGTTTCTCTGTTTTTGTATGTTTTTTACATTTACATTTTTACATGTTACATATATATATATATATACACACATTATATATATTTATAATGCATGTATATTTACATATGTGTGGTATGTATGACTAGGTGTTGGTGTGCTTACCATAGAACATATATACAGGTCAGAAGAAAACGTTCAAAAATAAAAGAAATTTGTAGATCCCAGTAGTCAAGTTACCATCACATAGAAGAGCAAATTCTCAAAAATGCATGTGATTTGTCAATATTCAACAAAAACATGATATAACAAAGTATTTATACAACCATGCACGCAACATGCCAGTTAGCTACAACTCCATAACGTTGCATCGGATGTTTAGTTCCTTAAAACTCAGAAGTAAAATGGTCACTAATGTCTGTATTGGACACAGGGAGAACAGTTAATGAGGCCCTTTCACAGTGCAAATGGGAATGGAGATAACATGCCTCTAGGTCTAAACAAAACCCCCACCCCAGTGTACTGGTTTTACATTCTTGAATATAGTATCTTCATTGTTTGCCTCTTCTCCGTGGCATATTAAATGTTTAGAAAAATTTATAAAGCCACAGACTAACAAGATTTCTTTTCCTGCTTGAGCTAAATCAAGGCAATGTTTATTTTTATTTGCCTAATCCACACCACTATAGACAGTTCATCAATGACCAAAGTGACTACAATTATTCCCGCTGGGACATTGTTACAAAAAGCCTATTTATTTTTATTTTCTACTTTACTGTTTTGCTGAAATCAATGTATTAGGCTTCATTAAATTGACAACTAAATCTGAAATGCAGTTATAATTCTTAAATATGCAAATGAGTATTTGGTGTCTTTGGTTCCAATGAAAAAGTAAATATGTCAGTAATATTTTGAGTGCACATGTTCATTTTGGAATTTTCTATACAGCATGTTCCTTTAGACTTCTACAGATAAGTTTTTTATGTGATCATATATTTGAAATTATAGTCCCTAATTCAGTTTACTGCAATCAGTTTTAGAATAGTTAAAATAATAAAATTAGAAGAATTGGTACATATTGATGATTTATGAGATGTTGTTTCCAGGATCCTGCACATCACTGGAATGTGCACTCAATTTTCCAGCCTCCATAAGAATTTGAAAAGAAAACATAAGCATAAAAGGTGAGCACCACACTTATTTGTCAGCATACAGTGTGGTCTGTCATTTTCCACATTAGCAGGATGTTGTGACTGAGTGACCCTGTTAACATAGCTATGTGTTTTCTGCCATATCATCAGTAACAATCTTCTAAATCAGAAAAGCTGGCATTAAAAACCCATGGATGATTTCATTCCACTTTCCTCTCCTTCACAAAAGTAAACAATTTCTATTACATTGTGGTTCAACTTCCACCACTGAAAATGAGAAAGTCACCCAGAGTGTTGAAAATTTATCCTTCGAGAGATGACTAAAAATAGATGTAGACATCCAGATCTTTAACAACTCTGTGTGTGTGTGTGTGTGTGTGTGTGTGTGTGTGTGTGAGAGAGAGAGAGAGAGAGAGAGAGAGAGAGAGAGAGAGAGAGAGAGAGAGAGAGAGAGAGAGATGTAAGAAACAGTTTCAATAGACAGAAAAATGAATCTTACTAAAATCACTTCATTTCCTAGTCAGAACTTTGAACCCATGTCATGTATGTCAGATTTTGTTACTCCCACTGAGTTATGTGATTCAATTCTGGCCTCATGATTTAGTATCAGAGAGACTGTCTCTTGATTTAAAAAAATGTTCTAATGAGAGAAGAACACAATTTGTCTCACAAGAGATTAGGAGTCTTAGAAACTTGGCCTTTTCCGTGGCTGGGAACTCTTCTCTGGGAGAGAGGTAAGTCGTCTGCATGAGGATGCTCAGTGTGAACTTGCTCCCCTGCTCTCACTATCACTGTTGGCTGGCCCTTATCACATGACTCCTGTACACTCTTGAATCACTTTCTACAAAAGCGTTTTTTTCTCTCTACTATCCTTTAAGTGGTCCATTTCACTCCAGGACTCTTACGTGAGTTCTTATAGCCTCCTTATGTTAGCCGGATCTCTAATTCCCCCTGCTTTCATGAATCTCGACCCTTCATGCCTTCCATTCTTCAGAGCAATGGAAGACTTCATCTGACTTCTCAGGTTAAGCTTCCAGCTCTCTCTCACTCTGACAATAACTTCTCTGATGTGTCCAGAAGGATGGATGGTGACTGACATGATCAGCCATGCTGGCCTGAAACAGAAAACAATGACAGGAAAAACTCTGAGGTTTGCTCTCAAAGTTGGCTTTGGGAAGGTTTTTCTTTTGCTTCTTTGAGTCGGCTGTGTCCAAATGTTATTGTACAGACTGCTTCTGCTTTATGAGACTACAGGACAATTACTGTGTTGGTTTGCTGAAACTCCTAGAACAAAGTGTTGTGATGGCATGCCTGAAACCAGTAGAGACCTACTGTTGATGTTCTACAGGCCAGAATGTGTTTGGAAGGGCTGGATCTCTCTGAGTGCTCTGTGTATGGGAAGGATCTCTCCAGGCTTTTCTCCTTGGCTTGTAAGTGGCCATCTTCTTGTGTGTCATCTAACCAAATCTTCTTTCCATGCCCATCTGTCTGTCTGTATCTTACATAGATTGACCACTGTCTTTCCAAATCTTTGCTGTTGAAGTTTTCACCCCCAGTGTGTTTGGAGACAGGGCCTCTGACAAGGTAATATGAATCAAACAAAGATACATGAACAGATGGATATCCACAGTCCAGAAGAGATTTCATTAGTCACCAGTCCTCATGGACTTTTAGACTCTCTGGGGGTTTTAATAAGAATGGCCCCCATAGGGTTGTACATTGAATGCTTAGTCTTCAGGGAGTGGCACTACCTGAGGATTAGGACTGTGGCCTTCTTGGAGGAGGTGTGTCACTTGGGGAGGGCTTTGAGGTTTAAAGCCCAAGCCAGGTCCAATGCTCCTCTCTTCCTTTTGCCTGAAGATGTGGATGTAGATCTCTCAGCTTCCTCCCCAGCATCACGTCTGCCTGCTTGCCCCCATGTTCCTTGCCATGGTGACAGCGCACTAAACCTCTGAGACTGCAAGTGAGCCCCAACTAAATGCTTTCTTTTAGAAGAGTTGCTGTGGTCATGGTGTCTCTTCACATCAATAGAACAGTAACTAAGACAGATTCTGTAACAATAGAGAATAAACCTAGTATTTAAGCAACCCAGTCTGTATCAATTTGTAATGGCAGTCTTGTAGATTGTCATGTCCTCCTGTGTGTTACCATTTATGCTATTTTGAGTCCCACCCTACTGAACTCATTTAAGCTTGAAGACATGTAAAGATCCCAACCCTAATCAATGTCACACTTTTGAATTTCTAGGGATTAAGATTTTCACATGTACATTTTGAGGAGGACACAGTTCAACTGATAACAAAGCCCAGACCTAAAGCATTCCTCCCTTACTTTGTGGCACCCTTCCATGAACCTTCCTACGTGGAAAAAGTCTTAAGTTTTCAATTCATCCATAAGTTTGAAACTCTTCATCCATAAGGCTTGCAAAAATGGACCCCAGCCACAGCTGACGGTATCATGTGGAGCAGCAGCAGATACCTATTTGAGAAGCTGTATTAACCACACCACTGGTGACAGTTCTGCATTTACATGCCAGAATCTACTGCCAGGGGCAAACACCTTAATCCCTAACGCAGACACTGAGGAATATATGTTGGTGGAGTGAAGGAAGGAACTTCACATGCATCGAGAAAGCTCCCTTCTCTGTGGACTCACACCTCAAACCGTCAGTGTAGCTCCTGGAAGAACACTGTGACTTTCCTCTTCCATATGCCCCAGACAATGGATGACCGCTGCAGTTTCTTATTAAAATAGCCCAGAAGCCATGACTCCTCATTACACATCGAGTTCCTCTTGTGCCACATCATTTCTGTCATCTGTCCCCCAGACTCGGTGAGTTCCTATGGAGCTTTGATGTTTGTTAAAAGCAACGCCAATGACATGGGAGCAAACATGGGAGGATACAATGAAATCATTCTTACCCCTTTGAAGCACAGGGCACAGATGAAGGATTAATACAAAACAGGTTTGTAGCATATCTACAAAACGAAGTTTTCATGGAGAGGAAGCAATCAGGAAAAAAAATGATTGCAAGAAAACAGCTTACACAGTAACAATTTTAAAGAGTTAAAAAGAATATACCAGCAGCCGGGCGGTGGTGGCGCACGCCTTTAATCCCAGCACTTGGGAGGCAGAGCCAGGCGGATCTCTGTGAGTTCGAGGCCAGCCTGGGCTACCGAGTGAGTTCCAGGAAAGGCGCAAAGCTACACAGAGAAACCCTGTCTCGAAAAACCAAAAAAAAAAAAAAAAAAAAAAAGAATATACCAGCATGAATTATTGACATATTCCCTTAACCGTGGCTCTTTGAAACATCAGCTTTCAAATTCCAAACCCCAGCCTTCTCTTCATTTCCTCAGCACCCTCACAGTCGATGCAGAGTCCCCAGACCCCCTGTCCCTGGCCTCTACCCCTTCCCTCCTTTTACTGCTTTAAAGAAGCACATCATAAAATGGAACATTGTCTTCAAGTGGAAGCCCACTTAACGTATGTAAATGCTTCCAGATCATTAACGATAGGTAACAATAAATTCGAGGGAAAAAGAACTCCACAAAGTTGCAGCACATAACTTTAATGGAAGATGACTTCGTGCAGAAAGTAACTAAATTTTAGGAAAATGAAGAAAGAACATGTTCTTATAAAGGGTTTTCCCATGACTTCTGGATGCTACTTTCCTAAGCTCATATGCTTTGCTTTAAACTTCATTGACAAATACTATAAATACATGGAAAAAGAAATTGGTCCCTTGTAGGAGGAGGAACCGCTAACACTAAGGGCCATTTGAGAACTCATATGGAAACCTAGTACAGGAAAAGCTTCTTAAAATATGCATACATATGAAAAATATCTAAATTAAACTGGGGACACAAAGCCCCAGTTGGACATCTTTAACCACCAAATGAAACTTCCAGTGCTGGGGATGTTGGTGAAGGGAGTTCCAGTGGAAACCCCCAAACAATCCAGGATATTGCCAAGGCCACTGGTTGCTCTCCAAAAATCTGATGGCAAGGACCTATTGGTGAAGACAACACCAAGAAGACCCACTGAACTTGGAGAAGTAGAGCTGGGGTCTACCTAGAGCCCTCACCCCTACAGACTAGTCCATGGTACTTAAATGTCCTCTTCACACTACCAGAAGAGAAAGATAACTACCAACCCAGCTAAGGAATCTGCCATCTCCAGTGGTGACCTGTCTGCCAAATACACACTGGTGTGATAGTAAAACAAAAGTCTTCAGAATAACAAACCACGACATGACTGGAATTAAGGCCCACTCCATGAGGTGGAACCCATCCCCAACACTGCCTGAGTGACCAAGAACCTGAGACTAGATGGGCCATTGACCTAGGGGAAAACTAAATACCACTGTTCTACTAAAGAAATATAGCAATAAAATGACCCCTAATGACATTCTTCTGTAATTACAGACCAGTATCTTGCTCAGCCATCATCAGAGAAACTTCCTGATACAGTATATGGGCTTAATACAGAGACCCACACTGGACAATTTGAAGAGAGTGAGAGACCTTGGAACACCCAGTTCTAACTAGAATGGTGCCACCAAATCCCTTCCATCAGTGATCAAGGAACTCTGAAGAAGAGGAGGCAGAAAAGTTGTAAGAGCCAGAGGGGATGGAGGACACCAAGAAAAGAAGTCCTAGACACAACAGGACTAACACACATATGAACCCACAGAGACTGTGGCACCATCCACAGAGCCTGCACAGGTCTATGCCAGATGGGGTTCCACTGCTGAGAGGGGAAGTAGACACATGGCCCCGTCCCAAACCCAGAAGCAGCGTCTGGTTAATAAACACTCACAAAAAAAAGAAAAAGCAGTTTTTCCAACAGAACCTCACTGGGTTATACAAACCACACTAAAGGGTGGGCCCAGCAGTAATGGCCAACACAAAAGGAACTCAGTGGCATTTGGGAAGGTTTTGTTTTGTTTTGTTTGTTTTGTTTCTGTTTGTTTGTTTTGTCTCACAGTGCTTTATCTGAGCTTTTTTTTTTCTTACAGATTTTTCTCTTATATATTATAGTTTCCAATTTTGTTTGTATGGATTTTCTGTGTGTCAATGTGTGTGTCTCGGTGTCTGTATTTCTTATGCTTTGTTCTTGGCTCTTTTTTGTTTCTTAGTTTGTGCTATTCTGACTTGGTTTTATTTTATATTATTTCATTATTATTATTATTAATTATTGTTGTTGTTGCCTGTTTGTAGTCTATCGACCTAATGAGAAAGAGAAGGTGTGGATTTGTGTGGGTTGGGAATTGGGGATGATATGAGATGGATGGATGGATTGGGGGAAATAAATATTTCCACTAAGAGTATTACAAAATCCCATCCATTCACAACTGCCACTCATTCCTAGGAAACAAAATGAATTCCAAGCACACAATGGTTTACTAATTTCAGTCAGGCAGCCGTAATCCCAGGAAGGTCCTGTCCCTCTCTAGCTATTCTTCTCTAAGGAAACAAAGCACATCTCGGGGGCATTTTGGAAAATGTAATTGCTTAACCGGTTTTTGGTTATGGTAGATGTTTGGAGTTTGTTGTTTGTCTCTTAAAGGTCCTGACCTTGTATAAACAGAACTTAATCAACTCAATTGACATAAAAAACAGGAACTGTAGAAGTACAGTTTTTCATCATAAACCTTATTAGCAATTGTCACTCAGGCCAGGAATGGGCTGCAAGCAATGTTGTCTAAAAGCAGGGTGTCCTGGCCAGTGTGTCCACCTTCTTGCACTCTCCGTTTGTTGGGAAAAGAACTTCAAAAAGTAAAGGCAGATATGCATGTGCATGCACACACATGCGCACACTCACACACACACAGCTTTCAGTGACAAAATACATCTCTGAGTAGTTTATAAAATCCCTTGTTAGGCAGGACTCAGCTGTTTAATTCCCTGTGCTGGACAGACATTTGGAATTTGGATTTCAGAGTTTCCTTGCTTTTTTTCACTTGATGTGTAGTTATGCAATCACAGTTGTTATTGTGCATGTGTAGCCCACAAGAGTGGTCTACATGTGGGATGGGACTATGGAGTAACGGGTCAACTCACAGACTTAAGCAGAAGTCACATCTACATAACAGAAAAGCTCCAGGAAAAAACAAAAGATGAACGTGAAAGGCATGATGTCTGATAGTGAATACTGAAAACACGGAGATTGCTGCTATTGATTTCTTTCATTAAAATCCTCTCTTGCTGTGTAATTATGAATAGTTCCTTGCTTCCCAGAGGCTGCAAGGCAGGATTTGAGCTGTCATGCCGTCCTACTACACCAGGCTACAAACTTCCCCCTTGAGTTCATTCTCCATCCTTTCCTCCTCATCCCCAGGAGAAGGTATCACTCCTCACATCTTTATCTTCAAGGAAAGCAAACAATTACCAAGTTTAATAACTGGTAGCAATATTGAAAATAATAACTCTTATCCACTAAGAGCCAGGGAGTGTTCTGAGCACTTCTCAATTATTAATTCTCATTCTCAAAATAGTACTACAGGGTAACCATAGTGATGCTAATTTTACAGTGTAGGAAACCAAAGCTCAAGGGAAGTGAGACACATTGCTTAAGATCCAAACTGTAAATGGCAGAACCGAGAATCAAAACCAGATATAGCCAACTCAAAATCCTGTGTTTGCTCCTTCCGCGCCCCCACCCCCCACCCCCGGCTCTGTGACTCCAGAACCTTAACAAAATGGCTCATGATAAAAATGAATGTTAAGTTGTTCATAGGTAAAACTTAGCATGAGGTATTAGAATCATAGCAGACATACTTGATGGAAAAAAATGAGAATTAACATGGAATGTATTTTCCAGGTATCATAAATTTGGAACATTCATGTGCATTAATAACCAGGTCTAAACTGGACGGAAAATATGCTTTTGAAAAACTCCCAAAGTGAATCTGGAACCAAGTTAACTAGAACATAATAATAGCTAGAAGAGAATGTTGTTCTCCCATTGTTAAATGGACTCATATTTAAATAGTAATTTCTCAATAAGAATGGTGGTGTATTTTCTTCAGGGAGAGATGAAAGAATGTCTATTCATCCATAAGACAGCACTGATGGCAGCCCGAAGAAACGATTCCAGCCAAGTCAGTGACTTTACTGGGTCACTCAAGGACAGCTGCAGCACAGAAATCTCATGTCACCCTGTGCTCTGGGAGCTGCCTGTACAACTCCCGGGCCGATCAGCCCTCTGGAGAGTCTGCTCCCCAGCTGCTGTTATCCACGTTTTTTGAGCTCTCTGAGCTTATGGGTTGCATGGGTTTTTCTTGTCCCTTCAGGAAAGCATGTTTCCATGTGAAGGAAATGTTGACGCAGCAAATAGACTGCTTTCCCTGGAACTATGTAACACACGGACGCAGAGTTTTTACGTAGGCCCAGACCTTCCTTAGCCCCCTTATGCTTGGATGAAGAAACCCGGGTACCGGAAGCTCAGCAGTGGCCGAACAAACCGAGACAGCGGCTCTAAGTCTCTCACATCAGCGAAGACGGAAAGATGTGGGTCCTCACAGGTGCGTGCAAAGTTAATTCTAGAAAAGTGAGAGACTGAGGAAAAGTGAGAAACGGAAGAAAAAAATGAAAATCCTGAGAGTGGAAGGATTTTCCAAGAGAGGAAAATGCCATCCAATTTCCTGGTCTGGGGTGTGCCAAAAACTGGACAAAGGCTAAGGTCATTGCTATGAAATTGGTTAGCTCTCTGGGGCCGAGGCAGCGGAGGGCTCGCACCCCTGTGTATAGCACCCCGATCATGCTCTGTGCATACACTGCCTACCCAATAAGACCTGCTTGGAGCTACTCTCTGTCCATCTCCGCCACTTGCGTTGTCAGCGGTTGACCATGGCTACCTGCTAGCTGTTACTCACGGCTGCTGTTGCTATGTCTGACCTTGCAGGTGTCTGAAGAGCTTACTTACACTGAGCTCTCCTGGTTCTCACCGCTGTCACGAAGTAGATACAATTATTCTCAGTTAACTCGTTGTCTATTGGGTATTCTGGGGGGTCTCTCTTGCTTGTTAGAAGCCATCGTTAGTCATAATGGAGTCTACTGTTAACTGACTGTATTAGAAGCAAGCATATATAAAAAGCAATAGTACCTAGCATGTTTCTCAAGGACTCCGAAGAGGCCAGCCAGCCTGCCATCACTGGCCTTACTTCACAGAGCTTCTATCTATCCTGTCTGCTTGGCTGTCTCCTACTGAGCAAGATCCTCTGCTTCTCACCCCTAGTGGTTCTGATCCCACTGTTGAGCTCCTAACATTGCTTTTAGCCCCTCATTCTGCTCTCTGTAACATGGGAGCCATTTGAAGTTTTCACCATGAGCCCTGCTCCTCTATTGTCTACTGTAGCTAGCTCCTGCCTCAGTGTCCCCAGCAGTGAGAATAAACAAAAGTAAATCCTACTCTAAAAACCATGTGCCTCTAACAAATCTCTGACTTCCTTTGGTCTGACTTATCCTTTCTGCTCAACTTTCAACTCTGCTTCAGGCCCACCACATTCTCTCCCTAAGTCTTTACCCTAGCCTCCTCTTCCCATGACTTTCTTTTCTTGACCTGACCATTTACATGACCTTAAGATCTTGACCTGGTCATGTACATGACCTTAAGGTCACTTGAATTATTATTTTTCAATTTCTCTCATACACCAGTTATCCTCTAACGTATAATTTAGCATCTTGTGAATCTCAATAAACATGCTTACGGTTTAGTTACTGGAAGCCCCCAACATTCTTTTTCCTAGAACAGCAGCCAAAGTGTCTTCGCATCTACTAAGTAAAAAAAAAAAAACCTCTATTCCTAGAGTCCTCATAAAGAAGGAATTTAACTTTTTCCTAGGAAAACACTTATTGACATTAAAAGCCCTTATCCACTGGACCAAGTGCAATTTGGATTCAACACACTGAAGAGCTTTGCTAATGATTTGGCTTGATGGACACAGTCTTTGCTGAAGGCCATGATTATGTTACATGATATCTTAAGAGCTATTTTCTATTTCAAGAATTACTCAGTGTTCCACTGCTTTAAACAGAGCAAAACAAAAGGTGTTTTTATTTTGCCTGCAACAAAAACACAATTCACAATGCTTCTCCGGCTGCAGCGTTTCCCTAACTTAACGATGAGTCTTGATAAAACAGAAAGAGTATCCCCAGAAAAGACAATTTTGCTTTTGGTAGGTACCTTTGAGGATCAACAGGACATTATCTGAAGACTTATAAACACGAACACTTTTTAGAATAGGGTAGCTCTAAAAGTGTTATTTCCTTTCATTTTCTTCTCTTTGAGAAATAAAACCTTAGCTCCATATATCAAAAGATGCTTGAAAACTTATACTCTGTTTTATCCATCTCAGTGTCACTACAAACTAAAGTGGTGTTTTTTACGTACCAAATGCCAAATAAAATCTCACTAGATGTCTGGGTAAATAACTGTTTGTTACCACTAGCCTAAGCAGGCAAATCCGGGGCCTCAGATTAATCTAAAAGTGTAGAGGAAGCCTTTCCTATAAACAGGAGATGGTGACAAATTCATGGCAGTTTGTTGCAAAAGCTATCAGATGTTTCCTGTCTTTTCTTTGTAATAACGAGGAGTGCTGAGATCTATTTGTCCATACACTAGATAGCTCTCCTCAGAAATCAAAAAGATCAGGTGAGGGTTTTCTGATTAGGATTAATTCTGTCCCATTAGCTATTTGGAAAATGAAGAAAGTTCATTTATTTAAATACCTGCAGCTGCAGAGATAGCTCAGCAGTTAAAAGCACTTGTTACACAGTCATGAAAACTAGAATTTGGATATCAGCACCCACATGATGAACTGGGCATTTGCACAAATTCCTGTAGACCTCAGTGAAGACTGTGTTAGAGATGGGGCATTGCTGGGCCTTGTTAGCTTCAAGTACACCTGAGATGGCATAAACCTTAGGCTCTGGGAGAGACCCTGCCTCAAAGGAATGGGAGAAGAGTGATAGAGGAGGACACCCATACCCTTTTCTGACATCTATATGATAAGCAAGTGAACCTGTGCACACATGCACACCTAATCACACACACACACACACACACACACACACACACACACACACACACACATACACACACTCACAAGTTGTTTGCCCTTTTATTTATTAAATATCTACATGGAAGATCAGTAATATGAATGTTGTAACACTTTATAGAGCATGAATGAAGTCAAACTCTCTGATTTGTGGGACCAAGTGTCTGCTGTGTTGAGAAAATATTTCATCGTATGAGTTAGCTTTTGTGCTTTCTCTAGAGCAACAACTCGGCCTCTGAATTAGGAGCCTTTACACGACAATGTTCCTGACAACACCAGCTAAAAGAGAAAGGGAATGTGCTGGCTTATGGGTATCAGAGGCACCTGTCCATGGTGGGCTGGCTTCAGTCCCATTAGATCATGATGGCAGAAGCTGCTCATGGCACAGTAGCCTAGAAGTAAAGATGAAGGGAAGGGGGCCAAGGTCAAGATCCATTCTTCACAAGCATGTTCTCAGCTACTGTTTTCTCCAACGAGGCCCTGTCTTCCAGGTCTTACCCCTTCCCAATCATCTAGTCAGTAAACACCGAATTCATTGGTAGATTAAACCATCAGTTAACCAGAGTCCTGGTGATCTAACATTGTCGGTAACTCCCCTAGAGATACACATAGACATAATTTACTAATCCCAAGATTAAACATACCAGCCTACAAACTGCTCCTATAAAATCCAGGGGAGCGGGGGTGGGGGAAACCTGTTCCAAAGAAAATAAAAATGGTGAATTAATACATCTTAAATGATCAGTGTTAGATCTCATAATTTATTATCTGTACTTAGACGCTCTATTCTTAGCCATCTGAATGTGGGAGACAAGGGCGGTGTCACCGTCAGCCAGAACTACTGACTCCTTTTGTTACTTGAGGCAATTATCACTGTACGTTTCCCTTCCCCAAGCAGAATTTATTTAGGTCTGCATCAAACACTTCAGTTGCACATATATTGTGTTCATGACTGCTCTCAAGGAGAAAACAAAAACATTTAAACTCGGGCTCTCACCTCGGAAGGATTGCCATTGAGTAATTAAGAGTATAATCTTTGCTTTGTCCTTTTCAGACTGAGTGTTCAGTGCAGCAGCTACTGTGTTCAAAGCTCATCACAGAGCAAGTAGGGATTTAGAAAATGTGTAGGGGTGAGATTGGGAGGGGAGCATTTTTGCTCACAATGTAACCTCTTGCCCATCAATGTAGAGTTTGAAATCCAGCGACACTCGCTTGTGCATTCTTACTTGGTCAGTCACTCAAGGGGAGACCAAAGGCCACTAAGTGTTGATGAGTAAGGTTTCATTCCTTTCAGTTTATCAAGTATTGGTTAAATATTACTTATTCACCCTTTTTCCTAATATGTAGCTCATTCAATGAGTTCTCAGTTCATTCATTGGTTTCAAATATAAAGGTGTTCCATGTGTTCAAACACTGAGTATAGTTAACACTCTAGTACATATTAGTTTATAACAAATAAAATAAAAGCGCCTAGTTCTTATATGCATGAGAAGATACATCTTTCCTTTCTGTACTTTGCTTTTGAAAGTTGACAATTATTTTCTTGTGTACATAATTAATATATACAACTTGATGAGTGTGGAAACTAGTATCTACCCATGAAACCAAACCTACCTTTTCTGGACTTTTTTTAAAAATTTTTTTGCTGTTTTATCTGTTTTTTTTTTTAATGAGATAAAAGCATTTAGCACAATAACTACTTTATCACCAAATTATTTTGTTTATTCTTTGACACTTTCATACAAGCATATAGTATCCTGATCACATACATCCCCCATTATACTCCCTTATCCCCTCTGGCTGATACTGAATTCTTTCTTCTTATCAACTGTTTTCCTTCTTCTAGGTCTGTAGTATTGTGTAACCCACTCAGTTTACATAGGGTTAATTTCAGGAGTGTGTGTGTGTGTGTGTGTGTGTGTGTGTGTGTGTGTGTGTGTGTGTGTGTTGGGGGGGTTTATTTAGTTAAGCACAGACAACTAACCAGTTGCTATATCATTGGAGAAATCATGCCCCCCCCCCCATACTTGATAGCCTCTAGCTACCAACAGGTCTTCCGGCAGGGGCTGGGCCTCCAAGCTCATCCTGTATTCACTGCAGACTATTTAAGGGCCTGATCTCATCCAGGTCACATGCAGGTAACCAGTGCTACAGTGACTTCGTCATTGCCAAGGCTGTGTCGTGCCTAAGAACAGACTCAGCATGTTTCCTCATCATCTGCCTCTGGCATCCTTTCGGCCCCTTTTCTGAAATGTTTCTTAAGCCTCAAAGGGTTTAATATACATGTCCTATATTGGGCTGAACATTTGACAGTCATTTACTCTCAGCATTTTTTTTTTTTTAACCAATTATGGATCTTTGCTTCTGCCCAATGCAGAAGGAAGCTTCTCTGACCAAAGCTGAGAGCAGAACTTATCTGTGGATATAAATGTAAGTATTTAGTACAAATTTGGACGACTCATCTACTTTTGCAAAATGACAATAATAGAGTCTCGGATTTTAGTGTATGTTGCTATAGTAACTATGCTACGCAGTAGGTCTCCAGGACTCACGTTTGTGCAACTGAACTTTGTTCCTTTGGATTACTACTTCTTTGCTCCCCTCTCTCCACATTTCTTTTATACAATACCCTACCCAAGTTCCTGTCTGTAGGTTTAATGGGAAATAAAGTGGGGACAAAAACAGGAGCAAAATTTGCTAAGCTTTGATTATGTGTCTAAGACTGTTTGGTTACATTAATTACTGAATCCTTTCAAAAATTCATTGACCCAAACAACACAATAATTTATTGTTATATAGTTTTATCATTAAAGTTAAGTCCTCTGAAGTTAAATATACCATCTCAAAAAACTTACTGGTGAGAGACAAAAACATATGAACAAATATTTCCTGTTGGAGAAGTGTGAGCAGATGTAACATTGAAAAGTCAAGATCAAAAGTGTCTAAGTGAAAACAGTGTGAAGGAAAAGTAAAACTGTAATAATTCATGCTTATCTTATTTAGGTGTTTCAGCAAGTATTATCACCACTAATACAGAAGAAACTATGTAGGTAAAGGAGAGGAAAGATAACCAATGGAATCATTCTACACGGGGTGATCTTGTACCTTGTAGCAATGAAGTACAGATGACAAGTTGGTGGTTGGTGGTGGGGTAGTGTTAGGGGAAGGGCTTTGCAGCAAGGCAGGCATGGAAATATCACTCATCTTTAACAAGTAGTACATTCTATGAACATACACAATCTCAACTACAGAGTGTGCTGAATAAGGAGCAAGCAAGATTAAACTCTAGGTAACTTCGTGTTTAAAAAGCAGGGAGAAAAGAATCCAACCAAAGAGATTGCACAAATCAAGAGAATAACAACAGAGTTGAGCCATGGAGTCCTGCAGGAGATTTATGCTAGAAACAGCCACTTGATGGCTGAACTGTTAATACCCTCATCGTTAATGATTGCAGTGTGGTAAATGGTGATCCTAGTTAGAAGGAGAAACTCCGTGGTGGCTCAGTCTGCCATTCTGCCCTGACCTGCTACTCACAATTTCCTGAGGCTAGGCTGCAGCCCTCAAGCCCCTTGCACAAGTGTAAACCACTAACGTTTTCCAACCCCCTTTTGATTGGTTGACCCACAGCCTGTCGGAACCATGAAACCACAGAACTCCATGAGAGACTGAAGGTGTGCCATCATGGAAAGTACCCAACTGCTTCTCCCCATATTACATTATGATTGGATGGGACTCGGGAGCTTTCTCTGCGGTTTTCCCCTTTAAAACTTGCTGTTGCCCATGGCTCGGAAACGCGGTCTGTAGCCCGAACCCTGTCGCCTCCCTGATATCAGGTTTTTTTTTCTAAATAAATTCACAGTTTGCTCAAACCCGGTCTTTTCATGGTGAATTATTCCCAGATTCTCGGACCCTAACAGTGAATACAAAGATGAAAGAGTTTGTCTTCTTGCTCTGTTCTTCCACAGTGAACTCTTGATGGATTAGAACAATGTTGGAATTATGTTTGTAATGTTTTCCCTCCTCTCAGTAATTTCTACCACACACCTCTGCTCATCTCTACCCAACCATCTATACTATTTCAGTATAATAGGGATTATTACTTCTTTGTTTCACTAAATTTTTCTTGTGTTTGGGGAACCACATATTATGACATGTATTGTGGCTTTACCTCTCATTGCAGAGCCTAAAAATAAGGGATATTCTTTCCTTGTGCTTGTGAGTCCCACATCTCTGCAATCTGCATTTCAACATGCAAAGGGCTGAATACAGAATCATCACTTTTTGAGCTTTTATGTAGGGAAAATCATATTGTCCTTCCCTAATGCAGCTAACTCTAAAGCAGAAAAACTCAAATCTCCCTGAGACTTTGGTATAATTTTTATGCTGATCTTATTACATAGGTAGAGTAAAGGAATAAACCTTATAAGCACGATACAGATATAGACATGCAAGAGTTGTATTTTTACATAAATGCATATGTAAAGAATTGTTTTACACTTTAATAAGCAATTGTTTTGTTTGATTAGAAATGTCTATAGCTTTAGGGGAAAACATAATAACACATTAAACATTTTTTAAAAACGTGTCATATGCAGATTTTCATGACCATTCTATTTATAATTGCTGAAAATTGTAGTGAAAGCTAATATCTATCAATAGAGAAATAAATATAGACACACAATGCAACCCTGCTCAGAAAGAAAAGTATAAGCTGTCAGTGCATTGAAAATATGATTTGATCTTCAAATAATGATTCTAAGGGAAAGAAGACAGAGAAAGGTATATATGTTATGCTTTTCTGATTCCATTTTATAGTATCCTAGAAAATGCACACTAATGGTTACTGACCAAGAGCAGATCAGTTTCCATGGGAATGGGGTTTCTGAATAGGTAAGTTGACTTGGACAGGGATGCAAGTGAAATATTGCCAGGGGGAGTGAAAAAATTGTGGCTGTGACTGACGTACTTGATATCTAGATTTCGATGATGGTCTTGCAAAAGCAATGTGCCAAAGCATTATACTGTATTCTTAAACACATTGTTTATCTATGCTTTACTTATTATGTAAGGTACAACTTGGAAAATCTGTTATAAACATAGACTCATATGATTTTCCAAGAAAGAAAAGATACCACAAACCTCAGAGACCAAATCCCTGCAGCCAGATGGCTTTATGCTTTTTTTCCTAAACTATTTTGTTCTAATATCCCTGTCCCTCCAAACACATGTTATGGCTTTAGGAAAAACATCTGTATCCAGCCTAAACATTTATGCCTAAAAGCATCTCTGAAAGCCTTGTAAACACCTTTTCTCTGGAAATGTATATGAAAACACAGGAGAGGAAACAGAAATTCCACCTTGATTGACTCATCTGTTCTCAAAGCCAAGTCTTAATGGTGGTTTGGCCACATGGCATGTGGCTAAGCAGAGCAGACCAAGATGGAGCCAAATTGCTTAAATTTGAAACTAAGCACTGCCATGTAGCAGTGATGTGGCCTTGAGAAACTGGTCCTTAGATTGGTGATGACAGAACCATCTCATAGGCGTTTTGGATAACAAAATGAATACATGTCAGTCATGCCCAGCCCCACTGTGGTAGACACTAAACTGGATATAAGAAGTAAAATATTGTAAAGAGATCTATTTTAATCAAAAACAAATGCTAGTGGGGATAATGAAAGGAAAGTGTATGCAGAAAAGTTGATATAAAATGAGATGTAAAAACGTGTATAGTTGGAAGTCCTTATAATAATCAAACATTTGACAACCTCAGACCTGCCCTGATTTTTGTAGATTTAGGCTTATCTTCTGGGAAAACAAAACATAAGAAGCTCTGGCAGCAGGCATATTTGGCTGAACATAGTCAGTGATGAGCATTTATACCTAAATAAGAGGACCAAGTAAAAGCTGCTCGTTAAACAATGGCTGCTTTCACTGGCTGGAGTACCAGCCTCCAGCAGCGCAGGGCTCAAAGGGGATCCACAGAGTTGGCGCATACTATGACTTTTTTATCTGAGAGGGTTAAGGGAAAACACACTCACACACTCTCTTGATGATCTCCTTCTTTATTCTTCTGTATTCTCCATTCTGTGTCCTATATTCTCTTTCTTATCTCCCTCCAGAAATGTGCCTCTGTCTCTCTTGATGTTTTCTTTCTAACTCATTTTAACTCTATCTTTATTCTTTCACTTATAGCTTATGTACCCCAGCAAAAATCTTTCAGGTAATATAAAAATTACAATGTGATTACAATCTGTTTTACAAGTGAATGATTACAATAAATACAAGTTAAAAACAGCATGTTCTCCATATCCCTTACATGATTAAACATTTTACATATTACAGGTGAAAAACAAATTATCATACATTCATACCGAAGCAACTTGTTACAGATTAATAGAGTGTAAGTAAGCAAGGTATTCTTTTACCAGCAGGCTTCATTCTGCAGGTACAAAGAAAGGACCAATCACTTTATTACTTATCTCAAAAGGTAATCTTATAAGAAATCTTAAAAGAATCACAAATCTAAACTTTTATATATGAAAAAGAATCAATCAGCTCTACTTTAAATCTGTAGGGTACATACCCACCCATCAATAGATTTTTATATCAAGAGATTGAGGGCATAAATAGGTATAAGAAATTAATCATCACCTTTGGTCATCAACCAATCCTAGCAAGAAAAGCATGTCAGCTAATGATAATTGGGATGCTCTGTTCTTGTTCCCTGACCTTAACAAGTTCCTCATTCAACTATGTGCCTTTCTAAAACTTTATATTGTCTTCTTGGGTTTTTCACCTCAAAATTATTTGACAAAGACATCTTAGTCTAACTATAAGTTATTTTCAAAGCTTTGTTTCAGCTATGATGCACTTGGATCCTTCTTCATCTGCTCTGGGTACTACCCAGACAGTCAAGCTCACCCAGCCTAGGTCAGAGAGACAGAATATATTCCTTCTCCAGAAAAAGTGGTGTTGACTCAAATGTTAGTACATTTAGTGGTAGCCCCAAAGAGAAACCCACTGTCCACACAGAGTATCTAAAGCTGCTAATTTTACATGTCAACTTGAATGGCATTTGGCAAGCATTGTATGTCTAGGAGGATGATCCTGAAGGAGTTGTTGGAATGAGTGATGGAGATTTATCTCAATGTGGGCAGATACTACTAGATTGACTGGGGTTCATATAAAACAAAAAAGAGAGGAAAGGTCTCTCCTCTCAGAGCTGGGACATCCTTTTCTGAATATCAGAACTTTGTATTCCACAAATTTCGGACAGTAGAATTTGGAAGAACAGATTTCAATTAGCTTCCCTAATTCTGAAACTTTAAGACTAGGTCTGACCTATGGTATCAGTTTCCTTTGTAAAGCCTGCTGTGAGACCTATCAGCCTTCATGATCATGCAAAACAGCTCACTTAACAAATCATACGTTTGTCTGTCTACTCATTTGTCGCTCTAGCCTCGCTTCTTACAGACTTCCTTTCTCTTTGAGAAACTGGAGCTTCAAACAACTTTCCAGCATCTTTATCGGCCTTAAATAAGAACGGATATTCAAATATTGATAGCCATTTGAGGAAAGCCTCCATGGTAAAGGAGAAAGCAAATCAGACAGCTAAAAAGAAACTAGATAGAATGAAAAAAAAAAAACAGAACAAAATCCTTTCAAAATACCACATTCCTTTAATAGGAGCAGGATGCCTCTGCAAACAGAACAATCAGACAGGATAGCTATTTGAAATTAAAAATTTAATTGCTGGCCGGGCGGTGGTGGCGCACGCCTTTAATCCCAGCACTTGGGAGGCAGAGCCAGGCGGATCTCTGTGAGTTCGAGGCCAGCCTGGGCTACCAAGTGAGTTCCAGGAGAGGCGCAAAGCTACACAGAGAAACCCTGTCTCGAAAAACCAAAAAAAAAAAAAAAAAAGAAAAAAAATTTAATTGCTGCCTTAGGCCAGGTACCTGGATGCAAAGCCTGATGGAAAATTCTTGTTTAAGCCGTGGATTGACAGAGGGTATTCAAGTATTCAGGATAGTAGAATACCTGAGGTAAGGCAGGGCCAGAAACCTCTGAAAGACTCAGGTCTCAGGAAGAGGTATCTTCCAATCTGGCTCCACTGGGAAAGACAGGGTAGTATACATTGCACCATTGCATGAACCTCTGGTTAAATTAAGGGTTTAAACATTTAACACCATAACTATCTTAATTCTAAGCCTCCTTGGGTGGGCACCTAGCTACTGAAGAGAGGTAGCTTATAGTGGAACACAACAATTCTATGGAGAAGGGAATACTGGTATATCTGAGCTCCCACCCCCAGCCCGGGCTGCTCATGAATGGGTTACCTGCACGCCACCTTCTCATCCATTTTCTCCATTCAATTTTTGTCCTCTCCTAACAGCTCTTCATAGTCAAATTTTCCTTCTTGCTCAAGGAAAACATTATACAAATAATGAGCTTTTGAAATACTGTGAGTCATTTTGGCTAATTTAGCTGTTGAAAACTTTAAATAAATAATAGCAAGAATTGCTTGCACTAAGTCTCAGAGTCCTCCGATAAATATATGCCAACTCTTTGGCTAGCACCTGGCATCTGTCTCCTTCCACTTCTATTTTTATGTTTGGGTTATATAACTGAGGAACTTTCATGTAAACTTTCTTCCACTTTCATTGTATTAATAGTTGTGCTATAAAAATGATGAGAGGAGAATTATCAAAGAAATTACACAAGAAAAAAATTCCAGCCGTGAAAGGCATATATAACTCCAGACTAAAAGTGCCCACTGAGTGCTGAGGGACGTGAATAAAAACAGAGCCACAGAAAGGCACATCATGAAATCTTAGAACACTGGGGAAAAGAAAGATGCCAATCGTTTCAGGTAGAAACCCAGGGCTATTTCTGTAAGCTTTTTGACACTGTTTGACTTAAACCAGAAGTCATAACAGCTATAATACAATACACACATTTCCGAGCAATCTTACATTCCACAAAATTAATCACTAAAAATCATAGTGCCTATAAGGAAAAATAGCTCCAAGGAAGACTCCTAAAACCTAGAAATATTTCTGTTTTCCATCTTTGGTTATATAATTTGTTAATTAAAGTACTAAAATCCCCATAACAATTCTAAGATAAATCAACACAGATTTTTTTATTCAAAGCTGGTATGGGACAATAGAACAGTAAGGCATGTAATTAACAGGAGGTCCAGCTAGGAGTAAAATCCAGAATGTCTATTCTGTCGTTATGCCACACCAAAGTCATGAAAGAGGTGGTGTGATGTGTCATACAAAGTCACAAAATTTGGGTGGAAAGTGATTCCTACACCCTTAGTCATATTCTCCAGTCCAGTGAGAACTCGGCATCTGGAAGATCTATGAGCACTTCCTGTGATTGACATCAGACACACACACACACACACACACACACACACACACAGGCATGCACACGAGCACACTTTTAAATAGGGAATTCTAATCATGCTCTCTTCATCTATCTAAAGTTTTAAACAGGAAATTCTAAGTAGCCCATGACTTGCCAGTACGGGAGAGATGAAAGGAACCAAGCCTGGGTTGGAGCTGAAGACTGCTTATGAACTAGTTCTGTTTTCCTTCTCTCTCAATAGTTATTAACAGCTTTGCTCCCTTCTACCCACAGAAGTTTTTTATTTGTTTGGGTTTTAAGACAAGGTCTTATTATATCGCTCAGGCTGGCCTCCATCTTTAGAGCCTCCGGCTTCAGACTCCAGTTGTGGGGATTACAGGTGTGTGTCACCATACCTGGCTCAGGTGTTTCTCACAGATGTTAGTGGAGGTGGGAGCAGATGGAGTAGGTGATAGGTGGGACATCCTCTGGATAAATCTGAGAGCTCATGCATATGTTTGTGGAGGTGGGGGCAGGTGGGGCAGGTGGGACAGGTGGGGCAGGTGGGGCAGGTGGGGGCAGGTGGGGCAGGTGGGGACAGGTGGGGCAGGTGGGGCAGGTGGGGCAGGTGGGGCAGGTGGGGCAGGTGGGGCAGGTGGGGCAGGTGGGGCAGGGGACAGGAGGAACACCTTTGGATAAATCTGAGAGCTCATATAAACGCTAGTGAGTGCAGGCAGATGGAGTAGGTTAGGAGGTTAGATTTATCTCTGGATAAATCTGAGGGCTCATACAAGCTCAGGAGAGCAAAGTGTCAGTACAGCAGAGTCCTACAACTCTGGTTGTATTATTTCCAGGGACGCCCAGTCCTGGAAACTTTACTTAATGTGAACTGTCCCATAGGTGTGGTGTGATATGTGGATTTCCCTGGAAATCTTCAAGATAACATTCCTTCCAACAGCAAATTCTCATTAAAAACAAACAAACAAAAAACAAAAAAAAACAAACAAATACCACTGACAGCTCCTGAAAGGTGAGCATGCAAGAAAGCTGGGATGCAGCCGGCCCAGGAACCGTTAGCATCCATGGTAGTTTCTCCTGCCAACGTGGTGCAAGCTGAAGTACCATTGAAACAAGTCTCTGGGTGTGTCTTTCAGGGTGTCTCTGGACTGGCTGGGTTAATTGAAGTGAAAAGACACACCCTAAATGTGGACAGCATCATCCCATGGACTGGGTCCTAAGACTGAGTCAAGAGAAGAAAGAGAACTGAGCAGAGGCATTCATCAGTCTCATTACGGCAGTGGACTCGCTTTGACCCCAATCACCCCCTGTTCTAGCCATAACTCCCCTGCCATGGTAGACGATGCACCCTGGAACTGCAAGTGAAGATGAACCCTTCCTTCCCAGGTTGTCTTTGTTGAGTATTTTTGTTGCAGCAACGAGACAAATGGCCAACATGTCTTCTCAATGGTAGAAAACAGTGCTCTGGAATTAAAGCATAGATGTCCCCAAACTTGTGAATTCATTTCTATTTCTCCTCAGGGGCAAGATGCACTCTACCCACTCTCATGCTTTATGCAATCTTCACCATCTACTACAAAAAGTTTTTTCACTCGGGTGAAAGACGTGATGGAAAACAAAGAAACTGAAGGAAAAGAATAAGACAGCAAAGAGAGGTAATGGTGACTCTCTAACATTCCCTTGATCAAAACTGCAAAAACAAACTGCAGCCCTCTCTGACTGTACCCTAAAACAGCAGAGGACAAAGATAACATCTCCACTTTGCATCAGGTGTTCAACCTTACCATAGACCATGACTTGATTTTCTTTCCTTTTCTTATTCGTAAAAACTCTCCCGGGTAAGGAAAAGACCTAAAGAGGTTCAGACAGCCTCAATTCCGATTTTCAGATGAGTGATCCCGAGTCCTAGTGCATACCTGTTCTTTTCTAAGCCTGTTGATTTTATTATGTTATAAAATGCTAAGTCATGTTTATTCCATTTTGCTTTTTGTATTTTTTGACACTATCTAGTTTTCGGCTTACATATATGCTTAAGGTTTTATGATAACAATGCCTGTGTGTGAGAGTGAGTTTATTTATGTGAGTGTGTATATGGATTTGAGAGAAAGTGTGTGTTTGTGTGAGGGAGTGTGTATGTGAGGGTGTGTGTATGTGTGTGTGTGTGTGTGTGTGTGTGTGTGTGTGTGTGTGTGTGTTATCCTAACAATGGTTATCAAGTAGTAAGTCCATTGCAGCCATTTTCCTGAGTAATCTTAGCTTTTTTAACAGCCACCTCCTGCTAGGTTCAGTGACAGCTTTCCCTGATATTTAATGACAATTTCTTTTAATTTAACATTTTTAATGAAAAATAATGTAGGAGTTAAAATTGAGGGACAAGTACATTGGCACCATAATTGGCTTCAAACCTACCAATTAAACATTATATGAATTAAAGTTTTATGTGATTTTAATTGTACCTTCAATAAGTGAAGAGTACAGCTTGTCTGTTAAATATACAATGAATTATTTAACCACTAGATTTAGCCCTGAATTTTCATAGATTTTAATTACCTGCAGAAACAGCAGAAAAATAACAAAGGAAGAGTGTGAGCCAAATATGGTCAATAAGATCTTTTGTCTCTGCCTCTCTTCAAAAGGAGAAAACATCCATTCACGTGACAATACTTGTATAATTTCAAAGTAATTAAGGTTATAATTAGTGCTGATCCCAGCGTAGACATTATCAAGCTTCCCTAAAGCATAACTGGAGGTTTAAGTTCAAGGATGTAGGCTGAAATGCAGAAACAGGATCTAGTTGTCTATCATTTCAAAATATTTCCATCGAGTTGGTCTAAATCTGACTGAAACAGAGAAAGTAGGTTGCCTAGTTTTCATGTCCCTAAATAAAAGTCCCTGGAATGCATCCCAGTCCTCATGGTAGTCTACTTAGTAAAGAGTCATAACAAAAAGAGAGGACCTTCCCATTGCCTCTCCCAGGCCTGGGAAGAACAAAGATGTTCATAATTAATCATCAGACATGCTTCCCACTTCCTGAACAACTCATGTGTGAGGTACCAAGTTAGGTGCCACCAGCCTACATGGAAATATGAACTAGATGTAAATTGGGCTTGTTGAGAATGGAGACCACTGGGGCAATTCTCTCCTCACCAGATCCTTACCTCATCTACTTCACATAAAGGGCATCATCCCTGAGATCAGGAGGCACTCTGGGAGAAAAAACTAAAAGAGAATTTTGCCCTTGTAAGGTGAGTCAAGAGTCTTTGCTTTAAATCCTAGGTGTTACTCTTTGGTGTGATTTTCATTTCTCTCTGCGTGGAAAAGAGACCCTGTAATTCTTTAGAAAAGCCTGGCAGCTGCAGATTTATTACAAAACCACAGTGAATCCATATCCACTGTCATTAAAGCATTCTGTGAAATGATTCAGTGGTGAGTCTTGAAAGAAAAGGGGAAAAATATTGGCAGAAAGGGAGTTATGATGATATGTGATTTGGTGATCCCAAATTGTTAAACTGCATAATAAGAATACAAAAGTCCCCTTGATAAACTCAATTCCCTGGATCTCCTGCTGGCTGCATTCGTTATATCAGCTGGGAACGTTGCCTTAATGACATCTGCAAGGCTCAATACTCTGTAGACTCCACACTGTGTCTGCAGGATCATAAATACCTTGCTAGAATCAAAGCTTTCAGAAATCAGGGAAGGTGTCAACTGGACCTGGTGCTGATGAGGCATATAGAAACATGAGCAGAGGCCCAACTTGTCCCATCATTTCTCAATTTTCTGTCTGCCTTCCAGGGTTGTAATAGTTGATTAGAAATGGAATAAGAAATCCAGGGCAGCGACTGATCAGGCCTTGCTTAATGAGGCTGGTGAACCTCTGGCTCAGAGAAGTCCCTGTAGACTTAGAACCCACATCCACTTTTTTTTTGCTGCAATGGTTTATTCCATCACCCCCCTTCTTCCACTGGGTCCTTTCTACCCTGATGTTTGATGAGTCTCTGAGTTAGTTGACCTCCATGCTCTGCCTTTTCTTCTCCCATTAGCTTCCTCAAACAGGCTCATTTTCCTTTTCCCCTTGGATCTGATGCAGTACTAACCCTTTGTGTTTTTAAAAATGATCACCTTCCCATCATTCCTGTGTCATTCTGTGTCCTTTTTTCCTTAGTTTTGAGCAGAGTTTCGGAAAACTATTCATCATTTTGAAGATGCACCCTACTGTGCCTGCCTTACTTAGAGTCACTCTCTATATGTTTACCCCTATCTATCTCAGTGCATCTTCCCCTCCAAATTAGAGGTCAGAAAACTATGGCCTTCCAACCAGTCTTACCCTTAACAAAATCTGACACATCATACACATGCATGACCACACTCATGTTTATACTTTATCCGTCCCATTCATTTTACTGCAGAATTGAGTACTTGCACAGAGATAATATATTCCTTAACAGAAAAAAAGGTATTTCTGCTTTACATTAAAAGATTTTCAAATATAAGTCAGTTGGTAGGGACCTGTTATCCTAATTACTCAAGAGACTAAGGAAGAAGAACCATAAATGCAAGACCTGACTGGGCTATAGAATGAGTTCAAAGCCAAATTGAGCAATTGAGCCAGACCCTATCTTGAAGTAAAAAGTAAAGAAAGGGGCATAGGATGTGGAGCTCAGTGGTAGAGTCTTTGTCCAGCATGTGTGAGACCCTAAGTGCTACCCTAACACCTCAAATTGAAAAGAGAAAGCACCCTTAAAATAAAGAAAGGAACAAACAAAAACAAAGCAAAGCAAAACATTAGCTTTTGGTCTTGGCCATTGTGCTGTGACCTACTTTTCTTTCTCAACTATCACAAGGTTGGGAAACGCAGCCAAGAACAACCAAACTAGAAACCCCAATTGGTTTCATTTTACTGTGTGGTAGTTGGGCCTACACTCTTAGAATTGTCAACTAACTAAAGAGCCCATATTGTTTCCAAACATATTACTGTCTTAGTGTTTTGTTGCTATGAAGAGACACCATGATCACAACAACTCTTATAAAAGAAAGCATTTAATTGGAGCTGGCTTACAGTCTCCGAGGTTTAGTCCATTATCATCATGGTGAAGAGTATGATGGCACACAGGCAGACATGGTGCTAGAGAAGTAACAGAGTTGTATAAGAAGATCCGTAGGCAGCAGGAAAAGAGAGCCACAGGGTCTGGTTTGGGATTTTCAAACCTCAAGGCCCACCCTCAGTGATACACTTCCTCCAACAAGGCCACACCTACCACAACAAGGCTACACTACCTACACCTCAGACAGTGCCAGTCCCTGATAACTAAGCATTCAAATATATGAGCCTACGAAGGTCATACTTATCTGCTGTGGAATATCCTGTATGCTGTAAATATATGTTGTTCTGATTGATTGATCAATAAAATGCTGATTGGCGAGCAGCCAGGCAGGAAGTATAAGATAGGTAGGACAAAGAGAGAGGAGAATGCTGGGTAGAAGAAGCCTGAGGCAAAGAGACGCTGCCAGCCGCCATGAGGGGAAGCATGATGTAAGATATCGGTAAGCCACAAGCAAGGTATAGATTAACAGAAATGGGTTGAGTTTAAGAGTAAGAGCTAGACAGTGGTAGGCCTGAGCTAATGGCTGAGGAGTTTAATTAATATGAGCTTCTGAGTGATTATTTGAGTCCGAGTGGCTGCCAGCCCAGACAGGACTCAAGATAATTCCAGCTACACTTATCCAAACAAGCACAAGTGCTGCTTCTGTTTCTACCCCGTCATAAAATCAAAAGTCATGTGCTGTGGGATGTTCTGTATGGCAAATGTGTTGCTCTGATTGGTCAATAAATAAAACACTGATTGGCCATTGGCTAGGCAGGAAGTATAGGCGGGACAAGGAGGAGAATAAAGCTGGGAAGTGGAAAGCTGAGTCAGAGAGACACTGCCAGCTGCCATGATGACAAACAGCATGTGAAGATGCCGATAAGCCACAAGCCACGTGGCAAGGTATAGATTTATAGAAATGGATTCATTTAAGCTGTAAGAACAGTTAGCAAGAAGACTGCCATGGCCATACAGTTTGTAAGCAATATAAGTCTCTGTGTTTACTTGGTCGGGTCTGAGCGGCTGTGGGACTGGCAGGTGAGAGAGATTTGTCCTGACTGTGGGTCAGGCAGGAAAACTTTAGCTGCAGTCATGCTTTACTTTAGTGTTAATTCCCACTCAGGCCTACCCATTTTCATGAAGACTGTGTGGTGCTCAGGTAACTTCCTACCTTCTGAGATACCACGTTCTACCATTTCACTGACTGTGGCCTCTGCCTCCCTTCTCCTCTCTGCTTCCCTTGGCCTTCCCTCCACTCATGATTTGAGATTTAAGTGAATGGTTTTGCATTGCATAAGATGTAATTTTCCTTTCACTCCAAATGGCAGGTTTTTATATCAAGTGGACACATATTAATGATTCACTTCAGATGGATACTGGATAATTAAAAAAGAAAGAAAGAAAGAATGTATACCCTACCCTAGTTTTTCTTATTCTATATGAGAAGTTCTAATTGGCCGTTGGCTCCACACACACACAAGACACACTCTTGATAAAGGAGTATAAACTGTGAGCCTATATAATGCTCTATTGGAAATACTTCACAAAATCTACACATTGTACACATCCACTTAAAATATGCATTTCCAGGTTCTTTTTAAAAATTAGAAATTCTACAGGTGGGAGAAATGGCTTGAAAGGTAAAACACATGGCTTTTTGTGTTCATGGACCTAAGTTTGATTCCTAGAATTCATATTTTAAAATTCCAGGCATGATGGTGTGTGCTTGTAACTTAGTGCTGGGGAGATGGAGAAAGGAGGATCCATAGTGCTCACTGGTCAGCCAGGCTAGCATAATTGGTAAGCTCCAGGACAATGAGAAGACCATGTCTTAAAGAAAATAGATGGCATTTCTGGTGATGATATCACGGTGGTCATCTGACCCTCATATGTACTCATGTGTATTTGCACCTGCACACATACATGAACACATATACATAAGCAATCATATACATATACATGAATAAATTTAAAAAGTAAAAGTTCTAGTACCTCCAGCATTTCACCACCAATAATATGGAGGTCAGTAGCACTTCCCTCGATAAGAAGGTCATGTGCTTTCTCACTTCTAACTCATCACACTCCCAACAACTTCTATTGGCCTGTCCTAGACAAGCTCAATAATGTAAGCTTCCTACTTACTCCCTATAAACATTTAGTTTTGGAATCCTGATCTAAATACATATGGGAGTGACTCATAAACATTTGAATGAATTTATATTACATGGATGATTTTCAATGAAAGCTCAATACAAGCAAAAGCACAGGCAGCATTATTAGCAGGGCTGACAAATACATGGGATAATATGCCAGATAGATCAGTCAAGTTAATAAAATGGTGAACAATATAGTGTTGTCCCTACAATGTTTGTATCATATCATTTTTATATCATATATCATATCATTTCACATTTGTCCATTTACTCTTGTTTAACTCTGAAAAATACCATAGTCACATTTCCTAAAAATAAATCTTACATCCCTTTTCCTCATCCTACCAAATCATCCCCTTGGCCATCTTTTCACAAAATGATGATTGCCAAGATGCCACAGGTGGTCCAATATTACCCACTCCCAAGGCAACAAAGAATGGAACCTGAAGGAATAAAACCAGTATGTCCTTTGTCAACATATAGCTTGGACATTCACAGTGAAACAGAACCCATCAAATACTTCATTATCTATTCAGCTGGTTTTTTTTTTCTGTTGCTCCTATCTTTACCTTTGTTTTGCTCTATTGTCCTGGAGACCTGATTTGTAAGTGACTCCTTGCTTGGCAATAAAATGCCCTTCTTTATGTATTCCTGACTTAAGAAAACTTGATTGAAATGTTTTTCTCCAGAAGGGAAAACATGGAGTGGTTCCTATTGCTTGTCATGTAAGTCAGTAGATATCAGGTATGGAGAGCCTGCTGAATGAGCAGGAATGGGGAGCCTGCTGAACAAGGTTTTGTGGTGTGTACATTGAACATCTGCTTCCACAAACAAACTTGGCCTCTCAACTTGTTTTAAGCCATAACACAATCACATACCTTTTTTAAAAAAAAATATATATATATATACATGTTCTTTGCACAGTTGAGCTATAATGCAAGTACAAGAACTTGGGAAGGAAAATACTATCTATGTGTCTCATTAACTATACTGTTGAATCTGCCATTCCAGTAGACAATCTCAGATTGTTCATGGCTTCATGGTAGCTAAGGAATCCTAATTACCTGTTTACACTGAAGAATATTTTTTAGCGTGGAAATGGCTGAAGATGGTTTCTTGAAAGAGATTTCTGGTAGTGTTTGGGGTTTAAAGAGGTAAATTTCTTACAGTTGAGGTCTGATGAGAGAGATCTGAATTGTTTAATTACTCAAAGAACAGCAGAAAGGGAGAAACCAGGCCCATAACAGTGAACTCCAGTAACAAGAAATGTGAAGAGAAAATCAGAAGTATTCTCTTCCTCTTGCTTAGGACTATCCCTGTGTGGAAAATTCAAAGCAGAGCTCTCACTTCACATAGAAAATTCCAGAGGTGCCAGCTTCCTAGGCACTGGTCCATTTGAGAGAATCCTCGGGTCTTGCTCTTCCTGTACTTATGCAGAGTCATCACCATCACCCATGGTTTTGTTTTCTAAAATTTAAAAAGCTGTATCGAAAAAAACATAAACATTATGAAAAAAGATTTCTCACACTTTAGAATAAATGTTTGGTTTTGAATGATGTTTCCACAGGGCTCCTTTAAGGAATATATTAATCTATTACAATTTCAGACTCATTGCAATAAGTTATAGTTTTTGCAAACCCACAAATACTTCTCTTAAAAACTTTTAAGTACGTAAGAGCACACATTCACACATAGGTACTTAACCATGTGCCCATTCACACCAACAACTTCGCTTCAGGTTTTAATTAAAGTGCCAATTCCAAAGATTGATGATTTCTAGGAGTATGTACTGAAACAAGTAAATAAAAAGGTTGGTGGCATTTTTGACAGCTGACAAGGTGACAGGAATGTATTACCCAAGTTTCACAAGAATAAATCATCACCATTCTTGTTTTACCTTTGACCTTTCTTTTCTCCTTCCTCAGCTCTGGGAGGAATTCCTGCTTAGGCAGATTAGACACGAGGAGTAGCATCCCTCCAAACCTTGCTCTGGAGTCCAGCATTAAAGCAGTGCAAACCAACAACTGCACATCATAATTACATACAGGATGAACTAGCAGAAAGGTCGAGTTTTCTTCCCTGTGGCTTATCTTGACTGTGAGAGCATCCAAGCCCAGGGGTGTGCTAAGCTGGTGAGACCAGGCAGCATCCAGGCAGAGGACAGATAGGAAGCATCCTTCAGCAAATGCGTTCCAATTTTAGATTTCACTCTCCTTCCTGTCCTCACAGTGGGACAGAGTCTGCTTATTGCAACTGGACAAGACCTCCTTTCACATCCTTGATCTCTCCCAGGGAAGATTTATCCTCTGATAAAACTGGCCACGATTTAGCAACCTGCGTTTTTCTGAATAGAGCCTTCCAGCCACTATAAACACATCTGGGAAGAGAAAATGAAGTGATTTGATGTATTGCAGAGAAGAGATGCCCTTAAATGGAGAACCTAGACTGTGAAGGTTGGTGTGGCTAAGACGAGAAGTGACTTCATGCTTTAACTTACACTTACACCAAATTTCAGCCTCCTAAACATGTACCCATTACCTTTCTGCCCTCTTTTCGCACTTCCACTACCTGGCGGTCTTCTCATCTACTTTCCATTGGTGACAGAGCAGACATATCAGCAACTGTAAAGGAATTGATTTGTGTTCTGTGTTTTTCTTACCATTTTGCTAGCTACGAAGCACAGACAGTATACGTGAAAATTATTCAGAATGTTGTGGGTCTCAGTTACTAATAGATAACTGAGTCCACATAATTAGTATAATGAGCCTCACATTTTAAACATTCAATTTCACACAACTGGAGCACACATATTTATTGAATGGAAATGCCTCCAGTCATTTCCCTCACACTCACACTCACGTAACCCATTACCATTTCCTGCCGCCTATTGACAGGCGGATAATCTATTCTTGTTGTTTGTATGCACAGGGCAAAGCATAACGTTTCAACTCTCCTCAGATAAAGTTCCCTGCCCCTTAATTGAGAAATATTAAACAGATTATAACTGAAGTTGTTTTCAATCAATAATCCTCACAGTCCCGTAGTGAATGTACACTAATGTTAGGCAAACACCTGCCATACACCTCTTCTATTTTTATTTTTATATTTTCCATTAAAGTAATGAATGAAGTTTTTTTTATAAGTACTCATAAGCTCGGTCAAAAATACAGATATTCCAGACAGGCTATGTAGTATTTCCATTTAGGATTTACTTTCATCAAATATGGGGTGTTACCAACATCAATTTTAATAACATAAATTACTCAGCTATACTGTGTACATGCTGCATAAATATCCACAGATAAGGAGAAGTCATAAGGTTGACTTTATTAAAATATTTTCCATGTTTCTTTCAAAATTATTTTAAAGTAACTTGAAAATATTAGTTGGAAAAGATTGAAAATATAAGAGTTGCATGGCGTGGGTACATTTCAACAGCTTCCTTGAAACAATGGACATGAGAAGATATGGAATCAAGCTACATTCAAAGCCAAGAATAGGAACACAGAAGAACGTGCTGCTGACTTTCAACTTGACTTACTCAGTTTCTGAGACATTTTCCAGGATCAGGTCAAGCTCCGGTGACCCCTGCTGAATGGTTCTATCTTTCTCCTTTATAAATGCAATAGTCACAGTGACATGCCAAAATGCCAGGCAGAATAGCAACTCATCGTTAGAAAAAAGAAAAAAACTTAATGCATTCGATTTTGATATGGAGAGCTCACTCTGAAAGCCACGTTTACCCACTTCACTGTGAGACGGCGTGTGCTGTTCAGTCAGCGGCTTTGCTTACAGCGGGCTTCCTGCTGTCAGTCCTATGGATGACATTGCATTCATTCAGATCTCCCATCCCCAGGGCACTACTCTACCACGGGACGCTAATCATCTATCTAATACATTGAGTCAGTGTGTTGAACAGTTTTTCAGAGCCTTGGGAGAGGCAAGACAGAGTTTAAAAAAAAAAATCCCCTAAGAGACAAATCTGAACCTAGAAAAAAAATGTGGGAAAAAAAATGCAACACTTCAGATTTCCCAACCTTCTCCTACTACCTAAATAGCACCAGTGTGGAGGTGAAGAAGATTCTAGTGATTCCTTCATGAGGAATTCACTTTATGTAAACTCACATGGTGAAGCTTTTCTCACAGCTTCCCCAGCTCAGAGACTACTGATCCTTTCTTATGATGGGAACTTGGTAATCTGAATAAATTGAAAGGTCCTAAAAAGTAATTCCTAAGTAGAGACATACATTTTTTTGATATAACATATCCTGATTATGGTTTGCCCTCCCTCTACTCCTCCCAGTTCCTTACCACCTTCACTACCATCTGAATCCACCCCATTTCTATCTCCCATTAGAAAATAGACAGGCTTTTAAAGGATAATATTATAATAATATAGTTATAATATAACATATTAATATAAAACAAACACATCAGAATAGTTCAAAAGAAACAGAAGGAAAAGAGCCCCTAAAAGGCAAGAGAAACATATAGAAACGGAGGCCCACTTGTTCTCACACTCACGAAGGACCTGTGGGAATAAAAATAAAAGGAGAGAGAGAGAGAGAGAGAGAGAGAGAGAGAGAGAGAGAGAGAGAGAGAGAGAGAGAGAGAGAGAGAATAAAAATATATAAAATTTAAAATAAAGAAAAGAAGAAGCCTTGACTGGACATTGTGAAAGAAGGAACCTCCAAAGTTGCAGTTGAGTTTGTTTACTGCTGGCCATCTCCTGGTGGGCGTGCAGCCTACCCTTAGCCATAATTTGCTCCCCCAGTGAGAGAAGGCTCAGCCATTAAAACCTAGGCTCATTACCAAAAGTTTAAGAGATTTTTTTGATAGCTGTAGGGGAAAAAATTGAGAACTTTACCGCAAGTGCACACATGAGCATGCAGAACCACTTTGGAACACTTGCCACTCTATTCAATTACAAGCCTCACCCATAATTGAAAGTGGTCACTCATCTGTTATCTTCTAGTTTCTGCAGGAACAAAACCTTGAAGTCTTCTACAAGCTAGTTCTGGGTTATTAAAAAACAGAGGCTATAGAACATAGAAGCCCAGAAGCCCTTAGACTCCATGAGCAGATAGAAAGCTTGTAACAGGATACGTGAATCAACCGTATGACTACATGCATTCATTTATTGTTTATTTTAACTGTTGTTTTTAGTGGGAGTACAGAAACTCATTCTCCTGCTCCTGCTCCTCTTAGATTTTGAAACAAGGCCTTATAATATAATTCAGTTCTGCCCTCGAGCTCTCCATCTCCCTGACTCACTTCCTGAGTCCTGGAATTTACAGGCACACATCACTACTCCCAATTCCACATGTGCGTGTGTCTGTCTGTGAATGTGATGTGTGTATGTACAAGTGTATGTATGAAAATGTTTTGCGTGTGACTATGGATCAGAGGTCAAAGGACAAACCTAGGTGTTGGTTTTCACATTCTACCTTATTTGACACAAAGTCTCTTGTTCACAGTGTCGTGGGACAAGCTCGCTGACCTTAGAACTTCCAGGAATTCCTCTTCTCCATCTCCAATCTCAACATAGAAGACTGGGATTACATACATGTGGTGATGCATATGACAAGAACATAACCCAGTGACCCATGTCTCTAGCACTAGAAAAAATGTTTTAATTGAAAAAAATGACCATATTGATTTGCTTTTTGTCAAAGTGATAATGAACAATTCATAGGCTGTTTGATCTTAAACATTTGTATTGAATTTGTTTATATTAGTTTACAAGTGTGCGTGTCACAACCAGTATGAGGTAAGAGGACAACGTGTGGCTGCCAGTTTTCTCCTTTCACCATTTGGATCCCAGAGACTGACTTCCCAGGTTTAGTAGCAAGTGCTTTTATCCACGGGGTGATCTGTCTCATCAGCCCTCAAAGTACTTTTTGTAGTGCTCAGCAACAACCTGGGATAGATGCCTGAGACTCAGCACTGGGCAAGATTCATGAAGTCTATTCCCTCATATGGCCCACGTTCTACCCAAGCTTGGAGTAAAGACACAACTTAGCAAACTAGCTATTCCAAGAGTGATAACTGTAAAGGAGAAAGTAAAGCCATGGAGGTGTGGAAAAACTGGAAAGGGCGGGGGGAGCAAGCAAGCTTTCCATCAGAGGCAGTATTCAGGGTGAGACTTGAACCATACCAAAAAGGGCAAAGATGTGTGAGGGAGAGAACATTCTACTCAGAGGAAAATGCTACACGGAGCTTTGAAGTCCATTTCCCAGACTGTCAGCTCACTGTTTTCCTGAATTGAGCATCCTGCTTCTTCGGTCCAAATGCATGCAGGAGATATCCAAGAGGTGAGAAACTCCTTTCTGCAAATTGTCCTCTTTACTTTTTGACACTATCTACTGAGAAAAACAGGCAGAAAGGATACCCAAGAAGAGGGAGGGGTGGGTGGATGTAGACTATGAAGTGTCTTGATGGGAGAATAGATGAGCAATAGTGGGGCCATTTCAAATACACAAGAACGATGTCCCGTGGCTCTCATCCCACTGTGGACAGTCTCACACTCACCTCAAGACCTGGAAAGTGCTTCATCTCTCAAAGCATCAGCTATCTGGTTTCCAAGGCTTCTGCTGTTTTTACACTTCCATCCAAACATCTACAATATTCTGATCGTTCTCTTTTACATGAATGAAACAAAAGAACATCTTAATTTCTGCTTCTAGACTATAATGCCAGAGGGCTTTTCTTCCTCATCTGGTCTCTTGAATTGTAGCATAAAATACATTCTGGAACACTATTTAGAATGTCTTCTCACATCTGTTATCTATGATTCTCTGTACTTCAAACGCCCTCTTTTTATCTGGTCTGCCATCTTCATAAAACCTCCCTACCAGTAAGATTTTCATTTAAATCATCCTTATGAGTAAGTTTAAACGGATGCATACGGAACCCAATCAATGAGGGATTTTTTTTTTTCAGATCTCAGTACTTACTCTGATAAACATTTGCTTCCTAGGTAATTCAAGAACTGAAGAAGTTAAAGAGCTGTTCCAGCTTCAGCGATAACAGTTTGTGAGGAGCTGTGGAGAAGGCACTGACGCTGATATGGTCTTGTGAGTTTTTCCCCTTCATTTATTCTCATTAAAAAAGATAATTGCATGAAAACAAGATTTTTTTCCCTTGAGGGTGCACCTGCTCTTGCTGTGACATGTGACTTGAAAGATGCTTCATTGTATCTGTGACATCTGTTGTTTCCAGAGTGGCCTAAAAGGATGTTTATTATAGTTAAGCAAGAAGGCAGACAACAATCCTAAGCTAAAAACAACAAGAAAACATATAAATAACACACACAAAGGCACAATGCAGTTCCAAACCTGTGTGTCAGTCATTTATGAGAGATGTTGCTAAGAAAATGAATACTTGGTAAACTGAGATAAGTCACTGCTTTAATACAATGCAAATATAAAAGTGAGATCATTGAGACTCAAAATTCAGAGAGAAGATATTCACAATGACCAGAATTTTTGTCTTTACACTTGAAGGCACACAAATTGTGCTGAATAGTCTAATATCAACTTGACAGAAGCTAGTGTTATCTGAAAGGAGGGAGACTCAGTTGAGGAAATGGTTCCATAAGATCCAGCTCTAAGGCATTTTCTTAATTCATGATCAATAGAAACCAGGACAGCCCAGCTCACTGTGGATGGTGCCATGACTGGGCTGTCCTGGTTTCTATAAGAAATCAGGCTGAGCAAGCCATAGCAAGCAAGCCTGTAAGCAGCACCCCGCCATGGCCTCTGCATCAGTTCCTGCCTCCAGGTTCCTGCCCTGTCTGAGTTCCTGCCCTTACTTTCTTTGATGATAAATAGTAATATGGAAATATAAGCTGAATAATCCTTTCTTCCCCAACTTGCCATTTGATCATGGTGTTTCATTGCAGCAATAGAAACCCTAACTGAGACACAAATTTAATATTTTTCTGTTATCTAATGAAAGGACTGTTCAAAACTTCAGTGTATAATTGTTATACAATGATACCTAAACCCCCTTTTTCCAGTTATCAACTTCATTTATAAGTAATAACTGTGTTGTTTATAGAAAAGGAAAAACATGTATTATTTTGCAAAATAGATTATCATCATCAAACAATTGTTGTAATAATGTAAATGTTAAACTTTCATTTTGTTTCTATGCCTAGACAGAAGAATTTTCTATTCTTTTTGTTCCTGGCCTTTGTCTGTCTCAATGTTTCCCTTATTTTATTTTATCAAACCAAAACTGAACAAGGAAGTTTGCTTCCTATAATCCTATTGAGGTCTAGGGTTTAGAGGTCTTCTACATCATTTCTACTCTCTTGCTAAAGGTCAGAGTTGGAATATATAATAAAAAGAGGAAAGGAAAATGTTACTATAGTACACAGTTTAGTAAAAATCAAAACAGAAAAAGAACTACATAACCTGAGGGTGGTAATTACTCAGAGATGTCATGTCTGTGATCCACTTATCTCAAATATTAGTTCTATTTTTAGTTACATAGTTTATAATTATGACCTCAGTCCTCTTTATGGCAATTTAAAATTTTGGCCACTTATCAAACTCAAAAGAACATACAAACATCAAGATCACTAATTACTCCAAACTACCTGACATTGTGTAGGCACTGCATCCAGATTCATGGTGTCATCTGACATTGCCTGGGTGTCATTTAATACTACATGATTCAGATGTCACCTGACAAACTTCAGTGGAAAATCAGAGGAAGGAAACTTTTCGATCAGTGTTGCATCTTATGCAATGATCAACATTATCCTTGTGAAAAATAAAAACCTCTGTGCATGCTTTTCAAAACAATTAATAAATACTTTGGTGAACTCTTGATACTCCTTTAATAGTTTGACTGTTGAAAATTAAGTTCACCCCTACAGGAAATGTGTGGTTGTATGATTCTTTTTTCTACTCTTCTCTCCTGAAGCTTGCCTTGTGACAGGCACGATACAATTTGCAGGTAGAGTGGCGCCTTCCATTTGAAAATCCCCTCCCTTCTTGCCCCAAGAGCTCTGTTGTAATATCTCAGATTTCACATTTGGAGATTAATTTCTTTTGGTTTTGAAGGCTTGTGTGCTACAAGAATTCCCCATTAAAGTGCAAATGTCCCTGGAAGTGGAAACATCTTAAGCTAGTAATGAACAGCCCGGGGATCCATGTAGCCTTGAGATATGACCAAGATCTAATTCTGTATGAGAGATTACAAAGTTGTTTCCTTGTTGTTGCTTCTCCAATATACCAGGTACAAGCATTTTAGTGGATAGAATGAAGTGCTATTTCTAGTCAATGAAATAAGGAAAATAAGTTCCAAGAATATACATTTTTAGATTAGGTTATCACGGGGCCTAGCAGACTGAAAACAAGAAAATCTAAGACTGTGTGTAACAGCACCGAAACATAAAAAGCAGATGGATTGGGCCTGATGAGCCTGGGTAACCGCGTCATAAGCGTAAGGATGTGAACATCATCATGGGGGACAATCATACATAGAGAAGCAGCCGGCTCAGTAAATACATGCAGCAAAACAAGGCAAAATGAGAGGGGTTGCTAGAGAAATCCATCAGAGCTACTTATTGACAGGGTCTAAATAAAATGCTCATGCTAGTTGGCGCGCGCACACACACACACACACACACACACACACACACACACACACACACACAATCCAGCACTGATGTGCTTTAGCCAAGGCAAGAATCCTCAAAATTAAAAAAATAATAATAATACTGACTACATAAGGAAGTTTCAGACTCAATCTGAGTGAGCACCCCTGAGTTCCTATGAGAGAAGAGAGCTAGAGAAAGCCATGCTGCTGAGAAGAGAGACGCAGTGATGCTCTCTGCTATCCAAACCAACCTCTTAGTTGGCCATGCGGAAGCTCCATGGCTAGCAGGTTGGTGGAACAGACTGACCACATGCAAGAACTCATCGGGGCCCTTCCATTCAAGGAGAAATCTATGGAAGAAGAATCTGGAACAAAGTGCAGGGCAACTCCAAGTCACCTGTCTCCATGAACCGAGTTCATGCATGAACACAAACCAAGCACCGAGTGTCATCATTCATTTTAGGGAAAAAGACATCAGAAAATAAAGCAGGGGAATGAACGAACCGAAAGTCAGGTCCTGGAAGAAACAGAGATAATTGTGATGTCTGAAAAGGAGACTTCTGAACAACGTTACAGTCTCTGTGAGATTAGCGACTGCAATGGACACACAGAAACTCAGCATGCCCTGCCAAAATAACAGAAGACAAGAAAATTGTATGGGAATTATGCTTTTCATTTGACTAACTTAGCAGGGTGGTGGTTGAAAAAGATTATTTTTTTAATTGTGACCCAATAGTAAATATGGAACCAACTGTAAAAAAAAAAAAAAAAAAAAAAAAAAAAAAAGGAGGTGTATGAGAAAGCTGCAGTCTGAGGAGCATGGGTTCCGGATGGGCGCAGTGTGTCCAACAGGAGCTCTAGATGCAGAGAATAGAAGGCAGGGCTGTGTCGAAGTCAGGGCAAGAGCACTGGGTCAAAGCATCCCGAAGCTGAAGGGATGTGCGTGTGTATGTGAGCTCTCTCTCTCTCTCTCTCTCTCTCTCTCTCTCTCTCTCTCTCTCTCTCACACACACACACACACACACACACACACTCTCACACATACACACGTGCACACACACACACACACACACACACACACACACAGAGCGCTCTAGACACTCCTGAGAACATGACAGGGGTAATCACTGAAAGGGCAGGCAGTATCTGGACTTGAAGAATGGATCTGATACAGAAAAGCAGAGAATTGAACAAAAGTATGTGCGGAAGGAGAAAACCACAGGCAATTAAAATGTGAACACTCATATTAATACAGTCACAAATTTTAGGCTGAAAATAGTTTTTAAAAAATTAAGATCTTGTGCCAGTCAGTGAAATGCCCCCAAAGTGTCTAGTGATTGTGCTATGCTCAGATAACTCCTATTTTACACAGACAAAGCCATTTCTGAAAAATACATTAAAGGGCTCTTCAGGGATTGGAGTCTTAATGTTGGCCCAGGATATTCATCTTGTTTTGAATCATAGTATAATGAATAATTCCGCTGGTAATGACTGAACCTCTGTATTTATAGAAAACTGACATTTCTGAACATGAACTGTTCCTGTTTCTATGTCACTGTGGCTCTGCATTTAGGAGTTCCGGCTTCTGTTTATTTTGATTGCACTATCTTATTTAAAACAAAAGATCCTCTTGCTAGTCTTCATCCTGCATCACCCTCACTCCCGAACACCCGGGCATTCTGGGTAAGGTCTTTGTTGTAGCTCGAAGAAAACTTCCCTTTCCTCATGTCTCTCATCCTCATGGGTCTCATCCTATGTGCTTGCTCTGTACCAAATGGATTATAAGACTATAAATACCTTATAACCGAATAGGCTTTCAACATCAAACTGAAATACACTGGGCACTCTGTGTGTGTTTTTGTCTACCTCCTCTCCTCCTCACAGACTACACAGTGCTTGCAACAGTTCCCTTCCTGACATGGGTCTTGCCGGTGTTTTGTGTTTCTAGAAGAATATAATCTTGGACTAGAAAGAAGCTATCTCTCCTGTCAGAATAGTTTCTGTTGCAGCTGAGGCTGCCATACTAAAACACTATCAATTGAGGACTGAGTGGCTTTAGCAGCATTTATTTATTTTCTCATAGTTTTGGAGCCTGGGTGATTCGAGACTAAGATGCCACGGGCCAATCAGTTGGCCGGGGTTTCCCACCCTGCTCTCAGCCCCACTCCATCAGCATCTACCTGCCTTGTCCTACACTGCTTGTCTAGCCAGAGAGAGGAAGCTGGTCTCCTCTCCTCTCCTTCTCTCCCTCTCCCTCCCCCTCCCCCCTCCCCCTCCCCCTCCTCCCAGACTCTCTTCCTCTTTTTTTCTTCCCCCCCTCCCTCCGTTTTTCCCCCACCCATAAAACCAGGTTGATCCAATTTGGACCCTACCTTTATTACTTCACTGGGCCTTAATTACCCTGTAAAAGCCCTGTCTCCAAATATACTTACTGACTTTGGAGGTCAGGTTATCAATATATGGATTTTTCAGGGATAGGTGTAGGGTGTGATTTAGTTCATAGCATTTTCCATATTTAGAACATGACACTGAACCCTCAGGAATATAAGGATTTCATATATATTGTCATGGTGGATATTGAATTCAGGGCCTCATGTATGCAGAACCACTGAGTTACAAAGCCATCCCTAACAGCAGAGACTATATAAATATTTTTTTGAGCATTCTGATCTTGCACAGAAACAATTACATTTATAAGGGAGCACATGAATCTTTTTAGATCCCTTCTTCAGCTAAAGGTTCCACTTTCTTGTTTTTGTTTGTTTGGGGGCTGGGGCGTATGTGTGTGTGCACGTGCGTGCACGCATGCATATGTTGCTTGGATTTTTTGTTTTTTTGCTTCTGTTGTTGTTTTTGTATTTTGTTAGTATACTGAGTCCTGACTCTTTTGTGTGGCCACTGGCCTCTAAAGCATGTAAAGCGTGTAATTCCACACTACCTCATTTGGAAATGAATTGTGAACTGCCTTGTGACATTGCATCATAATCTCTACCTGATTATTCCTCACACTTCCTAAGGGGTCCTAAGCCATACACTGTCTACTTGGCACCATATACATGTCCCTTATAATTTCCAGCCAGTACTCATCACATGAGTAATACCTCAAGTGAAACAATTTAATGTTGTCTTTCTTCATTTCTTTCTTTCTCTTCGCTTTAACATGCATGTACAAAACTAACGGCCATACATTTGATTAGAAAGAAGTTGAGTTGGAGCATTTCAGGTAGGAAATATTGAGCCAATAATTCTAAAAGCATTTGTTATGTTTGAAGAACTGGTGAGTAAGAAAGATGAGATTCATTCTCTCTAATCTTGTGCAGCCTTTCCCTACCAGTTTTAGGGAAGACTTTTTGTCCTCATGGGGTTTTCTGAAGCAGATGGTTGGAATAGAGATTAGTATTTAGGGTATTTTATATCAAACTATGAAAGGAAGTGGGAACAGCAGGACAAGCAGAGGAAGAGGGTCCAGCAGAGCCTCAGTAGGTCTGCGCCTAACATAGCATCACAGTCCATGTACCTGGATCAGCAAGGTCCCTGTGATGCGGCTTTCATGACTAACTGCATTCAGGCTGTTCTGGGAAGAGTGGACCATTAGTACAAGCAGCATTCAGTAGAAAACGCAGGCGCTGATGCTCTGACAGCTGGGGCAAGATGTCTGTCCTTTCAAGAGGACCTGGGTAGCACACCTCTGTCCTTTTCACAGTCTTCCCCTTTGGAGGACTCAGCTATGCTTCCTATTTATTCTACTAGATCTCCTGTCTAGTGTTTCCTTGGGCTTCTGTGTCTGGCCAAAACTTTGAAGAGGAAAGTAGTTGGACAAACTGCAGTTCCTGCCACCATAGCCTATAACTGATGCTTACTTTTCCTCCTTCTGATATTCATTATAAATGCCTCTTGGCATCCTCCTGAAGCTCACAACCCTTTCAATTCTCTGTCTTCAGAACAGCTTCTCCATGCTACAGTATATCATCTATCAATGAATGTCGTGTTCACAGGCCCATCCCAGCATTTGTGTTATTAAGATGAGTCGTGTGATCATATCTACTCAATGTTTTATACATAAGCTCCTATGTTGGCAGATTAGACTCTGTAAGCCACTGGGAAAGTGGAACAGACTTAGTGCCACTCAGAAAAGTAAACGTGCACCTGGAATTCATATTTATTACTGTTAGAACAACAAATATCCTGGCTCTTTCAGGATGTAAGTGTTCCAATATAGTCAGTGGCTGGTTGGTCTCCTTGAGAAATATCACATCATAAGCTCAGGGTTAGTCTCTGTTGCTAGCAGGTAGACAGTCAACAACAATCACAACCAGACTTGGAAGCAAACAGAAGCCCTAGTTATTGATTGGGTCTGTATGGACACTCTTGGAGAGAAAGCAGCAAGGAGGGAAGGCCTGATTTCTTCAGACTGAAGGACATGGCTTCTTAGAGAGATGGAGTCCTAGAAGGGCAGGCCCATGACCTCACACTATGACGTGACAATTTCCATTACGTAAAGCTGACTGTTTATATACGTTTCAAAGTACCAGCAAAAACACACCAGTGCGTTTACCTAACAAATTGGTGTTCTCTTGAAGACATGGATTAAGGTGAGCCCTACTATGCTTTGGGAAGTCACTAAAACATTTGAAAGGGGAAATAAGAAGTAACTGTTATTTTTTTGTTGCTGCTGCTATTTTTTTAATAGTTGTTTGTATTTTGTATTTGTTTTTGTTTTTCCCATGAGATTGGCCCCCAGTTAGTGGAACTTTTGGAGAAGAATGAGAAGGTGTGCCTTGTTGGAGGAAGTGTGTCACTGGGGGACAGGCTTTGAGGTTTGAAAAGCTACACAGTCAGTTCCCAGTGTGCCTCGCTATGCTTCCTACTTGTGGATACAAATGTGAGTTCTCACCTGTTGTTCTTCCTGCCTGCTGCCATGCTCCTGCCGTGATAATCATGGACCCACCGGCTCTGAAACTGTAACACCCGCCCCCGCCCCCGATAAACTCTTTCTTCTATAAGTTGCTTTTTCAAGGTTAAATGTTACTTTATGTGAGCAGAGTTCCCCTGTGGTGTTATATTGTGAGTGATCCAGAAGTCTTCTGATTGCACCTTGGTCTCTGACCCCAAAAGAAAAAAATAAGTAGTGTTTCCTTATGAAGAATGAAGCAACCGAGTTTTGTTTGCTCTAACTAAGGGAGTTAGAAATGTTTTTCAGGAGGAAAAAACCGAATTGTTCTAATTTCCTGTAACTGTTTAGGGAATCATTGACACGTAGTTGCACATAACTTAGATACCATCAGCTCTCCTTAAAAAGAACCACAGGAACAAGTCCCTGTGGATTTCCACTTAGAATTTACACCAAGGCACTGCTTTAGTCAAGGCAATTTTCTGTGCTGGGAGTATTATTGGCACTTTGACACAACTTTACCCTTTAACTTAACTGTGTACAGTTTAATACGAGGTCCTGTCTGATTTTCAGTTTTCCAGCAAGTGAAACAAGCATTACTTGTTGTATTGTTTAAAGAGTAGAGATATCATAAATGTTTATTCTAGCTACCTAGCCAACAACTGCTGGCTGTTGTCATTATTACACAAAGACTAAAGTTACCCTCTACTTTTCATCAAAATTCCTTCTTCTTTTGAAAATCAGATAACTTAAGTAGATCATAATTAGCTAGCTCTATGGGCATTGTAGATACTTAATTTAAAGAATATGAAGTATGACAGTGGTGAACAATATTCCCTTTGGCAAATACCATTCACTGCATTTTGCTGAAATGGTAAATAACTATTGTGTGCATGACGTCAGTGAAGCTTTTAAATAAATTGCCCTCTTTTGATTACACAAAGAGAACACTAACCCTAATGCTACAAAAAAATTTTTTTGTTTGTAATTATTTGTAATGGAAACACTATAATAGGAACTGTTACAGTGCCTTCCATAAAGTGCTAATTAAATTATATGGTGAATACATGTGCAATTGATTTAAATGCCTTAATTCTATTCTGCATTGTTATGGAAAAATGCACATATGCTTGCAAATCCTAATGTACTGCTTTATTCCATTATCCTAAGTGGTTTTCTTTCTATGTCTATGTTGAAAGGCACGCAAGGAGAGAAGTCTGGCTGTCAAATGCCCACTGCAGTAAGAAATCAATTACCCCAGGAAGTGCCATAATAATAGTTACTAGCTTCTGGGAATATGAATTTTATTATCTCATCTGTCCTTGTTTCTGAAGATGGTATCGCTTAGACATATGAGAGAAGATGTGAAGGGATTCTGGGATTGAGAGATGGCTCAGAAGACTGAGTTATCCGTGTGTGGTTATGTGCTGGCTAATGGCGAGGGTACAGCCTAAGAAAGGCTTCATTAGCAATTTTATCAGTACGTAAAGTATACTTACCCAGAATGCAGCGGCTATCATGTCACTGGGTGGCGTAGCCTAATGTAACTTCTGCAGTCTGTTCCTGACTGCAGCGTCACTACGCAGAACACTACAGTAACTTGTTTCAAATGCTGGCATACAGACCCTGTTGGTCTTCAAAATATTAGACTTTCACAGGACACAAGAAGGATTTTAGCGCATTTTTAACAGCATTTTCAAAAGAAAAACAGAACAACAACAAGATCTCTTATTGTGCTCTTCCAGTCTTGAAGAAAGGGTTGAAACAGTCTTTCTTTCATGAAATGAGAATACATGTAGAGAGATTATTGTTTTCTTTCTTTTTGTTTGTTTTGGCAAATAAAGCACATAAACTCTCATCTGTTCCCGAGTTGTTGGAAATGTTAAAGATATCAGAATAGGAAAAAAAGAGGGAAGGCTAAGGAGAGAGGGAGGAAGAAGGAAGAAAGATGAAGGGAGGAGAGAAAGGGGAAGAGGAAAAGGAGAAAGAGGTTGGGAGGGGAGGAAGGGTAACGAAAGACTAGCAAATTGACCCCCACGGAGTGCCTTCTTTAACTCTCCTGAGAATATGCCTAAGACCAAACAATTGATTTACCATTACTGTCTCCAAATCATCGAGAGATTGTATTTAATTAGCTAATTGTGTGGATGTTGTGGAAGGAACAGCCAATCAAGATGCAAATGAAAGGGCAAGCATGCTTCTCTTCTCTATTCACGGGGAACCAAGGCATGCTAAAGGTCTATGCTTGGGCTCCAGAGAAAGAGAAATAAACCATTCTGGTCAGGTTATTTCCCAATCAGAAATTAATGATTGTGTTAATGGAGATAATTAGCATTTATATAGGGCTGTAAAGTTTATAAAGTGTCTCTGATGTGAGCAGGGAATCAGAATTGTTCCGGCAGTTCAGGGACAGGGACCTTGATTTTTTGTTCTTGGCTAGAAACTAGAAATATCATTATTTCTATCCTGGACACAACCACGAAATGCCAGAATTATGTTCTCATTACTACCCTGATTCCTTGCTATTTTTCTTCTTTTACGCATCTGCCTCCAGAAGCTGTGTATAAGGGTGTGACAGTGTCTTCTCTCAGACACCACCATCCTTTCTGATGAACAGCTTTGGGGCTGAATCTCTGGATTCTTGGGGCTATTAGTCTTTGGGCCTTGTGTATTCAACTGCTGTCTTAATTTGATCTTCTCTAGTTTCCGATTAATCCACACTCAAAGAGGGTCCTGTGACAGTGTAACTCCATCTGTTTGGGTTCCCTTGACCTTTCTCTGAGGCTTAAAAGTCAGCAAGAGAGAAGAACCTAAACTCATCTGTGGCTTGATTTCAACCCATCTTCCAAATGATTTTAGGGTCGCAACTCTTGAAAGGAGGGTGTTACAAGAATAAACAGACTTATAATTCCCTGAGGATGAACACTTCCTTCAAGACCCACTTTGGACATTCCCTCTAGTTTCCCCGGTCTGGGAGTACATTTTAATTGTCAATGGACACAACTGATGTAGGAAAGCCTATGCATTGTACTTGACACCATTCCCTGGATGTGGGTCCTGGACTGTAGACCTGTAGAGACAAGCTATGCACAATAAGCTATGTGCTCAGCTCTCTCTGCTCCTGACTGCGGATGTGACTAGCTGCTTCAGGTTCCTGCCTGGGGTTCTCTGTAAAGACACTGTAGCCTGGAATGGCAAAACAAAATAAACTCTTTCTTTCTTAAGTCGCTTTTGTCAGAGTATTTTATCACAGCAACAGGAGCAAAGCTCATATACCTGGTTACTCTAGAAAGGGGAGTTTCACAATCACCCTTCTTTAGGATTTAAAATATTCTATGAAAAGACAGTAGTATCAGGACTTTGTTAAGTCTCATAAAGGAAAGCTACTTCTGCTTTGTCAAAAGAATGAAATCTGAGTTCTCTCTCTAGCTTCCCCATCCCCACTTTCTCAGTCAAATGAATTCAGAAAAGATACACAGAGTGATAGACACAGAACTGATTGCCGAGGGAAGGAAAGTCCATTCAAGAGATGCCAAAGCAGAAGGGATTCTTGCAGAGAACATTCTCAGAGTATGAGAGGGGCCATGATCAAAGAGAACATTGAATCAACATGCACACTATTTTCTCTTCTTCAAAATCTCAATGTGCATGTATTTATACATGATATAGGCATGCATATGTATGTGGACATACAGGTGCACTTGCATGTGTGTGGAGGTCAGAGAACAGCCTCAAATGTTCATCTACTGGCCTATGAGCTTTTCCTCCAGCCATCTTACCATGGGAGCCCATTACCACATTTGTCTTTCCATGGGGATCAGATCCCCATACTTGCTCAGCAAGCACTTTAACCACTGAGCCATTTCCTAGAGTCTCTGGAATAAACAGATTTCCTGAAGTATTATCACTTGGGTAAATTACTGATAGGTCCCTTTCAATTAACTCTCAAGAACGGAGGTAGTACATTTGTGTTTTACCAGAAAGTCTCTACTAGATGTTTTAAACTTTGAGGCTGCTTAGCATGTCACTTCTTTATCGAAGTCTAGAGGTACAATTCCTATCCCATACTTTTGGCCCAAAAGAAAAAAAAGTCATATAACAAAGTATATTTAAAAGAATAAAGAAATGAAAATGTTGTTATAAAAATAACCAGAAGGAAACAGCTCTCCTTCAAAGGGCCCCAGCAAAGTCCAGATGCCTTACTCCCTTCCCCCTTTCCTGTGTACACAAACCTTAAGAGGCAATTATGTTTCCTTCCTCCTTTCACACACTGTTTCAGGTTCCAAGAAAGGGCAGTTGTGATACTGCCCACTTCCCTGAAGTTAGTGCACATCTCTGCATGCAGGAGATGGAGGCAGAAGATGATTAGGAGGAGAGCTCTCTCCTCCATGCCCCTCAAGCCTGCTAATTTCTAACTAGCAACCTGACCATCATCCATACTTTCCTGGCCTGACCTGGCAGCTTTTAGTATCTGGCATTTGCCAGGTTCTTGGCAAGTTAGCTGCCAGGTGTGATTTTCTTATCATGGTGTATGACATCTCCCCATAGATACTGCCGCAAGGGAGTCCTTGCTATTGGCGATTCCATCATTCTTACTCAAAGGCTGCACCTCCAATAGCCACTGTTGCAATACAGGCTGCTGCTCAGATGATGTCCATCTACAGCCGAGTTTCTCTGTTCTCATACCTGATTCTATATAAGGATCCCAGAACAACAGGCTCCAAGCTATCAGGGGCTGTGAATGGCACCACATATAACAGATACATATTAACTTAGTGAGGCCCTTCTTCCAATTCTCCAGAATGCAAAATTATCCCCTTTTCTCTGCTGCCAGGGAATTAAAATCAGCCTCATTTCCAATCAGTTGATGTGGACTACACATCAACTGCAGAGTGTAATTCCCTACTTACCTTCTATAAAAATGGATTACCTACTTCAGTTTGATCTTTCTTCGTAGCTCCCAAAAGCTGTTGTGTGACTGTCTGTTCCTGTATTAATAACTCTTCTTATCTAAATATTGTCACCCAAAGGTCAATCTGCCTGTGGTGGTTTGAATAGGAATGGCTCCCATAGAATCATGTGTTTGGATGCTTGGCCCACACGGAGTGGTAGTAGTAGGAGGTGTGGCCTTGTTGGAGTAGGTGTGGCCTTGTTGGAGGAAGTGTGTCACTGTGGGGGCGGGCTTTGGGGTTTCAGATGCTCAAGCCAGGCCCAGCGTCACTGTCACTTCCTGCTGCCTGTGGATCCAGATATAAAACTCGCAGCTCCTCCTCCCGCACCATGTCTACCTGCATGCCACCCTGCTTCCTGACATGATGACAATGAACTAGACTTCTGAACTGTAAGCCAGCCCCAATTAAATATTTTCTTTTATAAGAATTGCTGTGGTCATAATATCTCTTCACAGCAATAAAAGCCCAACTCAATGTCCCCCTTGAAACTCAAACTGAAATATTTGATCTTCCAAAATCTCAAGTTAGAAACTGTATTACAAATGAAATGTATTTTTCAAGCTTTTGAAACCATAAGAATTGATGCCTGGTAACTCTGAGGCATGAGTTAGCACTCCATAAAAAGTAAGGATAAGGATCCATGTTACATTAGTAAGAGACTAATGGTATAGCCTAAAATAAATTAATAGCCTACAAAATAAGAAAAATGAGTTGGGAGAAGTGATTATAATGCCTGACCATGCCACTGAGTGGAGGAGTAATTCATGATCACCATTCCATTTGGGCCTAGAAGCCATGCAGCTCACCATAGGCTCAAAGATGACCACTATCAATAAAGATTACTCAGTCTTTGTACAATTCCCACCATAACGCTATGGAATAATTCTTTTGTACATTCTGAAAATGTGTTGCTCTCATTGGTTTAATAAAGAGCTAACTGGTCAATAGCTAGACAGGAGGAGGCTAGGCAGGTAAGACAGACTGATAGATCCTGGGGATGAAGAAGGGCAGGGTCTCCAGGAGACAAAGATGAACATGCCATATTAAAGAAAGGTACTCATCCACGTGGTAGAATGTAGATAAGAAATATGGGTTAATTTAAGTTGTAATAGCTAGTTAGTAACAAGCCTAAGCTATCAGCTGAGCATTTATAATTAATTGTAAGTCTCCATGTCATTTATTGGAGAGCCTTCAGTCCTGAGGAAAAACTCTGCCAACAGTGTAAGACTCATAAAAGGACAATAAGCAAGACAACACATTACTATCCATCCCTTAGAACCCCCCTCACTCTCATGAGTTTTTTCTTACTAAATCTATTTGCTCTTCTTATTCCTTGCTGTATTTCCTAATTCTTTTGGGGTATGGGACTATGGACTCAGAAGCCCCTGGTAGAGAGGTGACTTTGATTGCCACTCTAACTCCTGGAGTTAAACTCATCAAGAGCAGGAAAAGACTTTGTCACACTTGAAGAACCTACATCAGCTGCACCCAGTGTGACCGTCTAGCAAATCCTCCTCTGGCCAAAGTAAGCACACATGACTCCTTGGAGGCTCAGTACAGTGCAGCAGGTCGCACTGTTCCACACTGGACAGGACCCATAGCCTCCCAACCCCTCTCTTTCCTGTTGCTGTGGAGCATTTCACAAATCAATTGAAGGAACAGCTGCAAACATTCCCACATTTCTGAAGATACAAATGTAAAACAATAGACCTTGGAGTCTACTGGACAATGTAAATGTGTAGGATAGCAAAAGACGAGGAAGCTGGATGATTCAAGGCTTCATTTCCAATATTTTTATCTCTGTTCTTTTTTAAGTGCTAAGGCTTGAATGTCTGGAAAAGCAGGTTCTTACATTTTGCACAGTCCTAAGCAGCTTGAAATCAAATTAGAGCAGACTTTAGCAGGCCATCATGAAGAATATGTATTTACCAGTTTCAAAAGCTTCCTGGAAGATTTAGTAGGGCAGGAGTATTTCCGTCACAATCCATTAACCCTATTTATCATCTATTGAAAATGTCTAAGTGTGAAACCATTTCAATCTATGCTAATGCGCCTAGTACTGATATAGCATACCATACTTAATTTCCACACTGCATTATATGGTTGTTTTTTGTGTTTCTGAATCCAGAGGTGGCTGATCTCACAGCTTCAGAATCTCCTTCCCTCACATCCAGAGAGTGTGACCATGGAGTAGTGATTTTTAGCCTCAACCAACACAGCAGAAGCCAGAGCTCTGGTGGTCTCTTCCCCTTAGCCTTCTGCTCAGTCTGAAAAAGGCACCTTTGAGAATAAAATAAGCAGTGAGTCCCCATATAATGTTGATGTGAAAACACAACTCTCACCTCAAAGGGATAAGGGATAGTTTATTCCAAAGTCTAATGTGGGTGACTGCACCTAGTAACAAATTCAGGCTATCCCATATTCCATCTTCTAATGTGAGTACTGACAATTTCATGAAGTTTTATGGTCCTAGAACCAAGAAAGTCATAAATCAAGGCACTTTTAAAATATGCCAATGGACACATTGGGTCAAAGCAAGTCAAAGGATCATCTGCTACAAGCCTCAGATGCTATCTGGCAACATTCCTTACCTTGGTGGAAACTAGTGGTCTATCGGATTCATGCTTCCCATGAGGTCTTACCTGTTATTCACAAGGATGTTAGTTCAGAAATAGAGGTGGACAAGGAATGACTCTTAAGACAGCCTGAGATGAACTGTAATGAAGTTCTGGTCATGTGGCATTCCAATCCTTCCTCCAGGATTCCTCACTAAAGTTCTAATCAATTAATCAGCTGTGAAGAAGGTTCAATGTACAGTGTGGTCACTTCAAGGAAGTTTCATTCACAGTTCATACAACCATCTCTCCTGTGTGTGTTAGGGGTGGTCTGTGTGTGCCTCCTTGTTTTGGCTATTTTCCCTGTTGATTTGCATAATGTTCAGTAAACATCTATTATGTGTTACTGGTGGCAGTTGGTGCAGTAAATGAGATTTATATTTATTGAAATTTTCCTATATTTTCTGCCCTTTGCTGAATAGCTGTGGGCATTGTTTCATTAGATACTCACAAACTCTGATTTAAGCAGTACAGGTATTATAGTTGTTTCCAGAGGAGTTGATGCTAACTCCCAGGAGCATTTCAGGTTTTTTGTGTCTTAGAACAAATAATTGAGCAGAGACACAATAGCAGCAGAGGCCAGGCAGTTCATTAAGGAAGACACACTTGAAAAGGAAAAGGCAGGATGGAGTAAAGAAAGATCCAGCAGCTCGAATTGCCTGGTGCACAAAGGGCTGTGGTTTGTATCGCATTTGCAGGACGGGCTTTCTCCCACATACTCTGTCATGTGTACATACAGCTTAGCATACACAGCGCATGTCCCTTCAACACCTTAAATGTCCACCCAGGTCACCTTCGGACAGACTGCCTTTGTGCCAGTGGCTGCATTTACTTGGAGGGAGGGTTCAACCTTCCTCTTTACCAGGTGTTTAGTTTTGATGCTCATTTTGAAGCTTTTGCACAAGGCTCCCCGGACCTCACTCTGCCCCTGTTCTCCTTCCTCATCACCGCAACCATTTTGGATGGGAGGAAACTAGAACTACAGGAGTTTAAATGACGTGTGCGAGACAAACCCAGTGCAGCCTGACTGTGAAGCCCTGCTAGGTTAGTGAAAAGGGAATTACTATGGGGACCATGGATTGTAAAACACTATAGTTAGGTTCAAACACAGCCCTATTAATCAAAGTGGGAACCGTTACAATCAACGCACTTTTGCAATAGGAAATAAGTTTGTTTCCATAGCATAAAATTTTGTGCTTCAGCATTCAGTGAAGACTTAGAAGACATTCTCTATACCCTCCTGGTTAGGGAAGTAAGTGTTTCCCACACAAAATCTTGTGGAGATGCTTGAAGACATGGTAGCCGGGTGATGAGAGGTAAATATGGTAGATGACACAAAATGTATAGCCCTATTCATTCCACTTTCTGAAGCTGCGGTTGTGAAGTCAGTCATCGACATTTTAAAAAATCCTTTTTGTTGATCTGTGCCAGCAGCATGCATGTCAGTGTTGGTTTCCTCTCATAGATTTGCTGAGCACAGCTCTTAGATGTAACGGCTTTACCAGGATTCAGAGAACTGTAATGGATCAGACCAGCAGCAACCATTAATGACTATGACCCGTGTGTGTATGTGGTGTGTGTGTACAAGTTTAGTCTAGGGATGTACCTTGGCGCTTCTCCATTCAGCCACTGAGTCAATCCTTGCCATTTGTCCTGTGCAACCCATGCCTCTCCCAATCCAATTGAGAAATCATTTGGTTTGGTTTTATAGAGTTAAGAGAAGAAGACAGCCCAAAATGACCTATTTGTTTATTTGGTTTTAAATGTTCAATTCATAAAGCATCTACTTAATCGAGTTGTTTACCTTTTCAACCTGCTTTAAATACAACCACCCTCGGATGGTCCACATTGAGGTCCTTGGAGACTTCTGTAGTTGTAAGAGGATCAGTTTTATGGCTGCTCTCACTAGTCATCGTCAGCTTCCCGTGGTGAACACCCAACTTCTCTTCTTCAAAGCTTCCTCTTCCAGGCAAAACCCCTTGAACCCCACTGCACTGTGTGACCCTTAGCAATCCCTGAACCAAATGTGTTGGTGATTATTTCTACTGCTTTACTACCCATTTTCAACTCAAATTAGAACATTGGCTTGAATTTGCTTTCTGTCTAATATCATTTCCATAGCATAAAATCATTATAAAATAAAGTATAATAAGTCATTAGCAAAAAAAGAAACCATAAAGAAAGAAATGTTCATTAAAACCATGCAAAATATAAGCAATTTATTTAAGAATATACTCCAATATCAAATGGCAAATTTCAACAATGCAAAAAAAGAAACCATGATTACTTTTGCATCAACCAAATATAAATCACAGAAAGAGCCAGAACAACAAAGAGTCAGACTCTCCACAAGGAGGGGCAATCCTTTGCAGTCAGCAGGATGTTTCATAACCCTCCTGTGAAGGCACAAGGCAATTATCAAGTAAAGGGCTGGACTGAGAATAGGAATGTATGCCAGGATGTGCTGAAAACTATCGTTGAAATGGTTCCAGATTTGGCAGGAGCTCAGAGAGGGGTTTTTATTGGACAACTGGGTTGGGAATAGGACTTGAGAGAGACATTCTTGGCCTTGTACACATCTCTAGCTGTTTTGTTCCAACCTCCACTACTTTGGTTAGCTTTAACTGTCAACTTGGCATGACTTAGAATTATCTGAAAAGAGAGCCTCAGTTGAGGAGTAACCTTGATTAGATTAGCCTGTCTGGGGGAGATTGTCTTGACTGCTAGTTCATGGAAGAGAACCCAGCCCATGTTGGGTGACATTATGCCCTTGGCAGGTGATACTGAAGAAGGGTCGCTGGGTGTAAGTTTACTAGCCAGCCAGAAAACAGCACTGACCATGGTTCTAGTAACATTTATTTGGGTGTGAAGTGAGTTCCTTGGTTAGGGGCAAGCAGGTCTGCCTTGGAATTCCTAGCGTGGTCTCACCTAATGGTGGACTATGACCTGGAACTTTAAGTTAAATGAAGCTTTTCCTCCTCTAAGTTGCTTTTGGTCAGAGTATTTTATAACAGCAACAGACATGAAACTTGAACACCCAACTTAAGCAAATGAGTTCTCCCTTGCCTCTGCACAGTGTATACATCATGGATTCCATTTATTAAATGTAGAAGTTTAGTTTATTCTGATTTACTATCATGAGTGGGTCTTGAAGATTATTTTTTCTTTTTTTCTTCTCAGAATTATGTGATTTTTCTTCTTTATTCTATTACTGTAGAATGATTCATATCTACTAATGAACAATGTCTAATGACTTTCAAATACTTAAGTTCTTTTTAAGAATAAAATTTATTTTTGTTTATATTTTTATTTATATAAAAACTCTAATTCTTGATCATGACATTTTATTTTATGTTACAGAATTTAATTTTCTAATATTTTTATTATGATTAGGAGGTAGTATGATTTTGAATATTATCATGGATGCTTTTGCTATAATAAAATATAGATAAGCAGTCTTTTATCTTAATGGGTTTAAGATTATTTCTTCATGTACTAGATAAAATGTATTAATAAAATGTTATATAAACGCAGAAAATGTATAGACAGGCAATATTTTTGGTTATACATTCATTCAATTTCATATTTAACTATAATATTTAGATTCTTATTTTATCATCATAAGTTGTAGCTGGACATAGCTCCAGGTAAATATTCGATTCCATCTCTGTTACTGGATTTACCAAGCATAAAGTTATTCCTAAATGCTATTATCTTTGTATAGCTCTAATGTTGGTGTCATTTCTTCCCTCATTTGTCTTGGGAATGCGTGCCTTCCTCCTCCCCTGCTCAGGCTTGCTGAGCTTTGTCAAACTCATTAGACTTTTCAAAGCCCTCACTCAGTTTTGGCCATGTTGACTTTGACTGCTGACTTTTCCATTTTATTGGGTCTTACTGTATCTTTAATGTTTTTTATCTGATTACTTTGATTATGTTTCCTTTCCCTTCTTGCCTTTTTAGTATACAAACCTAGATCATTAATTTTAAACATATTTTCTTTTTAAAAATATGCATTTTAGCTATGAGTATAGCTCAAAGAACTGGTTTTTACACATTATAAAAATTGCAAAAAGTTATCTTTGCTTTATTATTCAGTTTGAAACTTTTTTTGCCCAAGTGATTTGTTCAATGATTCATGATGTATTTACAAGTGCTTTATGATTTCTAATTATTTTGGAGTTTTACAAGCATCTTGTTGCTTTAATTTTTAATTTAATTACATTATAGATGAAGAATACAGTCTGTAGGATTTAAACACCTCCAAATCTGTTGATAGTCTAATTTTTTTAGTTTTATTTTATTTTCAATTATATATATTTACGTTTGTGTATATGTGCATGTGTGTGCAGTGTTTGCAGAAGCCAGAAGAGGGAGCTAGGTCACCTGGAGCTTGAATGATAAGCCATTGAGAAGCACCAGTTGTGGATATTGGGAACCAAACTTGGGCTACCCTCAAGAGCAGTACCCGCTTTAGCTATTGATCCATCTTCAGCACAGATAGTCTCTTTTAAATTTGTGCTCCATACTTATTGGGGTTCCGACTCTGTACATGTGAGTCAGGTGCAGGAGTTGACCATATTGTGTTGTAGACCATTATCCTGGTACATCCTTTTGGCATCTAATTCCTCTAACAATTCATTTCACAATTGCTGAGTGTAGGATATGAAAATCTCCAACTGTGATTGTGGATTGATGTCTTTCATTACTCACATCCATTTTTGCTTTGGAAATTTTAAACCAATGCTTGAAAGTCATGAAAACTTCAAATTATTATTTCTTTATGTTTTGTTGACCTTTTATCTTCACAAAATGGTCTCCATTGTATGTGATATGTCTTCCCAGTCTTGTTTTGTTAATGTGCTGTACCAACTTCAAAACTCTTTCCAATAGTCTGTCTTCATTTTTAATGTCTTTCTTTTATATGGCTTGATATGTGACATTTTATCCAGTTTGACAGTTTTTAAGTTTGGTTGGAATACTTACTTTGTTACTTTTAAAGAAATATTGTTATGGTTGGATGGGCATTCAGTACTTTGCTATAGTTTTCCCATTCATATCATGTTTTTGACATGATTTACCACCTCTTTTACTGATGTTTGGTTTAATGAAACATTCTTTGAATCCACTGCATACACTACTGACTTTTGTGTTGTCCCAGTATTTAACTTTTTAGGAGTTCCATCTTTAACTTGTCACAGTCCACAGATAATAAACACTGACAGTTCATCTTTTACTATTTTCGATTCACCTTAACATGTAGCAAAGGTAAGGACCTGACAATAACACATTCCCAGTCTCTATGCTATTTTTAAAGTATAAACCACAATTTCTAATGATTCTGTGATTGCTACACCAGTCATGGCCTTTGACATATCTTCATGTTTTTTCAAGTCTTGACTTTGGAGACGTGAGAGGGTGGCTCAGTGGGTTAAAACTACATAAGCCTGGGTGGGGGATCAGCCAAGAGGGGAAGGAGGCAGAACAGGAGGCAGAAAACTTTGTATGTGGTCCATGAGCACAAACTGAGACAGCCCTCTGGGAGACAGACGTTGGTGAATCAGCTCTACTTTATTTCAGAGTATAAAGAATATATAGGATTGGAGAGCCTGGGGACAAACCCTAATTTTCATTAAGTGGGAAACTCCTATCACAAAGTTCTTAGAACAAGTCTTAGTTATCATGTATATAGAAAGGGAACCTTTTAGTAGGGATTTATGTCAGGTTTCAAGCTAAGTATAAGTCCGGCATCTGGGTTAGAGACGGCTTTCAGATCAGGTCAGTCCTCCAGGCCCAGGGACATCCTCCAGATAAGCACAGGTAGTGGCAGGAAGTTCTGCTGGAGGGAGGAAGGTCCATGTTGATGAGCTATTGAGATAAGCTGCCAGGCCTTAGGGAGGCTGCGACCTCTACCCAGCTAGCAATGTCTTCCAACAAAGCCTGGAACACAGATGTGGTGGAGAAAACGAGTCATCTCAGCTCTCCCACCTAGTGATGGGAGGTAGAGGCCAGGGAATCAGATGGAAGCTCATAGGCTAGCAGAAACAACCAAGAGAAGTCTTTTTTCAACAAGGCCCAAGGTGAGAACCAACTCCAAAAAATTGTTCACTGACCTCCACAAGTACACTCTGGTAAACATGTGCCTGTACCCAAAACATACACATACAAAATAATAAAAATAATAACAATAAGCAAAAAAAGTTAATGAACTAAAAAAGTAAACATTTTAAATGAAAAGTCCAGAGTCTTACATTTATTTGTGTGTGTGTGTGTGTGTATGTGCTCACACTTGTGTATGAGTGTGTGTGTTTATGTAAGTGCCAAAACTCAAGTGCAGAGATCAGTACAACTTGGGAGAGTTCCTGGTTTACACTTTGAACGTGCTGAGGCTGGAACCTGGGTCATTAGGCTTGCATCAAGGACCTTTCCCCACTGAGCCACCTTACAGGCCTGAGATTTTAATGTATAATATATACTACCTATCCATTTTCTGTTTCAATAAATCCAAGGGATATTATACGTGATATAGTGTGTGTGTTCGGGGCGGGGGGGTTGTGCTGTCTCCCTCTAAAGAGTGTTGAGCTGCTTTTCTTTCATTTCTCTTCGAGAACAGGAAGTTAAAACTTTGGCAGTACTCCATGATCCTGTTGAACTTTTGGTGGGAGCTGTTAGGACTGCTCTTCTTCCAGGGCATTGTGCACACTGCAAAGGCTTGCTCTTTCTGGTCTCTTAGATAAAAGATTGGATATACACAAGCTTGCACCCTCTGTCACTCTAGCTGGGGGAGAACAACTATTTCTAGACAACACGGTATGATCTGAAGTCTCTTCTCATCTCTTCTTCATGGCAGCTGTTTTATGAGAAGCCTCAAGGAATCTCACCTTGTGCCCTTTCTCAGCAAGGCCATACCTTGTTGGAGGAGGAAATGGGGGGAAAGGCTGGAGGGGTGGGAGGAGGGAAGAGAGGTAGGTATGCAAAATGAATAAAAAAAATCCTAAAAATGAAAAAGAAACCACCATGCTCATATGTAGATTTCCCCTTCCTGTGTAGCACCAGTGGGTCTATCAGCCTCGGAAGCACCGGTTCCCACCTCCACATCACTCTCAGTTTCTGCTTCAGCTTCTGTATCAGGGTCAGCAAACCAGTTCATCAGAAAGCCATGGTGAATGTGAGGCCATGCATCTTGGATTTCTTGTTCATAGGTGAAACAGTGTAAAGCCTTCTTTCATATTCAGTTTGTCCAGAGTTACAGCTTACGGCTACAGGTTAGGTCCAGGACCAATTAAGTTACAGTTGGAAATTCTGTACATTTCAATTCATTTACTGCTTTGAGAGGAATCATTATATATATATATTTGCAGGTGGCCATGTCAGAGGAAGAACAGATGGTAGTTGACTTTGGAGTGTCAGTCCACCAGGAGGCAAATCCCTGATGACTGAGTCTCAGATAAGCAAGGCCCCAAGACCGCACAGACTCCAGAGTGTCTTTTCTTCTGCTGTGCCTTTAGATGTTTGCTGCTGCCATCTTTCTCTGGTATCTGGTATGGTGTGAATGGGTGTGGGGAGATCCCCAGTGCCTGTGATATAGTGTGTTTATCTCATGGAAACATCCATTCTACTGGGCATTTTTACTTGTGGATTATCATAAAGATGATTTCTTCCTAAGCTGCACTGTCTAATTGCTAATAATAATGTTAGTTTAAATAGAGTTTTGATGATAAAAAATATAAACAAGGAAGTGTCACACAGCTAGAACACATAAGTTTCTAGGAGCCATACAGACTGTGGCTTAGGTTAATGATTAAGAAAACAACTGAGTCCCAGTAGCCCAGCTAGTTTAAATTTTATGTTTACAGGTTTCAGAGTACATCATAGATGAAACAAAACTTTGAAAATAAAAAGATATCTTTGTCAAATAGCTTTGAGGTGAAAAATCCAAGAAGACTATATAAAGTTTTAAAAAGGCACATAGTTGAGTGAGGAACTCTTTAAGGTCAGGGAACAAGAACAGAGCAGCCCAATTATCATTAGCTGACATGCCTTTCTTGCTAGGATTGGTTGAAGACCAAAGGTGATGATTAATTCCTCATACCCATTTCTACCCTCAGTCTCCTGCTATAAAAGTCTATTGATGAGTAGGTATGCACCCTAAAAATTTAAAGTAGAGCTGACTGATTCTTTTTCATATATAAAAGTTTAGATTTGTGATTCCTTTAAAATTCCTTATAAGATTATCTTTCAAGGTAAGTAATAAAGTGATTTGTCCTTTCTTTGTAATTGCAAAGTGAAGCCCACCAGTAAAAAAAATATCTTGTTTGCCTCCACTCTGTTAATCTATAACAAGTTGCTTGGGTATGAATGTAAGTGGGTTATTGGGATAAGTTGTTTTTAACCCGTAATACATAAAATGTTTAATCATGTAAGGGATATTGAAAACATGCTGTATTTAACTTGTATTTATTGTAATCCTTCACTTGAAAAACGGAATGTAACCACATTGTAATTTTTATATTACCTGAAAGATTTTGCTGGGGTATGTAAGCTGTAAGGGAAAGAATAAAGATAGAGTTAAAATGTGTTAGAAGGAAAACATCAAGAGAGACAGAGGCACATTTCTGGAGGGAGATAAGAAAGAGAATATAGAACACAGAATGGAGAATACAGAAGAATAAAGGAGATCATCAAGAGAGTGTGTAAGTGTGTTTTCCCTTAACCCTCTCAGATAAAAAAGTCATAGTATGCGCCAACTCTGTGAATTCCCTTTGAGCCCTGTGCTGCTGGAGGCTGGTATATGTAGATAGATAGATAGATAGATAGATAGATAGATAGATAGATAGATAGATAGATATAGATATAGATAGGGAGAGATGGAGAGATTTATATATATACATATATATACACACACACATATATATGTATATATGTTTTTGAAGGGTACTAACTTGAGGCAGTATTAGAAACAACAAGTGTAGTTCTGTGTAAAGTCACACATTTTATACATTATAACTAACTATAATCTTAATAAAAAAACAACTTGAAGGAAATACTGAATTTTCTTTTTATTGTCCCAATAGAACATAATTTTATAAAATCCTTGTCAAATGAAGAGGCAATCAGTGTGGAACTAAAATGTATAGGGCAAACAATTTTACAGAAATGCTTTAGGCAGTTAATAAAAAATATTTTTTGATTTTTGCATGGAATTTATAAATTTGTGTGTGTCTTAACTCGAAATACTTGTGTTACTTCCTTTAATGAGTGTCCATAAGATTATGCACATTGAACCTCTATTTCATAAGACTGAAGCACCTGGGATGACATTGAAGTAACTTCCCAACTTCTAACAATCAAGAAAAGAATATTATGTGAGGCAAGTTAACTTTTGCGCAAAGATTCAAAGAAGAGCAGGGTTTGAGGGGAGGGGCAGATAATGAGAAAAGAGCAAACCAGTCTATGCTCTACTGTTCTAACCCCTTCAGTTCAAAGAAGGAAAATGCCAAGGGGTAAAGCTTTGAAGGTTCAACCTGAGTCACTGATGGTTCATGGGATAGAGGTATGGGGTGTGGCATTGTGCGAGTAGGTGTCTATCAAAAAGGAACAAGTATTCCAAGTGCAAACTCCATCAGAGCATACTTGTACGTGCACACACACACACACATACATACACAATTGCATACTATATATATATATATGCATATACATATACACATATATTCCCCATCCATTGTTTTTAAAAAACAGTATTTACCCTTGGAGAAATAAAATGGCAGTGCAGATTCTCTAGGAAAACTGATTCCTTCAGGTCTTCCTCACATCCAACCAATTGCTTCATTGGAGAAGGGGTAAGGATGGGAAGAGCAACAATGCTTCCATTATCTGTTAGGCTCAATTAAGACAACAGCTGTGTTCCAAAATAAACAAGGAAGAGGCTATTTTGCATCGGAACGCATCGAAGGATCCAAAGTAAGAAAGCACAGATGGCTGTAATCAGGGACATTGGAAAATTACCATTCTCTTCACTTTTCCAATGTGAGTGTGACTTTGAGATCCCAAGTCATCTTTATATCCTTACTCCCAGAACAAATGAGGAAGAGAAGTTTCTACCATTGGCTATGATAACAATAGCCCTTTAGCATTCTTCTTGTAGGGGTGGGTACACATTTCTCTTCTGGCAATTTTTAGCTTCTGTGCTTATTATATGTAGGAGACAGGGGAACACACTGTAGCCGGATTCTGAAAACATAGTTGGCAACCTAGGTGTCCTCGAGTAATGTACTCTTGGGCATTTAAAATGGAAATGAAATGGCACTTTATGCTATGTTAAGATCACTGTCAAACTGCAATCTCAAAATCCCTTTCCGTTCCCAATTCCGCTAGTCACTCATTTGATAAACTCTTATCCGTACTTCCTACATTATTAAAATGCCTCTAATTAAAATTGCTCACTGGAAAAGATCTGTCATTGTTTCAGCTTCTTGATGAGAAAATCAAATTCTTTAGTCTCCCCCAAACAAAGCTAAGTATATCTCAAGGAGGAAAAACGCACACAAATATAGGAGTAGCAATAACGAAACATCTGCTTGTGGGGGGACCAGCACTTGCCTTTAAATACTCCGTCTAGGGGATGCCAAGCAGCAAGAAAGGGGGTGAAAAGGACCATTGGTAGCCATCTGCTCGCTAAACACTGTTTGTATTTATGAATATCTGTATGATTCATCCCAGGCGGTACAGCCTTTCTGATGGAGACAACAAGTATTTCCTATGCCCAGACACATACATACATACACAAGGCCCTATTCCACCTATATCTGAAAGAAGACCACCCAGACCACCCTGTAGACAGAGAGCTAAGATGTGATGTAACCAAGAGAAACTGTAGCTATGTCTTAGTAACTGTCATAGACTTAGTCTTCTGCAACAGTAAAACTACAAGCTGGTCATGTAAATGCGAGAGCAAAGGGAGCATTAGCTGCTTAACCTCGCATACACCACCCAAGTCTGAGACCAAAAACACCTGCAAGATCCCAGAGCAGCCGTGCTGGCCAGGGCCAGCAGATGAGCTGGTAAACAGCTACCAAATCAGACATCAGAAATGGACATCTCCCAGCTCTCACGAGCAGATTACACTGTGGGAGTGTGGCTATTCGAAGTCTACAGAATTTGACACATGTGGGTCAGTAAGCAATGGGAGGAATCAGAATCCAGACACTTTGCACAAAATATAAAAATTCTGCTGGTAGAAATCGCCACAAGAAAGGGCTCCCATTTAAGAGCCAATAATAATCTTTTGTAATTTTCAGCGTTAGCAGATTGTTGGTGTTGGTGTCTTTCCTATGGCTGGCAAACATAGCCTTTTTACCCATCCACAATATAGCAGTTAGCAGTCAGAAAACAAAATGAAGAGATCGTCCTTTTTTTCTTCTTTCAGGAAAGTGACAGCAAATATCAAATATCAAATAGTATTAAGTATTTAACTGTTTCAAGAGCTCATTAGAGATCCCTAGACTAACTTCTATGGAATTATGGAAGTTTAATATAAACATTTACCAAAAGCACTAAACCATTTTTCAGAATGATTTGGTGTCTCAAATACTGAAGAGAATCATTTTGAAACACATTTTCACAGATCACCTTAATTCAACTTGAACTAAATTCATTTATGAGAGCTGCTGGGCTGTGCGTCAACTTATCTCTGCCATGAATTTGCCTACAATGGATATTGTTCGAGTTGCATGGATCATTGAGCAGGAAAGAGCACTCCTGCCCTTCCATGTCCTTCTCCATAATCAAAGGAACTTGCAACTTGTTATGTGTTTCCATGATGAGAAGTTCAGAAATGGCCCTTGCCTGCAGCCTAGGGAGGAACAGTATAAAATGATCTGCCGAGTTCTCTGGGGTCACTTTTTCTGGTGAGAGCTATGAAGGACAGGACCACTGGAAATGAGCAAAATCAGAAAGGTTACAACATAAGAATGCACTCCTCATGTCCAACACATACCTGCTAAATCAAAACTGGAATACACTGCTCTTAGTTTGTCCCTCAAATCTAGTTTTGGGAGCTTCTTTAGCTCATATGAACATTATATGTCCTTTATAAAATGAAATACCTCTTAGCCCCCTGTCCTGTAGTCGTCTCTCATGCCCCACACTCTTTCACTGCTTCTATGAATGGCTATGTAATACTGACTGCCAAAGGATAGCCTTTGGTTAGCTCTCAGTCCCAGGCTACCCGTCAAATCAGGTATGTATCTACTGAATAAGGCACATAGATGCCCCAATAGGCACTTCCAAACCAGTCTGTTAAAATCTGCCTGATAGGTTTCTTCCCTTAACCTGCTCTTTCTAGTTTCCTCATGTCCCTAGAAGGCATTGAATATCGTCCAAGTGCCTAAGCTAGAACACGGTTATATTATCTACTGCCTCAATGATGGTGTATAATGTCACCACCAAACTCATTGACTTACACTAAAATGTATTCTAACACTGCAGGTCTAAAGATTGACTGCCATCTGGTTTGTTTTGTGTGAAATGTGGCTGTACAACCCTATGTTATACTTCCTATCAATTATAATGGCTAGAATTATGGGATGGTCCCGAGACAGCTCCATGGTACATATTCCAGCCTGAAAAGAAAGTGGGTATTCCGGATTTTTTCAGATAACATTTTTGTACAGGAGCACAGAATCTCTTAAGGCATTTGTTCATATTGTTCCAAAATTATTCCACAGGCAGAGGTGTATCACCTGGAAAAATTCAATAGCAATTGGAATGGAAGTAAATAATGTTCTAGAAATGATTCAGTCTGTCATATGAACAGTTTTAGTGTGCTAGTTGGTCCTGATTATCAACTTGACTAGGTTAAGAGATTCACAGGACTGCTCCAGCACACCTGTGTGTCTATGCAGGCACCAACAGAGAGAGAGTATGAACATGAGAGATAGCAACTAAGGGGGTGAAAACCTGCCTTGAAGGTCAACAGCACCATCTAATATGCTGGAAGCCGAGACTGGGAGAAAGTTAGATGAAGGCAGGTTGCAAGCACATGCAAACCCCTTTGCCTTAGGAATGAGTGTCTATGGGTGCTGCCATCGTCTGGTGACTCGAGCTTCTTCAGCCTTTCAACATAGATTCAACAACAGTGAGTCTCCAGGGAACTTCTGTGTCTTCAGCACTTGACTGGACTGCTTAGACTGATCAGCTACCCGATTCTCTGTCTTCCAGTGTGCAGACAGCCATTGCCTCTATTGCTTAAGCCAATCCCAAATATCCCATATCTATCTATCTATCTATCTATCTATCTATCTATCTATCTATCTATCTACTATCTATCTGTCTGTCTACTGTCTATCTATTATCTATCTGTTTATCTTTCTGTCTGTCTATCTGTCTACTGTCTATTATCTGTCTATCTATCTATCTATCTATCTATCTATCTATCTATCTATCTATCTATATATCTACCTACCTATCTATCTGTATATCTATCTATCTGTATATCTATCTGTCTGTCTGTTTATCTGTCTACTGTCTATCTATCTATTATCTATCTGTCTATCTGTCTGTCTGTCTGTCTCCCCATAGAGAACTCTAATACGAATATTAACTATTGACTTTCTTTTTTCTACATGACATCACTCCGTTTACCACTAGCACATCCAGTGCATCACTAATCCCTAAGCTCTGAATTTTCTTTAAGTCTCTAGAACCAATGGCCCAGAGCTCACCCTCACCCTCATCTGGACTTCCGCAGTAGTCGTCACCTGTATCTCTGGATATAGGCCAGCTACGCAGTCTCTCTATACACTGAAGCTTTAGTATCCATTCTAACACTGTTTTTAATTTGTTGCCTTTGACAATGTATCTATATAGATATATAGATACACACACACACACAGGTCTGGGGATACAGCAATAACCAAAAATCTGTGCTCAATAAAGTTCCTGAGGAAAAAAATTAGGTTACACAGTTTCTCAAACGATGGCAAAGAGGGCTGGGGAGAGGAGCCAGTAGAGAATGTTCGGAAGGAAGATTGATCTTGCAAAGGGAGTGAACACACGAGGTCTGACTGAGAAGCTGACATTTCAGCAAAGGTCAAAAGGAAGTGAGGAGTGGGGAGCTGGGGACATCACTGACAGAACACGAACGCGTAGGTGACAGAGTGGCTGAAGCACGGTGCGTAAGGGAAAAGTTTCCCACGATGAGATCAGAAAGCGTCTGGACCACAGCAATGCAAAATCGAAACTTCTTCTCAGTTCAGCTCTAGGACACAAGGAAGGGGAAAAGCCAAATTTTAATCTGAGTTATAAGATAATTGAACTTACATTTCTCTACCTTTCAGCTAAATTGTTTGCATCCAAGTTTTAAAACAAGCCTCTAAGCCTACATTGCTCAATTTCAACTCAAAAACACAGACTGTACCAACCCCTTGGTCCAAAGCACTGACACCCCACTTCCCACCTGGCCTTTGTCTCCCTTCTTCCACCGACTTCTGTTCTATTAGATGTCACCTCTATGGACAACCATCCTTGACATCCAGAAGAAATGTCGAGCTTCTTCCAGGATGATATTTGTGTTCTCCGCATACCACCTAGAAGATACAAATTTTATCTTTTAAAAAAGGTATTTATTTATTTATTTATTTATGTAGGTTGGAGTTTTGTCTGTGTGTATGTCTGTGTACTACATGTGTGCTGGGCACCCACAGAAGCCAGAAGAGGGCATTGGAGCTCCAGGAACCGGAATTACAAATAGTTGTGAGTGCTGAGAATCTAGTCTGGGTCATCTAGAAGTACAGCCCATGCTCTTAACTGCTGAGCCATATATATCTCCAGCCATGCAGGAGACACGAATATTAACCAGAAGGCTAAACAACCACTTGATCATCTGAATTATTTCTTTCTTACTAGGCAGAGACTTTCTTAATCACTGCCATATATTACACACACAAACACACACACACACACACACACACACACACACACACATTTAGTAATGCATATCATAGAGTGGGTGATATAGATGGATGACAGGCAGACAGACAGACACATACATACATACATGCATACATACACACACATACGTACATACATAGATAATAGATAGATACATAGATGATAGATGTGCAAAAATATTAGGAGAATTTACTTCAAATTCACTATAGAAAGATTATAAAGATTAATATAGTTGGTGACATCATTAATAAAGGGGCACAGAGATCTGACATCCAAACAGCTTGGATTTAGTTTCTAAACTAAGATTTAGAAACAATCTGCCATCTACAAAATGCATATTTCCTGTTTTTCTAACATCCTCTTTATGTTTTGTGTTTGCTCTGTCTCCCATAAGACCCGTCTGCTGGATAATTCCCAACAAAGTGTGGAGAACACTTAAGAGTTATGTTTCCCACTGATAGCTACATTTTAAAGGTGAATTACTTAAAATTAAAGCTTCAAAATGGAAAGGATTTTCTGCTTAATAGTGGAGTGTCATGCACTGCCCACCCCTAAAACGATGGTAAATATTAGAGGGAAGCAAAGCTTTCTCTCTCTCTTTCTTTTCCTCTCGTGTGTATGGTATAATGCGTAAGTGTGTGTGCTCTATACACACACATGTGAGCGCATCTGCCATTCACGCACATCCATAAGCCAGAGGAATACATTAAGCATCTTCCTCTGATTACTTCTCTTCCTAGTTTTTGAGATAGAGCCTCTCGCTGAACCAGAAGCTCACCAAGCTCACTGGTCTGGCTAAGCTAGCTGGCCAGCAACCTCCCAATATTCTTCTCTCTCCGCTTCCCCAATTCCAGGGTTACAGGCATGTGGTTGTAATAAGATTTTATGTGGGTTTTGGGGATTTGAACTCAGGTCTTCCTGCTTACACAGCAACCATTCTTACTCATTAAACCATCTCCCCAGCCCAAGGCCTTCTTACCTTCTCCCCATAGAGATAATAAAAACCAACCGATCCTTAGAATTCCTTCTGCTTTGTATTCAGCATAGAATTCTGATATTCCCTTTGCTCTGAGCTTGATAATTGAAATAGAGAACCAGCTTTATAGCCGGATAAATGAAAAACCCAGTGAACTGGTTAAAAAAAAAAGACAAGAAATAACTAAAATGAAGCCGAGATTCAAATTGAATTCCAAATCTTGCAGATTGTCAAGTAAGAGAGATCGTTTAACAAGGCTGCCAGTTCAGCTCGCCCATCTACTCAATGGGTTAATGGAAATTCAGTTTAAATAAATTGAGCTGGGAGCTGTGAACCAATCTGATTTGCAATTTTATAATTTGGTGTTAGTACCTGCACCTTCGAACCTTTCCTGCTGGGATTTGAGTGTTTGAAAATGGCAAGCTATGACAGTGATTAAAGGCAGGGACATGCAGCCTGCTTCCTAAGTTTCAACCTTGGCTCTGACAGTCACTTGAGACTTTGGATTAGTTACTTTACATTTTAGTCTCAAATTCCTTGTCTATAGAATAAAGATAATAATAGAGTTGACCCATAGGGCTTTGCGAAGATTAAAGAACTTAGTATCTTCAAATGACCTTAAATAAGCCCAGACTCTCAGCAAACACCTATGCAGGTTGAGGATCATCTTACTCTAGTCCCTTGCTCAGCCAAACAAATGGCTGCCCTTTCGGATACTGGAAACAACGACGAAGAATCTTTCCACATGAGGAACACTGATGCTGTAGCTGATGACTATGATGTGGCCATGTCTAACCTGCAGGAAATACACGCCTTTCTTTTTATTTCATATTTAGGTAAAGAAAAATCCACGTAATTGTATGAAATTTCATTTTATGAGCTTTGTTTACTGGGGGGGATCTTAGAATTAGAGAATAAATCAGAATTTAAGCACTAGCTTTGAAGTTACATAGATCTCATTCTCCAAGCATTTGACACTGACTTGTGTTATCTAAATTGTGACAGAATTTATGTATTTTAAGGCCAAAGAGACCTTTAGAATGAATGCCACTTGACAAATATTTTAGGAGTACCAATAAAAATGTGAAAAATAAAAACTCAGTTGAAAAGGCAGTCCCTAACTGTCAAAAAGAAGGAGGAGGAGGAGAAAGAAGAGCAGGGAAAGAGAGAGAGAGAGAAAGAGAGATTAGAATTTTGTAAAAGAAAGAAGAAAGAATTCCAAGAGCTCAGGAGTTAATTTAGGCTGCAGCTTCCCAGAACAGAAGGTTCTTAATAAAGTTGCCTAGACAACAGCAGTTCAGTCCCAGGGCAAGCGTCCTTTTGATTTCTCACCATCCTGTACCAGCTCACAGCAAGCCCCATAAACAACTCCAAGGCCATTCAGGGCCTTTTGCAATAGCGGGTGGGCTCCATTAGTAGACCCAAGTGGCTACTAACGGAAGGACCAACACACTGAATTCAGATGGTTCAAGGTGTGGGCAGGATGTAGGTCACAGTGTGGCAGCTGGTGCATATGAGGAATCTCATAGATCCAGGAGCAGAGTCAGCCCACCCTCTCACTCACAAAGAGGCAGGACAGCCTCCCTGGACAACACTCAGAAAGACACAAGATTTACTCTGGTCAGTTTCACTCCTTTCTCAAAATTCTTTTTGACATTTTCCTTTTTTTTTCTCCCAAATGAGCATGTATGTGTTTCATAATCAGGACTCAGTTAATAATGTCCTGTATATAGAAGCATATGCTTGGAAAACAAGACAGCTTTGAATCTGAAAGATTCAGATCCTGCAAGTCTCCTTTGTGGCATTTTATCATGGCTTATAGTGAGCTGTCCGCTCCTTCCTTGAATGTCTTTCTTCTCTTTAAGATTGCAAGTTTCAAGAAAGAAGACTGCATTATCTCACACCCTAATATACTTGATGTCTTGTACAGATGTGGTGTCTTCAAAATGACTACTGAATGGATGCACTGCCGTCTAAAATAATTATAACCAGTTTAAACTATGGCCTTTTACGACAATGCTGTAAGTCAATTTGAAAAACAAAATCCTTCTCTGAAATTGTGTAAGGAATAACTTTGGCATACTCTTTCAGTTAGTCAGACAAAAGGCAATCATGGAGAAATAAACTGAAACAATGTGAATGATCATGTTTCAGACTTAGAATGCAAGAATTCTGCTTTGAAAAGGTGAGTGGAACATGGATATACCTTTCAATGGAACTTAGCTCATGAAGATCACATTGGAATAAAGACAAGTAACTAAATAGCCAGATGGGCATAACATAAGTAATGAAAATACAGACACTCAGTAATTAATATTAGATATTATACAGCATTAATGTATTTGCCATATAATTTATAGTGAGATTCTCTCTCTCTCTCTCTCTCTCTCTCTCTCTCTCTCTCTCTCTATATATATATATATATATATATGTATGTATGTATACACACATGCATATATATGTATGTATACACACACACACACACACACACACACATATATATATATATATATATATATATATATATATATAGTTTCATTATGAATTATCCTCAAATTTAGCAGCTTAAAACATTTGATCTTACAGTGTCTTAATCCAAAATCTGAGTAAGCCTACCTGGATAATTCCAGTCCAAGGTCTCTCATAGCTTTTGTGACAGTACTGTACTCACTTGAAAATGAATAGAGTGAGGCCACAGAACTTATCTCCCAATATACAAAGCCTTGTGACCATCATGTAACCATAAAACCATGCAACCATCACCATAACCATAATATAGTATATCTCTACCACCTCAAGTCTTCTCTTATGTCCTTTAGAATTCAATTCCCTCCCTGACTCCAGCTGTTAACAACTGGCATGTCCTCTATCTGTCCTCATAGTTTCACTTTTCAGCAAGTCACACAAATGAAATCACACATCACCACAAGAACTTCTTGTCAGGCTTTTTCACTTAACATAGTATTTTTAAGACTCATCCATGGTGCTACCCATGCCAGTAGCATGCTTCTTTTTATTCCTGTTTTTAATTGTATTATTTCATATAGCATCTCATTGTAGGAATGTTTCACAATAGTTTCAACCACTCACCAATTGATGGAAATGTAGGATGTTTTCCATTTTAGATGTTTATAACCAAAACTGCTCTAGAGACCATGTTCTGACTACTGTATGGAGAGTATAAATTCTGTAGGTAAATGCATAAAAGGACATAGCTGTTACATTTATGGTGAGTGTTGATTGAAGTGGGTAAATAATGTTAGTGTTTTCTGGAGTTACTGTAACATTTGCCATTATTGCTGATAATGTGTTAGAGATTCAGCACTGGGTCACTTTGTCAACAACTCATTTTGCATTGTCTGCTGCTCTTTCTGTCTTAACCATTCCAGTAGGTATATACCACTACACACTGTGGCCTTTTTCATTTCTAAAACTGCTGAAGATTTTGAATAACATTATGTTCACTTACTTTATATACTTCTCTCTTTTTTTGGTCCAGTTTATTTTGATTACTCTCTTTTGGGTTTCTTGTCTTAGTTAATGGTAGAAAAGAAACTACAGCAAGAAAATATTGGAAGGTCAGTCCTCTCCTTGTCTGTCTGGCAGGAAGATTCACAGTGGTAGTGATGGAACTGGCAAGCATAGTGTGGCCTGGAGAGCTGTTGTTCTTCAAAGACACAGGTACTAGGTAATTCAGAGGAACTCAATATTTTGCATACAAACTCTGTGATTTCGGAGTACACACTCTAGTGAGTGTCAACAGGTATCATTTGTGTGTGTGTGTGTACGCATGCATATTTATGTGTGTATCCACAAAAAACCTAAAAATAACATAATAGAATGATATTAATAGATACGAAGTTATTGTTGTTTGATTGTAAGATGTCCACACTCGCATGCTTTGCATGCTGATCTTGGATTATGGCACTATTCTGAAAGCAGTGGAGACTTTATTAGGTTTCATGTACGAGTAAGAGAAATAAGTCACTAAGGATGGCATTAGAAGGATATACCTGCCTGAATCTGAACGAATACACCATGCATCCTATTTCATTGCCATATAAAAAAGACTCTGGTCCACAGTGGTGTCACCATACATGGATTTGTAACCCTAAATCCTTAACCATAGTCATAACCCTAACCCCTACCCCTAACCTTGTCTGTCTCTAATCCTAATCCTAACCCTAACTCTAATTTCCAAAATAATATAAGCCATTGCTATTGCCTTGGCTGCCTCTGACACCACATACTTTGGACATGGAAGCTGAAGACATAGAATTGAGACTGCCCAAAAGCCTCCTAACTTGTACTGGAGAACTAGCTTTCAGAATATCTAAAGTTTCTATAAAAACTACCAAAGAAGAAAAGCAATCAAAAGTCTTTGCCAGATACATTGCTTAGGAACTACAATAATGACCAGACCAATAAGCTATCCACAATGGTGCAATTATATTTTGGAGGTAACCAAGAGATGTTTAACTGACTTAAGGTTTAGTCAACGGGAAGGAATTCATGTATGGTATTGTAAACGTACCCAACTACTCATGGCTCCAGAGGTTATAGACAACCTGTTACTGCCGTTTTCTTAAACAATGTAATTTTAACTGTTTTCTAAATACTTGTCCTTATACCCATAGATCAAGATCAATGTACCTCTCAGTCTTTATCAAGAAACTCCTTTTTTGTAACAGATGGAGCCCATTAGAGAGGCCAACAACTGATCAGACTGTGGAGAACAACTGACCATGGGGTGCCCAGACCCTATTTTATATCTGCAAAGCAACCTTTCCACCTAAGGCTCAGGAAACATCAAAAGAGAGGGGGAAGATTCAGAGGATCAGGGTGTCTACTGCAAGATAATATCATATGACAAGGAAAATGAAGCCATGAAATCTCAATCATATGCATTCCTGTTAGGCAGAGCTTGAGGAATCCAGCAGAAGAGGAGGGAAAAGGATTGTAGGAGCCAGAGGGTCAAAGATACCACAAGAAAACCCACAGAATCAACTAACCTGGGCTCATAGCGGTTCAAAGAGACAAACCAACAACCAGGGAGCCTGCATGGGACTGACTTAGGCCCTCTGCATATATGTTACAATTTTGTAGGTTTCTCCTCTTGTGGGACTCCTAACAGTGGGAACAGGGGCTGTCTATGACTCTTTTGCTGGCTTTTGGGTTCCTATTCCTCATACTGGGTTGCCTTGCTCAGCTTTAATGTATGGGAAGTTGCTGAGTCTTACTGCAACTTGATATGCCATGTTTTGTTGATACTCATAGGAGATCAGCCCTTTCCTGAACAGAAATGGAGGAGTGGATTGGTGGTGGGGTTGGGGGGGAACAGAGAGTGTTGGGAGGAGAGGCAGGAGGAGAAACTGCAACAGGGATATAAAATAAATAAATTAAAGAAAAGAAGACCTGCATAATGATCAGTGGGCAGGCCAATGTGGAAGGAACATTTTCACAAGCTCTATCTCTCCCAGATGGAGAGCTACAGGCCATCAATGGCTACTGAGGAAGAGAGAATTTCATTAGGGACAAATCCCTGGATAGGTTATCAAACCCTAGTGGTCAACCCCAAACACTTGTATATACATCTAAGTAACACTAAAGGGACTCAGTAGGGTGTGTGTGTGTGTGTGAGTGAGTGTGTGTGTGTGTGTGTATGTGTGTGTGTGTAAAACAATAATATTCATAGAAAAAAGGGGTCATGAATTTGAGTGAGACTAGGGGCAGAAATGAGAGATACTGGAGGAGAAAGGGGGAGGAGTAGAAATGATGTAAATACAGTACCCATGTACGAAATTTTAAAAAATAAAATTTGTAAAAGATCTAAAATAATAATTTTTTTAAAAATCCTGCCATGCAACAATAAAGGAAGCAGTGAAAATTGCTCTGGACAAATCCAACCTCTGGGAAAACAGAGTAAAGAAAAAAGTGGAGGGTAGGATTTGGGGAATGCACTAAGTTCTCATCTTTATGCTTTAAATCTTTGAGAACAATGGCCTGGAACCGCCATGTCTATGGTTAACTTCCATCAACTAATAAAAACAAAGAGAGTTTACAAAGGTGTGCCATCAGCTGGTAGCTTGTACCTTTTCATTTCTGAAGGACAGTTTCCTGCTTTGATCGGTCATGGGTTAATTTGTGGCCTTATCATGCATCTCTGGTATGCAGCTCACAGCACAGCGCTGTGATGGAGATGGCTTGTGCTGGGACTGGAGGATTTATTGTCACATCTTCTGTGTTCTGTACCATATGGCGGACTTCACATTAGCTATGCAGGGAGTATTTACACCAAAAAATGACCAACACTACAAATCAAATTGTAGTTGTTTTCCCCAAGGTTAAAAATTAGTTGGTTCTGGGCCATGAATAAGCAGAAAACATTACAGTTTGGGGGATTCGACGAAATAGATTAGATTTGTGGCTCTCTGGAAGTTGTCAGACAAAACTTTATGGAACTGATGTATTTGACAGGTCTCCTTCCAAGTCTGTAGATGCCTGACTACCCAGCGCTGCTGCTTTTAACCCCCTATTCCTGTCATATATTATCATCAGGAAGTGTGGAGCCATGCACTATGCAACTGCAACAGCATGTGATGAACTGCATCCCCACACTGGTACTTCTCTGCGAGGGTCTTAGAACCCTGAACGTTAGTACAGGACCCTATATGTGGTGGGAGGAATGCTTCATCAGACACAACACAACTGAAAGTTTGCCTTTCAATTCATTTTTTATGGTTTTTTTCTGAGAATTTCAAATAATACATTTTGACCATATCCTTTACCCTTCTGTAATTCCTCCCATATTCTCCACTTCATTTTCTTTCTTAGAAAAAAAAAAAGCAAAACATAGAAAGCACACAAAAAACCATGAAGTCCCATTTCTGTTAGCCAGCTAAGCCCAGGAGAGCAGCCTGCCCTGGAGTGTGATTGACATACCCACTGTCCCCACTGGAATGTGGTTGACATACTCGCTGTCCCCCCTGGAATGTGGTTGACATACCCACTGTCCCCCCCTGGAGTGTGGTTGACATACCCACTGTCCCCCCCCTGGAATGTGGTTGACATACCCACTGTCCCCCCCTGGAGTGTGGTTGACATACCCACTGTCCCCCCCCCCCCCCCCCCCGGAATGTGGTTGACATACTCACTGCTACCCCATTTAAGAGAACTGGTTTTTTCCTCTCCCATCAGCTATCACTTACAAATAGCTTCTTGGCTATTTGTAGCAGGGATGAGAATTTTTGCCCTCTTCCACCTCTCTGTGCTGGGATTTTGTCTGGCTTTACTTTGTGTAGATCTCGTGCATTTTCTCACAGTCTCTGTGAGTTCCTATGTGTGTCTGCTCTATTGTGGCTAGAAGACATTGTTTCCTTGGAGTTGTGTACCTTTGTGTATCTTTCTACCTCCTCTTCTGCATAGGTCCCTGCGCCCTGAGAGGAGGGATGTGATAAAACATGCATTTAAGGATGAGTACTCCAAAACCTCTTACTCTCTGCACATTGTCCCATTGCAGAATTGGAAGTTGCATCTGCATAGTGTGGTAATGTGAAAGGTTTCCTGTCTAGGAGGCTCGGGAACTGGGAATGTAGTACTGTTTGTGCGCTCAAAACGTTGGTTTCATTTGCTTAGTTTTTCTTGTTGTTTTGCACATTAGTTGCAGTACAAATGCACTAGATGATTCTTTTATCTCTAGTGTTCTAACATTCAGAGGTGTAAGATATGTACAGAGTACAGAAAAGACTCCTGCAATGGAGAGGCACTTCATGCCAGGGAGATAAAGCTTTGTCTGGGGATGAAAATGCATATTCAACATCACCATACCACTGGGCTGTTCTGCATGCCTTCTTCCTTTTCTCTTTAGAAGAACATTATTTCTGCGTCTTCCAGGGATCATTATAATCCCAATTTAAAGAGTGAAAAAACAACAGTAACTGCATAAGGTGCATCAAGAATTCAAAGTGCTTTGGATGTGACTGATAAAGGAAACCGTAATCAAAACTTCTTCACTTAGGAGGCCTATACCATTACCATACCCCACACAGGCCATCTCAGAAGGAACCAGAGCATTGTCTTTGAAATGTACTGTGCTTAAGGATACCCATCAGTATGTGCTTTTCCAACTTGGTTCTTTAATAATTCAGATTTTTAGATTTAAAATTAGCCAAGCTTTTCTGGAACTCGTTTTTTAACTCCAGTCTCAACTTCCAAATCAAAAGTTCTTGTCTGAGTTTTAGATGCCTGATCAGAAAGAGCACTGCTAGGCAGGTACCTGCTAAGCAGAAAGCAAACTTTATGCCAATTCTTCCAGCGGGGGAAAATGATTTTTGACTTTTCCACTGCTATATAAAGCATCAGGCAAACTTATTCACAACTTGTGGCTTGTCCAGAAAGATGAGGTCAAGATTAAAATGAAGAAAATGTTCAGGTAACTGGGGTGGAATTCTCCCTAGGGTGGATTTTTGTATAGAATTCACTGCTGTAACAACTGGGCTTGGTGTGATACTGTCCCCACCCCACCCCCTCTTCTCAAACCTGCTCCATTTATTAGCCTTACAGATCTGATGAGCTCAGTGGCTTGGAAAAGTTTAAATACTCATGTCTCAAGTTCACAGAAAATACAAAGGTCTATTAAACCCATTTACCAGGTGCTTCGACTCAGGAGTCACATTGATCTTTATCTCCCTCAACCCCTTTGAAATGTTGAGATTGGAGCTGCTTTTCCTGCCTTCTGGTAAGCACCCATTGCTAAATAGCCAGGGGTACTTTGTATATAGCTTTAATTAAAAACCTCATATTATGGGCAAAAAACCCCTACATTTTATGGGTGATCAGTGTTCCTACTATGTACATCACCTTATTTAATTCATTATTGCATCCTCATGAAGTATCTTTGCCACAGAGAAAATAAAACCTCAGATTAAATTAATTGTCTAAAATCGTTGATTTAGTAAAAGAACAAACTGAGTTTCAAGCCCATTTACTAGCCATCCAAGTACCTGCTTCTTCCTGTTGTACCGAGTCCCTGTCCATGTAATTGGATACTTTATTTGCAATAAAAGGAAAATTTTGATCCTAGGAATGGAAGATTTGAATTAAGAAATTGGAATGCCCCATAAACAGCACTGAGGACTAATTGTTCTTACTGTTTCTCACCCCCAGTCTCCTATGATAGTCTTCATCAATGACACCTTCTTCACAAATGTGGAAATCCCAATGAGAAAAGCATAAAAAAAAATCTCCCTCTGAAAGTCTATAAGCACATGACTTAATTAGCTAACTATAACTCAAGTCACTGCTTTTATTGTCCATCCAATGACTTGTTCACCAGGACCAATTGAGTTTCTGGTCACCTCTGGTGAGCCAGTCTAGAGGGAAGTATTTATTTGAAATTCAGTCAGTGGCACAGGTTGTTCAGGCCAGAAGCAGGTACTAGACCCAGAACGTGAGCACCACCAGACCTTGTGTACAAAACCGTAAAAGACATCAGGCATCAGTCTAGGTTTCTGTCTGCAGACATCACTTTGGTCACATAAACCAGCTTTGTGAGGGGCTCCAGAGATCTGCTTCATGTCTGTTAAAGGATGACCTCACACCATTTTCTTTGCTACATTGTGCTCTTTTCTTACCCAGGAGCCCTTTAATCATCCTCCCATTTAATGCAGGTTCCCTGTATCCATAACACAAGGACGATTTTCAAAATATATGAGCTAATTAAGCATAATATAAGAATTCATCCTGAAAATAATTCTATTGATTTGTCTGTTGCCATAGGCTGTTGTTGTTTTTAACTAATACACTTGCATTGTCTTTGCCTGAAAGCTGCCATTGATTCATTCCACTCTTAGAAATAAAACCCTTTCCTCCAAACTCATAAATCTAAAATGCTAATGATTGGGCTTTCATCGTGAAAAGTTGTAATATTTTGAGAAATCAGATCCAAAAGGTATACTGCTGCTGGATGAAGCCTGTCTTTCCTCATTCTTCCAAGGGATGTGTTTATTTCTGAAGTGAGGTCATTCTCTTTTCAAAGTCTTTTAAAAGTGATATTCCAAAAGACCATGTGATATGCAAGTAGGTGTGCTTATGTAAGTGCCTTACGGCCACTACAAACCGCACACCTTTCCCTTCAATGTGGACCAGAACTAGCTGCAATCACACTTACTTCCAGTCCATCCTCCATGCTTCTGCTCTGTCTCTGTGGATTGTTGCAAGAGATTTGTTTGTGTTGATTGCTCAGAGACCATCAACAGAGTCTGACCTTGATTTGGAGGCAGGGTCCACATTCAGCTGGGTTCAGCAGGTCAGAGTGGACCATAGAGTGTTCTGGTGGACTCAAGGGGAAATAGAGGGACACACAGAGGAGGAACAAGGAGGGGCTGAGGGGCTGAGTGGCATTTTCGATTTGGGAGGCAGAGTAGAGGGCAGGTGATCCTTTCTCCATTTCTTCTGCTTGGTAGGTCTCTGAGGTTTATTCCCTAATATATATATATATATATATATATATATATATATATATATATATATATATATATATATATAAATAACTGAGCTAGCCAGTTGGGGTGAGAATATCTCTTCCTTGATACAGTAGTCAGAGTGCAGGAGAGAGCCTAGTAACAGCCGGATTCTGCTGGGACAAAGACTATGACCTCTCTTCTTATTTGGGATGATGATGCAAAGGAACAGAAGAGAATGGACAGAACTGTCTCTGAAAACCTGGGACTTGGCAACAATGGTTTGACACCTCCCTTTTCCCTCCTGTTCCTAGAAGTTTCCATGGCTGCCTACAGGTATGGGCAGGATAGGTGTGGTTTCCCAGAAGCCTCAAAATCCATATGTACCTCAAAAAAGGCAAAAAGGAGAGGCAGCTTCATTGTTGCCCCGAGTTAGTACCCTTATCAACTAGCCTTTGACTTCAAGTTTCTGGTTCATTTTCAATAAGGCAGGTGCAGCCCTGAGCTTATCAAAGGCCTGAGGTCCCTTTGAGGAGACAATAGCATCCACACAGGATTTAATGCAGACATGATTTTTTTTTCTTTTTCAACAAAAGTTGGTGGTTAGGGTTCCTTACAATATATATTTAAATAACTTTCTACATTTACGTATAATATCCTAGAGAAAAAAGCAGAGAACTCAATCCTACACACCTCAGAACTCCAAGCACACCTTCCAAAACAGAGTAACACATTATTAAAAGAGGCAAAGGACTCAAGAGATTTTGTCTGTTGGTTTGTTAACAGGGAGGGCATGCTACAGATGGCTCACATTTTGGGTGGAGGAGGACTCTCTTTGTTAACACTTTTGCGTTTGTCAAGAAATATATACATATATATATATATTAGTTTTAAAGGAAGCCAGACTTTGAAGTCTCTGAACAGTTCCTGATTTTTACAAAAGAATTCCTTCTGAGCTCAAGCTTCTATACTGATGCCTGGGCCAGATGCTAGTCCTGGGAGAGAGATGGAGAACAGTCATCAAACTTGGGGAGTGATCTGGCACAGCAGATTTTGGCAGTATGTACCAGGTAAGGGCCTTGAGCATCCTTATTCTGTGTATGGGGCCCTTGAAAGTGACAGTTCACAATGGTGGGTGAACTACATGCATGATACAGTAATGGCTTCTTTCCTGAGGGGCTCAAGTCTACACAGTTGTCTCTGGGAGAGAGGGGCAGGTCTCCCTTGTTTGGCTATACAGTCTTTTGGAAGCCCTGAGATGTCATGGAAGCATAGCATAGAAAAGTGGATTCCTAGTGGCACTGAAAGAGCAAGGAAGACCCTTCACATCCTTCACATCCTTCACACCCTTCGCAGATCATACAACACAGACCTTCCCATCAGGTGCCTGGCTTGAGGTGACTTAGGAAATAGCAGAGGGGGTGAGAATGATACAGATGGGGAACGGAAGACCACTTAGCTGAGCTCTGGAGAGGTCTGGAGATAAAAATGAACCTGACATGCTTCAGGAAAGGGACAAAGGTTGGATCAAAGGGACCAGTTCCATTGAGAAGACATCTTAAGTGTTACAGCAATATTGGAAGCTGGTCCTCAGTTACAGTGGAAAACATGGTGGAAAGAGGAAGCTAGGGCCATAGAACAGCAAAATAGGGCTAGAGGTATGGAAATTTCCAAAGAACAGCTTCTCAAGGAGAGTGAATATGCTGATTTTCAAAGACAGTTTAGATTTGATGACCACACTCTGATGCTTTGTCACATAGCAGCTTTAAATGCTTGGGACAGGGTTGAAGAATCAGGAAAAAGGACTGAGTTATTTCCTAAAATTACACAAGGCCCAAAAGAAGACTTTACTGATTTTTTTTCAAAGATTTAGTTCAGCTGTAAATAGAAGGATATAGATCCAGAAGTTAGACAAATATTAAATGAATCTTTGGTTTTTGAAAATGCTAATTCAGAATACAAGAGGGTTATTAGGCAAGACAAGATCAGCATCCATAAGTGAATGTACCTGAAGTACAGTTGATATTATATCCCATACTCATGGCAATACTTGAATAAGAGAAGTGATTTCTAAAATCTTTAATTAAAATCAGGTCAGATGTTTTAATTGTGGTAAACAAGGTTATCTAAAATGGGATTATAGGCAAAGCATTCCTAGAAACAATGTTTTTTTTTTTTTTTCCTAGAGATAATCTAAACAGAAGGTCCGTCTTCTGGAGTATACAGAAGGTGTGGCAAAGGCAGGCATTGAACTAATGAATGCAGGTCAACAAGGGTCCAAAAAGGTAACCCTTTGCTGTTGGGAAATGTCTCAGGGGTCCTCTGGCAGACCCCAATGTCAAATTTAGTTCAATCATTCTCTGTCAGCATTGAGTAAATTCCTCAATAGAGTAATTAAAAAACTTAGTGCCTGTTATTAAAAACCATTTTCAGGAGAAATTCTAAGCAACTATTTTGGCAAAATTCTATAAATAACCAAAGACCAAAGCCAAAATTATGGATAAATGGCATTGTTATTGAAGGTTTGGTTGACACAGGAGTTATTGTAACAATAATTTCATCAAAATCTTGTCATCCAGATGGGCCTCTTCAGAAAGTTAATATTTAACCTCTTGGGAATAGAACTTTATTTCAGGTAAAACAAAAAGCAAAATGGGTTATGTTTATAAGGCCAGAAGGACAGATAAGAAAATTAAAAACGTATGTGACTAGCATAGCAATGAATTTATGGGTATGTGATTTGCTGCAACAATGGAAAACACAAATTAACATTCCTTAAATCTCAGAAATAAGCAATAAAATAAATAATGCTTCTGAGAGAAATATTAAAAGGTATTATCAAGAACAGTCACTGACTATTCAGGTTGTACTTAAGCAGGGCACAACAGACAGTGGTCTTTCGAGGATGTCAGCTGCCCTACCTTTAAAATGGTTAACTGACAAACCTGTGTGGGTGGAAAAGTGGCCTTTGACATCAGAAAAGTTACAGGTACTAGAACATCTGGTAGAGGAGCAGCTAGATGCTCAACATATAGAAGAATCAACTAGTCCTTGGAATTCCCCTATATTTGTCATTAAAAAAGAAATATATGGAAAATGATAATGAGCCATATATAAGGTGATTCAGCCAATGGGCTCCTTACAGCCTGGAATTTCCTTGCCTTCTCTATTACCTAAAGGATGGTCTATTATGTGATTGAGTTAAAAAACTGTTTTTTTTACTATACTTTTACAAGTACAGGAAAGAAAAATTTGCCTTCACAGTGCCTACTTATAATAAATCTCAGCCTGTTGAAAGGTATCAGTAAAAAGTTTGTCCACAAGGGCTATTAAATAGCCCCACCTTGTGTCAATATTTTGTACAACAGCCATTGTAATAATTCATAAACAGTTTATTCAATTTATAATTTATCATTATATAAATGGTATCTTACTAGCTGATTCAGACCTCAGATACCTTAAGAAAAATGTTTAGGGAGATAAAGAAAATTTGCCTTACTGGGGATTTCAAATTGCTCCTGAAAAAGATACAAAGAGGAGATTCTATTAATTCCTAGAGTATAAGATAGGTTTACAAAAATTCAACCACAGAAAGTACAAATCAGAAGAGATAAAGAGATCAATTAGGAAGTTTTAATGATTTCAAAAACTGCTGGGAGATATTAAATGGGTACAGCCCACAACTGGATTAACAGCTCAAGAACTAAGTAATTTCAAACCTTTTAAGATGATAAGGGCTTAAATAGTCCAAGAAAATTACCAGCTGAAGCTGAGAGAGAATTGGCTTTGGTAGAAAAGAAGTTACAGGATGCACATGTGGAGCATTTGGATCCAGAGATTGATTGTATTCTGGTTATTTTGTACACTATGCATTCTCCCACCGGAATTCTTATGCAGAGAGAAGATACATTTTAGAATGGATATTTTTGCCACACAGAGTAAAAAATAAAAGGCCTATGTAGAAAAGGTTTTGAGTTAATTATGAAAGGAAAATTAAGCCTTTATCAGTTAACAGAAATATACCCAGCAGAAATTGTGGTACCTTTTACTAATCCTAAAATTGCCTCATCATGGACTGAAAATGAACATTGGCAAAGATCTTGCAATGAATTATTAGGAGAGATTAGCAAATATCCCCAAAGCTAGTGACTTCAGCTAGTTTATAAAGAGAACTAATTGGATCCTTCCTCACATTGTATGGGAACACCAATTTCTGAAGCCTCTGTATTCTATATTGATGCAAATAAATCAGAAAAGGCAGGTTATAAGTCAGAATAAATAAGTAAAATGGCTTAGAGCCCTTATGATTCAGTTAAAAAAAAGAATTATATGCTGTTCCTATGGTGTTATTAGGTTTTCAAGAAGCTATTAATATAGTTACTGACACTATATATGCAGAAAAAGCTTTTTACATATTGAAACCACTGAACTTATTCCAGATGATTCAGAATTAACTTTGTGTTTTATTCAATTACAAGAAATAATCAGAAATAGAAATCATTCTTCATATATAACACATATCAGATCCCATATTGGGCCTACTAGGGACTTTAGTGCAAGGTAATGATGAAACTGATCAGCTATTGGTGAATGTGCTAGAAGCCTCAAAATTTTCATAAGAAATACCATGTGAATAGCAAGGGTCTGAAAAAAGATATTTTCTATATATTGGCAACAAGCCAAGTATATTATAAGGAAATGTTCTACTTGTAAACTCCCCTACCTGCAGGAAGTAACCCAAAGTGTACTTGAAGAAATTAAGTTTGGCAAGTGGATGTATTTCATTTTTCAGAGTTTGAAAAATTAAAGTATGTTCACCATATCATAGATACATATTTAAGATTTCAATAGGCAACTGCTTTCAGTAATTATGCATTTATTAGAAGTTATGGCCATCATGGGGATACCTGTACAAATTAAGACTGACAATGACCCAACATATGTCTCTAGTAAAATGAAATAGTTTTTTGCATATTACAATATAAAGAATATTCCAGGTATTCCACACAATTCTACAGGACAAACATCTATAGAAAGATCTAATTTCATTTTAAAATATATACTTAATAAACAGAAAGTGGTAATAAAGACCCCCACATATAGATTACACAATGCTTTATTAACTTTAAATTCTTAAATGTTAATGAAAAAGGAACAATAGCCGCAGAAAGACATGGATAGTAGAAAAAGCAGCATGCATATTTTAAAGACATATTGACTTCAGAATGGACACCAGGATATGTGTTGCATTGGGGAAGAGGTTTTGCTTTTGCTTCCATAGGAGAAGAAAAGCTATGGATTCATCAAGATTGATAAAGATTAGATTCGAACAGAAGAGCCCTCTTGATCAGGAGAGGGGATAGTTCATCAAACTGCATGGCCATTCCATCTAAATTAACGTATAAGATTAACAGATGTCTTTCCTTTAAGCAGACATAATCTGCCACAAATGGAAACTCCCCAAAGATAGGATTGGGGCAGGGCTTTGCTTTTGTCTTTCCAGGAAAATGAAAGCATCCAACTTAGGAATCTGAAGACCACTGGACAAAGGAGACACCCAAAAAGAAGGGGGAATCAGCCAGAGAAAATGTCCCCCTCAAAAAGTGTAAATTAGCCTAATGGTATAGCACACTTCCAAAACTCTATTCCAAGATAAAATTTCAAAATTATTTCAAAATGTTTGTTTATCCTATTCTCTACAGACATATAAGGCAGGTGGTCTTTATGTAGTCCCAACTCAATTAAAAATTAAAGTTGGCTTTGGAGTTGGAGAGTGGCTCTCTCCTTCTCTAAACTCAAGCATAGTTGTTAGAGGAAAATCCAAAGTCTCTGTCTCATGTCAGAAGAGCCACCTGGTATGGGACAGAAGAAAACCAAAATTAAGGTACTATTCTTTGCCACTAATCTCATAAACCCTTGGATTTATTTTGACTCTTTAAAATTTTTTAAGGTATAAATATCTCAAAATTTATAAAATATATACCTTTTGTTGTGTTATTAATGGCCTTAGAGAGTACTAATTAATCCTAAATTAAGGCTTCATCTAGCTTCTCGTATATAATTTCAGGCTTGAGTCTGAAGCAGGTAATTAAGCCTGTGTAACCCAGATGTATTTAATAGATTGTGGTCCTTCAACCTCTCTGAGATCTGTTGCATGTGAGATTTAAAATATTTAAGTCTTCTGAAGTGAACCATGAACATTCTTAACAGTGACCTTTGAAGTTTCCAAAAAGGTGATGGGGCCTCACAATGATGATTCCACCTGGATTATGGAAATGTCACTAAGCTGACAAGCACCATCCAAAGACCAGCTTTGGACTACAAACTGCTCTGGACAATTTCAAGGTGGTTAGCTAAGATGGTCCAGCATCATACACTTCTCCAACCAAGACTTCAGATAAGCCTTGCATTATCCCATCACACCAAGACTGGACAACAACTGGCTTCCCTAGGACTTCACCATTATCTTAATTTTCTCAGGGTTCCCTAAAGATGCTGTCACCTCCAGAAAATAAAAAGTAATTTTAAGAACACAATGCGCACATTCCCAATATGTGGGGTTGGTGGGTTAGGGTCAGTGTGTAGGTTATGGATGTTTATCATAAATTAAGAGGGTTGGTTACAAGTTGTTATTGGTCATGCCAGGGAGAAAACTAATGAAAGGAGATTAGATTCAAGGATTTCATTCCTAAAATAAAAAGGGGGTATAGGATTGATAGGATAAAAGGGTAGAATATTGAGTCTACTTTTAAACTAAAAAAGCAAATACTAGTCTCAAACATTTTATGATGTTATGGATTTTTGTATATTGATACAAATTTAAAGTTATTTTGCTATACTGAATATATGTTTCTACTCTTGTTTAAGGTATTGTGCCTATGTAGCTCATTTAAAAATGTAATGTAAAATTCTAGTTCTTGAAATCTATTAAGGATAATAAAGAAAGATAGGTTAACAGTTAGTCATCTATAACATATTGTCAAGGTCAAACAGATATATTTTAAATACATAGATAGTCTTCAAACACTTCAGATACCTACAGAAAATGGCATTCAAAATGCTTTAATAACATAAGGCTTTTTAATGACAGTGAGACACATCTGCTCCTGGCAGCACCAACCAATTTACTTTAAAAAAAAAAAAAAAAAAGAATGATGAACATCAAAGAACCTCCATATGGAGTTTGCTTTCATTTGTGGCAAAATTAGTCACTGGGCAAGAAACTGCTCTTGCCACAACTGCTGAGAGTATGCTGTCCACATTGGCATACTGCTAAAGTTTGCCAAGACAAAGTAGGGCAGTCCTTCAAATTCCTGCTTCAAGGAAAAATCTGTCAGATATTCTAGGCCTGTAGGCTATAGATGGATGCCCCAGTGTTGAACTATCCAGGCACCAGCTGTTTCAGTCATTTCTATAGTTTTAGAAGTTGCTTGCTCTGCACTTCCTGTTTCCTCAGGTAATATTATATCCTTTTAGGGTCTTTGATGGGATTGAAGACTAGATAGTTATAGTGACAGTTTTCCTTAGTCTTGATAGAAAGTAAATTATGTACAAAACTTTGGACTCATCAAGAGAGGATACATAATGGAATGCTTTCTCTGAATTTGCCAAATACAAATAAACTGGACATTGTGAATATAATTCTTGCTTGACAATTGTTCTTATTGTATATAGTTTCATTTTGTTAACGTTAATACCTTCCCTTTTCATTTAGACAATACCTGATAATTGTTCTTATTGCATATAATTGTACTTTGTTAGAGTTAAAACCCTTCTTTTTTATTTAGGTAAAAATGGGAAAATGTTGCAGGAGATTTGCATGTGTTGATTGGTCTGAGACCACCAATAGAGTCTGACCTTGGTTTGGCAGGCAGAGCCCACATTCAGCTGGCCAGAGTGGACTGTAGAGTTTTCTGGTGGACTCAGAGGGAGATAGAGGGAAACACGAAGGAGGAATAAGAAGGGCCTGAGGGAATGCGCAGTCGGGGAGGTGGAGTAGAGGGCAGCTGATAATTTCTCCTTCACTCCCTGGATCTCTCAGGTTTATTCCCTTGTATTTACTTATGAGTTTCATTTTTCTAATAAAACAATAAAAGAAATCACAATAGTGGGTAGTTTGGGACCTGCCATGATTTCCTCATCTTCCAGACACTCCTCGTACATATGAACCTATGCTCCACTCCGTACCTGCTTCTGCACACACTCTTCTGAGACAGAAGGCACTGAACACTGCAGTCCATAATGCAGAAGACTCACTGGTCTCTGGGGAAAGAGGCTTGGGGTTGAGTGGACTGCGTGTGGAAAGTGGTAATCCCTGGCAGAAAACATTATCTGTCTAACTAGCTAGCTAGCTATTACCTAGCTAGCTAGCTCCCATTTTAAAAGAGGAGATTTTAACACTAAGAATGTATCCTGGGTTTTTTGCCCAGAATTGGACTTCAGTGAAGCAAGCAAGTGCAGGGGAAGTGGCCCCCGCAGGAGGCAGATCCTTGAGCTTAACTCAGGTGTAAATTGTGAGTTTAGCAGTCACAGCAAGGTAGGGATGCATACACTGCACAGGACAAAACACTGTAGCAACTGTGCCCAGTGTAGGCTTCTCTTCTGCTAAATAGCCGGGTGTGGTGATACTTTGTTGTACTCTAGTGAAACTTGCCTGAAGATCAGAGAAAAGAGCCCGTCACAGAGTTAGCCACAAAGGTCAGGCAGTGATGGCACACACCTTTAATCATAGCACTCTGGAGGCAGAGATCTATTTGGATCTCTGAGTTCAAAGTCACCCTGGACTACACAAGATTAATCCAGTTTAAAAGAGAAACAGCCAGGTAGTGGTGGTACACACCTTTAATACCAGAATTTAGGAGTTACACACCTTTAATCTCAGCACTAGGAAGGTTGAGACAGGCAGTGATATGGCTGGGCAGAGAAAGGAATATAAGGCTGGAGGAGACAGGAATTAGGCCCTTTGAGTTAAGGACTCAGAGGCATTCAGTCTGAAGATTCATGGGGACAGGATCTTCTCTTTTCAGGTTCTTGCAGGCTGAGGAGTTGGTGAGTTAAGAGGTGGTTTGCTCTGCTTCTCTGATCTTTCAACTTTCACCCTGACATCTGGCTCTGAGTTTTTATTCAGACCAATTAGGATTCATGCCACAGCCAGGTACGCAGAGGCCTTGCTGCATTTGTTTCTTAGGTATGTTCCCACTGAACATCACTTCGTTGAAACAATCATTTAGAAAATGTGGTGTGTGCGTGTGTGTGTGTGTGTGTGTGTGTGTGTGTGTGTGTGTGTGTGTGTGTGTGTTACGAACATAAACTTCTATTGCTTCGTATTGTATTATCTTGAGACAAGGTCTCTCATTGAGCACAGAGCTTGCCATTTTTCAGCTAGACTGGCAGCCAGTGAACTTCAGTGATCCCCTTACCCCCTGACTCCTCTTAGCTCTTAGTTACAGGCACATATAGTCATGTTTGGCTTTTTATGTGGGTGCTGGGTATCTGAACTTGGGTCTTTACACTTGCACAGGAAGAACTTTTACCCACTGAGCAATCTCCCCAATGTGAGAGATGTTTGTCTCATTTTCCAGGATACTGTTCTGAGTGACTACCTCCCTCTCCATCTTTTATAACTAATTATTTAGCAAGTTAAACACAAAACCAGTTCGTAATCTTACCTAACTCTATTTTGACAGTGCTATATACTTCAGATACTTGTTTGAGGCTCTCCTTCTCTGTGTTTTAATTGACATCATCAGACTGTATAAGGTAGAACCAATGTTATTTCCAATGAACAGTTCATCTGTTGCCCTAAACATCTGTGGCATGGTCTCTCAACAGCATCATTCTTCCTTGCCATGTTAGTGGCCAGCCTCCTAACTGGTTGCTTCTATCCCTTCTCACCAGCCCATACATCTATTCCATTTGACTACGTGAAGCTTTATGGTTTCAGTGCCATGCTTAAGTTACTTGTTTTGCTTTAAATAATATGTTTTAGAAAGGTTTTAGATTTACAAAATTAGCTCAGATAGAACAACCCTGCACACAATTTTAACTTATTTTAAGTCAGAATAGTAAATTCCAATATGAACTAACACTGATGTGTTACTGAGCCCATTGTTTACGTAGATTTCCTTTGTTTTTACAAACAAATTTCAGCACAGATGGCAGTGTGCAATCCCTATAAATAGTATATATATAACTATTTTTAAATTAGTTAATGTTATTTTTCCTTCCCAGACCTCAGCTTTTTCTCCATATCCCAAAGCTTCTCAGGATGAATTTTAGCTCACCGAAGACTCAGTTTCCTCCTCTGTGAATGAGAGCTAAGAATGGTGTCTTCCAAGGGAGACCACTGTGGGGTCCCGATGCAGAGAGCTCAACTCCACTTGAGAAGCTCAGCAAGCATTGTCTGTTAACAGTACTGCTCATTGCTTTCTTGGATGAGGTCTGAACGTGGATCTCGGGAGGAAGGATGGGTGGCCAAGCAGATGTCTGTTCTCCTCGGTGCAGCTCACTATGCTTGGGTTCGTTTCTCTGGTTTGTATTTAAGGGCTTCCACAACCCTCCGAGGCTCAGCTCTGGTGACTCAGGTTTGACTCAGGCTGGCTTCCGTTGAAAATTCCTCATCTTTCCCTTCATCCCAGGTGGAGAGAGCTGGGAAACAGACACAGAAATAGGCCCGTCTCACTGGTATCTGTTTTCGAACTTTTTTCCGGTTGGTTCTTTGCTAACAGCTGCTTCTGAACCACAAGCAGGGCGCCAGTTTTCCTCTTCTCTCCAAGAGGAGTGTCAAAGTCATAAATACCAGCTGCCACCCTTACAGACTTCTTGCTTTTCCCTTGTCAAGAAGCTCCAATAACTACCGAGACGGGCCTCCCAGGCCTCTATGTAATACCGCCCCAGGTAGAAATGCCAATCCATGACTTATTAGCAAAAATGTAAATATTATTCTCCAGCAGCAATGGCAAACATGAAACTATTTTCATGGCACAGAATAAGAGGTTGTGGGAACAAATTTAAGAGATAAAAGAAAAGAAAAACTCAAGACACAACACAGTGGTTATGTTACGAGAATTTCACTCCAGCCTCCCCTCTGCTCCCTGGTCCTTGTGACCCCTGTTGAAAGAACTCAGACAAGACACAGAGGGCATAGTATAGAAAATAAGCAGTTTATTGCAAAGTGAAGGAGAACACACTCTCAAGGGTTGTGAACAGACAATGGCCAAAGAAACCATTGTGTCGATCTACGTGTTTAGGTAGTCTTTGTACAGTTCTAGTCTACAAAAATTGCAGCTTCTCTGAAGAATGTTTTCTTGTCCAGGTGATTGACAGGCTCACTTGGATTAACTCTTAAGAGAGGAGATAACAGTATATCTGCTCTTTATCAGAAAGACTTTTGTTAGTTACAACAAGCTGTTCAGGATGTCATGTGCCCACCCTAGGCTAGAGATAAGTCTCAAATGCCATCTTCTGACCAGTAATTAGAGCCATGAAGCTTCAGTTCCTGCTGATTATGAGAGTGTGTGTGTGTGGGGGGGGGGGGGGTTCCATCCTTGATGACCTTCAAGCCTGTTAATCTCTAACTGCTTAACAACTATCAACCACTGTATCCCCAAATTCACTCAATGGCTAAGACATCTGATGAAGTTCTTTCAAGCACCACTCTGCCCCATTAGACAGGGTTCTCTAAAGGAGCAGAATAGATAATTTGCATATTACAAAAGGGGGGGTTCACTATAATAGCCTGCAGATTAGGGGTTGGGTAGTACACCAGTGACCATTTGTGCACTGGAGAGGTAGAAACCCAAAGCTGTTCTGTATAGGAAGCTTCCTGAGCAGTTCCACTTTAGTGCTGAGCAGTCCCAATCTTCAAGATTCAGAGAGTCATTAGTCTTTACACAGGAAAGTGGATGGAGCTGGAGTCCAATGTCAGTGAATGTGGTGGCAGCAGCAAGTAACAAGATGGGTGATGGGTGTACTCACCAGCTAGAAGTGGAAAAAGGCAGGAAGGCAACATTGTTTTTTTTCCTTTGATCTTGTAATTATCTGAGTCTCCTGGAGGAGAGTGTTGACCACTCTGAAGGTCAGTTGTCTCTCTTTGGGTGATCCTTTCTGGAAATTTCCTCACAGAAATACAAGAAGTGTATCTGTTAGTTGATTCTAGAGCCCATCAAGATGACAACATTAATCACTATTCCCTCCTTCCCCAAATGTTGATCACTGTCACAAGCTGTAAACTAAAGACAAGACCGGCTTATGGTGGCAGGTTTGGGGCTCAGAAATTAAGGACACAAGACACAAATGTGCATAAATTCATCAATGGTTCACTTATACTGTGTTTATTTATCTCCATTAAACATTACAATTCAGCTCTTCTTAAGTTTGTGACTAACTAGCTCTGTGACCTTAGAGTACTTATCTACAAAGCTTACATTCATTTCTGGGTCCCGTTAAGCTTCAAAATCCCAATGTTCTAAACAGATTTGCAATGTCTTCTTGATTTTGAGTTACTCGTATCCACATGTGTAGCCAGTGATGTTTTCAGAAGGGTAGATTCCTGACCCACACTTTCTCTACTGAATTATTTTGCTATAGCCCTTTCACGCCTAAAACAGAATTGCATTTCCCACAGGAACCCTGGTTTGGAGTACCAATAAAATGAAGTGAATGCAAAGTTTAACTTCTCACTCTTCACCAGGAATTGCAGCATATTAATCCTCTTATTAGTATTAGACTCTTAGAACCATAAACCATATCTTAGTTTCCTTGTATTTTAAAGGAAGTTAAACAGAAGTTGATCAATGAAAAAAGATTTGTTTAAAGTTCTGTCAAATAGAGAAGGAAAGGTAATTTCTTCCCTTCTAGGCAGGTGGCCACCTTAAAATTTACAAAAATCCATTGAGATAAAGGCTAGAATGCTGTAAATTGAGTTATAAAAGTAGACTAGTCTGTTCTTTCCAAGGGGAAAAGGGACCTGGGCCGCAGGTTGTCTCTGAGGCAGATTTTGAGAGACATAAAGGCAAGGCCTTACAGATTCCCAATTTTGATAAAGACTTGGATGTTGTGAGATGATGGAGTCCTACTCAAAACCCTCCAAGTTTTTGTCAGTAATGCCATTTCTTTGAGAAGTGGGGAATACACTAAGCCTTTTATATCTTTTCTGTAGGGATCATCTTCCAGCTAGAGATTTTTAGCTTCCTGTTAAACACACTGATTTTGCAAATGGAAAAAAAAAAATGAAAGTCACACCGCAGAAGGGGAACAAGTGTTTAGAAAATCTCATCTCCCTCCAGGATTCTGCACAGGATCGTGGTTTTACTTCCAATCTCCTAATGCAGTGTTGTGTTGCTTTTCCTGGGGAGATGTGAAAAAATGGCTACTCATCCCAGACAGAACAGCTTTGATAACCCGTAAACAGCTCCATCACAATGACAGTCGATCCTAATCATACATTTGAAATGGATCAGGAATCAACAGGGAAACCCATCTGGGCCTATCTTCAAGGGGGTTTCCAGGAAAGATGAACTAAAGGGAGAACCCCTTCCTTCAAATGGGTAATGTTGCCAGCAGGAGCCCAGATATAAAGAGGTGTTCCGGAAAAGCAGGGCCTCTTGCCCACTCTCACCACTTGGCCTAAGTGTATCTATCCCACTGTTCCTGCGGCCTTCCTTTGTTACAATGAAAACCCAGCTTCCTTTGCCTTCCGACATAGTCTGAAGACCAACAGTTGTCCAAGATCCCTCTGGGTGTTAGTACCTGATTAGGATTGTCAAAACATCCAGGTTTACAGACTAAAAGCAACTCCCTGGCTCTTTGCCACCTCAGTATGCAGGTGGCCATGGTTGAAACCATCCCACTTGTGTAAGTGAAGCTAATAAATCCTCATTGTATCACATATTCATTGGTTCAGTTCTGATCTTCTAAAGATTCCTAACTAATAAAGTCATCATCAAACAGTGCCACTGCAGCATGGATGCTGGTCTCAGGAAAGCTGCATTACTGAAGTCTCACCTTCAGTTAACTATCTAACTTCTATATACTCTAGCTCCCGACTGAGACCATGTGCTCTGGGGGATGGGGGCAAGAAGGAGCAAAGTTTAGAATCCCAGGTGAGTGGCTTTTGACGGTCCTACCTTCTACTAGAAATTGTTAATGGATCCATTACTGTTACCATGCACCTAACAACTACTGTTCACTTCATAACCAGGACTTGGGGAGGGGCAAACATATAATTCACCATGGCCATCTCTCTGCTCCATGATAGTATTGTCATGTCATGCACAAAGAAAAATCACGTTTTACCAAAATATAGCTGTGTTCTGATGAAAATAGAACCACAGAAACACATATACACATATATGTACCAACATGCTGATATGGTCATCAGCCTTAATGACCTTAAACAAATTGTCCAGCGACTAAATGGCAATGTGGAATTCCAATCAAAACAGGCACTTACAAGCCAGCTGGCTCAAAGAGTTCTGACTCCTCCGTGGAGCCTAGAAGCAGTCCAGAGCAGGATGGGAACCTGCATTCTCTGTCCCCCTTTTATGTTCGTCTCCCTTACTTTGGCTCAGACACCTGGAAGGCTCTGTCTATCTAACCTACCCCAGCCATATTCAAGCCTTAAGACACAGAAATAAAGTCACTGTCCTGAGGCAGGACAGACAGACAGAAAAAAAAAAAAAAACACTAAGAGGAAGTGAGAAGAGAGTGAAGCCCCCAGCCTGGGGTATGGTTCGCTTTGGCGGCTGACTGAGAGTTTCACATTTCAATGCAGCTGATAAAATCAAGACTGCCTCCAGAGATGATGCTTGTTTTTCAAAGACACCTCACACTGAGTTGTTCAAAACAACAAACAGCATGTGCTTGCTGGGGCCAGAATGTTTGTGGCCTTCAGGTTCAGCGACATTAGCATCCTCTCTCATCCCTAAAGCCTAAACAATATGTCTCGAGAACCACCTCACAATTTCATTTACAAAAGGGAATTCTTTAAAACAAGATATATTCTTTAAAACAAGTTCATATATATTTTACTTCATTTAAAATGCTGATTAATCTTTAAAGTGCCTGTAAATTATATCCTTTGAACAATGAGATGTAGAACACCACGGCATGTAGCCATTGTAAAGACACTCGGGTGCAAACTTCCCTCTTGAGAAGCCCACACTCACACTGGGTTGTGTGTTCACTGTCCCTCTATACGTCTTTCTCTTAATGCCAGCACTTTGATCAAAGTGTGCGGCATCCCTTGGTTCTACCTATTAAATTAGCTAACTTTGCTTCCAAATGATTTCTCTTGAAATCCTTTTCTGCTTTGAGTCAACAATCCTGCTTTACTTGAGTGGAGGTCCCTAAGTGGAACTAGTCCAGACACTGGTGACAGACAGCATTGGCTCATGTCCTCCCACTGCTGCCAACAGCCCTAAACCTGCATCCCCTTGGATTCCAAGAAGAGCAAAACACCTGAACACAGAAATCCACCCATATGAGGGCTATTATCCACAGAGTGAACCTTCATCAGGGAACAGAAGTTAATTGTCTTACAGGAACCAAATTGGTCCTCTTCTGTGGTGATAACAATGAGCAGACTGACAATTTGTCTGACTGCTTTGCAGGACCAGGGCTGAGACAATAATGTGCCAAGGATGAGCAGGGGTACATCTTGACTAGAGATATTAAAATGCACATACCCATTATCCTTAACTGAAACCTGAAATCCATGTCAGTACCCTGAGGATGGACTTTAGAGAACTGGACCTCTCTCTGTTCCTCTTTCCAAAATGACCACAATGAATAAACATCCTCTCTCTTCTCTGCTCCATTACACAGTTCTCTAATTGGCGTATCAGGATGGATGGCCATCCTACTCTGTTGGAGCTTTTGGAAACCTGGGATTCTGTCCTAAAAAGTCTAAAAGTTACTAAACACTTACATGAGTAACTTTTTTCAAAAAATCTAAGCTTTTAACCATTAAATAATGTCCCACTAGCTAGCTGACCATTTGCATCAAACTGTTACTATATTGTTTATTGATGCGTTTTTAGTAAGAGCAGAGTGAAGCCAAAGATACAGAGATGTGTACATGACAAGAATCAACTGGATGTTAACTATATAACCTGTGTTTGACATTATAGCCATATATACAATAAGAGGCAGTACTGTTAATACTTTCATGCTGCAAAGTGGGAAGACATTTGCAAGGCCAAGAAACTTGACAAAGGAATTCTAAATCCAACCAAAGTGCCTTCGTGCTGCTAGGACATGCTCTTCAGAAATATTCAGAGAGATCCATTTGAAAAGCAAGTTATAGTTTGGACGACATGAAACACAGAGGGCTTGGAGACCTACTTTTTTATTTTGGTGGAGATCTAGAGACTATATTTTTAAAAGGTCTCCAGGTGGTATAGATGTATTCACAAGTATACAGATGGCAAATATCACGCAACTTTAGATTTGTCTTGTGGAGAGGCTGGTCCCTTTCATAATACCGAATTTCTAGGGCACTGTGGCTGTTTCATCATTTTCTGTCCTTTTTAAAAGTTGTTTAAAAATTCCATACGTTTATATAATGAATTTTAGTCATTGCCACCCCCTGTCCTCTCTTCCACAGAAACTCTGATTCCCAAGAAGCCGCCCTTCCACTCCCGTGCCTTCTTTTTCACGTGTGACTCCCTGAGTTTAATTAGTTTCTTACTGGAGACGGGGTGGGAGGTTAAAGCCTACATAAAACTACTTACAGAGTGATTTCTAATCGCTGTCCCAAGCTCTCCTTCCATCCTTCCACATCGATGAACAACCGCCTAAACACTTTGGCAAGGGGAACGCTGTCTTCAAGGAACAATGGTCGTTCAAAGACAATGGGGAAGCAGGGAGCATTTGGGGCCTGATCTAGCCTTGGGTTCTTGGTACCTACAGGACATGCAGTGTGTTCTGTAATCTGGAGTAGATCCCAAAGGCAACATCTACCCTTAAGTTGTCTTACCATCTCCGTCTCATCACCTTTCCCACCCTGCTTTCTTTCTTCCACATCGTCATCATTCCTGGTTTCAGGAAGTTCCTTCAGATACTGGCTCTCCTCCTAGTGAAGACACTCCTCACCCTAGACATGTTTATATCCTACATTCCTCTCTACTCTCATCTTTCCATCATTAGTTTATTTATCACATTGATGTGTGTGTGTGTGTGTGTGTGTGTGTGTGTGTGTGTGTGTATGTGAGAGAGAGAGAGAGAGAGAGAGAGAGAGAGAGAGAGAGAGCTGTGGGTTAAATAAAACCCTTAGTATATGCTTGTTTTAACACACACACACACACACACACACACACACACACTTGCTTTAGTCATGGCTTCCCAGAAGGAAGACCCACATTAATTCTATTTTCTGGTTCTTGCCTCAGTTTCCCTCCTTAGCTTTCTATCCAAACTAATGCATGTTGGTTTCTATCACCCACTAGGACATAAACTAATCAGATTAATTCCAACCATATCAATTGCTGATTATGAACTATTAAGTCACTACTCCTAGATAGCCCGCCCACCTTCAGTAATTTTCTTATACAAAGATCCTGTGCTATAAATAGGACATGCATTTACCAACCAATGAAGCCTTTCAACTCTCCTCAAACCATCATAATATGCAGCCAGCTCCTTTACTGCTCAAACCCACAGAAAATTGATATTTTCTAATCTCCAAAGATCCCACTCTTCCCAACCTAGAAATCACAAAGTTTATTGTTTCTCTGACTCATCCTATGCAGTTTCACCTAGTTTATATTTCTGCATAAATTTGAGGCTATTTTAATGTACCTTTTCTGCACATTTTTACTTAGTCTCCCCCTCCTTCGCTTGGTTAGATAACTAACCCATGTACCCAAATGTGGATATGCTAAACAGAAATTGCCATGGATGGACTTCTTTTCTTACCAACTATAGCAGAATGTTGACCTGACTAACTCTTGTATAAGCCCAGTCAGGAGAGAAATTCTCTCAGTAGACATCTATCTTGTTGTGGGTATGTTGTTTAGATCTATTCCAGAGTCCCATTGACAATGGGAAATCAAATGTTAAAACTGCAGTCCACCAAAGATTAATGGGAGTCAAAAGTCCAGTGAAGGAAGGGGAGAGATGCTGGGAGACAGTGGGCAGTCAAGGCAAACTTTTGTCAGCCTGGTCTTCTACTCTGCAGAGTGCAGCCGATCAGCAGGCCCTCTGCTGTCCAGGTACCCCTCTGTCCCTGTTTTCAGATGAACCTCCTCATGCACTTTGCTCCTTTGGGTATCTGTCTCCAGGTCCTCCAACAGAGCAGGCGGGTACTTTGTACTTTCTCTTTTGCTGCCTGGAGATTTCTTGACCAACTGCAACCAAAACCCCCTCCTCCGCCGCCCATCCTCAACATTGCACTATCTTTCAGTGTTGCTTTCCTATTTTCTAGGATATGATTGTTCTTAGTTATGTTTGACTAACAACTTACTTGTACAACATCTGTCACAGTATGTCACTCCACAAAGGGTCCCCAGTGCAGAGTCACACGCAGTACTCGCTGAATAAACAAATGGATTTTTGATGAGCTAACCCTGAAGTCATATCATAGCAACAGAATCTAGTTTGGTGTTTTTCTGTTCTAGGGCTAACAATTGTGAATTTTTAAGTGTTACATGAGTGGGATATTGGCCAATGCTAAATTGCACTGTAAAGAAAAAGAAATATATTTCTTTTTTATTCTCTGTGATTCCATAGGAGACAAGACTCCTTTGAGAGTCATGAACTCTTAAGAATTTGAAAAAGAAAAAAAAAAGCATAAAGTTAGGTGAGTAGGGAGGTGGGGGATCTGAGAGGAGCTGGTATAGGGGAAATTATCATAATAGATTGTACGAAAAAATTTCCATAAAAAAACCAACAAAAGCAAAAGAGGAGGTAGAGGTAGAAAATAAAGAGGAAAAATCCAAGCCCAGGCCGAAATCCTGGGCAGGCTGCAGAAATTCAAAAACAATTTTGCCTGTATTAGTTCTACCTGACGTTATTAAGTGATGGAGTTCCATCTAAAATTTATCCTTAAAATTTTATTTGTAAAAAGGCAGAAAGAGTAAGAAGAAACGAGAGAGAGGAGAGAGGAGGGAAGCAGGAGAAGCAGAAGGGAAACAGGAAGAAAGAAAGATGGAGTGGAGGAAGGACAAAAAGTAGGGAGAGAGGGACAGAAAGGAAAGGAAAAGGGAGATAAGAAGCCGTTTTTCAGACGAGAGAAACAATTAGGCCCACAGACAAATGCACCCGCCCCATCCCTGGCAGAGAGGAGGCAGATGTATCGATCCGGTACTAATCTCTGCTCGTGGCAGCAATGCAGTCCCAGTTGGAATGCACCGTGAGAGCATTTTCTCCCGGCTGTATGTTCTAGGATAGTCCCTGAGTGACAACCCTGTGTTGGCAAGCTCACACTCAGGAAAAAAAAAATTAAAGACAAAAGACTTCACTCTTCCTGGTCTCTAGTGAGTGTGAGATTGATATTTAAACAGCGGTAAGAGCCCCGACTACGCTCTTGTGAGTTCTGGAACCATCCCCGTAAGGGCTCCAGGGGATGTCATGTCATGTCATTATGCGGATGGGCAGACTCTAGTATTAATTAGCTTGTATGTTTTGTCCGTTATGTAGTCTGTCCCTACCTGACCTCAATTTACCTTCAGAACACATTGTGGCAACTGCCTACTTGTCAAGCCCCCAGGAGGCATTACACTGGACTCTGTTTAGTCCAGAGCACTTGTCCTTTAGAAAGAAAAATAGCTCAGATATATTTGAACTGTAAAGAAACTACAAAAAATAAAAACAAGCAATTCTTATTGTCCGTTGTGTATTTGAATTCAACTTTTTAAAGAAAAAAACAAAACAAAAAGAACATTGGGATGCTTGGTGGACAGAATAAAACTAAAGTCTACTGCTGCCACACAGAGCTAGCCGTACGGTTATTTTTGCCTTCGGTTCTTTAGTATACATGAAAAAAATACAAGATAATGACCATTCTGCTACACTTGCCCCTTTTCATTACCTTGGCAAAATAACATTTCAAATAAAAATTGAAACACCAATCTTTATTTAGTAATTTATTTCTTTACCATTAAATGCCTTAAAAAGGGATATTCTTACAAATGACCTTGGACTACTTTCAAAAGCCAACATCCTTCTTGGTCCTTTTTTAGTTTATCAGTTCACTGAGCTTAATTCCATCATATGGGATTATTTCTCATTCTTCTCTGCCATGGTTTTTCAAACAAGACCACCAAGTGGAACCCCTGAAGAACTTACATGTGGAAAACGACCAGTGAGTGAAGAAGTCACAGAACATCCCAAGATTTTAACTGCCCCATAAGTTGTCTTGTTAAAGGACTTCTAACAACACAAGGAACATCATCCTCCATCACGAAATACACAACAATTTTCCTCAATAACACAACCTAAAACACAAATTAAGCCTGTTTTCCAAATGCATCTCCCATCAGGTTTGAATAAAATCCAGGATATCATAGAAGAGTTAGTTTCAAAAGAAAAAGGCTACTGATTTAAAACAAAAATAAATCAAGTAAGCAATTTGTACTAGGAGTGTGGGAAGGTGGCTGAGCTGGCCCTTTCCAAGGTTCCACGCAACCTTGACTTCAGACCACACAATTATTCTAATAATTCTTTCAGTGGAATTACCTGACACTTCGCAATTTTGCCCAGGCTTGACTGCTGTCTGGAAATGATCATCTGCCTAACTTTTCACTCAGTGTATAGAAAATTTCTACCTCTTTCAAGTTTCATATGAAACATTAATATCTTAGGAAGCTAACAATTACTAGACTGGGTTATTATTTGTTGAGAACTAATGTATGGTGGGCAGTGCATTCATCTCTTCATTAAACTTAACACAGCTGTCAAGAGACAGATGCTGTTACTCCCATTTTACAGATGTTGTCTGTATCTTAGGATGTCAAAAGTTACAGCTGCAGGCCACTTAAGAGGGTTGTGGGGCGGGATTTTGATAGTTCACTACTGAATTTTCTAAACCATAAAATTAATATTTTCTCCTAAGTTTTCTACTTAATAATACTCTCCACTTTCTAGATAGAAATGCTATTTTTCTAGATTTGATATGCGTTTGGAATGCCATTATCAATCAGATTTCTATTAAATTTTATAATTGAGTCATTGTATTAGGAAAATGCATCTAATTTCTAAATATTGGCTCTGTATCTAGGATACTTTCAAAGGATTGGATATTTATTAATTTATATAACAAATGGAAGTCTCTAGAATTCCAGACACTGACCTTAGCATACACAAAGTGCTTTCTATAGCTTCTCCTATAAATTAGAAAACACTAATCTATCTACAACCTCCATAACTTAGAGAAACATCATTTTTGACACACTGTGGCCTTTCTCCAGTATTTCAGATTCTGTATTGTATAATATGCAAGGAATTAAGATTGGTTCTTCTCCTATAGAAGTAATTACTTATATTCACTAGTAACACGTAAGGCCTATCTGCCCTAGAACAGAAATGTTGAGATTTTAGACTGGGTAGGACTTGTTTGGGAAAATTATTGGGTGCATTGTAAAACATTCAAGAGCACTTCTAGGTTTTCTAACCTCTTCTAGATGCCAAAAGAAATTTTCCTCTCATTGAAACCTAAGAGAACAAGGGGGGAAATGCCCCCAGACATTGCCTCTGTTCCCTGGAAGGCAAAACCTTTGGGGAAGCTAGTCTCCCCTACTTCCAGCTCCATTAGTGGGGTGGAATCTCCTAGGAAGAATGAACTGGGTCACCTTGCCAGTAACTTACTGACTCAGAGAAGACATGAGACCAAATTAGGATCAATGACATTAAAGCTGACCTTTGTCATATATTTTTGAATATTTAAAAAGCTTTTCAAATTGAAATATAATTATATCACCCCCTTCCCTTTTCATTGTCCAATCCTTTGCTTGTAACTCCTTGCTCTATATCAAATTTATGGCCTTTATTTCCTTAATTACTGTTAAATGTAATATATATGCATGTATGTACACACACACACATATATATATACATATACATATATACATATACAAACATACTCTGTCTATGCAATTTTACTAGTATGTGTAAGATTTTAAGGCTGACCATTTGGTATTAACTAACCAGTCGGGAAACTCTTCCTGGGGAAGACTATTTTTCCCACTGTCAGCATTTCTTAGTTACCTAAAATTCTTTATGGAGGGTTAAAAATCACATAAGAACCTCCCCTTCCATGTTATCATGTTTACTGATATCATCCTTGTTCAGGCCTCGTTTAGGCAGCCGTATACAGCCATGTACGAGTGGGTAGTTGACTAGGTCTCTAGCACCAGGCATGATTTTCCTCTTGTTGAGAGGATCTTAAGTCCAATTAGAGAGCTGTTGGTTACTGCCAAGGGACGCCACTGTTGCGCCCTTAGGAGTATCATGACACGCTGGTCATCGCTTTATTTCACGGGTATTATGTTTTCAAAGGAAATCCTGTCTTCTAAGTTATCAAAACTTTCTTTTTGGTCAAGTGAGCCTGGAGATGGTGCAGCCATATTTTCTCAGTCCATGGTTAAATGTGGAAAGAGGAGAGCATTCTCCAAGACTTTGAAATGCCAAGAGAAACAAGACAGAGCCACTGGATTCAGCCTTCCAAGTGTATGAGCCAATACTTTCTCATTTAAGTAGTTCGTGGCAGTATTTCTTTCCTCTCCTCCCTCTTCCTTTTTACTTCCTTTTAAGCACTTTCTTCCTCACTCACTTTCCTTTAGGATCTGAAAAGGTAAAATTATTTATGATCTCAAAATAACAGCACAATGTTCACTTCCAGCTTCCCATTTCCTCTTGCCCTCCTCATCCTCCTCCTTCCTCTCTCTCTCTCTCTCTCTCTCTCTCTCTCTCTCTCTCTCTCTTTCTCCCTCTTTCTCTTTTTCTCCCTCCCCATTAATCAAATTCACTTTTTACAGATAAAGACACATGTGTACGACTAGTGTTCTGTGTGTACTTATTAGTTCTAATGAAAGGTATTGGATATTTATTTAATTCTATTTCTAGCATTGATCCATGGTTTTCTACAAACATTTCATCCCTTTGGTGTTTAAGGATGTACCATATGCCCATCTTATATTACCTTACCCTATCTTGTAGTATTTTATAGTATTCTATGCATTTTTACCTTCAATAATTCTGAAATGGGTTTTATGCAAATGTTTCACTGTGAGTGAGGTATATAAATGAAAGGACTGTGACACTACCACATAGAGGGTATATTTGTATTTATTTTTATTCAGTATTGATCCACTGGTCTCTAAAGTAGATCCTTCAATCAAAATTACCATAAAAATACATGAACATGCCTATTTACTCTAGTTTCCAGCAACATTTTATACTCCCTAACTTTCATTTTGTTTTCTAATATGATCATTGGAAAGTATCTTTTGATTGGTTCCTTGGTGCTGCTGAGGATATTAATGAAAGCAGGCACTTACATATATTATTAATAATACTATTTCAGAGGGTTGTCATGTGTGGTTTGTAAATTAGTATATGTAAAAAAATATTGGGAAAATGGAGTTAACTCTTTCTATTATGATGATTTCTAGCAATACTTTTCTTGTTATTAGCTATCCATCTCTTCCTGTGATTTTCTTGCTGTAATGCTTTCTCCAACTCTCTACTAGGCTTCCAGATGTGTACTTACCTTATTTACCTATTCAAGATGCCAAGTGCTGCCTGTTAAATGGAGAAGATATCATCTTCATATCCCAACCAAGGCTGATAACCTTATCAATGAAGTGAAGAGAATTATGAAACTGGATGTGGGCGAAGGCACAGCTTTTCTTTTTGCAGATTTTTCCTTCTCCCGGGAGGGGAATTAGAATTTTTCCGTCATCTCAAACTGACATGTGATTTCCTGTATTTTTGCTTTTTTTCCCTTTAAAGCTGCACATTTGAGCCTCTAATCCATCTGGGATTCAGAAATGAGACAGTGGTAGAATTGGGGTTTTATGATTTTCAATACCATGTTCCTATTTTTCTGAAACCATTGCTGCAAAAAATTTCATTATTTACTCGACCAGTGTGAGATACCACCCTATCGTAAAATAGTTTCCCTTCATATAGCATCGCCTAGGCTTTCTATGTCTATTTTATTTCATTACCTGTCACTGGGTTCTTATGTTAGTGGAACATAGATTTTCTTACAGCTGTGACTTTATGATAGGTGTTTATACCCAGTATCAAGTAATTTTCGCTTTGTTTTGTTTTGTTAAGACTGGTCATGAACTCACTATGTGGACAAAAACGCCTGTGAAATCCTGATCATCCTGCTGACATTCCTGCCTCTGTCTCCTAAGTATTGGAAAGATGGATGTGTGCCATTACACTCTGCCTTCCATCTCTTTTCTTGAAAGCTGCCTTCTTTCTTTTCTTCTAAAAGTGAGGATGATAATATTTATGTTGAAATTCCCTAATATTCAACAGCTATTTTCTTCTTTGCTTTTTAATTTCACTACTTGCTCTGATAACAAGTTTGTGGCTGCACCACGGGAAAGGTGACTTACCGACAGACTTTAATTCTTTCAAATCTATGTTTTCTATATGCTAGGGGGCCTTCTTCGATATTGCTGAGAAATTGGATCTGCAATTTGCTAGTCTGGAACAATCATAAAATGAATTTACAAACCTCTGGCACAGCAACCTTGCAGAATGTTCCTACTGACTCCACTATGTTTTCTGTGACCAGGATGCTGGCATTGCTCCTATCTATGACGGTTTGGGTTAGTTACAGGATGTTCTGGAATAGAATTAGAGCTTGAAGGTGTCTGTTAGAGGATCACCACTAATGAAAGGAAAGAAGAACCAGTAGGGGATGGTTAACCTGCTGTACAGACCCAACAAAGTGAATAACTACTGCTCATTAGTTGGTCGATCTGGGACAAAACAGCCAAGCTGTCACATACTACCTTGTTCAACAAGGAGAAAAGTGGCAATTCAGGAAGTGTGACATCAGGTGAGCAGGGTCTCTCTGTGAGTGTGTGTGTGTGTGTGTGTGTGTGTGTGTGTGTGTGTGTGTGTGTGTGTGTGTGTACCTGTGTATATGCATGTATAAACACACAGAAGAGTAGTGAGAACTCTGTTAATTAGCAACAATTGTAGCAAGCATAACAGGAATATTTCTGAGCTTGAAGGGAAGATGTCCAAAGTTTCTTCATTAAATTAAATGTGGTATTTGCTGTAGGTCTTTGTTGTATGACCTTTATCAAGATAAGAAAACTGCCTTCTATTTCTAGTTTTCTAAAAGTTTGTTTTGTGAGGAATAACAATGTGTTGAACACTTATAAGCAATCGTGAGTTCTATTTTATCTCTCACAGGGAAAATGGTGCCAGCACATTTGCTGACTCAAGCCGTGGCTGCGTCTGTGAGGACTATACCTGGATGGCAATGCACACAACAGACGTACCCTTGGGCAAATATTATCACATTCAGTATTTTTTCACATCTCTAAAATATGTCTTCATTTTATTAGCTGGACTGACTTTTTTCACTTATCTAGATTGCTTTCTTTTCCATTATTTTGTTAACAACCTCCATTTGAAAGGGATTATATATGCTCGAAATTTTCACACAGCTCAGTTATAAAATTATTCATATTTAACTCTTCATAATTAAAATTTTCTATTTCCTTTAAGTTTTATAGATCTTCACTGATGTGTACATATTTTATTTAAGCATAAACATTTGTTTCTTCAGATTATATTAAATTTTTAAATATTTATTATATTGCTTTTGTGTAGTGGTTTTACGCTAAGACTCTTTACATTGGATACTTTAGATATTTAAAAGGCAAGGTTCTTATTCCCCTGCCCAGTTCCCACAAACTGTTCATAACTGCTCAAGGAACACAAACATGGCTGCCTAACAAAGCTGGAGAATAACATCATGTCCACAATACTTAAGAGCTGTAATTGATCTAAATTAACCACGGTTTAATATATAAGCTGTATCCTAGGAGCTACAAGACTTCAAATAAATTCAGAGATCCAGAATGATTATATCAAATGCTTTCTACCAAAGTGGTTGTCTAAGTCTTGGTAGGGAAGCAGATTCTTGGCATTTTCTTTTATGTTTTCTTCCCTGATATCCAAGGTTTACCTATAGAATTAAAAATAAACTTTATGCTATATTTTCACTATAGTGGGTAGCTGTTCCAGCTTTGACCTTGAAGCACTGCCCCAGTGAGGAAGCCGGTAACTGCCACACCTACCTATGACCTGCCCTGGGGGCGTGGCTGAGACAGGAGCCCTTAAGACCTGAGATCTGTACATGCCAGCTTTTGGCACCTCGTGATCCTGGATGCTGGATTGCCAACCAAGTCAGAGTTCTCCAGAGAACCATGCTGGACTGCACCTCACCTCTCCCAGATCCTGTAACCAACCCCTTTACTGGCTCTAAGTTACCCCAAAATAAACCTCCTTTTAGCTACCAGATAAACTATGTGCAGTTGCCTTGTTAAATCCCCACATTATTTGCACAGTGAGCTTAGACATTCTGATTACCTATAATCCTTGCTTGTAGACATACTACAATGATTCCATGCACAACCCACCTTTACTGACTGGTCTGCTCATTGGCTTATTTATACAGTCATCAATTTATGCAAAATTGAACTTTCTGTCCAGTGTATAATCTAGAAAACGATCATTTTAATCTTCAGCTCTTATTGCTTTTAGAGCTTTAATAAATGGCCTAATATATCACTAGTTTCTGTCAGCATGGTTAATATGTACATATATGTGTATAAACGTATAATATATCAGAATGATTTTTTCTGTATTTATTAATTTGAAATTCTGTATTTATTTGTACATTTAAAGTAAATTTGTCAATTTAATTACTCAAGTTTTATTTGCTCTACTATATTTTCTTTTGCTAGGTCCAACAGGTATATTGTAGATGAGTGTCTACAGCCTGTAGCTGTAATGCCTGATTTATCTACCTCTAATAATTTTATCAATTTTCATATTATCTGATTTGAGTCTACAGCAGGTTACATAGTATGACTTTGACTTACCACTCGATTGCTCTGTCTGAGTATATAACAGTAGGTACATGTTGTTATGTATGTATACAGCACATAATGCCTTAATATTATCAGAATCATTCTGTTTGGATTTACCTCATATTTTTTATTCTTTGATCTCTACCCTTTGTATGAGTACCTCACATTTTTTATTTAATTACTATCTTATTTATATGTTTGTCCTTGATACAAGGCCTTACTGTACATGCCAAGCTGGCCTTAAACTTATGTTCCTCCTTCTTCAGCCCCTTCTGTGTGTCACCATGCTAAATGTATCTCATATTTAACATACTGCAATAGTTTTTCATCTATCAAAAGTATATCATATAACCCAAAGTCACTGATTTACAGCCCACAAATTTAGAAGCCTTTGAAAACTATTACTTTTTTAAAACTTATTCAGGAATGAAACGAGGATTCTCCAAGTCTGCATGCAGGCAAAGCAGATATGACATGAACTCACATGAGACATAGAACCATTGCTCCTGCTCAGCTCTGCTCTGATTGTTCATTTTTCTTTGCACTTTTTTTTTAAGTCATTATATCTATATATGCTACAAATCCCCAAGTATATTATGATAATTACTTCATATAATCTTATGGCCATTTAAGAAGCAGCAAAAAAGGAAGAAAAGCAAGGGCAGAGTTACAGAGTTTGTTATATTAATCCTGTGACCTTGTCTGATTCCCAGTCTTTGTTCCTGTTGATTCAAGTTACTTTTCATGCTATTTGCCTTCCCAAATACATCCAATTCCCCTATCTCTGTGCTGGGAGCAACAAATGTACTTAATTTCTCTATGCCATTGTCCAAAAGAACAGATTATACATAGTGTTTTATAAAACTGTTTAAAATCAGTCACGAGAACATGAAATGTATGTGTTTATTTGTGTTTCAGAATTATACAATTATCACTGCCAGTACTGTTTTTTAATTTGGTTTTGAATTTCCATATTGTGATAGTTTGAATAAGGATGGCTTATATAGACTCATATATTTGAATGTTTAGTCATTAAAGAATAGTACTACTTGATAAGGAGGTGGGGCCATGTTGGAGGTGTGACCTTTTTGGAGGAAATATGTCACTGAGCCAGGCTTTGAGGTTTCAAAGCCCAAACCAGGCCCAGTGTCTCTCTCTATTGCCTACAGATCCGGATGTAGAACTCTCAGCTACTTCTCCAGGTCCATATTTGCCTGTACACTACCGTGCTCCCTGCCATGATGACAATGGACTACATCACTGAAATCGCAAGCAAGCACCAATTAAATGCTTTCTTTTACAAGAGTTGCCATGGTCATTGTGTCTCTTCACAGCAACAGAATACTAAGAGTTACTTCCTTTCGATGTGATATCTTCCTTCAGCATATTAAAATGCTTATTGTATAGTGGGTCTGCAGGAACAAACTATTAAGTTTTTGTGTATCTAGTTTTTGTGTACCTTTATTTTGGCTTCCATTTTAAAAGATACATTTTCTGGTTGAAGATAATAGGTTGACAGTTATTTTCTTTCAGAATTTGAACATGTCACCCTCCACATTTTGGCCTCCATTGTTTCTGATGAGCAGACTGGTCTTTCATTCACTGCTTTAAAATGTTCTCTTCGTCCTGGACATTCAGGACAAAGCTTTACTATCATATTGGGGTGGAGTCTCTTTATGTTTATCCTACCTGAACCTCACCTCTTAACTGGAAGTGAAAGCAGTGGCTGGCTTCTGAGGAGTGCCATCTCTCCTTTACTAGCAGGAGGGTACATTCAGAAGCAGTTGATCTCAACGGTTTACCTCCCCAGCAGAGCAAGTAGGTCCTACAAACAAACTGGTACAAGGGTAACCAAGCTCTAGTCTTCTGTATCTGTCACACTGATAAACCTTTACATTACGAGTTGAAGCTTGATGGCAGAAGGCAGATCCTGAACTTTGGATCGAAATGCTATTAGCTTCTGCAACTTGATGCTAGGGGTGATGAGAAATGGTGGTGCCCTGGCCCTCTTGATAACTATCCTATCATTTGATTGGGAGACGATGCAAGAAAAATGCATTGAGTAGAGCTGCTTTCAGGTTCAGACAGGAGACTGTAGTTAGAAAAGGAGTAGACACGGATAATCTTGAATTTATATTTTACTTCCTATTGCACGTAGGGCAATTTCCATAGATTCTAACTGGATCTCTATATGATGATGATTAGATGGTAGCTAGCTATAGATACAGATATACAGACAGATGGACAGGTGGACAAACAGACAGACAGATAGATAGATACAGATATATGACAAAGTACATAAATTATAGGAATTTTTCCCCTGAAGAACATCTTCTAAGAAACCCCATTTTTAGAGCACAATTTCAAATTTATCCTCTGATATTATCTGAGACAGTTTTCAGCCCATTCTTCAAGCAAATTAGTTAAGATAGTAATTTAACATTTTTTTTTTTACAACTCTGCCACATTTCCTATGAATGTCTCCTGATTCCAGAGAATTTCCATGAATCTCAGTCCTAACACATATTTTTCTCTGGGGTCCTCACCATCCTTTGTATTTAATTGGCTTTACTGCTTATAAATGGGATGACTAGGAAGGATGATAAGAATGGCCTGGGCTAGTACAAATGACTATAATTCCGGTTTCCATTCTGCTAGGAACCTATTGCCCATGGCTGGCACTAGACTGGATCTCCCGTATTTCCATGGTAACTATTGGGCAGATGATGATCTGCGTAAATAGATACAATAGAAAGGAAAGGGTGTGACTAGCACGCTGCTCTTTATAAAGTCCCTCTCTCCCTCATATTGCAGTCTATATTCTAGTCCATTTTCCTGATCTTTGGTCTCATTCCAACTTCCTAAAGCGCAAATAATCTTCCATGGGCCTAAAAAGCATAGAGGAGTATACTGAAAAGATGGTATAGTTGAGTGTTATGGTTTCTAGGAAGATTGATAAGATGAAATCACAATTTTAATGTAGCTTGCTATTTAGTAGAGGATGAAGGAGAGGCTCTTGGACTTGGACTTTCTGTTGATTTTCAGTGTTTCAAGAGAGGAGCGCATTGCGTCAAGGGTTAAACATATAATGATATTCATGGCTTCAGAGTGCAGGTGAACGGAAGCATGCTCTAGTACTTCCCAACATTATTGTATTGATAACTAATGCAAAGGTAGATTTCAGCTATACATCAACTCTTTTCTTCTACTAGGTACTGCTCTACTTAAGTGTCTCCCAAAGCAATTGCTTTTTGTTCCTGCTTTTAATATCATGCCATTAATCCCAACGTTCTGTTTGGAGCAAGGTGGTATGCGTGAACCTAGACTTGGGAATTGTGATAGTTAAAAGCCCACATTTAAAGAGGCGGATGTAAGGTGGGATTCATTTCTTTCTGGCATCATGCTTTTAAGCATCAGAAAAAATAACAATCTGCAGGCAGAAATTTTTCAATAAGTGCTGCAGCTCTGATATTTTTAGTCACAATTCCTTCCACATCAGCTGCAGATATGAATCTCATTGGAATAATGATAGCTCAAAACCATGATTGTCTAAAATTGATTTAAGAATTCTGACAGTATGTCTACATTCTATAGCCAATTAAAAAGAGTTTTGTGGGCCCTGAATATGATCACTATAAAGTATGTGTGCTTTCTCCTCAAAACTTACAATTCAGGACCTTACTCTCTGCTGGTTTGCCTGTTCCTTACCCCAGCCAGCTTCGCCACCCGCTTGAATCAAGTCCATTTACTTGATGTATATGATGAAAAAGTAAAGCTGATTGAGAGACGTGCGTTTGGGTGTGATTGGCATTGAAATGGAAATATTTTTACATTCATATGAGAATGAGAACTTTTCCATCCAAACTTCTCACGTTTTTGAGGTTTTCTAGGATAAGGGGAGACTTATGCAGTGGCACAGACCAAAGCACTTTTTTTTCCCACAAGTAAATGGGACAGGAGCCTTCTCTGTGGTCCTGATGCCTCACTGGAGGACTCAGATTCATCTCATTATTTCGCCTTCATACCAGTAGGGCATGAGGCTCAGGCAAGGAAGGCCTTTGAAATAATCAGTGTCCCTGATGAGGTTCCACTATTTCCATCTCTTTGCTATCTGGATGATTCATGATTACAGAAATTCTCTATTTTCTGTGATTAGGTATCTTAAGACCCACAACTGCTAAATGTTGATTTTTCAGTACACCAGTGAACTTCCTAGGGTTCAACTATAATTTTAAAAATAAATATTGAAATTTATAAATATATAAATAGATTTTTTTAAACAAATAAATATATAAATTATGAAAATAATTTAATAATTAATTTGCATCTAACAATCCAATAATGCCCTCTAGCTAGCTGACATTTATGTATTTTGTGTGAAGTGTTATTAATTAGGCTGGTACTATTTTAGAAACATTTTGTAAGCAAAGAAACCAGGGCAGAGAGCGTAAACAACCCAGAAGGTGGTGAAGGTAGGATTTCAGCTCAGTTACCTGTTTCTGATCCCATTCTCCAAGCAACGAATGGTAGACAAAATATATTTAAGTGTTATAGGTTTGGGGGTTTTGTTTGTTTATTGTTGCTTTGTTTTGTTTAGACATGATTGGTGATCACCATGGATTGTATATAAATTATCTCCTGGAAAGGTTTGTGTTTGGGACTTGAACAGAACTGATGGCAACTTTTTAGGAGCTTCTGGAAAGTTTAGAAAGCAGGTCACTGTGGGCAGGTCCTTGGGTATGCCTTCCTTGTCCTTAGCCCCTCCTGTTGCCTTTCTCTGCTTCCTGTCCACCATGAAGTAGCCTTTGCCATATGCTCCTGCCTCCATGCTGCTCTGTTCCACCATAATGGCAGAAACCACAAAGCTGGCTGACATGGCCTGAACCCTCTGAATCTGCGAGCCAGAATATATGCTCATGCTACGTGCCAACTCTTGAGTATGCCAGTCACAGCAGCACAACTTAACATACATCCCTAACTTTGAAAAGTCTCCTAATACAGACACCTCCCTACTGAGGTTGATTATCAGTTTCAAGTCACTAAGGCAGTGGCACTCTATGGAGCTCAACCACAATGACAAGTTTTCTAACATTCCTTCATGGTTTACTGAGAGCCAGGAGAGAACCCACAATGATTTTTTTCCCCTTTCTTCTCCCTAGGAAAGGGAACCTACAAGACTTTCAAAATATTTTTTTCATAACATATAGATTTGAAATTTATAGAGAGTATGGCGTGAGAGCAAAAAACTATATATGTGTTGCCTTGGCTGGTAGCTTTGGGACCTTAGAAATTGCTGATGGATTTCTCTGTGGGTCTGAGGGTGGCCCCGGGGATTTGCACCACATGCTTGGCCCTGGGCTGCCACAGTGCTTTTCCTCACCGTTAGGCTGGGGAGTGTGCCCAGAAAAAGTCCCCAAGCTACAGATTGCTTTAGAGCACGCTGGTGGCTGCTATTCTCTACAAGGAAGCCCACAGGAGGGTGCAAAGAGCGCTGATGCTTCATTTTCCAAAAGCAGGTGAATACCTCTGAGTACTTAGTATTTGAGGGGGAAGTGGTGTGGCATGGCATTGCTGAGCTAAATGTAAAGTACTCTGCATTTGTGGGGTGTAAAGAATATGCACAGTTCTAGGGGCTCCTAGTCCTTTGACATCAAACCCATCCCCATCGTTACAAGTTTGGGCTAAAATGATATCTTTGGAATGGCTTCCTTCCCACCCCTCCCAGAATTCCCTCTCCATGTTTCTCTGATATTTCAGTCAGATAAACTCCTTTCAAACATTTTCCAGCCTTCCATTTGCAGGAAAAATAATTTAGCAGCTCCCTATCATGTGTGGAGTAAAATTCTGGATTTGTCCACATGGCAGGTAACTCCCATGTCTCCCTGCTTATGACCGTTCCTCTAGAGCAGTAGATCTCAGCTGGGGACAGTTTGTCCCTCAGAGCACATATGACTGCCTTAAATCTGATAGTGATCAGAATAATCTGTAGAGATTAGAGGTACTGAGAACTACCCCACAGTTCCCTAGACAGCTTTCTAACAGTGAAGTGCAGAATGTCAATAGTGCTGGAAGTTGAGATCCTCACTGTATACAAGTGGGGCTGGGAATTGTTCCTAGATGCTCCACGCATCCTCAACATGCCTTCTTTCATGCTCAGATTTCACCCCTCCTTTTATTTCTGCCAACTCCCCAAAGCCTTCTTGGTGAAATCCTGCCACTCTCCTCTGAAGTGTTAGACTTATGTTTGGGTCTCATTCCTGGGGTGTTTTTCTTAAATGTTTTATCTTATCCATCTACTGCATGATCCCCTTTTGAAATCTAGAGTATCTATCTTCTCTTCCTCATGGCCTCCACAGTTTGTATTACGGGACTGTGCTTATACATGCTGAAAAAATATTTTTGTGGTTTGACAGGACACACACACACACACACAAAGTTCATCTTGAATGTAGCCTTGCTTTATAGCCATGTCTCTCGACTTGCTACATAATTTGATCACTGCTGCCACAGTCACTGAATCCCTAATATGGAAGCTCCAACACAATACCTTTGTTTTAAGACAGTGACAGTTTTACCAAGCCCACAGCTCCAGGAAGCATAATGGAATATTGGTGATCAGGTATGACCCGGTCTCATTTGTCACGCCTCTTGGCCTGCTATTATCCCAAATGAGTGACCATGTGGAACAAATCACCAATGTGAAGGACAAGGCAGAATTACCAGGAAAGAAAGCATGAAATGGTAAATGTTTTATTTAATCTAGAATGATATGGAAATGTTTCATCTGATGCCAGCCTGCTGCTTTAAACAACCCCAGTCTCATTATTCAGAGCCACTCACATTAATGTGTCTTTGCAGGGGAAAGCTTGCTAAGCAGGCTGCGAGAGCACATTAGTGCAATTGTGTCTGTCCTAGTCGCTGCTTCTCATGCACGTAAATGGCTCAATTTAATTTAATTTACCAAACATGCGTAGAACACCTAGTATATAAAATGCACATATGCTTGGTGCCAGGCATCTGTACTGTATGAAGAGGATATAGACCTCCTCACATGATCTTATAGGGATATAAGTTATAATAAAGTAAACAGCTGTATAAATAGAGTTTTATGGGCACTCCAGGTGTAAGGAAAGCAGGTAAGCATTGCTTTTAAGAGCTTTGGACATTTTGATTTTCTAATGTGGGAAGATGTATTAATTTTCTATTGTTGCTGCCATGGATGATCCAAGCTCACTGGCTTCCAGAAGCAGAAATATGTTGTTTTCTCCTCCTGTGGCCCACGAGTCTCACTGACCTGACACAAAGGTGTTATCTGGAGGACACTACTGCCCACAAGTTCCAGGAGTCTGTTTCCTTGGCTTTTTCACTTTGTAAGCTGCCCATAGCTCTTGGCTCGTGGCCTCCTTTCTCCATCCTCAGGGTCTTCAGTGCTGGATTGAATTCTCATGGACCATCTCTTATCCTTCTCCACTGTTTTTTTTTTTTTTTTTTTTTTTTTTTTTGGTTTTTCGAGACAGGGTTTCTCTGTGTAGCTTTGCGCCTTTCCTGGAACTCACTTGGTAGCCCAGGCTGGCCTCGAACTCACAGAGATCCGCCTGCCTCTGCCTCCTGAGTGCTGGGATTAAAGGCGTGTGCCACCACCACCCGGCTCCTTCTCCACTTTTAAGGACCAGTGTGTTTGGACTGGACCTACTGGGGAAAGTCCAGGATAATTTCCCCATCTAAATATCTTTGAACGTAGTTACGTCTCCAAAGCTTCCCTTTCCAAGTTCCAAGCAGAGGATGTTGAAATCTCAAAGGGGCCCTTATTCTCTCTACCAAACAACACAAAACTTAACACGCTAATCGGAAGGATGTAATTTGGTGAATTTTATATGTGTACACACACCTATAGTTACCACTAAGAGAAAGATGGAAAACACTCCCAACTCACTGCTCACTATCCATGCACTTATCCAAAGAAGACCCCAGTTGGCCTCCTATTACTATTGATCTGTCTATTTTTAAAACCTCGTGTAAATGGAATAAAGGAAATTGCATTACTTCTCTTTGGAATTATTTTTCTCTGTAGTATGTTTGTGAGTGCCATTGATCTTCTACAGAAGCATGATCATTTTTGTTGCTTTGGGCCATTTCATCCTGCAAACATTCTATTCCACTTACACGCTTTTAGAATGCTTATAGCTTGGGGTATTGTGAGGACAGCTCACATGAATGTATTTTTGCACATCTGTTGATTCATGTGTCTATATATGCCAACAGGTGGATACTGTAAGGGTTCTCTAGTACATGGTATTAATTTACCCTATCCTCTACCACAGTGTTTTAGTTACACTATTTTCTCATCAAGGTGTAATGCTATCACACCTGCTGGTTAGATGCTCCATTTTGCTTTGCCTTGCATTTTCTGGATGACTAATAACACTCAGCAGATTTTGACACAGCAGGTTGCTATGTAGCCCAGGCTGACCCTGAACTGCCTCAGTCTCTTGAGTACTTGGAGTAAAACCACGCACCACCACACCCCTTATTTTAAGCACATTTTCCTCTGCTTGCCAGCTATGTGCCCGGTCTTAAAGTCTTTTGACCATTTTATTTTCAGTTTATTTTCCTCTTTTTTAAAACTAATTTATATATTTCAGCGAATTTTTGTCGGACAGAGCTGTTGCGGCATACTTGCTATTTCTGAAAGACTGCTTGTTCTTTTTTTTTTTGAGGATGCTTGTTCTTTTTATTCATAATCCTTTTTGATGGAGAAAAGTTATGGATTTCAATAAAGATCATCTTAACCATCACTTTGTGGTTAATGCTTTACTGTTCTAGCTTTAAAATTATTGTTGTTACAATGGAATGAAGTCACTCTCCTGGGTCAGCTAGGTTTGTCATAGCTTTGCCCTTTCCATTTAGGACTAAGGCTCATAACAACTCTCCTTATGGGTGATATGGCAGAAGGGTCAAGTATATTTGATTCCTCTGTGAACAACCACGTAAGTGAGAACCATTTATTTAAAAACTGTTCTCTTCTTCCCATGTTAACTTGACACTCCTGTTACAGAGCAGAAACTCTACCTATGTAAGCACAGTTGTGGCACATCTACTCTGCTATCTTGGTGTTTTTCTCTGTCCTCAAGTCAAATACACTGACTGTAGGTTCAAAGATGGAGTTCCTTCGTAGTGTATTCTGATTAATAATCCTTACATTGGTTGGGACACTAATAGGTTTTTATACTAACTATCATAGTGATTCCATACAATGTTAAAATGATCTTATACATCAATATTTCTACTTGAAGTTTCTGAGGGAGCAATTTTGCTGTCTTATTTTGTAGTCACTCCATACCTAATAAATGTTCAGTGATGACTGATTACCCACAGCTGTGAAGTTCCTCAACTAAGACGTGAATAGGAATGAAGTTGGCATATTTGAAGCCTAGAAAGTTACAGAAAGAAGGACAGTAAAATTGAATAAATTTTAGGAAAACCAAGAAGAAATTTTGGGATTAGGCTTAAAGACTGAGAAAACTGGATATGTAGTACTGGCTTTGAAGAAATGCTTTTCTGTATGACCTCAGTCAAACCACTTAATCTTTGGTGTTCTGTTGACCTATCTATAAAATGAGAAAAAATAATAGTATAAAAATGCTTCAGCTTTATGGAACTAAGAAACTAAATGAAAAGAAATTCAAAGGGGAAATGCTGTCTGTGAAAGGACTTCATCTGGGATGAAATTCTTTTCTAAAACATGCAACATTCCTACTGTGCAATTGTTACTGTTATATATGGGGAAGATTCTAAGACCCTCAAGGGAGACCATTTAAGTTTAGCAAGAATTAAAAAACAACAGCTTTAGAACAGATACAGGCTTAAGTGTATTGTACTACACATTAACTTAAAAATGAGTCACCAAATATATACAGAAACTCTCAGCTAGAGGCCCCTAGTCATTAATTTGGTCAAGGAAGTGAATATCTATAATAGCTGAAAATCATCTGAAAAGTTGTTATATCTTCCGTTGAATTTGTCTGCTTTAATTGGACACACTCATGTTCAGAATCAAAGGCAAGTAGCAGTTAGAAAAAGTAAGAAAAATATAAGAAACACTTCTATGACATAACAAAGATCAAAAGATTTCTAACTCGCTTGCTTCCCTAGAAAAGAAACAATTTTACAAGGAAAGAAATCCAGAATGTATACCTCTCTCCCATTTGATCTTTTAATTTATTTTTAATGCCATTTTTCCTCACCATATCACACTTGTGTGGCTCATAGTTGTTGTTCAATAAATGGGTGGAATGAAAAATTGCTACTTTGTTGGAGCTCCAAGGGTCCTGAATATTCCAGTCTTTTCCATTGGAATAGTCCATCTTGTGATCATTTACTTGCACGCTAGTTCCTCCTTAAGCATGAAATCCTTGAGAGCAGAAACTGTCCTTTAATCATCTGGCTAAACTCCAGTGCCTGGCACACCAGAGACACTTTGAATATATCATTCAACTAATCCTGAGTGCTTTCTCCTGATAACCTCATGGTGATCCAGAAAAGCTTTGCCATTTATGAAGCCTCAAGACTACTCGGTCCCTGTAACAGTTTTCATTAGCACCTTGCATTGCATAGTGCATTTTTCACATCAGTTAAAATGGGGGTGAACAAGGAGAAGAGCTTCTCTTACAGCAGTAAGACTTTGAAAACACAGAAACTGTGTTTACCATCGTGTACAGTAGCCTTGAGTATGAGTTCTGAGCTAAACAGGTACTTCTGGAAATGCAATACATATGCTGCCTACTTTGCACTGTCTTCCTTATGACAATGTCTTTATTTCTTTTATGTATCCAACCTATTGGGATACAAAAAGGTCTTTAATAGCCATTTGTTTTCTTCTTAACATTAGCCAAAATATCGAATTTGTCTCGGCAAATGACAGCTGCAGGCAACATGTTATCACACACTAATGAACCAGGCTAGGGGAGTGGTCCTTCTTGGTGGGCAGAATGCATTCAAGAATGTTATATTCTACCTTCTGTTATCTGACTTGCACAAAGAGTAGGATGAGTTCAGTTGAGATTAAGAAAAAGAACCTGAGAGGGCTGAGTGTTTGTTTTTCTAATTGTCATTTCCCCAGACACAACTAATCATGACTTAATTAACAGCATCTAGACAGGACCAAGTGGAGATGAACTTGGATTCCCTGGAATGATACAGTCTTTTGCATTCATGTGGAGTATTCAATTAGGCACAGGGCATGGTGATAATGGATGGGGCATGTGTGCTTTTTCAAGCTAGTCCTAAGGGAACCAAATAGTGAAGTTCTCTCTGATGATAGGAGAGACACAGAAGACAAAACCACCTCCCTTTAAAGAGCATCTATTATTATTTCCCTAGTATAGAAATCAAAACCAGGAGTCTAAGAGAGTAAATAATTATTTCAGCCTCATAACATCGGAGTTACAGAAATAGTTTACCCTGTCCTTCTCGTGCAACAGCGTTCTGATTGTCAGAGAATTAAAAGGGAAGAAGTAGTTCGGAAATCTAGACCAGTACGATATCATAGCCATTGACCAGCTATGGCTACTGAGCATTTAAAAAGTAGCTATTTCAAACTGAGCCATGCTGTTAAGTGTTGATACATACTAGATGTCAAAGATACAATAGATGTGGATAAAGTAAGTTAGACAAATTGTCTAAAGTATAGCCTTAAAACTGGATCCACATGTGGGCTTTTACTTTGACCATGTATCTATTGGAAAATTTTTAATCAATATTCTGTCTCCCATTTGAAACGCACATTATGTTTTTATTGGGCATCATTGAGATTAGTAAAGCTTCATAGCAGTTCCTGGCAGCTACAATGGAAAGCAAGAACAGTGTGTTGGACCTTTGGAGTCAATGAAAACACAGATTATTAACCAGTGGTATTTTGTCATCTCCCCAAGTAACGCTGGCACCGTGTGGAGACATTGCGGTTTGTAATGACTGAAGTAGGGATGCTAGTGCTGCCCAGTGAGTAGAAGCTGACAGTGATGCTATAAATCCTGCCACGCACAGGAAGGCCCCCGTGACAACTTTCATACCCCACATGTTAGTAAAGCCCGTCTTTGGGGTGGGTAGATCAACATTCACAGGAGAGATGCTATTGTCTGAAGAACTGAGCAACGTAAGCACAAGAGGCAGTCTGGGACTTAGGCATCACGAACTGGGTTTCCATGCCAGGATCAAAGCACTGGACTGAGTCTCAGAAACAAAGGGCACAGGTCTGTTCATGAGAACTGGGGCACATTTTTCAGGCACAGTCTCAGCCAGAGCTGAGCTCTGCCCCCCACCAACACCACTCATCCTTTTGGGTCGGGGAGGGAGCACCTTAATTAAAGGACTAGAGAAGGGCCAAGGGCCAGAGTTCTGGTCAGGCTTTCTGCTCTGGGGAAAGGCACACAGAGACTCGGAGTCAGGCAAAGCCTGACAAACCTAACAAATGATGTCAATTACATGATTTTTTCCTGCATAGTTTTCCTCTGAAACTGTGGACCAGGTGTCAGACCCCAGCGCTTGCTTGTGTCAGGGCTCAGGAAACAGTCTCTTCAACCAAATAACACAAATTGAATTCATGAAGAGAATTGGCTGTATGGGTTAAGCCGGCATTTTCTGGAGATGCTTTATGGGTTTCAATAGAGCTTTTTTTTTTTTTTTTTCTCACATCTTAGAACACATTTCAAGTCAGAGAGACAGCTAGGCTCTTTTGGTGAAGACTGAATTTCAGCAGCAAAATTTGAAACCTGTGATGTGTGCATATTAAACCATAGAGGGCTTCGCATCGGAGGATGGAATGATTAAATCTGAATCCTTTCCTGAGATTCTGCCAGGAGGCAGAGTGCACGTACTGTAAACCGGGTTCATTTTCAGCCTCGGCTGAAATCACAGTACCTTTTTTTTCTTATGGCCTTTATAATGGTGTGTCTTTGACACGTTGGGTACTGGTTAATTATGTAACACCTCTACATCTCTTAAATGGAAGAAATATGACCTTCTACCTATTGAGGCAGAGTGAAAACTAAAAAACAAAACCCACATAAGGCTCCACTGCCATGTCACACCAGTGTGCGTGACACACATAACTCATGGGAGAGAGATTTGAACTGGGGCTAGGGTGGTGGTGGTGGACTTAAGTGGAATGATTTTTATCAGAGCAAGTAGGGATTAAAACTGACTCACCTACCAGTGCACTGAAACATTTCATGGAACTTTGAAAATCAAGACCAGTTTCTATTGGCACATGGATAGAAAGGCAGGCCAATGTAACAGAATAGAATTTCCAGAAATAGAACCAAATACATACGAGAACTCAGTATATCATAAAGGTAACATTTTGAGAATAAATGGTGTCGAAATCAACTTTGTACCATCTGGAAACAGATAAAGTTGGATCCAACTTTATCCTTTTAAGATTCCCAATGAACTTCTTGATGAAGAAAGGAGAGAAAAGACATTCTCAACTCCTGGGGCAACTTTTCTGTTATTCAAATTCCCGACAACACAAAAGAACGATAAATTAATCAAAACAACAGTTTAGTAAATGAGTACTTCAAAATAAAAATGATGACCCAAAGAAGAAAGCTGTACCAATACATACCATATAGAATCAATTCCCTAATAATATCATAAAGTGAAACAAAAGGACAATAATTGAACAAAATAACAAAGGACATAGACAGAAATCCTGGGAGGATATGTTAACAACCCTGAAACAAGTTAGAAGATAATCACTTGTGAAAGGAAAATAAAATTTCAAACTATATGGGGCACCATTTATTATTCATTGTCAGACAGGCAGCAATACAGAAGTATAATCGTACCCTCTGCCAATGAGGGTAAGATGGCACTCACGGCCACGATTTGCTGACGAGAGGGTGGCATGACACCAAGCCCAGCACAGGAATATGGGGATAGTGATCAAATTCCAAATGCATTGCCCTTAACAAAGCATCACAACGTGGTGCTTTAAAACAAGCAGAATTCATTCCTTACGTCATAGACCCTGCAAGCTCAAACTGAAGGAATCATCGGAGCCATTGAACAGGCTCTGGGGAAGAAATCTGCCTTGTCCGTCGACAGCTTCTCCTAGCTGCTGGAAGCCCATGGCATTCTTCCCTCTACGTTGCCATCCAAATTTTCCTTTTGGTAAGGACGCTAGCCATTGGATGGGGAGCAACTTAAGGTAGTACGGCCTCATCTTACCTTCATTGTATCTTCAACTTAAGGTAGTACGGCCTCATCTTACCTTCATTGTATCTTCAAAGGTCTAATTTACAACAAAGGCCATTTCTGAATCTCTCTTGTTAAAGTGGTTTTTAGAGGACATAGTTCCATTCACATCTAATGTTTCCTTTGACCAGGAACTTCATTTGGAAGGATTTTTCTTACACACACACACACACACACACACACACACACACAAGTTGCTTCATGCTTTATGTAACAACAATTTACTTAAATCTTTGCATATAAGGAAGGGCCAGTTACACAAACCATGACCCATCTGTACAATGAAGCGTACCCAGCAGGACAGAGATGCAAAGGAGGCTTACTGCAGACATCAGAGCTGTTTTTATTTTTTTCAGCTCTGTGAATATATTACTTTAAGATTTCCATGGAAACAATTAGAGCATAAGATGAGGATTAGAGAGTGTGAATAGAGACACCCTTTCTGCAATGTTAATGCTGGTGTTATTCTTCCAGAAAGTGTTAATGGAAGGTTTTCAAGCCAGAAGCAGGACTCCGAATCTTTCTTCAAATGATTCTCCCAGGGTGTCTTGACTGAGCAGAGGGAGAACTGCCTTACAGTAGAGCTGAGTCCCAGGAGTGGGGACAAGTCCTAATGCCACAACTCTTGTCTTGATGACAGACACTGCCACATATTGAAACTTGCATTTTTATTTCAAAGGTGTTGAAATGCAGCAAACGGTAAGTCTTAGGAAGGGTTGAATGTGGTACATATTGCAAGGCTGGACCAAGGGCACATCTTGTTCTGACCATAGGGTTGAAGCAGAAGCTGCCGGCCTGATTGATTGTTTGCTTCTCTCTACTCGTGTTTGACTCCCTGGATAATAAGAATGGGTACATGGGTGAACTTATCCAACATGGCAGATTTACCCCCAAGATAATGCAAAAGCCAGTTATAAACTGGAGAAGACATCTGTAATAATACATATTACATAGAATGAACTCTCTAATATTATAAATTGAAACAAAATAATAATGGCGAAAATAGAATCAGAATTCACAGTAAAAGGTATTAGTCCTCAGAAGTGAAACAAGATACTTATTCATAATGGGAAAATATAAATTAAAATTACAAGAAGCACCATTTATTACCTGCTCTCAGCACAGGCCTATGTAGGCAGAGTGTCATGGTAATAGAATGGAAGCTAAGTAATGAAGGAAGCGAGGCCATGAGGCATGTCAGTGACAGATTTCCCTCTCTATATGACATACTTGCATTTCTTACACATATTTATTCATTTGCCAAATGTGTTTTATTCCTATATGTCCTGCACACCACTCTAAGCTCTGAGAGTGTGGTAATGGCAAGACAGAAAAGATCCTTCACATTCCCAGAATTGCATTTAAATTCCCTCATGGCTTTGGATTCTACTCTTGTAAGAGAGAAGCAATCATTCATAAACAACAAACAAAAACAAACACATAAACAAGAACAAAATCTAATAATGTTCAGAGCTTTGCAGAGAATTGAATTATGGTGAGGTGGGCCTGTGTGGTGGCTCAACTTCCCAAACTTATTCCTCTGGATCCGTAAGTTTTCGTCTGTTCTCTATATTTGTGTCATGGTACACATGTGTGCTGTCATTCATCACACACACACACACACACACACACACACACACACACACACACACACACTACACAAACATTATAATTAGAAACATATACAAGAAAGATGATTTGGTCAGCTAATATATTCAAGGTGTCAAGGCGAGCTTCTGTGCTAAAATGACATTTATCCTGAGATTTGAGTGACAAGAGTGACCAGGCCATGTATGTGACCAAGAGAACAAAGTGTCTTGGGAAGAAATAGGAAAATGCTGTGTGCAGAGGCTACTTGGGTAGACTACAAAAAGAATTGTATGGTAGCTGAAGCATGGTTGCTCAGATACAAAGTGGGATGGATGAGAGATGGGAGATGGGAAGTCCCAGTGGGCAGCAGGTCATGGAGGGCTTGGGAAGCCAAGGAAAAGTATTTGGAATTCATTTCAGATAAACATGTTGTGATGTGATCCAGTTTGTGTTCAGAAATGCTTGATGTAAACTAGATGCTGTAGAGTGAATTCTAGCTGTTAGCAATGCAAGTGTGTAAAAGAATTAGCAAGTCATTGTAAGACTATTCATGAGAAACAGTTGTGTTGTGGTTGTGAAGACAGATGAACATAGACTCATTTAAGTCTTTGATACTCTTCACTTTTATAGTGGCCAGTGCTTGATCCTTGCAAAAGGTCATGTGTAAGAGAACAGAGAAAAATTCTTTGGGGAGATGAGTTAATAGTTGAGTCCAGCATTCATATATCATTGTGTATTTTATTTACCCTCTGCCCCACCTTATGAGTCACAGAGGAAACATTAGGCATATTTGTTTCTAACAGATGTTCTGTTGTCCAAAAGCTACTGAACTGGCAATAGGAGGTCCATTCACTTGACGAGGAAAATATGGAAAGAAGGAAGGGAGGAAAGGAGGAAGGGAGAGAGGAAGAGGAGAGTAAAAGAGGTGGGGCGAGAGAGATGGAGGAAAAGATAGAGGGAAGGAGAAAAGGAGGGATGGATGAAGGAAGGGAGAGAGGAAGGAAGGGAGCAAGGAAGAAAGGGAGAGAGGGAGGGACGGACAGAAAAAGAGAAGAAGTATAGCAAGATCCCAACATATGACATGCTTTGTGGCTATAGAGACAATATCATTCAATTTTAATTCGGTAACCCGAAAGCTGTATTTTTAAGGACATTCAGCATGTCCTTCTCAGAGGACCATTTGAAAAAGGTAGCATTTCTATTTCACTGGAAAATGATTAGGCATGCGCTTGTCCTAGTTTTCTCCGCCTCTGTGAGGTGTTAAGCAAACCCATCTCTGCTGCATTCTATAAACGATGTAGGCATTATCACTCGTGAAAATCTCAAAACCGCCTTTGAGATCATGGGATTTCACCACCCACATTAACCTCTAGAAGGAGGGATCATGTTTACATCTGCATAATATGTGGAAAGGGACAAGAAAAGACCCTCCAGTGATATAAAGGGGCACAAACAGACTTTCAGTGACATCATCACAATGAGTGCCTTGCTCTGGAATGCTACTGTAGAAAAGCCTTTGTAGCAACAAGCTGAGAGAAAAGAAATCTTACATTGGAAACACAAGTACGTTTGAAGAAGTGAAAGTGGAAATCAGCTCAGCCAAGTTCAGTGGACATCTTCTGCGGATGCTGGTCTGCCTATTGAGCTGGCTTCATTTTGAAGAGCATTCTGGGAGGAACAGAGGTATTTGAACCTGAAGACCAATCTTTAATCTTTACACAACTTAAATATCTGTGGGCAGCCACACCTGAATGGCAGCTGTCCTGAGTGCCATTCTTAATAATTGGAATTAACTCTAACCTCAACTGGTGATGTGGTTGGTATATAGACAATTTTATTTCTATCCCTTAAAAATAGTTTGAAAAAAATTCCTCTCCTGGCCAGAGTTCCCCAGGAGTTCCAGAAAGAAAAATAGTCATAACGCTACCAGAAGTATCAAAGTGGAGAAAGGATACCCTCAAGTCAGATGTTCCTCATTTACATACAGAATTCTAGAGACAGTCCTAAAAATGAAATGTGGCAGGCTATCATTGATATTTTCTAGAGACAATTATTTTGGTAACATAAATTAAAGCTACAAATTAACCATTAAGCAAAATTGTAATGCTGGTGAATTGACTAAATATTCCACATGTGAAATTGCTCCAGAAACTTAGAGCCTGTCAAAGTATCCCCTGACATAATGACCAGTTATGGCATTTTTACCTACTGCCTACTAATGTGTCTATCTGTGAAATACAGCATTCATTTGCTTTATACTTGCTGATGCCAAATAGCAAAAGCATAAGCTGAGAAATGTTATTGTAACATGCTGTGGTGAAATTAAAGCAGGCAGGATGGAAGAATGTTCTAGAATCAAATTAAAATGGCTCCAGTGGAGGCAGGCTTAAGCTGGAAAACTCAAGTGGAACACTCTTCCATTACTATGCAAGAAGGCACGGGGGTGGGGGTGGGGGTGGGGGGTGGAAGCAGGAGAATTGGCTGTTCCTGAATCTTGTCAAGGGGAATGTTTTTTCTGCACCACTATATTTAGGAAACCTATCCCATCTACATGACAAACAGTCTTTGCTCAAGGAGGCAGATTCCTCACCCATCTATGCATACTGTGTGCTCCCTTGTAAAATTCAGTTTTACTGAGAACACTCCACACTGAACATCAGCAGTATCTGATCGGCTTCCATATCTCACAGTTCGATTTTGACAAATTGTCCAAATCAATTAAATCAGTTATACCCAGTCATCCTTTAAAATTCAGTTATGTAAATGCACAACTAAATAAGTTATAGCAAAACCAAACCCTCAAAATGCAATACTTTCTAGTTTATAATTTACTATTATTGAAATGGGTTATGGGAGGAGTAGCTGTATTACAGAAGTCAAGAAACACTACATTCAGGGTTTGGTATATAGTCCTGCTATAACCTATAGACTTTTTAAAGTTGTAGGAACAGTACTATTAATGTACATTTAACTTATGAGTTTATGCTATACCTGTCACATGACAACATGACAGTACAAAAATTCAAGAAATATTTTCTAATGTTGAAAATCCTTATTTGATTTAAAAAAAAGTCTCTCACATGATAAATGTGTCCCCATGTTCAATTTCCTGGTATTAACTTCCATCTTTTTCTTTAACCAAAAGAAAAATTTAAACCAAATATTTATTCATGTTGGAATTACCTTTCTTCACCAGATGCAGATAAAGGAATTCAACAACATTCAATGAAAACATCCCATGATAATCAATATTATCTGAGAATTTACAGACAGGGTATTATTACTATTATCTGTAAACTGTGTGTCACGTGACCTTAATATGTGAGGAACAAAGATCCTCACTTCATAATAAAAATTTTTAGAGTAGCGAAGAGAGATCTATCTATTTTTGGTTCTCCAGAAGCTAGCCATTAACCTAGACAAAGGGCAAAAATGACTAGGCGGAGCAAAACCAGTGGTTTTGATATTCCTACACACATTCCCTTGCCTCCTGAGTTCCTCCATGGTCTAGTACTTTAGGAGGGTACAATAGTCCCTGCTTGACAAGCATAGCTCCCATCCTCCCATCCCAAACTCCCCATTCTCCTGGGGTTGGAGATCTTCTCAACTTTTCCGATACTTGGCTTAGTCAGATAGTAGACTGTAACTTTTTAACCCTAAGATAAACTAAAACCAGCCCAGGTAAGCCGTCTCCAGCTGCTAACTAAGGAAGGTAGGTGACTAGTGCCTCCTGCTTATCTGATTCATTCATGAGCTCTAAACACTCCTCACACTGAAAATGGACCATAATGACTTATTCTTTACAATATCAGATTCATAATAAGTGTGTGTGTGTGTGTGTGTGTGTGTGTGTGTGTGTGTGTGTGTGTGTGTATGTGTGTGTGTGTGTGTGTGTGGTGTATTGTAGGAGTACAGTTATTGAACAATGACTAACTTATGATAAACTCATTAAGGATGACAGACACTGGCAAAAGTAAATGTCCAAAAGACATTGGATTAAATTTGCATATTTAAAATGTACAATCCAGGGATGCCTTTGAAAGTGACCAAGCCTTTCTTGCCTTAGGGTTCCTGAAAACACAGTGGCCACCAAAGCAATCATAAGCCAGCGGTTTTTAGATTCTTGTTTAGAGAATGCAAGGAACTAAAGTCATTGGCGATATAGAGGTTGAGTTTAGAGAGAAGTTTATCTTATGGACTCGTAGCTGGAAGCTTAGGAGAGAAAACAGCGTTGTGGGAAGAGTCCCAGGTAATGGTACCATCCAGCTGATATTAGGCTTTCAAAGGACTTATAGCAGAAACTGGGGTGACGTATAAGAAGGATGATGAGCTCGTCAGTCCTGGTGTCTGGGTGCCTTTCCTGAGCATCTGTCATGGTGTCACATGCAGTCATTAGGCAAGGGTGCTCACTTAGTAGATAAAGAAGCAGGAGTTTCACTCTACTAGCATCCTTGTCTCCAGCAAAGACATTCTCAGATTCAGCTTCTGTTTTATGTTCTCATCAGTATACATGCATATCTGGGTGTAAGGAAACCTAAAAATAGAAGAATTAACACATAGTGGTAGAAACAGCCAGAAGTGCCCCTTGTTTATATTGTCTGAGAGCACCCATAGTTTTTGTTCATACTTTTCTTTCTTAACAAACAAGTAGTAACACAAACAACTGCAATCTATGTGTTTATACACACATTTCCATATGTTAAATGCTATGCTAAACATACTGAGTGGAACATGTATTTAATGACCATAATAATCCAGTCATTATGGCCACCCCCCCACTTCCTTCAGATAGAAACTAAAAGATCAGTGTGATGTAAGAATTTTCTCAAACATACAAGCTACTAAATCCCTCCGAAAATACCTGGTATTTTAAATTATGATCGTCATTGTTCCTAGAAGGGGTATTTTTAAACTATAAGAATAAGTTTTTATTATTTCTATTATAACAAAAATAAGCTCACACCTCTAAAACAAAGCTTGAGCATCTTAACCAACCTTACCAGCACTACCAACGTACTGACTTTTCAGGAATCTATTATGTGATTAAACCTATTACATTTGATCTCTTACATATGAAGCTCCACTTTCCTGCTCTTTGATTTTATTTTGGGGAGACTTTTCCTTCCCTTTGAGAACTCCAATCCAAAAATCCCATCTACCATTTAGGGCTCAATTCAACCGCAACATTCTCTCTGGAGGTCTCGGTTTCCCCAGTTAAGAAGCAGTCCTTTGCTCCCTCAGACAACCTCATTTGCATCTCTTGTGTAGTGCATGCCCGCGTCCGTCCGCACTGCAGTCTTTCTAAGAACTCCACTTGGTGGTCCTTCCACCGCCAACACCATTGACTCAGCTTGCTATCGAAGAGATTTGCTCAAGTGCTGGAACGAAAACACAGCATTAAGCTTAGCTTTTCCCAGTGCTATCCCTGTTGACATTAGCTCCAATCCATTTTTTTTACCCAATATGCATCAGTATCGCATGGCTCTAGTGTTCCAAAGCAACCACAGTTTGGTGAACACTGAACCACAACACATTATCTTCCATACTAACAGGCAGATGGCTACGTCAGCTCCCACACCTAAGGCTCGGGTATCATTCAGAAGAGGGACTGGAAAGACTGTAAGAGCCATCAGAAAGGGGAGTTTGCTGTGAGATTATATCACTATACCCAGAACGTCTCACCAACATGACTGCCTAAACATGAGCTGAACAAGGACAGCACCAATAGACACTATATGGAAGGGAATGGGCAGCCTAGCAGGTCCCAACCCTACATAAAGAACTTCAGGAAACTAAGGAACGCCGAATGTGGGAGAAACAGTCTTCCTTAGGGAAGAGCACACTAATTGGCCATCCAATACCAAATTTCCATCCCTGAAAACATATGTATGAGTAACATTATATAGAATGAGCAGGATTTCCTTATTTACTTATAAGTGTGTGTGTGTGTGTGTGTGTGTGTGTGTGTGTGTGTGTGTGTGTGTGTGTATGCGTGCACATATAATAACAGTTAATGAAAAAAGAGGTCATGAATTTGAAAGAGAGTAAGGAAGGGTATATGGAGGGATTTGGAGGGAAGAAAAAAAGGATCACATGGTGTGATTATATATCTACAAAATAAAAGAAATGTATTTTTAAGAGCAGAGACTTGGTTGTACATGTAGGGACACAAGACTGGATTTTGTTTATTTTCAGAGACGTACCTATTGATTTACATGTAGGAACTGGAAGAATATTAGTTGAAGAAGGAGCCTCTGTTTTTGAGTTAAGGAGCTAGAAATGGCCATAGATGAAACCAGAGCTCTGGGTGCCTTTCAATAAAGTTGGCATTAAGAACACTCAGTGCTATGGAGGTAAGTAACACCTCAAACTTAGACAATGAGCCATCAGAGGGCATTTTGCCAATTCTTGCTCAACATATTTCTGAAGTGGGAGAACAGAAAATCAAAACCTGAGGCATTATCAAGATGCCCTGTCACTGCCCACAAATCTCCCCTGAACTGGATTGTCCTAGCCTAAAGTGCTCCTGGTGTTATTCCTCTTTGGTTTGGACTTCATCCCTGTGCCTTGGAATTGTAGCATCTCTTATTCTCTACATAACCATGCCATCCGGTTGTCCTTCATCACAGATTACATGGAGGGCTACAAGAAAGAATGAGTGCTGTCCATAGAGCAGGTCCTGGAAGGACAGGGGGGACCGTAAGGTCACCATTTCCTAGATGTCACATGTGGGTGTGTAAAATGTATGGAGCTGTGTATAAGAAGATTTTCTCCTCTTGAAGGGCACTCTTGCAGCTGTTAGCAGACATGAAAATCTCAAAAAGTTAGAATACATTAATTCTTAATAACAAAAATGTTCCCCTTTTTACCTTGACCTAGAGCTATATTGAGTAGAGCTCAGTGGAGGTCTGAAAGCTGTGGACACAATGAACTCACATTCTGTTCAGTCTAACAAAATGACGGAGCAATGAATCTTCATTACCAGCTACAAACTGCCTGCTGTGCTTCCTGGAAAAATAATGGAATCTGTTATGTCCCAAAGCAAGCTACTGAGGCATGGTCCTCCCCAGCCTACCACCTGGAACTGTGTAGTTCCTACCTGGTGTCCAAACACAGCTTTCCCACATGGCTTAGAGATGACAGGACTGCTGAGGGGGTTGTGCATTCAGGCAGAGAGGAACTGAGACAAGACAACCAGTAAAGAAAGCACAAGATGGAATGAACAGACAGAAAAAAACAAATGGACCAGCTACTAAATAATTCAGGACAATTGCCTGAAAGAGACAGACATTGAGTGGAATGGAGGTAATAAATAGATCATAGTATGTAACAAAAGGGGAAAAGGAGTGAAAAGAAAAAGGAGATAAAAGATCTCACCCATGGGAGAAAAGAAGGAAGGTATTCCTTGTTCTGGCAGGAATATTAATAACCGGGTATTGAATAGAGAAGAAACAGCATATAATTTCCCAGCAAGCTCTGAAGAAGGCCTCATCAACGACCCCTTGTTTTTTGTGCAGGTTTGTAATGTCTTCACAAAGCTCACTTCTTTGGAGCAGTTCAAGGTTACTTAGCAAAAATAAGTCCTGTGCGTATGGGGCAAAGATGGACTTCCAGAGGCAAGGGACCTCTACCAGGGCACTGAGAGAGTTCGAGTTTCTAGTCTTGGAACACACACATTCTGAACTCAACCATCTAGCCTAACACTAGAGTCTGTCCCAGCTGACCACTTCAACCCAACCAGAGTTGAGGAAGCACGGCTTACCCTGTTTGTGCAGGTTGCTTTGTGTATGAAAGGAATCCACTAGGACTGTTCTTAGAGTGCCTGAGTAATGACTGCAATGGGTAGGAGACAGCTGGAACGCAAATCTAGTTGGGCAAGAAGGAACATATATGGGAGAGTCAGGCAAGATGCTTCCTCGGGCAAAGGGCTTGCTGTCAAGCTTAATATCCTGAGTTCAATCTCCAGGACCAACCTGGTAGATGGCAAGAGCAAGTTCTATCAAGCTGTTCTCTGAACTCCACATGCACTCTGTGGTACCTGCCCACACACACCAAAAAGTAATCACATACAAAGAAGATCAGATAAATATACATGAAAAAATAAATAAATACACTGGTGAGGTGGCTCAGTAGATTTGAAGTGTTCGCAATGCAGATCTGACCACTTGGGTTCCATCCTGATTCCTCCGCAGTGGAAGGAGAAACCGTGTTGGTAAAAGGTGAAAGTTGTCCTTTGACCTCTATCTACATACACATACCCCCAACCCCCCCGCCCCTAACACACACACACAGAGGGGGGGGCCAGGGATGGGGGAGCATAAAAACAGACATATATGAAAAAATAGTAATAAAAAGTTTAAAAGTAGGGGCTGAAGAGATGGCTGAGCCATTAAGAGCACTGACTGCTCTTCCAGAGGACGCAGGTTCAATTCCCAGCACCCACCTAGCAGATAACTCCAAGATCTGATACCTTTACACAGACATACATGCAGGCAAAACACCAATGCAAATAAAATAAAAACAAATTATTTTTAAAGTTTAAAAGTAAATAAATGATAACAATTAAAAGTAAATAATAATTTTTTAAAAAGAGGGGGCATAAACAGGAAAAATGTGCCAAGTATTTTTAAAGTGGGAAGTTAACGAAGTTATTAATTATGCTGGAGATAGTTGTTGAATATCTGCTACATGTCAGTTTGGGTCCCTTCAAAGTTAGTGAAGAAGAAAAAAAAGAATTATAGAATTCTTATTTTAGCAAACACATGAATTGATATTGGGGTGAAAACACAGCCATTTTTCCAGAACGTTATTCTATAGCAATACTTCTTAACCATTTTCAATTAGACATTTTCTTCATTATCGTGTTTCTCTGTGAAGTGTCTCTTTGCTTTCTTGTGGTCATTTTTCACCTGTCAAGAATCAATATTCATACTCGTGGGGGGACATTTAACCCCCATGAAATATCAACTATGTTCTCATAGTTCATTGAAGAAGAGGTTCCCCGCAAACTGCTGAATTCAATAAATATTCACTGAGCACAAACGTGTCAGATGTTGAAATATCCCTTGGTGCCACTAAGCACATAGCTGAGATTCCCTCTCCCCAACTTGCACTCTGGGATACAGAGATGATAAGCACACAGGTTCACCCTGACAGCGTAAATGGCAGAACACAATGACTTCAGAATGTCTCATTCCATAGAGAGTGGGTGTTAGGTCAGATAGAGGTTGAAGGGGGACAGCTAAGAGAAGGCAGTCAAGTCTGTTTGTGGGCTGAGGGAAGTCAGCCCACGAGAAGGGCAGTGGTCCTCACAGCCTGGACTCCACACAGACTATCAGTGCTTATCTGTCATCTTAGGAACTCAGTCTGCGACCTCATCCAGACCTAATGAGTCAGAAATGCTTCAGGTAGAGAACAGCAGCGTTTGACTGGAGCCTTTCTGCGCTTCTGAGAAATGCTGAATCAAACAGTTTGACCTCTCGGAGACGGGTTCACCTATTTAGGAAGTAATGCTGATGGTCTTTCTCTGGATTATCCATGACTTTAGCATTTATAATTCCCCAGAGAACCTTGCAAAGTTCCAGAGGTAACACAATGTGGAATTAACAAGAACCCATTGAAGACATGGTTGTGGAGATGGTTAACAAAACTCACTGCTAATTCTATCAACTCTCCACCTACCTGACAGGCTGAATAAACTGGAGATTGAACAAACACACACTGTATTCATGACATGTGTTCTATGACATTCTATAATCATTCTCTCTCTCCCCTCTCTTACCCTCCCTCTCCCCTCCTTTCTCTCCCCTCTCCCTTACACACACACACAAACACACACACACACACACACACACACACACACACACACACACACACCATGTCAAGTTTCTGGGGTGATTTCAAGGTCTTATATAGGCTAAAGTTTTTAACTCTTGGTTTCCTAATTCCCTAGTCATGGTGACATTCATATTTACTCTTCAGAAACATCTATCTAGATCTGCCTAGATCTTGAAGCTACTGAAACGGTAGAATTTTAAAAGTCTAAGACTGAGTTCCTTGATCCCATGGAAACAGGAGCCCCAGTGGACATGAGCACAGAGCAGAGCTCTAGGTTACACAGAGTTCAGAAACCAGGAAGAGGGAGAGCTGGCGAAGAGCACTGAGATAAGAGGGAAGTGGTGGGCACGGTGTCACTGGAGACTGAAGGGTCTAGAGACAAATCAGTGCCATTTGTATCAGTTCTACGGAGAAGCTCAGTCCCCGAGAGAAAGAAAATGACTAAGAATTTAATCTTGGGAACTACAAGTTTAAAGCCAGCATGAACTGCTATTCACCAGGCACCATGCAGCCATGCCATCTTCCACAGGGCAGCTGTGATCACCAGAGCAAGACTCTTACAAGATCAGGACTGTTGACACTCCCTCAAAGAAGCCAATGGCCAAGGTCACCAGCTTTCATCTGAGACCCCAGCTTCTCTCTCTCTCTCTCTCTCTCTCTCTCTCTCTCTCTCTCTCTCTCTCTCTCTTTTCTCTCTTCTCTCCCAGTTGAGGGAATTCTACCCCAGCTGTATGTTGTCTCCAGAGATGCTACAGTGTAAAAGAACTGGAAGGGCAAATGAGGGGGAACTCCAACTAAGCAGTTTTCAGCTGGGTTGGGACTTTTTGGTGACACGACTCTTTGGGGGTCGTTCACACTCCTTTGAGTAACCCCTCACCTGTACTCCTCTAAGGAAGTCCAATAAACTACTTGGTTCACTGTGGTATACTTAGCTGGAATTGTTTTCTTTGGTCTATCATTGCTTCAGGATCCGGGTAAATACTGGCTCACGTGTCTCAAGGAAACATCACCAGGTGGTACCCACCTGGAATGGTGTCAGCATTCCCATAAAGTTCAAAGGAAACAGTCCGAAGAAAGCGATGCTGGCTGTGGGATGGATGTGGACAGGATGTGTGCAAGACGCAGGGACTGTAGACACAAAGCATTGAATCAAGGCGGATGAGATTCTGGAAGATGATACTGATACCCTTAGCCAACACCCTGAAAAAGTTTGGAGAGAACTCAGATAGTCCAAGGGGCAGGAGAAACAAATGCACGCACTAATTGGATAGCAACAGGCAAGTGGCAGAACCAAATCGTTCAAAAGGGACCAGCAGCGGGGGCTCATATTTCCTGAACATAGGCAGGCTGTTTTTTCACCGAATTTGAAAGACTGAAGGTTGGATTAGGACATGTATTTCAGGAATGTATAGGAAGGAAGAGGAAAGATTCAGGACTGCTGAGGAAGTCAGTGGATAAAACTGGCCTGCAGAGGATGCTCGCTACAAAGTAGAAGTTGGTGAAACACTTGTGATCTCCTAACCCAAGCTATGTTCGGACTTCAGCGGGACGAGAGAAATCAGTTAAAGCATTCTGCCTATGTAGAGAAGATCTCTTCTAAATGACAATTAGGCCTTCAAGGGCAATGTGGCTTTGGCTCAGCTAACACGTTCTCTTTTCTCAGTGTCCTCATAGGTGAATGGAGAGGTAATTTACCTAGTAAGGAAAAGGAAGGCATCTATTTTCCTATATTTTTTCTGACCTGCCTAAAAGACTATAATAGTAAGCTGACCAAATCAGGGACAGAGAATGTGTCTGATGAAGATCTGTACACATGTCTCTCTCTCTCTCTCTCTCTCTCTCTCTCTCTCTCTCTCTCTCTCTCTCTCACACACACACACACACACACACACACACACACACACACACACACACGCAGTGGAGCTGTGGGCCCAACAGAAGGAAGCCTGAAATAGCAATAACCAGAAAAGAGGGCTGCCGAGAGCACTTCTTTAGCCTCATGCATTATGCCTTTGTTTTAAAAGAGGCAGAAATCTAAGGAAGGAACTGGAACAGTTTGCTCTGGGCTGGTGACAAATCCTGTGACTGGCTCATGGCAACAGAAGCTGCTTTCTCACACGCTGTCAGCTTGCTCTTCCCTTCGCTGATGCGTCAAGACAATCCAAACTCCTTAAAAATTGATGTGAGTTCAACAGGAATCAGGAACCCACCATGTGGCAGATACAGTCAAGCAAATTTGAATGATTTGGTTTCTGCAGTTAAAAAACTCCAGTCCAGCGAGGGACATATCCATACACACGCATAAAAATTAAAATAAACAGCACAGATGAATAAAATTCATGACCTAGCTTTAAGACGCTCATCGTTTGTGTGTGTGCATTTGAGTTTGTAGGAAATGTTATGTGTGTAACTGAAGTCAGTAGCTTAAGATAGCAAAGTAAGAAATAGAGTTGATAACAGAGAGTTTAAGGGGATGTAAGAGGTTGGCGCATTTTCTAGCATCATGCGCATTGTGAGGTCATCATAGGACAAGATCCAGGGCGGAGGGAATATCTGCACCCGGTGCTGTCTCAGGCTACGGAGAGTGTATCCCGCAGCACAGGCGTGAGGACACTGGCACACCCTGGCCACTGCTTCTGTCAAATGGAGGCTTTCCTCACCACTGGTCCACTTACATGTGAGTGTTCCAGACACGACATCACAAACTAAGCTTTCCAGTACCGATTTATCCACTTTTAAGATGGTCTTGGGCAGGATTCTAGAGAGTGCGGTATCAACTAAGGCTTGAGAGACACCATTGAGGTTAAAAAAATAAATAAATAACAATGCAATTTTTCTTTTAAGGAGAAATGTATTGTATTCATTTATTTTAAAGTTTTATTAAACGTTTATACAATAATTTGATAATATTCTTTCCCTTTCCCCCAACTGCACCCAGATCTTTCCTACCTCCCCACCCCACCCTCAAATTCATGTTCTTTCTCTCAATAAATAAATAAATAAATAAATAAATAAATAAAGCCAACAAAATGAAGAAAACCAGTAAGACAAAACAAAAACAAAAAAATATAAAGCAAAAATGCACACACACACACACACACACACACACACACACACACACACACACACGCACACACACGTACACACACACACACACACACACACACAAACATGGAGTCTGTGACAGCATGGTAAAGACCTGCACAGGTTGAAACCAGACAAGATCTTGCTGAGAAGGGGAAGTGGACAAAAGCCCTACCCCAGCTACGAGGCTGTTTGCAGTTGGTATCTGCTGGGAGGGGTGAGGGCTGGTGTTCTCCAGTGAGTGTCGCTGAGTGCATGGGTTACCCTCCAGGACAGGCCCCACACCCAGGAGCAGCTGTGCAATTACAAGCGATGCAAATGACTATGCAAGGTATCAAGCTTCACACACACACATAAACGACCACTCTTCTCTGCTTTGTTCTTCTTTCAAGCTGGTTCGAGGAGATCAGAAACAATACCCTGTTGGTGTCAGTAAGGGTTTTCCAGGGAAACAGGCTGATATGGAAGCTGCATATATTTAAGAACTGACTCACACAATCATGGAAGTGACAAATCCCAAAGTATTTGCAAACTTCAAAATAAGTGGCGTGATTTGGCTCCAGTCCAAAAGACAGCAGTGACTGCAGCTCCCTTCCCTGCTTAAAGCATGAGAACACAATGGTGAGCTGGTGAGCAGCGGTTTAAAAAAAGTCCTACAGTTCAAAGGCCTGAGTGGTGGACAGGAGTGTTGGATGTCCAAGGGTGGGGGAAATCAGTGTTCTCTATGGAGAAAAATAGGACATTCACCTTTCTCTACATTTTAATTTTGTAGTGATCAATAGATTGGAGGATATCAACTGCCCGAATGGGTTGGCAACCCCCCTTTTTTTATCAATTGATTCAGATGCTAATCTATTTCAATATATCTTATATACACACCCAAAAATAGTGTTTGACTAACTCTACCTGAGTATTTCTTAACACAGTCAAGTTAATGCATAAAAATTATCATGGTAATCTTACTTTTTTATTATCATTTGATCAGCCTGTGCCTATTGGGTAAACTTACAGAGCTAAAGCCACAGCAGCAGCTCTTATTAAACAGTAAGTCTTCCTTAGTTCAATAAGCATGAACTATAGGCTTTCTTTACGCCAGGCACAAGTTTTGGCTTGGTAAATACAAAAACAGAGAAGATGTGTCATGAACCTTCTAAGCCAGTGGTTCTCCGCCTTCCTAATGCTGCGGCGACCCTTTAATACAGTTCTTTATGGTTGTGGTGACCCCCAACCATAAAATTATTTCATTGCTGCTTCATAACTTTGATTTTGCTACTGTTATGAATCAATGTAAATATCTGGTGTGCAGGATATCTGGTATGTCACCCCCAGGGGTCACGACCCACAGGTTGAGAACAGCTGCTCTAATCAAAGCAGGGACAAAGCCTTTGAGTTCACAGCCACACAGAGTAGGATCATGGAGGCAAGCTGCCCCCAGATTGTAGCCTAGGAAGAGGTTAACAGTCATTTTTTTCCCTAACTCTTAAGAGAATGGGCTTCACTTGCAGGGCATTTGGAGCCTGAAGGTTCATAATTAAGGAGCACAAAATCAAGTTCATTGTTAAAAGCTCAAGAAAATCACAGAGCAGAGCTAAAGCCTCCTGACATCAATGCATTTCTGTGCCTGCCTTTCTATGGTGTTCCTTTCCCTTGGAAATCTGGAAGCTAGTCTTCTGAGTGTAAGTGACGGAGCAAATCTTCCTTCCACCCAGTCTCCCATCTAGCATGTTCTGTGCCTTTTGAATTTATGACTGAATTTCCATTAGTTCCCCACAGTCTTCCCTAGATTAAAACTGCATCAAAAATTGGATTTTTTTTTCTGCTTTTGCCCCTGAAGAGTGTAATAAAAAAAATAACTCAATAAATCTGGCAAATTAGCAATAAGATCTCCAACTTCAGGGTATATGTACAACTGTGCTGTTGGGTAAGAAAAGAAAAACTAGTGACAGCTGGGCCAATCTGATTGCACATTACTAGTCACAAGTACAAGGACGAGAGGCAATCTGCTTGTCTAGGTGGAACCGAATTCACCACCGAGGTAAAGCTGTCTCAGAAGTAGAGAGAGAATTTCACTGTATTGTTTCCTTTGTAACTACTATCATCTTTTGTGAAATATTCCGAAGGGTCATTTCATAACTTTTTTTCACTCTAAGGTTGGAACCTTTGATAGATTTGGATTTGAGACCATTTCTTCCTGAGTCTCATTGGCTGTAGTGTGGGGCTAGAATTGAGGAAATCACCCTCGCCTGATTTATGGTCCCTTGGCTGTAATAAAAGGAATACTAATTCCATGCTCTGGAACAGTTCTTAAGAGGGGGAAAGGTAGGATCTTACTCATGGAATGGCTTATGCACACCAGACTGCCAAAATCCACTTTTAAGAACTAGAGTGACTGAGGGAGGCATTTTGTTTGGGGCCATAACATCGTCAACTCCTGTCTTCAGCAACCATATTCCCTAAAGTATTCTCTTTCTTGACAGTGGCTTATAGATCTTTCTACAATTGTCTTTACAGAGTTAAACATCAACCCAAAATGGAACAAGTGAAGGGCTTTTATCCCTGGATCCTCCCTATCAAATGATCCAGCCTTAGACCGAGGGGGAAGAAGTGTGAGAACTCTGTTGACTCGATTTGCAATCTCATCCCTGCACTCGGCATTCATTCTGAACTGGACTGCGTGCTCCTAGGTGCTGGGCTGCATTCATTGGCAACTGGCATCATCCCTGCTCTGCAGAACTCAAGTGTCTTCTACAAAAGGAAGAAGACTTGCAAATACTGTTTCCGCCTATGGGCGTGTCCATTTACATTTCCCTCAAGCCCACATTTTTATTGACACTATCCCAGCTCAGCACTTCCTCCAAGCATTTCCTACACCCACTCTCTCCCTGTTCCTAGCTCCCATCACCCTTTGAGTATTTAACAGCTCCTAATCTAACTCAGGACATGAATACTAATATTGTCACCATTATTATTTGACTTCTAACATTTCCCATGAGTTTGGTTGATTTTTCCTAAACTTAGACTGTATTACTCTTGAGGCAGAAACATCTTCATCTGTGATTTTTGGAATTGTTCAAAAACTTGGAGAATGCAATATTTTTAGAAGTTATTTAATAAGTATGAAGAGAAGAGGAGAAGAAGAAAGCGGGGAGGAATGGAGGGACTACTCCAACTATCACCTACTAATCAACCTTTGTTCCGTTAGGAAGTCTCACCAAAGGCTAAAGCACTAATGAGAATCGGGCGGGATTTTCATGGGGAGATAAAGAAAGAAGAAAGTTGAGGTTAGACTGCTTTGTTTTACAAATTATCAAGGTGTGCTCAATGGCTTTGTATAATGACAGGCGTTTTACATTATTTATGATGTGGGGCGGGGCAGGGGGATGAAATAGGAACATCGAGCACAGGAGCAAAGCAGCAGCTCTTAGATGACCAGTCCTTCTGGTTATTCATTTTTTTTTTTTTATTCGATGTGTTTTCAGGATCACAATTGTCTTCCCTCCCCCAGCCCAGTTCTTCATTTCCTAGTACCTATGAAGTCTCAGGCAAGTAAGTTCATTATGAGTGGTCTGTAGGGAAGAATGGACCAGACAAGCTGACACCAGCTCATGTAAGTACATATGGGCAGTACGATTTATATATATATATATATATATATATATATATATATATATATATATATATATATATAATATGGAAAGTTATGAATGATTTTCAGAAATGTAAGGAGTTAAAGATTAGTGTTTATGGCCTCACAAAACACAACACATATGCTTTCTCCATTTATCAACTTTTAGGAAAATTTCGCCTAACTCCTTCACACTAGACTTGCAGGTACCACAAGCTTAGAAAGAGCCACTTACACGCTTGTAAAGATTTAGTAATTCTGGGTAAGAGTAAATGACAAGATGTAGAATTCTCCTTATAGCCAGGTGTCTAACATTGAACCAACCATTTTTTGGCTTATTTTTACAGAGAGAAAAAGAAACTCCTCAAAGATGTAAGTTCTTTCTGCTCCCTGGGTTTGCCGTTGGGGTAAGAAGTCTGTATTCTGGCAAGCATGCTGTCCACAGCCCATCTGATGACATACATATAAGTCAACCTAATTGTTTTTCTTAGGAACAGCAATGGTTTTTCCTTTTTGATGAGGAACTTTATGCTGGGTCTCACTTTTAAAGTGATGAGAGACCTAGAGATGCACATAAAATGAGAACTGGTCCTTTGCATATGGTGAATAGCAAAGAGTTTGGTAAGGAACTTTACCTTAATCTCCAAGGGGTCTGAAGTCTGAACATGATGCACAGTCTTTTGAAAGTACATGTGTTTGTGGCAGTTGAAGAACTAGTCTGTATTCCGGAAGTAACTCAGGAAAAATCAGTGTCCTCTCTGGAGGATATGGTAGAGACAATGGCAATGTCAGCAGGCAAGCAGTGATCTAAAAAACAACAGTAGCCTAAAGATTGTGTCGCAGAAGTAACAGGTGGAACTAAAGGAATTCAGACTTGGAAACAAGAAGGACTAGGCAGAGGCTCAAAGGGCATTCAGAAGCCAAAGCTCGGCTGTCATCCCTGAATCTGAACAACACAGCATTGCATCAATATACAGGCTCAGATGTTGGGAGCTTATACCTCAAGTGGTGATGCCAGGATGAGATGACTGCATCATGAGGGTACTAATCCCCAAAATAAATTAAACCGTTGATGAACAGATGAATTCATAGCTCAATATTCCTTAGTAGTTGGAGCCTAGATGGGGAAAGAAGTCACTGGGGGCCTGCCTTTGAAGGGTGTACCTTTTCCAAGGTACCTCACCGATTCTCTCGTCGTTTCTTGGTGTCCATGCAGTGAGAAACTCGCATGCTCCAACTCGATGCTATTTACTCTTCCTCAAGAACACAGCAATGTAGCTGCCCCCAATCATACTGTAATTCCTGAAACCTTAAGGCAAAATAAGCCTTCCCATCTTTGAAGTAATGTCTCTCAGCTGTTTTGTTAGTCAGCAATGAAAAGTTGACTCAGGCAGAAAGGGGCATAAGAGGTGGGTCACTGCTGTGACTGTATGTCCTCATGCTTAAGAAGCCTTTGAAACTGGTTTGTAGAAAAAGTTTGGAAAGATGTAAGCTCAAAGTCCAGGGAAACCCTAGGCTGTTTAAGTAGATGTGGTTTGGATAGGTATGGCCTCCACAGACTCATGTGTTTGAATGTTTGGCCCATAGGGAGTGGCACTATTGGGGGGGTGGCCTTGTTGGAGGAAGTGTGTCACTGTGGAGGTGGGCTTTGAGGTCTCATATGCTTAAGCTACACCCAGTGTTGCACACAGTCTCCTTCTGCTGCCTGTGGATCAAGATGTAGAACTCTCAGCTCCTTCTCTAGCACCTTGTCTGTATGCTGCCATGCTTTCTGCCATGACAATAATTGACTAAACCTCTGAAACCATAAGCCAACCCCCAATTAAATGTTTTCCTTTATAAGAGTTGCCATAGTAATGGTGTCTCTTCACAGCAATAGAAATCCTAAGACAGTACAATTTAATGGATGATCTCAGTGTAAGTTCGAAAAAACAGAATGCTGATAAGCATGTAGACAGTAAACACTGTGTCTCCTGCAAGTTCAGTTGGAAACAGAGATTCTGTGGAGAACTGGACTTAGAGGCGTGTGTTCATTCAACACTCTAATAAATATTCAAGACATGACTTAAGGGAGGAAGCATTTATTTTGGCTCACAGTTTTGGAGGCTTGTGGTTAATGCCACATTTCTGATGTTCTGGTTGCTTCCCCATTTTTGACCATCTAGGCACTCAGAGGCCACTGCAGCTATATTCCTGCTGGTGGCACAATTTGGAACTATCCATACATTGCCAGAAATCTGGAGGACCTACTGAGGGAAGATGCAAGTAGTAAGTAAAGCCAGTTGAAGATAATGTGAAAAGGAGTTGCATCTGCAAGGTCAAGGCTACCCAAGCCTTTGGAGCTCATGTTTATGTATACCTTGGATACTAAACATGTCACTAAAGGATTTAGTGTTCTTCTTGCTGACTTATGGTCTCACTATGGCCTGTTCCCCCCTTTTATACTCTCTAATAAAACCTCATGGCTGTTTGCCTTTGGTCTCAGATGAGACCTCATTTGGATTTGAACTTTAGAGCAATGCTAGAACTGCTGAGTCCTGAGGACTCTTGGACTAGACTAAATGCACTTTACACTATAGGACAAACACAAACTTCTCAGGCCCAGTCTTTTGTGATTCAAATGTGAAGTGTCCCCTAAAGACTTATGAAGATTTGGGCTCCAGTTAATTACCCTATTTAAAAAGTGATTGGATTATGAGGGTGCTATTTTACTAACAAATTAAGCCATTGATCTCATAACTGAATGGGCTACTCAGAGATGGAGCCTGGTTGGAAGAAGTGGGTGACTGGGGAGATGCCTTTGAAAAGCATATCTTGTCCTGAGCACTTTTCTCTTTCTCTCTAGTACACAGTTAACATGAAATGAGAAGTCCCCCCTCCATGTGCTCCCACTTACTTAGGCAAAAAGCAATGGAGCCAACTGACTTGGGGCTGAAACTGCTGAAATCGGAACCAAGGATGAGCTTTCCATTCTTTACATTGACTCTTTTCTCTTATTTTGTCACAGCAATAAAAGGTTATCAAATACATAAAACAGGGAAAGGGAATGAAGCCGTTAGTAGGAGGTCAGAATGGTCCATGGCTTCAGCAGACTTTCAGATGCTGAGTCAAGACCCGGACTTCCTGAACTTAACTGGAGTCAGCCTGGGATGTGTTGAGTTATGCCTGTAACTACCATGTGCACCGGTTCCTTCTCTCCTTGGTGAAACAAGGAACTTGACACAAACAGTGTAAGGGAGGAAAGAGTCATCCTGGCTCTTGTTCCTGAAAGACTTCAGTTTGTCACGGCAGGGAAGCCATGGCAGCATGAACCACCAAAGCCATGGCAATGGGAGTGTGCAGCAGGTAGAGGGCAGGCCTGGATGCGAGACTGGGCTAGGACCTCCAAGATCAACCCCCATAACTCACCTCTGCCAGCTAGGCTCCACCTTTTTTTGTTTTGTTTTTGTTTTTGTTTTTCAAGACAGGGTTTCTCCATGTAGCTTTGCACCTTTCCTGGAACTCACTCTGCAGCCCAGGCAGGCCTCAAACTCACAGAGATTCAGCTGCCTCTGCCTCCCAAGTGCTGGGATTAAAGGTGTGCACCACCACCGCCCGGCTAGACTCCACCTTTTAAAAGCTCCATAGCTTCCAAAGACATCTACCATCTGTAGACCAAGTGTTGAAACTCATGAGCCTATGAGGGACATTTCAGAGTTAAACCTAACCCAAGCAAAAACGCTAATAGGAGATTATCACAGTGTTCATTGAATAGCAATATAATGCATACCCACCTAGAATTGAAAGAAAACTATAGGAAAGGTGGAAAGAGAGATAACATCACATCGAGATAAGGGTTATATCAGTATTTTGCTCAGATCTTCATACTGAGACATGGTATATATTCATGTGGTTTGTCACACATTATAATTATGCTTAAGTTATTCAGCTAATTAGATATAATTCACTCCAAGGCGCAGAACCTGTTAAGGACCTCTTTTTGTTAACTCATAATGCTTACATTAAGCTGACAAACTCTTAAGGTGTCTAGAAAATTAATATAAAAATATTTATTAGCCAAGGAATAACCCTCCTATTTACATATGATATATTCCTAAAAGCCTCTTTGATAATGTGTGATGGTTTCCCTTTTCCTTGCCTATCACATATAGGAATGAGGCACCACACTCACAAATCAAGTAACAAGTGGATATAGAAATTTGATTGGTAACAGGTTGACAAAATGCCCACATTAAACATTAAACATCCTTGACCATTGTAGAATACTTTCCATTATTATACTTTTTTTTACAGTGACATTAACTTCTGGAAGTAGGGCAAAATTGAACTATCACCTAATTTTGAGAACTGGACCAATAAAGTGAAAGATGCCCTGAAGGCATCCTTAGGAAAGAAACTTAAAATAAAATCACGAAAATTGCACATGTCCAGAAAGTTAACTCAGGCCCATTTTTCTCTGACCAACTGTAATATGATGTAGGATTTGGAGTTAAAATTAAAGCTTGAGTCTATTGTTTAATATCATTTATGACTTTGAACAAGCAATTTTGCCTAAGTCTCAGCTTCTCTAAATTTAAAATAAGAAACTCATGATAAACAGTACATGGAGTTATTCTGATTATTAAGTGCAACTGTATGTTTGAAAAGCACTTTATAAAATGTGTTTACTAGTCATAACTATCACCACCTTTAAGGAGTTTCATTTGGGATTAAAAATGAATACGAAACAAACCATTTTGCACTTATACTGTGGACGAGAGTAGGAAAATATTTTGCAGGAAGGAAGGAATGACAGGTAGAAGATCAAAGTCTAAAACAATGCCCCTTCCCAAGCCATTACCTGTGAACACAGACTTCCCGAGCTGAGAGTGATGAAGGACATCTCCCGGTCCTATCAGACACAGCAGTCATGGTACTATTAGATGTTGCTCAATACTTCAGGGCTTACCCTCCAATGTGCCTGCAGTATTCATGCAGACTGTCAAGGGTCAGAAACACTGGATAGGTGAAGAATTAAGCTCTTGGGAAATCTATTCAACTAAATAGAAGTTTGAAAAGAGGGAGAGAAAAAAATCTCATATAAAAAGTCTTTAGAGGCAATGGAGGGCATGAGCTGTGGAGGTGAGCTATTTTATTTTGCTGTACACTGTCTGTAAAGCAATCTCTTCTCTTAGAAAATGATGTTTCTATTGGACTCAAAGCTATTTGTCATTCTAGGCTCCAAACAAAATATTTTTCATAAAAACATCAGGAATGCCATGCTGGACCAAACCAATGGTTCCTCTAGGGCCACGCTTTGCCTTTGAAAGTGGTACCAAGAGAGAGTTCATCGGAGGACACTAAGGCTCTATTTTAGGGGCTTTAAAACATTTCTGACAATGGCCCAGTTAGATGTAGAGCTTGCATTGCGATATCACACTCACCCCCACACCTGGGCATCCTTGTATATATAATCTTTCCTTATACCTGTATTGAATTTCTTTTATTTGAAGCTACTGACCCGGACCCACTAAACTGATTTTATAAGCCACTAATAGGATCACAACCCACAGGTTGAAAAATTTCGCTCCATTTGCTGTCAGCCTCGAAGGCTAAGGACAAATATCTAGCACTCCTATTTTTCTTTAAGTCAGGGAGACATAACACCAGTGAATTTGCCCAAAGTCATCTCTTGGTGACACAAATTCTTCAAGCATATTTGGAACCCTTTGTAATCACTCTCTATCCACAAAGGACTTCTTCTAGGAATCACCTTCTCTCTAAGGATACTCAAGTCTGTGGGTTTTCGCACCCCTTCTATAAAATGGTGTGGCATCTGAATTTAAACTATGTGGGTTTTCACATCCCTTCTACAAAATGGTGTAACATCTGAATTTAAACTATGTTCTGGTTGCTTTACCTGTAGGTTACTGGCAACATCCAATATACTGAAAGTGTATTGTCCATGTTTAGCACACACACCTTTTTCCTAATGTTTTTGATCTGCTTGACTCTGCAGGTGTGAATACAGAAGACTATAGTCACAATGTGAGGTGGAATTGACCCTCACTTGAGATTATGTATCTTTACAGGCTATATAAATATGATTAAAATATCTAGGTGAAGGACAGTAGACTTGGGCTCCTTTCTCTTTTGCAGAGATCCCATCTCTATGGCACAGAGACTACATGGAAAACTTGCTGGATTGTGTCTTTTCATACTGAGCACTTCTAGAGGGCTAAACAACTTTTATAAGATCTTTGGGCACTGACCTGTCAAATACATACTAATTCTGTCACAGGTTTTGGTTTTCAAAGATGGCTATAATGTTATCATTGGTTTCTTAAATGTGTTGCTTTTATGTGCCCTTTCCACATTGTAGCTGGAAGATTTTCTGTGTCCCAGCTTGCTGGTGGTCGGGACAAATCTCTCCTACTCAAGTCCCCCAAGTAGACACACAGAGGCTTATATTAATTATAACTGCATGGTCATGGCTCAAGCTTTTAGCTAGCTTGCTCTATATCTTAAATTAGCCCCTAACTATTAATCTATGTATTGCCACATGCTCCATGGCTTTTCCTGCATCCCATTACATGTTGCTCCTTGGGTGGCTCACTGGTGTCTCTTCCCACCCCTCCAACCTTCTTCCTATCTCTCCCTTTGGATTTCTTACCTGCCTCTAAGCTGCCTTGCCATAGGCCAGACGGCTTTATTTATCAACCAATCAGAGAAACACATATTCGCAACATTCAGAAAGACATTCCCCAACACCACATCTTATTTTGGTATATTTAAATCTGGGTATACTCTCTTTCTGCTTTGACCGACAGTGTATGCGGAAATACCTGGTGACAGTTACAGAGTCAGACCTTTAGTCACCATGACCTAAATGGTAGGCCAGCCACCAGCCAAACAGAACATCTGTTCAAGCACTGTTTTAGGCCAAGTACAAGCCATGTAAGGAGGCCCTGGAGAGTTGAGATGTCGAAAAGAAGAGGAGGGGAGAAGTAGGAAGACAAAAACCTCCTCTAAATACAGCAAAGATCTTGGAGTAAATATGACAACCCCAACTATAAAAACAAACACTCCAGTCAAATCTTTCCTGAATTCCCAATTCAGAAATTTAAACAAAACAATAAAATTTTAGTATAAGCTTCTAGGTTTTAAGATGAGCTGTTATACAGAAATAAAAACAAATAATTGTGTGGGTTGTATAAATCTGAAGTTCTTTGAACTCACAAAGAGATTGGAAGTCATGACTGAGTTGGGGGTTTAGTTTATTTTACAGGAGCAAAATGAACGTGAATTTTGTGACTGTATCAGTCAAATTATAAATTGCACATTCAGAGGATGGTTTTGCAATGCATCATGGTTCCTGTTTACCAATATTTGTGTCTTCTTAGTACCTGCTATTTCCACATGTATGTTTTTCTGTACTGCTCAGTCCTTACTATATTTCAAGTATTCTGCTTGGCACAGGGGAAAAGAGTGTTTAACATGCCCATCTTTGAATGGAATGAGCTAATTTACTAGGGAAGAGAAGCAAAAGGATCATTTTCTTACACCAAGATTAGGAGAAAATTTCCAGACCATGTTACAGAGGTGGATTGTAAGGTAGATCGTCAAGGATGAGATGTCAAGAAGAAGACTTGCAAGGAAGATCCAATACAGAGAGTGAAAAGAATGGTACCCGAGAGAGGAGGCAGTGTATCCTAAAGGAAGAAGAGACAAGGTGTGGTGGACTGGGAGGATTACCATCCATTACCAGGGATGGTTTAACTAGAGTGCAACAAAAAGGTATAGCATGACTGTGGCTTTGTTTAAAAGGCCTTTGGATACCATGCTAAGCAACATGGACTTGGACTAGAAAGCACTATGAGTCCCTTTGAGAAGAGATGTGTCCTTATCATGTGTTTAGAAAGAAATGCAGCAGATGAAAGCACCGTACGAGCATGAACGAGCCCACGAGTCCACGTCCCCAGCCCCGAAACCCTGGGCTAATCCAGCACAGGCGGCTGCACAGCAGCAATGGGAACTTCCCTGCATTGTTTTGCTCGTCAGGACAGAAGTGGGACAGGCACTTCCTGCTGTAGCCAGTGACCTATTAGTGTCATATAACAAGAGGCCAAGATATGGTTTAAAAAAAAAAAAAAAGAGAGAAAACAGCTAGCTGAAATTGCAGAAACTGAAAGTTTACACTGGAGATGATGATGATGATGATGATGATGATGATGGATGATGGATGATGATGTGTGTGAATGTGTGTGTGTGTGTTATATACATTGAACACTAGCATCATGTCAAAAACTCTCATTTCCATCATATCTCACAAAACTAAAACCATAAACCTCTAAGAAAAATATAGTTATGTGATGGATGCTTAGGTTTTTTTTTCTCTCCTGTAACAGGGAATTTAAGCTTTGGAACCTATACTTCTCTAACATTAAAGGGCATGTTTCAGTGAAAAAAAAGTGGTTAAGATTTTGGTTTGGTGTAGTTTATCTTACTATTACTTCAGTGGGAGAGCCAAGCAGAGAAAAGTCAACCACATGAGATTACCCATGGCTAAAGGCTTTAACACGAGTGGACATCACAACCCAGGGAGTCTTGCTGCCAGAAACAAAGAGGCAGGAAGGAATGTTAACATCATCACATGCAAACCCCACAGGAGGGACACAGGGAGAATAAAGTTCCCCTCAGTGGCATAAAATGCTTTAGTATGATGACCCAATCCCCAGGCTACTTAAAATTCTGAACTCATGCTCCTGGAGTTCTGATGTTCTGCTCATCAAAATCACCATCCCAATTTTAACTGCACTTCCCTGGAGGCAGAAAACATCAACTCACTGTATTTATAGCTGGTGCATAATTACTATATGCAATATTTATCTGGCTAGTCATTTGTTTTCATGTCTTCTCTCTAACTGGTAAGATTGTCAATAGGCAGGTCTCTTAGCACCTTGTACAGGGATACGTCATTCACTATATATTTATCTACTTAATCCACTTGGCTTGCTCTTGGGCTTCTTAAAAGAATGTCCTATATTTACCAGCATTCTCGAGAAGGTTTCCTTTGCTCCATATTGTGGCTTAGAGACCAATTAGACTTTTATTTCTATCTAATTATTCTGATCACTGATGTAGAAGGAGATCCCAAGTTATATTTTCATTATTCTGTTACTTAATGTAGATCCTTAATTCACATACCTGCAGTGAAACTTTAGACTGCTTGATTTAATGAGCAAAATATTTTACCATCACTCCATCAAATTATATGTAAAGGTGCCACCTTTATAACTACTGAGAAATACTGATCAACGGTTTACATATGGGATACAGAAAAGGCACAGGAGATTTCTCTATAGATGCTACCTCTCGTCTCCCTGAACAAATGAGCAAAGACCTTGTGAGCAGAGTGCTAGGTTGCTTATCATAATTGCCTCTTAGCTCCCAACTCTGCCAACTCTTGGATATTGATAGGTAAAATCCAAGCTAAGCCACAGAGCAGGTATTGAGCCTCAGTCTTGTGAACACAAGTCATTGCTGAAGCTGTCATGGTCAACGCATTATTGTGTCAAAAAATGTAAATTTTCTCTCAATTTCTTTGTTTTCCAAATCATTTGACTTTGGGACAACTAGACATCTCAGACTAACACCGATCCAGCTCAGATTTGCATCAGCAAGTGTGGCTGAACTCTTAAAGAGCTGTTTACCCCCACGTCTGTTTTAGCTGGAAGTTTCTCTCCCAACAGAAAAGACCGATGTGATGTCCAAAACAGGCTTTATTTTGACATTCAATCTTTAATTCATTATAAACTTGGATAGAGGTGACATTTTTATTACTTCCTCCTGCCCCCATTCTCTGTCCAACAGAAGGAGGAAAAATAACAGATCGCTAATTTTTCCTTTATCTTTTAAGATTTACTACTATGAGTTGGTGAATTGTTTCCCTCCATGAGCATAGTCTTGAATTTCTGCCTTTCTTTGTGTCTATTGTCTCCACTTCTATCTTTCCTAACACCCTTCTGGATTTTCCTTTTAAATGTCTTATATGCCTCAGTCCTCCTACTTTCGGTCTGACTTCTGGGGTGTCATCTAATCATCACGGGCACCGAAGAGCAGGGGTTGGAAATAGAGTAGGGCATTCGGAGATCTGAGTCCAGACACCCTCATCCTTTGAGGCAGCCTCTGTCCCTGGTGGTCCAGTGCCCCGGCAATCGCTGCTCTGCCTCCTTTATTGTGAATGCTGCAGGGATGATTCCCCTGGAGTGCCGGAGATGGTCCGGGTGGGTTCCACATTCTTTCTCAGAGAAGCTGTCTGTTGTAACTCCCCGCAGTGCCACTTCTGTGTGCTCTATCCACCCCCTCACCGTCAACAAAAATGATGGAACCTCTCCCTCTTTCTTCCCTGCTGTTCGCGATCATTTTAGGATCCACCATTTCCCTGGTTACCCGTGGAAGAGTAAATGCTAACAGCTGTGGGGAGGCCAGAGCCCAGCTAATAATCCGTGGTTTCCCTGGGGAATTCCCCCTTTTTTCTAACGTTGGCTGCACTTCCATCATAATATCAGAAGATAAGGATCAGTACATTTTTACCTCCCTTCTACCACTCACGTCCAGAAAGAAAGAAAAAAAGCCCGGTGTTCTTTTACCATCTTATTGTTAAGCCTGAAATGCTAGGTGGTGAGTAGACTGATGGAGACAGGCACTCCAGGGCCCTTTGGCTATTTATAGCCCATGTCAGGGCTTTATTTATTACTATTGCCTCTTCTCAGATCCACTTAAATAACCTGTAGATGGTCAATGGTGTCCATGGAAACAAATTGGCCAAATGGACAACGCACTTTAAAAAATAAAAAGAATGGGGGGGGGGGGAGTACGCATAAAGAATGAGAAAGACCTTGTCAGAAAATAAAACCAGATTCCTTTCTGAAATCACACAGACGCCACTGTCACTTCAACTTTCAAAAGATAGACACCAAAGCCCATTTCTCATTTCTTTATCCCTTCTCCGGAGAACCGGGCTAATGCGGCCCCAGAGGAAGCAGGGCAGAACCTATTGGAAATCCCACAAAATCTGGATTGGGCCGTGGGCGTGTCTTCTTCCATCCTTTCTGCTCGTTCTCTTCTTCTATTTTCTTGTCTTTATTCTGTTTCCGTATTAATTGCTCTCCTCAGAAAGCAAACTCCAGGTAACCGGCTTATATCAAGGGCAGAAATAACGTGAGCGGCCGACCCGGATGTTGAGGAGGGCTTCCCTCCTGTAAAACGAGATTCGACTGTTTGAACTTGAACTTTTATTTGGAAACCTTGGATTAAATTGAATTTGTTATTTGCAGCTTTGGGTGGAGGAAAGAAAATTCATTTTCTTACTCTTCACGGATGTTTTGTTTGAGCGCCGTCGTGTTCTATGTGAGCAAACTGAGTGGGTGGTAGGAGAGTTGTGGGTTAGAGAAATAACAAATACATAAAAGATATCTTACCGCCATGCTATAAAAATATACATAATTATCATAGTAATAGCTGGAGTTGATCCACCATATTTTCCTGTGCTGGACACTAGGCTCTTAGCAGGATAAACTCATTTAATACCCACAAAAACCTGTGCCTCTTTGCCGGTCCATTTAAACAAGCTGTAAAATTTCAATGGTTTCTATGGAAACAAATTGGCAAAATGGACAGTGCACTTAAAAAAAAATAGTGAGACTACAGGAGACCACGAAGACTTCATCAAAAATAAAATTCATCTCATTCTAGAATCACATATAAACCAGCCAGTTATGACGCCAAAGCCGGAGTCCAGGTGCGGTAGCCCCTACCCCCTCAGTTCATATAGGCCTTCTTCGTGAAGGTCCAGAAGGCTGCTTGAGGAGCAGGGCTGACCTACATTATAGACTCACAAGGTCTGGAATGTTTGTCATGGATGTTCCCTGTTTTATAACATGTGTCTTCTCATTTTTAGTCCAATGAACGGTTGTTACCCACAATTTAGAGAGAAGGAAACAAGGACGAAGAGAGGTTGAGAAGCATTCCCAAAGTGGCACAGCTTGTTCATGCATCGACTTCGAATGGGCTCTACGGAGCCAAGCACTGGACACCACTCTACCATAGTAACTTCTTCTCTAAGAAGTCATGTATCACCTCGCACCACAGAAGCACTTATCACGTGCACGTGAGAGCCCAGTGAAGAGAAAATCATCTTGCCTTGCGCATAGCGTAAATGATGGAGTAAGTTTGCCCTGAAGGACAGGGCATTTTGCAGAAAAGAGAAGGATGTGCATGTTAATTACCATCACATCAGGTGAACCACAGGGATGTGGGTGAATGTCCCCACGTGCATGTTTGGAGGCAGACACACTAACAAACAGTAAAGCTGAGAAGTTCAGCAGTCGGTAACTTGAAAAAGAACTTTCATTTTCCCTCCCACAGCTGGCTGGACCAGATGTGTCTCAGCTCGTGTCTTCCCTGTTTGAGAACATCTTCCTCCATCTGAATTCTGGACTCGCAGGGTATTCCAGTATCCCTGCTTTTCAACACAGACATGTTAAGATTGTTAAGTTATTAAACCTTCTTCCCAATGCTCTGTGTTGTCCTTATACAAAAAAATTAAATGTTCCCCCTTATGCAACTAACCCTTTGAACAGAAGAACAACATGCTCAATACTACCTATATTCTCCTCTACTCAAGGACCTCATCCCTGAAAGCAGTTCAGCTTTCTTGTACACCATCATTTCCTTTTTATTCAGTTATTCGCATCAACTAGAAAAGGACCTGATTTTCTTCCTTATTTGTCTTTTGAATTCTCTATTTTTAAAATTTGCATCTGAGAGAGTTTTAATGTGGAAAATTGAAGTCTGATGAAACTATTGGGATTTGTATGAGATCATGTAAGATGTGAAGGTCGGAGGAGCGTGAACTGCTAGCATTCCAGCTGTCATTTCTGTACTCTGAAACCATGGGTGACTCTAGCGTCTTGGCTCATGTGTTGTATCACGTCTGCCATCTCAAAGTGATGGGTAAACTCTGCCATCAGGTAAAGCCCTCCAGCCTGCAACCCCCATGCCTTCTGTTCTTCCAAATCTGGAACAAGAGTTTTCCTTTCGAAGGCCCAATATTGAAACTCTAGAAAGACAAAGAAACATATCAAATTTTGTTTCCAAGCTTCCTGCTCCTCCTAACAGAGGCCAGGAGAAAGAGAACATTGGGGATGTATGCGGGATTCCAGTAGGAAATTTAGAAAACTGAGTTCCACAGAGATTGTATCAGTCTAATCCAACTTACTCTTAGTTTTGTCTTACCTTCTTTAGAGTCCCAATCCTTCCTCACTTCCACCACCTGAGCCAGTTCAAGCAGGTGCAACATCACTTTTCTTTCAGTTACTATAATCTTCACCTTACTGATCTACTAAATGCCACTGGCTTTCCTCATCTTGCTTGACTAATCCTCTTTCTTCCCACTGCTTTTCTGAATGACTTGAGATGTGGTCTTGATCTCATTGTCTTCTCCCTCTAGCCTCCCCAAATGAATGAATGATTTCTCCATTCTCCATTCAGAGCAGTTTCTTCCATGTCCTCCAGCTCAGCCAGTGGAGACTACAAAGCTACTCAGTCAACAAACCAAGATGCTATCCTCCATCAGTTAGAAAGACTGGGGCTTGGTCTGCACATACTTTCCATCACTCGCTTGGATTTCCCTGGTATTACTCTGTCCCATATTGCTACCACCTATCACCTAGACTGTAACAAGTGCCTACAACCTTTCTCTTTTTTCTATATAGCAAATGGAAACATCAGTTAGTCTTATTTTCTAAACCTGTCTTTAGTATTGAAATAAATTAACACACATGTCAAAAGTTGAACAAAGCATGCACCTTCAGCCCAGTGAATTAATACAATATCAGTATCCAGAGAATCAGCTGGTCATTCAAGGTCTACATTATTACCAACACAGAGATCTTCAGGGTACCCTTCTCAGGTCCAGCCATCACCCTCTTTCATACACGTACTCAGTTCTTGACTTGTGCAATAAAACAGTGACTGGTTTTTATTAATATGCTTTAGTACTGAACTATGTATATCCCAGGTAAATAAAAATAAGCAATATGAAATTTCCTTAATTCTTATTTCATCCATTCACTATTGCATTTATGACTATCATGAAAATTGGTGTCTATAATGAGAGGCAATCTATTTCCAGTGCTATATAGCTTGCAATAGTAATCCATTGTGGACTTATGTTACCATTTTTCCATTTCACTGTTGATGGAGGTTTTCAGGGTCTCTAGTTTTGTATCATTGTAATTAATACTGCTCTGGGCATTTGTATGATGTCTCTAGCAAACAGTGAAAACACTTTTCTTGGGTAAAAAATGGTCAAAAGAATTCTCATTATGTTATTTTTATCCTCAATGCTGATATAAAAAAAAAAATCTTCCAAACTGCTTTCTAAAGTAAGATTTCTAAATTGCAATGAGGATAAACACTATAATATGTGCTTCTTTATCACTATAACTACATATGATTATTTATCATCACTCATTAGTTTAATGAACATCATGATCCTTCAACTCTAAACCTTTCAGCACACATCTTATGAGAACAAGAATGCTCAAATATATTGCATTTTCTTCCTAGTCAAACTCCAGGACTTTAGCATAAATAAAATACAATTAACTAATACAGCATGGCATAATTCTTTACATGTGTTCATCATCTAATGAGTCTTCTTAGAAGTAAATCTAAAGCACTCTGTCTGGGACGGTATCTGGATTTCTTTTTTTTTGTTGTTGTTGCAGTGGTAGAGACTCAACACGGGGCCTTCTCAATGCTGGAAAAAGGCTCTCTCACTTACCTAAGCCACCATCTGTGCCCACAATTTCCATGTGATACAAGATCTCCTGTAGCTCAGGCTGGCCTCAAACCCACTATGCAGACAAGACTAGTCTTGAACTCATAGAGATCTGTCTGCCTCTATCTCCAGAGTGCTGGGATTAAAGGTGTGGACCACTACCATCCCACATCTATTATTTTAAAGATAGTATCTGCATTTCACTGTGGTTTGTCTAGGTGTTGATTTGGTTTTATTCATTTTTTAATGTTTTCCCAAAGTGAGCTTAGGAATTGGAATACAGATCACCTCTGTGCCATCATAGGGCTTGAAAATTCCTCACTGAGAGAACTTAGCGCTAATGTGGCTCATAATAACAGTTGCTTTACCTGAAGCTGTCCTTTGCTCTTCAGTGAAATTCTTCAGGCAGTTTATAGAAAAGTCACCAGACACATGCCACCAGCCTTCCTGTCAGAGGACCTTCTCATCTCCCACATGGATTTTTCAATCAATAAACACCTCCTGGACAAAAGCAGAGCCAAACCATGAGCTCCCCAGGATGCTGTTGGAAAGGTCTTCACCAACTTGTGGCTCCAATACTCTCTAGCAGGTTAAATAAATGCCTCAGTGGATATTTGGGACTCAGAGGAACAGCTAGATAATCTGAACCATTTCATCAAGTACATTCTGAAGCTGGAATATTACTAAACTTTTAAAATTGTCTATGATAGGACTTACATCCGAGGATCAATCAATAACTATGAAATACAAAAGATCAGTGGCAAAGAAGCAGATTTTCCACGTGAGTTTCAAAGGAACAATTTGACAACTGGACCACAGAAAGACCAAATGTGCTAAAGAATTTGAACATCAACAAAAAACACAACAGACTCTCAAGGAGGGAAGATGTAATCTCTTGTTAAAGAAGTGGTTTCTGAGGCTAGTTTGTGAAATCAAGACACATTTGTAGTTAGGAAAAAAAACTAAGCTGAGTAGATCTAAAACATCTAAAATGAGAGCAAGCTTAAACATCTTAAGGTATCAAGGATGACATCTCTCCCCTGGCACTGATGATCCAAGATGTACAAATCTCAAATAGTTAAAATGATCCTAGGTCAAAAGATTTGCTTCTAGGGGCAATGGCATCCCAACAGTGAATCTACATGGAATACACTGTCAAAAATAAAATCAACCATGGAAAGAGATTGGAGGGATCAGGTGTGTGATTATAAAAGCATTATGATCCGAGTGCTCAGCTATGGAGTCTTAACAACCCACAAGCGCCATTAGGGAGTTGGCTTTCTCCATCTTTCAGACTTAGGGAAAGCAAAGCTGCCTTCTGATGCTAACACAGTAAGAATGCTTGTGCTCCACTGTCCCTCCTCACCATGCCCCACAGCTCTGCAAAGGCCAGCAGCAGCAGCTGGTGAGGAGAAACAATAGGAAAGCATGTAAGGAAGGTGCGTCTCATTAAACCTAACCCTCAAAAGCAGGAAGTTTCATTGCAGTGGAATTTCTCCACTGAATAAAGATTAGAGTCTTTAAGATATTGGGATAGACATCCGGGCTTTCACATTGAGTTTATATTTGTCACTTAAGGAGAACAGGGACTTTCATTATTTACAAGTAATCAGAAACTTCAGAGTCCCTAAGGCACTTTCCCTAGAGGGGAAAAAGAAGGTTTTGGTAAATTAATTGTAAAGGGTCAGTGAGAGATGAGAATACAGTGAAGATTTATTTATGATATTCCATTTTTTTCAGAGAAAAAATGACAGGAAAGTTTTCATAAGATGATTACAGGCAGGGTTGGGTAGGTTAAAGGGGAAAGGTTTGGACCTAGGAAATCCAGCAAGGTACCTGGTGCAATTATCCCACAAGGAGAAGTAAGAAAATGGACTTCTGGCTCTGGGTCACCTGGAAGCCGGGCATGTTTGTGTCACCCAGTGTACAGCTATGAGATGGGAAAGAGAGAGCAAGTTGGCTTAAAGTCCTCCATGTGTGCTCTGCCTGTACAGTTTATTCTCAGTGTTGCTTTCAATGATTGTTAACATTGTTAACTATTAAATCCCTTTCCTTGTGGATACAATGAGAAGATAATGCCTGAAAAACTCTTCTAAAACGTATAGTGATGATTGGGTCTGTCGTAAGTGAGATGAGTGTATTCATTAAGTTCTCTAATGAATGAGTGAGTGAATGAATGAATAAAACGTGCATCCATCTCAAGAGCAGAGGGAATAAATGCTGCATCATACAGTGCTTCAGCAGAGCTGAACTGTCTCATAGAAACGCATCTTCTGCTCTGTGTGTGTTTTCGATGATCAAAGTGGTGTTTAAATATTAAATAGATGTTTTGACTACCCCAAGGACTCGTCTGGAGAAACCACCTTCCCTGGCACGAGCCTATTGGGGTGAGCGACCCTACTTGCTATTCGCTTTAGCATTTACCATCAAGCATCCAGAGCCTTGTGCTGGAGGCTGCTGGCAAGCCTTCCTGTGATGGCTGAGTTGAAATGAATAGCAGGGCAGCGTCAGCTGTTGGCTCTCGTTACAGCCTCTTTGACTGAGTTGAATATTAAAGCAAGGCCACCTGATAGAGTCATCTTGGATTCCTGCAGGAGGAGACTGGAGGTGCTGGAAGCAAAATGAGGTGCAGGTAGGGTAGAATAATAAGTTCTGCAATTTACAAGTGTTAATATGAAAATCAGTGAGGGCCTTGCTGGAAAGAATCTATAGGCTATTTATCCACTCAAAGTGACCTTGTAATCCATCAGTCATTAAAAGGATAGCAAAGAACATGAATGCCACCCTGTGGCTAGCAGAAGAAATTATATTTAATATAACATAATTTTACGTAATTAGAGGGTAATGAGAACGTGATTAAAAGAACTTGTGCAGATGTCATGGGGACAAGGCGGGGGACAGCTCAGATAAACTGTTGTCGCTGCTAAGATATGATTCAGAGAGTATTACTCAAAATGCCAAGGAAGAACACTCCCTAATTCTGCCTCTTCAAAGGAAAACAATGAAATAAAACCAACAAATGCTGATTAGAGCCATACAACCCATCAGGCAGAGACAAGAATAGATTACTGTCTATACTCTATAGTGGTGCCAGATTCAAGCACAGGGGAGTGAAAGTAGGTTTTACAGTATCCTTGTTGCTGAGCACACCAAAATGAGGCGAGACACTGGCACATGCACGTAGACACATCTACACGCCTTTATATACCCCCGTAGACACAAATACATAGATTGTAATTTAGTTGACCCTGAATATACCCACATATTCTTCATGTAGGACTTTTACGCATCTGGAGAGAACAAATCATTTTTATCACATTCATTTCTTAAACGAATCTTCATGGAGATCACCTTTGGGTCATGACCAGTTCTACCATCTGGGGCTACAAAACAGTACAACTCCTTGTGCTCGTTGTTGTTATATTCTAAGAGGCTAGCCAGAAAAACACTGGGTAAATGTGTGTTAGATCGTGAAAGGGGCTATAGAGAAACATAAAACTTGTTGTAATTAAAATAATGAGCACTGGGATAAAGAAGACAAGGTGTCACATGAAAGACAAAGGACATCAGCGAAGAGTAAGCTATACAGAGAACAAAGAAACATACAGGCAAGGAAGAGTAGAAAAGCAAAGACTGCGATGTGTCTGCTGAACAACAAGCAAGCTGGTGGGGTTCAGGGCAAGTAGGCACAGTGCTGGACAACAAGGAAGGTAAGTGTCCCACAGGAAGCAGAACCCCTGGAGCCTTAGAGCTCTGAGGAATTGGGCTTTTAGTGAAAACCAGAACATATTCATTTATTAATGTGAGTGTGTGTGTGTGTGTGTGTGTGTGTGTGTGTGTGTGTGTTTGTATGTATGCATGTGTGTATGTATGCATGTGTGTACATGTGTGCATGCATGTGTGTGCATGACTCTATACATGTGTGTGTACATGTGTGCATGCATGTGCATGCCTCTCTCTCTCTCTCTCTCTCTCTCTCTCTCTCTCTCTCTCTCTCTGTGTGTGTGTGTGTGTGTGTGTGTGTGTGTGTGTGTGTGTGTGTGTGTAGAGGACAGAGGACAACTTTCAGGTGTTTGTCCTCTCCTTCTACTATAGAATCCTGGTATTGAACTCCGGTCATCAGGTTTCACTTGCTAAGCCCTCTCAACTGGGTTAAAACTAGAACTTCTGAAATGAGTTGACTTAGACCCTTTTATTATTATTTATTTCATGTGTATTTTGTCTGTATGTATGTCTGTGTGCATGTGCATATCTGCCAGAAGAAGACATTGGATACCTCCGGGACTGTGGTTGCAGATGGTTGTGAGCCGCTATGTGGGTGCCTGGAATTGAACCCACATTCTCTGGAAGAGCAGCCAGTTCTCTTAACTGCTGAACCAACTCTCTCCAGCCAGTCTCACTTAAATTTTAAAAGAATCAGAATGACTTCAGTGTGAAGAAAGGACTAGAACAGCAAATGCAAGATGGCTGCTTCTTGTTCGGCACATGACGGTGGTGACTTGGTCCCAGGTGGATCTACACATGTCATAGAAGTGATCAGATTTTATACAAATAAAGGTAGGCTGAAAACTATAGATTGTCAAATTTAATGAACATAATATACAAAATTCAGAATATTAGTAGTCTGATTTTCACAAAACTTAAAACAGAGAATATTTGAGGAAGAAATGCTAATAGCCCTAGTGTGTTCACTACAAATTGTGTACATGTATCCATGAATGATACTCTAAAGTACCTTCCTGTTACCCTCCCTAAAATTCATTCTATGATACTCCCACTCTCAATTTTATAACCTTTTTCTTTTATTATAATTGTTGCATACATAGATGTACATGTATATTATATGAATCTATGTAACCTGCTGAGTCTGTTTTTGTCTTTGGTGTGTGTATGGTTTCAAAGCTGACCACTCTGCGCTGGAGACCAATACGGGGACTCATTCCTGGGAAGGGCTAATTCTTCTTCTCCCAGAACTCAGTGGCTCTCTGTAGTTCTTTACCTAGGGGTGGGACCACTTCGAAATTTTCACCCTTCCGTGTTCACATGTCCAATGACATTGCCCTGCTCCTGTCTTGTTTAGGTAGCCATTTCTTGGAGAGTCTTTTTCAGCAGACTTCCTGGCGTTCCGCTCCCTCTTCTGCAGCATTCCCTGGACTGTAAATGCAGGAGCTGTGAAGTAGCTGTAGCCGTTGAGGCTGGCCTCCTTATAATCCATCGATGCCTGCACTGTGTCCAGTTGTGGTTTTCTACGCTGGTCCCCATCGCCGTAAAGCGAGCTTCCTTGAGGAGGGCCGGTAGCTACACTTACCTGTAAGTGTACGAGAACGATTTAGAGTCCAGTAAGGAATGAAGCTGCTCCAGCAAAGCGGCGGGAGTGGATTCTTTTCCAAGGTCCAGGACCTCATAAACTCCAGGAAGCCGGCTAGGTTTCCAGTGCCGGGCGGGATTTTACTCCTCTTGAGTGGATCTTAAATCCAACTAGACAAATGTTGATTGCCGCTGACATCTAAGTGTCACATATTTCATCTTGGCGCACTTGTTGCCGTGTTGTGACTGTCGCAGTTCACAGGTGTTGTCGCTGGGTAGGATTGTTTAATTGATTCCCTTCCTACTGACAGCTTGTCTAGTGTTTTCTGGAACCATGAGAGCTAGATCACAAGAGAGAGACTTTCGGGTCAGATCCAGGGCCAGTCATCCAAGTCCTGTATCCTAACCATGTGATGTCTTCAGCAACAGGAGCCCATCTTCAATCCCTGAGGGGCAACCAAGGCCTACATCAGTAATCAATTGTTTGGGGAGTCACTGGGATTACCCTGACCAATCCTTCAAAAGATGATTTCTTCTGTCTGGTACTGATGTTTCTGTTAGTCCATGGTTCTTGTGTGAGCACAAGCAATGTAGTATTTATTACACATATGTGTAATAGACTGTACATTAATATACGAGCATATGATTTATAATTTTAGGTAAATATAAAAATAATATGATTCCTTGAGGTTTCATATATAAGTTCAAATATTATCTTTTTAAAATTAAAAATTATACGCTAGTACATACCTTTGTATTATGTGTGGGGACCTAAAACCAATATTCATGGATGTGGCACCTTGGTATTTAAAGACAGAGACTAACTGAGACCCCCTAGGGATACTTGGATATCCATAAATAAGTGGCGCTGGCATGGTGATCGGCCTCAAACCACCCAATGCTTCATTAGCCTTTGAACATAAGTATCTCAGTTATCGGTACTTGGGTCTCTCATAATCAGATTCCAGCTCCAGAGCTTCCTGCCCACAACAGCCCATCCCCCACATATGTTCCTTCCATCACACCCCAAGCTTCTCTGTTAAAGACGGGGACAAATAAAACAACTTCTCAGTACTGAGATCTAATGGGAGGAAATCACAAACACTCCATCCTCCATCCCGGATCACCATAGTAACCTAGGTTATGAAATTCTTTAACTTACTTTCAAATTCCATCTCCAAGGTGATCAATGAGAGAGGAGACATATTAGGCCCAGCAGAGTACAGTGGATATGTAAGTTTTAATGCCACTGTCTAACACTTCTGGAGAAAGAATGAAGGTTTGGCTAGATCGCCATTTCATTTTCATCCACTATAAAGCTCACTCAAGGTCTCAGAAGAAAAGGAGAACCTCACTTTTTTGGTATTTTTTAATACCAAACACACACACACACACACACACACACACACTGTGTATATATATATATTAAGAGAAGGAGAATAGATAAGGTTTGATTCACATTTTAAGAGATAAACATATATACAGAAAGATAATGAGTTAACGCATGGTATTGGTCTTCGTGTGCTGCAAACACAGCAACAGTATACCGTTCAACCTGACAATATTACATTATTTGACTAAGTAAATGCTGCCTCTGGAGGGGAAAAGCCTCTAAGGGCTGTGACAGTGAGCTATCATCTCCCATCATCAAAAAGCACTGTAGGAGACAAATAGATGCCCTCATCAGTGGTCAGACAGGCACCTGAGCAAATGCCTTCTCCCCATCAGATGCCATCAGATAGAGAGCCCAAGGAATGGAACCTCTGAAACAAAGTCAGCCAAGGACAGTGAAAAGTGAAAATGTTCTGTGTCATTTTGTATCCAGCTCTTGGCACAAAGGACAATGAACAAGGGAAGAAACTGTTGCAAAGATATAAACGTTTTGGAGGAAAAGAACTGGGACTTGAGAGTTTTTAGTGGACAGTAGAAGAGGAACATTGGCTCACAGAATCCATTCATCGAAGTCACTGGTTCCAGTCACAGGCTGAAAGTCATACTCTACTGTAAGTTTAGAAACCCTCCACTCACCTCAGCTCTTCCCTGACTAATTAAGAGTATATGTTCCTAAACTCTCAGTACTCAAAAACCGTCCTTGGAGAGTTAAGTTTGGCCTTTATTATAGGAGTTTAGTGGGGAGAAAATTCCAAGGTCCACTTTGATGTAGGAAGTAAAGAAAATCCATGAGTCAGAATGAAAAGGAGAAACAGGAGGCTGGGCAGTGGCACACGCCTTTAATCCCAGCACTTAGGAGGCAGGGGCAGGTGGATCTTTGTGAGTTCAAGGCCAGCCTGGTCTACAGAGTGAGATCCAGGACAGTCAGGGATACATAGAGACACTCTGTCTCAAAAACAAAACAAAACAAAGGAGAAACACGGACTTAGTTCAAAGGGCAATCTGAGGAGCCCTACTCTTCATCACTCATGGGAATGGCCAAGATGCTTCCGTGACTTATGTGGAATAAATACCTTAAACACTTACAGTGTTTGTGTCTGTGGCTCACGACAATATGTTTCTGTAAGATGTTGTAGCTTTTGAAGTATTTTCTAATTGTTTTTTTCTATCAGTCCCATGAAATCAGTAGGAAAAGTAATGTTGCTGCTATGCAGGTAAGAATGGTGGTTTAATCTTTTTTGCTGATGAGGAAATGAAAGTCCCGGTATTTGCTCAAAACCTCCCAGGGATCAGAAGGGCTGGAACAGAATTCAGAAATTCTAACTATTTAGATTTAGAGGTAGTATGCTTCACTTCTGAGAGAATTGAAGTTGATTCTTTTGTTACCTGTAAAATGGGGGGGGGGGGGTATCCTTTCGTAGGACTGTAGTGTTCAAATAATTTGTGATCCCTTTCTTTTTGAATTCTCCTGAAACTGAGAGAATGACATTGTGGGGAAAATTAAAGTCCGATGAAAAGCACTCAAGTCAGCTAGCCATGAAAATCAGTGAAGATGGTCTTTTCAGTGAAAATTTGAAACTGCTAAGTATCTTTTGCAGTTTCGATACATCTTAGTTGGCGTTATCCTAAGAGCTTAGATCTATGGCTTCAGTCTGAAGCTGATATCCCTAAGGTTGTTCATTTACTCTATTAAACATGAATAATGTGCTTTAACTCGGAGATAAAATATGCTTTAAACCCTAATTAAAAATGAAGATTACAATGTACTGCCCTTATCCAAAGAAAGCTAAACACAAAAGAAGTTGCCCTAGAGGTTAATGGGAAAAGAAATTGTTATCTTGATTCCTTTACCTTTTTTTAAAACATTTCAATTCAAACCTAAATGGAATATTGGATTAGCTCTAATGAAGGATGGCAACATATTGAAAAATGCAGTGTGGTCCTCCCTGAGTGATTCTTATTTACACGTTGGAACAAAGGGAAAAAAACTTAAAATAGTAGACTGTCCACAAATACTTCTTATCACAAAGATCAGAATATGGTTAGATGTATGAACTGAGACAACACAGACTATTTCTTCATGAACATATGCATCTTAGTGGATAGGGAATACAGTGAACTGTCAATGCAACATAAATGTGTTCATCAGTCTAGCTAGTTGCCTCCCATTTGGCCTGTAATCAGGAAATTAGAAGTATTGACATGGAACATCAGGTTTGACGTAGCAACACCAAATTCAAAGGAAATACCCATCCCTTTGTGCTTCAAGACAAGCAAGAAGCTGTGAGGCAGGGGAAGAAGACTAGCACCAGTCTTTTTCAGTTATCTTCTGCACTGGACACTGGATCTGTAGCTTCAGGGCAATTTTTCTATTATAAAGTCTATTTATTTGTACAATTCTTGTTCAATAAACACTTCAAATTCTCAGCTATCCTCAGGCATTGTATAAGAACTTGTTAATATCCATTTTCCCCCCTCACTGGCAATATAATGATACATAAACATGCCTAAGTATTTGTTCATATTCCTTGACTCACATGTAGAGGTATCATTAGAGAGTCATCAATTGAGCGTGAAAAATTAATTGCAAGCATGCAAAACAATAAGACCTTAGTCAAAAGAATATTGTATAGATTCTTTAATATATACAATGTAATCAAAGTATGGTGATTGAATTTGGTTCCTGAATTCCACTTAAGAACACATAAAATTGTTCACAGTATATTAAATGAAAAATTAGGTTTATAAAACTCTATCAGTTATACATGAATTTATTTTAGTGCCTTAAATGACATATGATGTATGTCATAACTTTTTGGTTGGCTAAGGAATCCTGCTGGGTTCTCCTGGGAACTATTTATGCCTCAATGCTGTGTCATGCTGCTCCCAGGTCAACAAGGGCCTGGCTCATATGAATGGGTTGACTATGTTTCTCCATAAATGTGGTCTTTTATCCTCAAAGAAGCTAAGCCAGGGTATAATCAAGGTTTCCAATTGCATGTTTCCCATTAGCAAAGCAAGTAGTGTGGCTAATCCCACAGCCAATTCAACAAAACACTTCACCAGGACCTATGCATACCTGGACTGATGACTCAATAAAAGTCATACTACACATACTCAGCTACAGGTTGTGTGGCTCCTGGATGCACACTCTAAGACACACACATTTTAATATGCACAGTCTGACAGTGGTAAACCAAAAGATTGATTCATCTTGAAAAAGGAAAAAATAGCATTGAAAATATCTCTTTTTTCTATTTGAACTCAAAGTTCTACAGGGAAAATGTGTCATATATTGTTTCTATTAAAGATTCCATTTTAGTTCAAATAAGCTGTAGATATACGCCATTCTAACAACTGCAGAATTAGGGTGGCCAAATGCTCTAGAGCAGTGGTTCTCAACCTTCCTAATGATTTGACCCTTTAATACAGTTCTTCACATTGTGGTGACCCCCAACCATAAAATTATTTTCACTGTTATTTCATAACTGTAATTTTGCTACTGTTATGAATTATAATGTAAATATCTATGTTTTCTGATGGTCTTAGGTGACCCCTGTGAACAGGTTGCTCGCCCCACCAAAGGAGTCGCGATCCACAGGTTGAGAAGCACGGGGTTAGTGAGTAAAAACATTTGTAGCCAGGCCTAACAATCAGAGTTTGATCCTAGGACCCACATAGTGGAAAGAGAGGACCAACTTCCAAAAGTTATCCTCCGAATTCCTCAAAACAAATCTATGAGTGCACACACACTTCTTACACTTATAAATATAAAAATGTAAAAAAATGACTTATAACTATAGAATAAGTTCAACCTTTTTTTAATTAAAAATTTTTTCATTTTACATACCAACCACTGTTCCCCCTCCCTCCCCTTCTCCCATTTTCCCAACACCACTTCCCCATCCCACCTCCCATTCACTCCTCATAGGGGGTAAGGTCTCCCTTAGGTGGTCAATACCGGCTGGCATTCCAAGTTGGGGCAGGACTAAGCTCCCCCACCCCCGCCCGGCATCAAGGCTGAGTAAGGCATACCACCATAGGGAATAGGCTCCACAAAACCATTTTATGTACCCAGGATGGGTCCTGGTCCCATTGCCCCACAAACAGATCAAGCCACACAACTGTCACCCACATTCAGAGCGTCTAGTTCGGTCCCATGCAGGCTCCCTAGCTGTCAGTCCAGACTCCATGAGCTCCCACTAGCTCAGATCAGCTGTCTCTGTGGTTTCCTTCAACCTTGGTATCTACCGCGGTGCACATTTCGGAGTGAACCGCTCCTGTGTATCTACCGCGGTGCACATTTCGGAGTGAACCGCTCCTGTGTATCTACCGCAGAGCACATTTCAGAGTGAACCTCCCCTGCAGACTTTGCTACGGAACTCTGCAAATTGCTATTTTTTCATCACCTTGCCAAACTTCACCCATCCATTTAGTTTTGCAGGGGTGAAAATTAGATATGACTCATACGTGCTATTCATCAAAAAGTACAGTAATATTAGCATGCTTTCAGACAGTAATTAAATATACACCCTTGTAGCAAAATCAGATTCGACTGGGGGGAGGTTACCTCACTCTCCAGCTTTGCTAGCAGAGTTTGAGCTCTGGGTTATGCTGTCATTTTCTCAAGGTCCACCTTACTGCAAAGCATTATTTAGCAAGTTCAGGGCACGTTCAAGGCTTTGGCTTGCAGCTTGTTTGATCACCCAGTTCTTTGTTGTTTTGTGCTGCTGTTCAGTGGGCCTCTTATACGTGTGTAGGCCCTCAAGAATACTGTCTGTTTGGCTGAAATGCCACAGACAGCTCTGAGCTATGCACATAAGACTTGAAAAAATAATTAATCACTTAAGCGCCTTTGAAGTATTGTACTTAAGCATTTGTGTGTTTGTAGGTAAAGAGCAATTCCAGACTCTAGCCTTGGCTTTGAGAAACCCATGTATATTTATTTCCTGGTTGTCAGTGTGTGGATTTTTTCTCCCAAGTGATGATACTAGGTTTTGGTAAGGGAAGACACTCCTTCTAAATGAGACTCGCTGGTGTGGAGCAGATGTGCTCTTGTCCTGGAGGCTGTGAAGGGCACACATCTCAGCAGGTGAAGCCAATCTCTGCAGTGGTGAAAATTGAACCCGTGAGAAATTGAGCCAACTTCTATTAAAGACCCCGCTCCTTCCCTCTGCCTCCTTCCCAAGAGCCCTGGCCAGCCTCTGGGGCTGAGGAAGGATGGTTTGGGCAGAGGAAAGCCTTACATGTTAATAGTTCCGAGAGCCAGAGCAGAGGCGAACAGCTCTTGTCGCATTATGGAGAACTGAGGAAATGGGGCTGCTTCCAAAGCAATAAACCTCCCCTTTCAAGTCCGCTCTTTGCTTCACACTGGGTGTTTAAATCTGAGGATTTCCTAGCTCTTTACAGATGATAAACCAGGTGGAGAGAAATGTTTATCTAATAAAGTGTGCGTTGTTGACTGTGCTGCGTCAACACTTTCCTTCAGCCACATCAAAAATGATTTAGAGCCTTGCTCTCTTTAAGCAGTCTCTCTCTCTCTCTCTCTCTCTCTCTCTCTCTCTCTCTCTCTCTCTCTCTCTCTCTCTCTCTCTCTCAAACCTCTGCCACTCTTCAGGCTTCCGCCTCCATGTCTACTTTCTGATTCTTCCAAGGCATTATGGTTACTCTCAAGCACCTCAATTATGCAAACCCAGGAGTCGGCCGGGTTCAAGGGTGTGGTCGGCCAGTTTGCCTTCAGTAGTGCGGGCCTGTCTACAACACTAGTGTGGGATGACTTGTTCACGTATGGAATGCTGTGGATGGAGCTTGCCTCAGGTCCTGAAAGCCATTTCCAAGGGGAGGAGCAGTGAGGGTCTTTCTGTTAGCTGTACGATCATGATTAAGTCACAAAAGAACAGAGGGGATTGTGTTAAGTGTTTAAAATCTATAAAGCAGTAATGAATACAAAAACCTAGCCCAAGCGTGTTGTAATGATTAGACGGATTAATATATGAAAATCATTTTGTATCAGGAGGGAGGTTGAATGACTCTTCTCCAAACACCAAGGAGGCTGTGGAAGGAAGATTCTGAGGCTTGCCTGGACATATAATAAGACCTTGTCGCAGATAATGAAACCAAGCCTAATCAAATCAAACCAAAACAGAAAAGCATGCAAACACTTTCAAATCACTTTAAAGGTCAGGGGTTGGGGGAAAGAAAGGGAAAGGGGGAAATAAAATATATTAAAACTTAAAATGTGTAATAAAATTTAGGAAAAAATATTATTCACAATGTTAGCAATAAATTACTATTATACTATTTCTGTGAATAGCCTCAGGCACCTGAGAGTGATCCCTTAGCTGATACCTCTCCTAAGTATGTAACTTAGAGGTCCTATCCCCCTGAGAGTATGCATGGTCAGAAGAGGTGTACAAAGAAGGCTAATATATAAAAGGAAACTCAATGTTACATGAATTTAATTCATGCAGCAAATTTTTGCAAAATTGCAGAAGCAATAAGTGAGAAATGGTTTATTCTATGATGATCAAAAATTAAATGTTTATCTATCAGAATATCATGAAGAGTTTAAATATACATTCATCCAGTGCATGTTCCTTTATTTTTTTTCAAATTTATACTAATGTTTCCCAAACCACAGAAGGGATTCTGATATAAAGTTTCTTTGAGGGTTACACTGAGCATTATTCTGAAAAATGCTATCAAATGACTCTGATATGAATCTATCTATCCAGTGCCCATTGGCATCTACCTATTTCAACTCCCGAAGGAAGTCAGGGCAGGAACTCTAGGAAGGCAGAGAAAAATGAGGCTGAGAGATGGAAAATGGCTCTGTCGAGGATGTGTCCCTAACCACTGTAAGACTAAAGTTTCTCTGATGCTCACTGGTGTTCTTGCCAATTTAAGGTTTTGCTGTGTACCAGTTTCCTCTGATATTGAAACACTCCATCCTGGAAGAAAGATCCCTAAGTGAGACAGTAAACAACTCAGAATAGCTTCAGGAAGTTCCTAAAACCCATCAGATTCACTAGTCCCCTCTCAGAACTAACAAGCAAAACTTCAAGGGTGACTCTCAGACAAGCCAAGGTGCAAAGAAGACGCCAAGACCAGACAAGCTGCCTGGAAGAAACTTAGATCAACTGAGTCTCTTGTAAAGGACACTCTCTGACTTAGAGCTACCTGGAGGATATACAGTGTGCTCCAGGTTCCCAGCTTTTGTTGTCACTCATGCTGGGGTGAATTTTGTCGATGCAGCTGTCTCTGAATTCTTTCTGCTCCTGTAAGTGACCCCAATAAACCTCACTGGTTCACCAACTTGGATTTGGGTGGTATCTGTAGGTTGTTCTGTTGTGGGCTCCCTGTCTGGGGTGAACAGATGTATTGTAGCATCTCCCCAGGAAAAGTCTTATCACACAACAGGTTTCCAGTCTTTAGTGGTTGCTCATGTAAAAATAATCTCTGAAGTCTTTGGGGGATAGCCCACATATACTCAGAATGGAAAGAACCTTATTAGCCATTAAATGTTTCCTGGTCTGTCTTCTCTTTGTCTTGGTCAACCCTGAATTACTGGGCTCATGTTCCTGACACTCCTTCAGTTGTCCTGTGGCATCTCTCAGTCCCCACTCTTCCTTCTAGACATACTGCATGTGTTGGGTACTAATGCCCACCTATTGGTGTGGCCATTTCCAGGTGGCACTACTGCCTCTACTGGACACTGGAGCCCACTGAGTCTCTGAGAACTTCCAAATACCAGAGGGCTGTGCTGTGTAGAATACCAAGCAGTACATGCATGTTATAGCCTGGCACTTTATTTCAGCACAGGAACTCTGTTTTGACTAAAGCTTTGCTTCTACTTTAGTTGGCCACTCTAGTTTCCTTTTCCTGTAAGAAGGGTGTGCTATGCATTGGCACAAGTAGACCACTTCCTAAATATAACACCAGTAGCACAGACACTGAGAGCAGAAATTAATAAATGGGACCTCCTGAAACTGAGAAGCTTTTGTAGGGCAAAGGACACGGTCAATAAGACAAAACGACAGCCTACAGAATGGGAAAAGATCTTCACCAACTCCACATCTGACAGAGGGCTAATCTCCAAAATATACAAAGAATTCAAGAAACTAGACATCAAAATACCAAATAATCCAATTAAAAAATGGGCTACAGAGCTAAACAGAGAATTCGCAACAGAAGAATCTCAAATGTCCGAAAGACATTTAAGGAAGTGCTCAACATCCTTTGTCATCAGGGAAATGCAAATCAAAATGACTCTGAGATACCATTTTACACCTGTCAGAATTTCTATGATCAAAAACACTGATGACAGTCTTAGTTGGAGAGGATGTGGAGCAAGGGGAACACTCCTACACTGTGGGTGGAAATGCAAACTTGTACAGCCACTTTGGAAATCAGTATCACAGTTTCTCAGAAAATTGGGAATCAATCTTCCTCAAGACCCAGCTATACTTTGGGGCATATGCCTAAGGAATGCTCAATCATACCACAAGAACACATGCTCAACTATGTTTATAGCATCATTATTCATAATAGCCAGAACCTGAAAAAAACCTACCGCCCCTCAACTGAAGAATGGATAAAGAAAATGTGGCACATATACACAATGGAGTATCATTGTGTATATGTGCCACATATCAATAACATGAAATTTGGAGGCAAATGGATGGAACTAGAAAATATCATCCTGAGTGAAGTAACCCAGACTCAGAAGGACAAACATGGTATGTACGCACTCATAAGTGGATACTAGATGTAAAGCAAAGGATAACCAGACTAGAACCCACAGCTCCAGAGAAGCTAGCTAACAAGGAGGACCCTAAGAAGGATGCATAGATTACCCAGCAAAGGAGAAATAGATGATATCTGCATGAGCAAACTGGGGGTGAGGGGGTAATGGAGAGCAAGGGATGAGGGATGAGAACATAGAGGAACGGGAGGTTTAAGCTGGAACAGGGACAGTATGGGAGAGCAAGGAAGGAGATACCATGATAAAAGAAAACATCATAGGAATAGGGAGAAACGGGGTGCCAGGGAAGTTCCCAGGAATCCACAAGGATGAACCCACCTTAGACTACTAGCAATATTCATGATGGTGCCTGAACTGGTCCACTCTGGTAATCAGATTAGTGAATACCCTAACTGTCATCAAAGAGCCTTCATCCAATAACTGATGGAAGCAGATGCAGAGATCCACAGCCGGGCACCAGGCTGAGCTCCAGGAGTCCAATCGATGAAAGAGAGGAGGGATTCTATGAGCAAGAGACATCAAGATCATGAGGGAAAAAACCGTACAGAGATGGCCACCCAAACTAGTGCAAACTCCTAACTGTGAACCAATAGCTGTGGAGCCCCCATGGGACTAGACTAGGCCCTCTGGATAGGTGAGACAGTTGTTTAGCTTGAACTGGTTAGGGGGTCCCCAGGCAGTGGGATTGGGATCCATCCCTGATGCATGAGCGGCCTTTTTGGAGACCAGTGCCTACAGTGGCACACCTTGCGTAGGGGAAGGGGCTTGGACCTGCCTCAACTGAATGTACCAGACTCTGTTGACTCACCATGGGAGACCTTGCCTTGGAGGAGGTAAGAATGGGGGTGTGGGTTGAGGGGAAGGCTGTGGGGTGGAAGGAGGGAGGAGAGGGGGATCTGTGGTTGATATGCAAAATAAATAGAAAATTTCTTAATAATAAAAAGAAGGAAAGGAAAAAGGATGTTCTAAAACTGAATTTATGAGTAATAATAATAATATGTAAGATTATTATTATCATTATCATTATCCAGTGCTTTCTGAACATACACTTTTTCTAGGGCATGGTGCTAATCACTTTACCATGCCAATTCATTTAGTGTTTACACTCTCCATGGGACATATATATTATTATTCCAACCTATTGATGAAACTTTAGAATGTTTAGTGGCAAGTCTAAGAGCCAACAACTAGTTTCAGACAGAGCTGATATTCCAACCATGTGTGCTGATTAGTTTCTGTCAACTTGACACAAACTAGGGTCACCTGGGAAGAGGGAACCTCAGTTGCCCCCTGAGACTGCTCTGGGGGGTATGTCTGATGGGGCATTTTCTTGATTGCTGATTGATGTGGGAAGGCCTAGCTCACTGTGGGTGGTACCGGGCATGGGCAGGTCAGCATGGGTTTTATAAGAAAGATGGTTGAGCAAGCCAGGGGAGGTATGCCAATACACAGTGTTCCTCATGGCCACTGCTTCAGTACCTACTGTCAAGGTTCCTGCCTGGAGTTCCTGCTCTGCCTTCCCTTGGTAATGAAATAAAACCTATAAGCTGAATTAACGCTTTCCTCCCCGAGTTGTTGTGGTCAGTGTTTTATCTCAGCAACAGAGAAGCAAACTAGGATTCAGAGTACACTGCCTCCAAAATGCAAGGCCCTGGGCTTTACCGCAGTTTTCCAACAGTTTCTAACTCATTGATGCTATATATAAAATGCTTCCAATAGACATTCTTTTTCTTTCTGGGGAGACATTTCACGTATGCAAAGGGCCGGAGAAGACCTTGGCATTATGTAACCTTTTCCAGTAGGGAGCTCCAGAGTCTGTTATGAAACCTATGGGTCAGCATCCCTGTCTGAACACACCCAAACCTGGCCAATCAACTGTCTCAGGCTCCAGTGCAGCTTCAGGAAAGGGCAAGACCAAGCATTTAGCCCAGCTGCACAAATTCAACCAAAGAGGTCGTGTGTCTCTTGTTTTCCCTCGCTGATAGACTTCGGCTCTCCAGTCTCCCTGGATTATTGAAGACACCATGGAGTGGGGATGGGGGGGGGGGTGAGGAGACGAAAGTGGAAATGACTCTATTCCTAGGAAGCCCAGAAGCCCAGGCACTGGAAGCTTCTGTAGGGTCCTAGGGCAAGAGCATCTTTCCCCACCTGTGTCTGCTCAGGCCGCCCGCAGGGGTGACTTAGCAGGCTGCAGCTGTGCAGATTGCCATCACTGATAAAACTCGCCTGAGAGGTATTTGCTGATGATTGTCAACAATCAAATGAATTATAGATGATGTTTGTAAACAAAGTGCTGCCTTGATGAACGATGAGCTGGCTCTGCTCTGACATGACTGCTAAGTCATTCAAAGCGCTGATTAAACCCATTACTGTAAAATAATCACCATCCATTACCTTTAATGTCGCGAACTGACAACCTAGTTAAGGCAGCTGATGGTGTCAGCAAGGTGATTTGTTGCATTGCATGTCCATCACCAATAAATCACTTCGATAAATCAATGAACAGTAGCAATAAAACAATATATTTTCATATTTCTTGACATTCAATTACAGAGTATGTATACTGACTTATTCTTAAACACAAACACTGATAGGAAAGGATTCAGCATTCACCAGCAGTGAGCACAAGATTAATTCTATTTTGGCCCAGACTGAAAGAGGTGTGTACGTACGTATGTGTGTGCACATGTGAGACTTCCTGGGCTACTCATCTGGCTGCTGGCACCAGGGTGACACGTCACACTCATAATGATGGCATCAAAGATGTTGCTTGTCCTGAACTTAAATAAAGGAAAGGCAATAAGGCAGAGTACAAGGTGGAAGGCCAGAAGCGAGGAGACCTTAGAACTGAGCTTTGAAACAGCTGTTCGACCTTGCACAGGGTGCTTAACCTCCCTGGGACTTAGTTCTTCGTCTCTAAATGGGGATAATACCCAACTAACCTTCAGCTGATAAAATACATATTTGACCCCTTTATAACGTCTCCCCAATTTAGTTTTCATTTCTCTTATTCTGAAGCTATTACATTAACTTCTTAATTCTCTCATTTTAGATTCCAAGGGCTTTTTCCAGTTCTAGAGGTCTCACAGCAATTAAATCTTAGCTACCTTAATTTTTAATATAGCAACCTTTTATGTACCAAATCTTCCCTGATTCGCTGACATGTGAGCTAGCAGTTAACTTTGTTCCAAGCAGTAAGCTAGGCTCTGTGAAGACATTAGTGAAGAAATGGTTTGCCATCTCATGCTAGAAACAGAAACAGAGAAGAAAAAGGAACTGAAGAGAATCTGTGCAAAACCCATCATCTAGATATTAGTCTCCCAAACACCTAAAAAGGTTTCCCTTTATCCGTTATGACAGAAAATTATTGAATTACACTGTACACTCTGAGTCTTCAACTCAGTTAGACAAGCATTTTTCAGAAATCCGTTAGGCTAAAGGGACTGTGTAGGTTGACTCCATAAGTAGACTGCAGGCCTTCTGAAGGCCCAGCTTTGCAATAGATAGGGGGAAAGAACAGTGGTAATAAAAGAGGATGGGATGGAGTTTCTAAAGAGAAAAGAAATGTAAAGGTTGCATTTGAATTGACAAAGGTAGAGCACCTACCTATCCACGTTCTCATTACAGATGGGTCTGGAAGAATGAGGAAGATGTCAGCAGAGACTGTGACATGATATGAGCTAGATGAGATTGTTGTTCAGAAAATGAAGTGCCCAAGGACGAAAACCACAAAAGCAAAGATCAGAATACAGAAAAGCACGGCGCCAGGCCTGTGGCACTTTCCTGGGATCCCAGGACTTGGAAGGTGGAAACAAGAGGATCAAGAGTTCAAGGCCAGCCTGGACTACATGAGACCCTATTGCAAGAAATTAGCCCAAAGAAAAAAGGGAAGGGAGAGAAAGATCTCTTCCAGTATGGAGACATCCAGCTTCAGTTGCTGTGTTAGAGACTCTGTTATCTACAGCAATAAACTCACTTCAAACACACCAGGGCCTCAAAAGTTTAACCCTTGCTCATACTGCATCTCCAATGCGAACTCAATTCCACTTTGTAGCTACACAATGTGAAATGTTGCTACAGGAAAAGAAAGAAAGAAAAAATCATGAAGAATTCACCCTGTTCGTCTATGCTGAGGTATAGCAGTAACACGTGTCTTTTCTGCAAAGAGCTAACTAACCAGAACTACCATACAGCCTGCCCAACTCCAAGGAGCTGAGTAATAAAGGGCATGAACAGATTGGGTGAACACCACAGTATTTTTCCTGGATGGACTGTAAAAATACGTACAATGAGTGTGAAAGGATGTGTCAACCACTTCTACCCGTGAATATCGGAATGAATGGTTTGCAATTCCCTTAAAAGAGACAGGGGTGATATTGAAAGCACATGCCTAGGGTAACAACCTGATGGAGTTGGCTGAAAATCCAGCCATTAACCAGAGCTGAAGATGCTTTACTGGATACATTCTGAGAGCAAAGGGGTTACCCTTGTGCCTTTCTCATAGAAGAGGAATCATTGAAGCCTGCATTGGTGCCACAGCCATGCTAAGAGAAAGAAGAGGCTGTGAGGAAATTCTGAAGGTAAACTCTAGATGGAACCTTTCACTGAATAAGGAACCTGAGAGATAGATAGATAACATGGAATGCTTTGATCCAGTGGCAGAGTATCAGTGTGGTTGTACGGGTAGTCCAGAGGACACTCTATCCCTAGCATGTCAGTTAGCTTTGTAAGAAGCTATATTGAGCCAGCAAGCCAAGCAAAAGCCAAGAAAGTGAGTTTGCTAATGTTTGCTTTGAAATCCATTCAAAAGTCATCTGTGGTTTCTAACAGGCCACTCTAGTCCTTGTGTATGAGCACTGCACACTTCATCACTAAAAAGACACCATGTTCCTGAAACATCAGCAAACTCGGTGGTTTTCAAAGGCTAACAAGGCGTCTTATCATTCATCAACAGTTACTGGTATGGCTGAGGATATAGCTCAGTGAAGGAGTGCTTGCCTAATGTGCATGAAACCTTAAGTTCAACCTCCAGGATGGCAAATAACAGTTCATAGTAATAATACTAACAGCTAGTAATTATTAGGTAATACTCTTTGAAGTTTTTATTACATAGTTGAAGTACAGTGCCTATGGTCTACCTTTTGCTCTGTCAGACTTCATGCAAATTATTTCATGATTCTATATTCAATTTCATTACACAAATGCGTGTTCCCCACTGATGCCACGTCTGACAGTGTGTGGGCTTTTCTCCTTGTCTCCCTTGCTGCCTACTGTGGCATATATTGTCCATTTGATTCTGTCTCTTCCACTGGAAGGTCAGTTCCATGACAAAGAAGATATGTGTTTACTCATAAATGTTCAGTGTACAGATGTAAGTTATCATAAGAATAATACTGCTAAGCGAGGCCTCCTAATTGGACTAGCAACAAACAGGATACATGAGCTGTATCTTCAAGACTACTTGAGCAGAACATGTGTTTCCCTGACCATCACTATATTTCTATACTTCAGATATCTGTGTGATATTCCAGGACAGCTGTCTCTTTCGTGTGCAGTTGTGTTTCCTATTGCAGATTATTTTCCTACTATCATTTATTGATAATAAATGATCTGCACACACAAGTATGATAAAACAATTTGTCATAGAGCCATTCTGAAGTTTCAGCATGAAAATATATCTAAAGTGCAAACCTGGATCTGACACATACACACACCAAATAAAATTTAGCCATTTTTTCAATGTATGACACTATCTTTTCCCCATTCTCAACACTAGATATTTTCTTATGTAATCTCAAAGAGAAAATATAACTTTTAATCAGTTAAATTAGTGTTTATTTGATCACTGATGGCAATGAATATTATTTCTTGTGGTTGTAATTTCATTTTTTTTCAGTTGGGGTTATCATCTTTTACTGGCTCACATGATTTCTTCAATTATTAAGGAAATTAATCCTTTATCTCTGCTTTGTAGATATTGAGGAATACATGTTAATATTATGGAAGTGAAGCTCTTAAAAGCTCTTTCCAGACCGTGACTTGCCTTTTAATTTTGTCTGTGGATTTATTTGCCTCATAAACTTGAAATTTTTATGTTATCAACTTGATCAATACTTTCCCTTATGAGCTATGCTGCTGGGAATGTGTCTAGGCAGTTCTCTTTTAGCAAGGGTAAGATAATTATTTAATTATTTATTCTAATGCTCTCAAGCTTATGTTATTTATATTTAAAACTTCAGACCATCTGGAATTTATTTTGGAACTGTGCAGTGAGAATCTGGATTTTTTTTTCACATGCCAGTTCAGCTGATTGTGCTGTCTGCTCCTAACTTCTATTCTTTGCTTTGTTCTACCGATACACTAAGAAAGAACCAAAGGCATCAGGAATAAAAGGTCAGCCCACTTAATTAAGTCCAGATCATTACTGTACAGGGCAGTCTAATATATAGGCCCTGTCCTGACCTCTCTGAAGTTGGTAATAAGGCAGATGGGCTGTGTGCCACTGCTGCCCAGGTTATACTTCCTGTTCACTTTAGCCAAACTTATTCTTCAGGCTAATGTTGCCTTAAGAATTCCATAAGCCCCTAAGTCTTTCTACCACAGAACACATACAAAATCTACCCAGTAACAGCGACCTCTGTGGAGAAATTGCAGAAAGAATTCCTAAGAGCGTGTAAGACTACCCTAACAGACATCTCTGGTTTGAAAATATTGACTCTCTTCCCTAAGTCTGTTCTTTCTATTATCTCAAGTGATACAGAAGGAATATTCAAACATGACTATTTGAAGCCAAAGTTCAATGTTTTAAAACACAATTTATTTTAATTCTTGTTTTTTTTTTCCTTTCATTCTTAGAATTAAATCTTTCCAAAGATTTCTCCCTACATTGTAGTAGTAGTAGTAATTTATCTGAAGACCTATTTTGGGTTTCTTTCAGGTTCTGTGGTTTTTGGACTCCTCAATCATACACTCTTCTCCCAGTGTGTATGTCTGAAGAACCCCTGTTGCACTGAGATATTTGATCACTGAGAGGAGACATTATTCATCAAATGGTCTTTTCCAGAACACCCAGCCCTAAGCCTTAGAGTCAGACATTTGAACATTTTCTGTTGGCTCATAAATGCAGGTTCTGACGACTAGCTGAGACTAGCTGGCCTTGGGTGACATATCCCTTATTATTAACCCTTTCTCTCTGGAAGTTTTGTGCTTGCTTAAACTCATCAATTTGGTTTTAATACTTGATCCAAATTTGACTTAAACACTTGATACCAGCCTTTATTGGTATCAAGGTCTTGTTGATTTAGATCTGTTCTTCTGCATTGGAAGCATCCTCATCATTGTCAGGGTAGCTTGTTCATCCAGTGATCCTGTTTCCTGGAAGGGAGATGATGGATTACCTGAATTGCTGCCTGCTGTGAGTAGTGAATGGCTGATGGCATTGCCATAACAGCTTATATAAACAAGGTTCATAAATCAGACTTTATTTCACACAGTCATCTCTTTGTATCACTTTTATTCCCTCATTTAGGTTTTACTCATGATGTTTAAATGTCCTGAATGTCTTTTCCATGTTTTCTATTTCCAAATTATGACCATTTATTTATGTGATATTAAAATCATATCTTCTCCATGAATTGTATTCAGACTTTCTTTTCCTTCCTTCCCCCATTCCTTTCATTTCTCCCTTCCTTTATCCACCCTTCCTTTCTGTCTTCCTCAGTTCCTTCCTTTTCCTATCTTTCTTCTTTGTTATCCTTCTTTTGTTCTTTCCTGTCTCCCTTTTCCCCTTTCTTTTCCTTCATTTTAGGACACCAACTCCTACTCTCCTTAAAATACATCTTTAACAACTTATATGTCCATCTTCCTTGTGCAGTTATGTGATGTGTGAGTCCTGTTCCTCTAGCTAGGTTATAATCTCCATAAGGGCAGCTCACACATGCTCTGTAATTCTCACAATAGCCAGCTTGGTGTTGAGTGCTCAATACATGTTGTCAATGGGTTTCTAGAAGCTCCTGTCTCCTGCATGGTGGCCTCCTATAATTAGAACTGACTCTTGGAGGTAAGATTCCCAGTGTACTCTTTCTGTCCATGTTGTGTATCCATAAGTTTCTCTGATCCCACCTTGGTCCTGCAGCCACTTATAAAATAATCACTCAGAGGCTGATGTTAATTACAAACTGCTTGGCCAATGACTTAAGTTTCTTGCTAGCTAGCTCTATCATCTTAAATTAACCCATTTCTATTAATCTATGTTTTGCCATATGGCTGTGGCATTACTAGTCTGCTGGCATGTTGCTCCTTGGGCGACAGGCTGGTATCTCTCTTTCCTCTCCTTTCTTCTCTCCGTGTATCTACTTGGATTTCCTGCCTGCCTCTAAGCTGCCTTGCCATAGGCCAATGCAGCTTTATTTATCAACCAATCAGAGCAACACATATTCACAGCATGCAGAAAGACCATCCTAGTAAATTCTATTATATTCCTTACATTCCTTACTTTCTCCCAACCTTCCTGGTGACTACGGTTAAAAACGTACTTGTTGGGGGCTGGAGAGATGGCTCAGCCGTTAAAGGCTAGGCTCACAACCAAAAACATACTTGTTAGGCTGGAGAGATGGTCCAGCAGTTAAGAGCACTGGCTGCTCTTCCAGAGGAACCAGGTTCAATTCCCAGCAACCACATGGCAGCTCACAACTGTCTGAAATTCTAGTTCCAGGGGATTTGACACCTTCACACCAATGCGTATAAAATAAAGTTTAAAAAAAAGAAAAAAGTCATAAACCAATTGCACAAAATACATTGTATGAAAAAGAAATGTCTCAAAAAAAACCCACTTGTTTCACTAGGAATGCTTATTCGTTAGATTCTACTTAAATCTTAAGGTCTTAGCATTGTTTCACCATTTTTCAATAAATATTATCCATTGATCATTAAACTGTTGTTGAAAACCCCACATACTTCAGACACAGGACTGAGAGGACTCGATCTGGAGATGGCCTTGAAGCCTCCTTTCTGAGGACTGGCTCTCATGGTATCAGAAGGAGCTGTGCAAGTTGCCAAGGGAGAAAACCAAGCACTAGTTCTACCCAGCTACAAATCAAAACAATGACCAGCACAGCAAGATATTCCCAAGGGGACAAGAGTGACACTTATAACTTGGAACAACAGCCACCTGATTGGACTTGAAGCCCACTCAACAAGAGGGAGGTCACTGCTGGTGTTGTCTATTCAGCCAACTGCCTGCCTATGGCTAATGAGTTCATGGACCCTAGAGGAGAACCTGCCATTGCCACTTTCTTAAGTCAGAGTAATTTCTAATTACATTTTAACTACTTACCTTTATACCCACAGATAAGTGACGATAACATCCCTTATCAAAGAAGTTTATTTTGGCATAGACAGAAACAATTACAGAAAGCCACAACTGGTCAAAATGTACAGAACAACTACAAGGTGCCCATCCCCAATTAATAAATTTACAACAAAACCTCTACACCTAAGGCTCTGGAAACACTGTGGAAGAGAGGGCAGAAAGATTGAAAGAGCCAGAAGACAAGACTATCAGCTGTGACATGGTCTCCTCTGAAAAAATAATAGGATAGTAAGTGGAGATGGGAAAGGGTAAGGAAGAGTGGGTGGATTTGGGAAGAGTTGGAGCAGACTAGGGAGTGAATACAATCAAAATACATTGTATAGAATTTTCAAAGAATTAACAAAACATTAATTAACAAACGAAATATATTATTTTAAGAAGAAAAATTGAGAAGGTAAAATTGGATGAACCTCAATATATTGATAAACAAATTGTCTTAGTTAGGGTTACTATTGCTGTAATGAAACACGATGACCAAAAGCAACTTGAGGAGGAAAAGGTTTATTTGGCTTACACTTTCATATCATAGTTCATCAATGAAAGAAGTCAGGATAGGATCTTAAACAGGGCAGGAACCTGGGACAAGAGCTGATGCAGAGGCCACGGAGTGTGCTGCTTACTGGCTTGTTCCTCATGGCTTATTTAGGCTGCTAAGAACCCAGGACCACCAGCTCAAGGGTGGCACCACCCACAATGGGCCCTCCCCCGCCAATAACTAAGTAAGAAAATGCTACAGCTTGATCTTATGGAAGTATTTTCTTAATTGATATTCCCTCCTCTCAGATGGCTAGCCTGTGTTAAGTGGACATAGAACTAGCCAGCATACAAATGGAGGTCCGAAATTTTCAAGTCATATTCCCAAGTCCACAGATTAGTAACTAGCAAAGAAGAGACCAGCACAACTGGCCTAGCCTACAGCAGGCAGTCTCCAGAGGGACCAATACTTTTTCCATAAGTTCCACTGACCCTCATCTACTGTAAGACCAAGTCACACTCAACAATCCTTCCACCTGAGAATGAGATACACGTGAAACTGTAGCGGTGTCTCCAACCCAATCACAAACTGGTTCAGTACAGCGAGTGATTAGAGACTTCTGAGTCTCGGGGTATGACCTGTCTATTCACTCACTAGCAGATACTCTTGCAATTGGACCAAACTTTAAATTAGGTAACCATGTCAGATTTTTGACAGAAGTACTGGTGTCCCTTTTGACTGCTTGGATATGAGGCTTGTGTTTGAAATTAGTCAGGGAGCGAAAGTGGCAAGGGTGCTCTGGCTCTTTACAAAATGCAATAAAGTCCTGGGATGGTCGCCAAGAGCCCTGGCAAGCAAGGCCAGACGCGGGCATAGAGTAGGGGATTATATTGGAGCCATATTAGTGCCATCTAATTGCTACTTTAGCTTTCTCTTTCAGTCCTCCCTGGTGTCTTGGCAGAAACTCGGTGCTTCCGACAGACGTGCAGGCGCCAAGTGAATTCACCATCAGTTTGAATTTGTTTGTGTCTGAGTTAGTCTGAAACCTAGCCACGAGAAATCGTTCCCTCTACATCTCTGCCGCTGCTCCAGATGTTCCTGCTTGCAGGTCATCTCGCTGCTGATGCCAGTTGCCCCGGGAACTGGGAATGATAACTGATCAAGTCCTGAGAGTGCAGTCTTGGGTCAATTGCTAATAAATTTGTATGCACCCCAGAGACTGGGGCATTGGAAATAATATTTAGATATTATACCGAGAGAAACGCATTTTTAAATCCATTTGGTAGGCAAGGAGACTAGAACACCAGGATTTAAAATGTGATGCTTATTTGTAAGAAGGACTCCTCCATCTCTCAGGTATCTTCTTGACTATTTTCCTGTAGGTCATCTACATGAAGTCTAGTAGACTCTCAAAGGAAGTTCTCTTGGATGAGAGCAAATCCTCCCAAGCCTGTCAGCGTGACGAGCAAGAGCACCTGAGCGTCAGATGAGTCAAACAGACATAGAATAGGTGCTATGAGCTATAGATAAACTTTCTTTCAGAGTGGGAAGAGTTACTGTCTTGTTTCTTGAGGCTTAAATACAACTTGTTAAGCTACCATTACTCATAAGGTCTGGCCTTGCTGGGGTATGGTGGTATATACCGGTAACTTCAGCATTCAAGAGGTAGACTGTTGTGTGACTCTTTTGTTGGGAATTGTGAAGAAATGTCTATTCAGACTGGCACTGATAGCAAACTACAGAAATCAGTCTACACAAGTGGAGCTTGGTAAACCACTGAGTTTATTATGGTTATTAAGAGGAGCACAAGTGACTCTCTTTTAAAAGTGGTATGGTCTTACCAGTTGCTTAATATGGATACCAAACTTTAAAATATAAACATCACATACCTAACTCAAGGAATACCTTATGTGATTGAAAAATTATAACTGAAAATTCTCTGAAAGGGATTTATTTCCTCTGTATTATTCTGAAAATAATCATTCCATCCATTTATCGTACTATCTCTCTACAGGATGCTAGAATTACGTTTATGTCTTTCTTCAGGGAGTTGGATGAAAAGACCTCAAAAGTCAGCATTTTTCCTATCTTCTGAGCTACAGAATTGGTAGAGGAGGGAAGAAAAACCTCAAATTTAGAGTCTGACTTCCCAAGCATTCTTCACGTGGAGTGTAAATGCTGCGACGTGTCTTCTGTTCTGTTCACACCAGTGCCGTGGGTGGCAGAGCTCTCTCATCCTGCACTCCAAACATTTCACTTATTGGCGTGAACAGAATGAATGGAGCTGGAGAGAAGAGCAAAAGTGTTGCCTCAGATCTTCCATCAGCTCTAGCCTTTCCGGTCCCAACATCTGACATCATGGGACACTACCCTAGACTCAAATGCTGTCTTGAAAAAGAGGTAAGGACCAAGATGTGATATAGAAATACAGGATATAGATATGATAGGATAAAAGGGTAGATTATTGAATCTACTTTTAAAAAGCAACAACTTGTTTAAAAATGTTTTACATTGCTATGGATTTTAGTTTATTAATACAAATTTAAAGTTAAATTTGTTATACTGTATGTATATTTCTACTCTCACTTAAGGTATTATGTTTATGTAACTCATTTAAATTGTAATGGATAATTAAGAAATACAGATTAATAGTCATCTATGATAGTCAAACTTATAGTCATATTAGTTAAGTTTTCTAGGTATACATAGATATATTTCAATTAGGTAGGTAATCTTCAAAAACTTCAAAGACCTACAAAATATGGCATTTAAAATGTTTTAAAAACTTCGACTTTCTGGACAGTAAGACATGTCTGCTCCTGGCAGCACCAATTTACTTTAAGGCAAAAGATGGGCATCAAAGACACTCCATATGGAGTTTTCTTCTTCTTGGCAAAAATAGCCATTTGGGCAAGAAACTGTTCTTGCCTGGACTGCTTGACAAAATGTTGTATCGACTGGACATGCAGGATCCATAGGAAAGTGACCACTGAACTTTGCAAGGTAAAATGGTTCTTCAAGTTCCTGCTTTGCAGAGGAGACTGCCAGACATTCTACAGGACACAGAAAAAAGTGACTGAGAGACTAGGCCTATAGGCTGAAGCATGGATGCCCCAACATTACAGAGGAACTTTTGATGACTGTCCAGGTAGCCAGCTGTCTCTTTCAGTCTAGATTTTTGGAAGTTACTTACAATGCTCTTCCTGTTTACTTAGGTAATATTATATCCTTCTGGGGTCTTTGATGTAGTTGAAGACTAGATAGTTATAGCTATAGTTTTCCTTACTTATGATAAAAGATACATTAGATATAAACTTTAGACTCACAAATATAGGATAGATAGAACATTTTCTTTAATTTTGCCAAATACAAATAGACTAGATATTGTAAATGTAATTCTTGCTTGATAACTGTTCTATTATATGTAATTTTACTATGTTAAAATTAAAACCTTCCTTTTTGTTTAGACAGAAAAGGGGAAATGCTGTGGGATAATGCTTTTGTACACTGGTTTAATAAAATGCTGATTGGCCAGTAGCCAGGCAGGAAGTATAAGTGGGATAAGCAGACAAGGAGAATTCTGGGAAGAGGAAGCTTGAGTCAGGAGTTGCCAGCCAGACACAGAGGAAGCAAGATGTGAAGGCAGAACTGAAAAAAGGTACCAAGCCACATGGCTAAACATAGATAAGAATCATGGGTTAATTTAAGTGTAAGAGCTAGTCAGTAATAAGCTTGAGCAAATGGCCAAGCAGCTATAATTAATATTAAAGCTCTTTATAAAAGGCTGCAGGACTGTGGGTGAGAGATTTGTCCCAACCATGGGCCAGGCGGAACACAGAAAAACTTCTGACTATAAAGACAAGGTAATCATGAAATAAAACAGAAGAAAGAAACCTGAAATTTCACAAATTTCTCATCAATTTTCCGTTTGGATTCTGTCCTCTCTTAGCTGACAATCATTCTCCCTGCATTCCTCTCAAACCACCTCTAAGTCCAAATGGAATAGGGATGTACTGAGACTCAACCAACCTGTGATTTCAGCTCTAACGTTAAAGTTATTTGTTTAAACCAATAGGTTAGTCACTTGGACTCTAACTTGACTTCATAGAAATCAAAGCTTCTATATCAACTGAGACTTTTTGGCCAAAGCTTGCCAGCTACCTGGTTACATCTTCAGTCTAGAACACTAATTGTCATTGGGATAGAACACTTCCTGAACTAAAAAGTTTAGCGATGACAGTGTGAAAGAAATGTGACCCCAATGGGACCACGAAGATGGGGACAGAAATAAAAATGCTGTCTTGGGAGAATAGAGGCTTATGGGTGGAGATAAGTTTATGAGTTACAAAAGTATCTTGAACGTGTCTTATCTCGGTATCTCCTATAAAATTTGTAGGTTGATATTCATTTCATAGGATCATAATGAGAACTAAATATGATGCTGTGTGTGAAGCTTGGGAAAGCTTGGCACAGAATGCAATCACCAGGGTGAGGAAGGCAGCAAGATTAGCACTGTAGGGCATGTTTTGGAATGAATAAACCATCAGTTCCTAGTAGAACCAGATGTTCAAGGAAGATGGGTGACAAGATTAGAGAGTAGGTTGGATCTGATGGCAGGGACTCCTGCATTCCTGGCTGCGGTGGCCTGACCTAAAGAACTACAAGTGACTCACACAATTAAATACATTAACAACAATCTTAGGAGAGTTTTATGTAACATTATAGATGTTTGGAGTTTCCCCATAATGAAGATGACAAGGGAGAATATTGACACCCTCCTGTATTATTTTATAGGTCAAATACTTTCAACATTTCTTAGCAAGGGAATATATGCATTAGAATATATTTCTAAAGGATAAAATTTTCATCCACTATCACAAAATATAAATGGGAAAATTTTAACATAAATTTATACCAGGAATCTATGCACTGAGCACCAACCATTTAAAAATAATCAACCAACAGAACAATGAAGAAAGGACTCAGTCACTATGGTTATGGCCCTGTTTTCATGGAAGAGATAGATCAAATAAGTGTGATTGTATATTACATGTAGTAGGGCAATAACACACACATATTGCATGTTTTAAACAAATTATGAAGAGGGACTATAAACAGCTATGGAGAATTTGGTTTATTCTGCTACAGACTGAATTTTGTCTTCCTCAGACTGATTTACTGAGGTTTTAACAGCCCCAATATGATATGATGATACCCACGACTGTGAGAGTTATTCAGGTGAGGCTCTGGAGGCTTCATCCCCTGCCCCTCTGAAACAGAAAAGGGTGAAAGTCTGTATATAGGATGTGAGCCCTCACCAGAAGCCCACCATCCATATCCTTATCTTGGATTGCCAGCCTCTCAAGCTATGAGAAAACAAGTATCTGTTATTTAACAACAAGTTCATGGTATTTTGCTATGGCTTCCTGCATTGATGAATACACACTCTCAGAAGTTTGTATCCTTGATATCTACTCCTCTATTCAGCTATAAAGGCAAAACAGGATGTGGCCCTCTCATAATCTCTAGAATTGACCCCTGAATGATGATAGTCAGTTCAGGGCCAGCTCTCTTCCTGCCTGTACCAATTGCTTCTCCCATGTCTGAGTTTACCGCTTGACTTCATCTTTCCTTGACATTCAAGTATAATTCTTACCACTTATCTATTTTCAGGTGTGCATTTAAATGCTAACTGTAACTTGGTCCCTAATACACACAGGTCAGTATCTACTGTTTGAGTTGACTAGTTGAGAATGTGAGAAGAGAAGCTCCTTTTTTGAGCTAGAATGTGGCCAAGTTGGTGTGGCATGAGATAGCAAATACTTCTTGGAGATAATTTAAAAAATGGAAAACAAATCAAAGATTTTTAAATCTTTAAAGAAAAGAGGGAGAAGCTGTTGGCCATCTAGGAAAGAAGACCCCAGTGTGAGTTGAACTTGACACTAACCCTGATAGTTTACTGAGTTAAAGAGATCCCAGAGAAAAGTCAGTTGTCGCTGTTCAGGTGATTCAAGTCTCTAAACCAAAGGAGGAGAGTTAGACAGTTAAATGTCAAGTTAGTGCTACTGACTCTGTGTCCTGATGCCTTTGCTGAGTGAAGCCCGTGGGACATCTCCACCTGCCTGTAGCTAAAGCCTCTAAGCAGGCTCTTGTCACTGGCTTTCCTTTCCAAATCATTCTCCACAAGGTAGGCAGAGTCATATCTATACATACAAATCAGATGTTTAGAAATAGAAATCACAGCATGTACAAAATATATCAGTGGTTTTCTTATGATCAGATCCAATCCCTTCACCATGACTCATATCTACTCAAGTCCCTGGCCCTGTGTGATTACCACACTTATTGCCAGTGTCCTGCTACTCTGGGACCCTTAAATATTTAAACTTCCTGGTGTTCTTGCATTAGCCCATGCTGAGCCTGCTCAGCTGAGCTCTTCTTTCACGTCCTTACTTATCTGCCCACTTGGTTCTGTCAGGTTTCAAATGTGCAGATCGCTTCCACAGAGAAGATAGGCACTCTGTCACATGACTTCTTGTCTTCCTCTTCTGTGGGACTTTGAAACAGCATTATTTCTTTTCCGGGAAGGATGTATCCTTTGTTTGTTTGTTTGCCATTATAATAATGGAATCCAATCCAGTATCCTATATACAGTTGGCAATAGAGTATTTTTTAATCACTTAATGGATATAGAGATGGATGGGGCAATGGACAGTTGAGTAGATGGGTGGTGGGTGAATGAGTGGGTGAATGATGGGTGGGTAGGCAGATGGATGTATGGATGGATGGATGTATGGATGGATGGATGGATGGATGGATGGATGGATGGATGGATGGAAGGATGGGTGAATGGATGCATGGATAGATGGATGGATGGTCAAAGGCTGAATAAACAGCAACCTCAAGAAAATAAGTTAGAATTTTTTAAGTTGAAGTTTGGACTCGTTGGGAAATTAACAGGACCTTTGCTGGACCAGTAAAAAGTTCTCCAGTACCTGTGCTTGCCCCTGCTTACCTACCTCCCTGCATCCCTGTAGTAACAGAAGTCTCAATACTACAGTTGACCTATTTTTTTGTTTCACGTGATTTTGTTCACTGCTCCATCTCTAGCTCATAGAGCTGTGTCCAACATTTAGAAATTGCTTGATATATTTCTGTCTCATTAAACAAACCTTGATGGCAAAAACTATGCCAAATATCTCATAGGTATTTTAAGAAACCAAGTAGCATGTGAAAACATGAATTGACGTTAATGGATCTTGTCACCATTTCTTAGAAATGTAAACATATTAAAAATCCTCCTAAATTACAAGATGCATATTTTTCCATCTCATATATATATATAGGCTGATGAGTATCATTTGACAGGTTCTTGATGTCTCAGGATTGTTGATGTGAACGTCATTTGTTGTTTGATTTTGTCTCTAAAGAAGGAAAGGAGGCCCATAAGCAAGTGTGGCTATCACAGTGTCCCCCAAACCATCTCTACCAAGTAACCCAGAGCATACAAAATGGAAATTCTAAGACGATCAAACAGTTTTCTTGGGGAAAAGACAAATAGATCAAAATGTGAGTGCAGCTTTTATTTTCCCTCTGAAGACAGCAACACAGACATTGAATTTCTAAAATGGGATGGCTTTCCCATCCTTACTTAAACTTACATACAACTAAAAAAAGAAGTTGCTCTCTCTGCTTGTGGCTTCCTGCCATCACTTTGCAAAGGATTCTGGGAAAGTACACTGCCAAGAGTGTTGGGTGTGAAGGCAGAGGGGGCTGAATCTGCATTTGAGGTTGGTCACTACCAGAGGTTGGGTGAGAATTCGCTCAGATCAAGTATCATGATGGACAGCTTCCCATGGCAACCATCCTCATTCCCCACATAGTGATTTCTGCCCCTCCCTTGTCTGGAGGATGTGTTATGTTTCCTTGATTGTTTTACGTCCTGTGTCATGAACAACCCCTTGGAAAGAATTTATTAATTGATTCAAAGTTATTGAATTCTAAATTTACTAACCTCGTGGTTGTCTTTCTAGAGGTATTTGTATCTGTATAGGAGGTGATTAATGCATTCATCCACAAGCAGGTCTTTAATACTAGACTGTCAAGTACCATAGTGAAAATGTGGGTGCAGTTTGCTTAGGGTATTGGTTTGCTCATTGCTGTATCAACTGCATCATCGAGGTAATGCTGCCTCTGTCTTCATGCAAGGCAAAGACTTGAACCACATTTCTCAATGTGTATAATTAAAACTTATGTGCTCATATCTCTGATATCTCAGATATATATCTGAAAAAACTTCCTTCAACTGTAATATGGTAAAGCTTAGCTGATGCATTTCCTACCAGGAAAATCATGTAACTGCTGTGTCTTTATATAGCTGCATCTCATTCTGACTTATTGAAGGATTTGAGCTTTTCATAGAGAGGGTTTTAACAAAGCCACTTTAAGCCCTTTTTAGATTTGAAATGATCAAAGCATTGGCAGGACTTATAAGAGATAGCACAGGGGTTGCCATATGAACGTCTTTTAACAGTGGAAGTTTGCCCCCGTCCAAAGAGAACACTCTGCCATTTACCAGGATTTAAGGAGGAGACTGAAGTGCAAGCACGGGGTAATTTTGAAAGGTCCCTTTGAAAGCAGGTATTTCTATACCCAGTGCAAGGAGGCACTGGTTTACCGAGAGTCTGCAGGAGGCATGTTTTCCATTTTTGTGACCATTAGAGGATGATTCCCGGAGTGGAAGCTGAGTTGGGAATCCTAAGTTTCCCCTGAAAATAGAGTATCTTTTAGATAAACTTTTAACAGCTATCTTCATATGGGTGGTGAATTTTACAAAATATACAGGATAAAAATTAAAAATCTTATAATTGTAGCCCCAAGGAATAAGTTTAGATTGTAGAGTGAAAGGGGAGATAGTTTCAATTGTCTGTTATTAGTGTCTCTTTAAGGAAACGATATAGATGACATCTTCTGAAGTGGCTTCAAATGATTTTCACTTCCTGGTACTCACATACTTGTGTAATCCCTCCCTGCTTGAATGTAGGATACATGTAGTGACTTGATTCTATTTCTAAAAATATAGAAAAATGTGTGAGTTGTCACCTCTAAGACTTGGTAGTAAAACACTGAGATACAACCCTACCTCCAAGGTGCCATTTTGTGGTTAAGAATTTGACAAAGGCCTTAAAGCAGAAGACTCAGCTAGGTCACCCAAGATCTCTGAACCATGGAAGCTGCAGTGTTAAGTCACCAAGTTCAGGGTGGCTTGTTAGCTCTAATCTATAAGCGTTTAAGATATATTTTTAAAATAAAACATATTTTCTTATTATAAGAATAGAAAAATTAAGAAGTGTGATATGTCTATAAACTATAAAATAGTCTAAGGTTGAAGACTATTTTATCACATGGAAATATCTATCTAGTCACCTGTATGACTTCCAAATAAGAGTAAATCAACTCATTTAGAAAACCATGACACAAAGGACATAGAGCATCTAGATAATATAAAACATATAGATCCCCCCCCCAAAGCCATAGATAAGTTTGGATCTTACTTTTAAAGAACTCTATTCATTTTTTGTCGATGAGTATTCAGGGAAGCAAATAGGAGTCATTCTACAAGTTCATGTAGAGAGAGACTTAAAAAAATAATCAAAAGTCAGGCTGAGGGTATGGCTCATTGAGTAAAGTGCTTGCTGAGCAAGAGTGGGGAGTAGAGTGTGGATATCGAACCTATTTAAGATCCAGACAGGGTAGCAGGGGCTGTAATCTCAATGCTCCTGTGGTGAGACAGGAGACAGAGACAGAATTCCCAGAAGCTTGGGCCTGCATAGCCTGGTGTCCGCAGTGCCAAGCAACAAGACATCCTGTAACAAGACAGAAGGCAAGAACCCACATGCAGTATTGTCCTCTGACCTCCATGTGTGCCCTGTGGCACAGGCACGGCTGCACTCACACTTGTGAGCATGCATACATGCCACAAAATTAAAGACAGTGATACATTCATAAGGAGAGTGTTGGGAGTTCTGAGGCGGCGGAAGATGGAGGGTGGCATTGCCCAGAGATCAAGAATGCAACTAAGGGTCCTCAGTAGGAACCCTTCTCCCACTACCTAATAAGCAGCACAAGCAGACCTCATTGGCAGACCTTCCCTTGCGTCCAACTAGAAGGAAGTTGAGGCTCATCAACCAGCAAAACATTGGGTGTATGGTAAATGACAGATGCCATGCATATGAAACCAGCTTCAATATTTCCCTTTCAACCGTGGCATACATTCTTCAAAGGCACCATGCACGGACTCATTGCACATGATTCTTCTAAGTGCTTTCCATGAGATTTACAAGTTAAGCACAAAATTACCACTGTATTCATATGAAGACAATATAACAAGCTGAACACATCAATCCCATAATATATAAAACCTAGAGATTCTGGATTTTAAACTGTCACTCAAACCCTTAATAGGAAAGAGATTGTGACTGAACAATTTAGTTAATCTAGTCAGAAGAGTTTATTCAGAAACACCTTGTTTATAATTGCTTACTAGCTTGATCTGCCCGGATTTACAGCCCCCAGCTCATTGAGGCACAGAAGCAAAAATACATATATTCAATTTGATTGCTTTCAGAGCCAAATGTTTTCCTTGCCTTTGCTCATTGATAAAACTGTTGGGGATTCTAAATACGCAGCCTCATCATTTGCAAATACATAAGACAGTATTCAGTGCCCTCGAGTGCTTGATCTTTCTTCACCCTAGACAAGTTTTGCACCCTTGCTTGGGAAAACAATCATATCACTAATTAATTTTTATCTGACCTGACCACAAGTCTTATTTTGTTATCTTAATCTTTGCTGCTTCTGTGGGTACAATAAGAAGTTCCATACATCTTACTTTCTAAATAATGAACCCACATTTTCAATTTGATACATATTTATTAAAATCCAAGGTATTCCAGGCGTGGTGGTATGCAGTACAGCACTGCTTTTGAGGTTTTGTAATCTGAGATAGACTCTGCCTGGCCTAGCGTTCCTTACCAATGGATAGTTACTAAACAACTGGTCAGGTCTAATGGAAATCCAATCTCAAAGGAAATGAGGGGTTTCCATCAAACCAGTCTTCCACCTGTCGCTGCAACCGCTTTCTTTCCGATCTGCCCTCAGAACACCCGCTAACTTACCAGGCCTAGGTACTGCAGAGGAGGGGAACGCCCACCTTGTTTTTCTGTGGGGATTGGCACAGGTGATTGGATTGCTCCCTTCTTGAGAGAGAATTAGAAAATCACGTCTCTGTCCTTTTCTCTTAAGGAACCTAGAGGACACTCGGGCACAATTTCCCCATTTCAGAGAAGCCTTTCCTAAGCATGACAGCTGATGGAGGCTTCTGCTTTAAATGAGGATGCTGCCATTTGCATCGGGAAACCTGGACTGAACGCCATGAGCCGTGAGATAAGGGAAAGCCTTTCTTATCACCCTAACCCAGGATCCTATTCGTCCATCCGAATGAAGAGTCCACACTGCTGAGATCTACTGAGTCGGGCTTGAGGGCCAACAGGCCAGAGTCAATAATGCAGCTGGATCAAGTGTAGTGAAAGGTGGTAGGTGGCAGAGGAGGCCTGAACATCATCATCTCTGCTCCCTTCTAGCACCCACTGAGAAGATGGAGAGCAAATGTTCAAAAGGGTGACATATTGGAGTTCCAGTGCTTTTATAAGGCATTTGGAGCGTATGTCTTCTTTCTAACTTGATGGATCCTGCGGAAGACTAGAGATCTGTTCTCCAGCAAGGAAAAGAGGCTATCTCTGGCCTGGACACTGCAAACACTGTTAGGAGGAGAAATGTGATACTGAAATGGGAGAAATGGGAAAGGCTGCACACACACACACACGTGCACACACACACACACACACACACACACGTGCACACACACACACACACACACACGCACACACACACACACACACACACACACACACACACGCTTTAGATAGCCCTGTCTTCATTCCTGCCCCAGCCACTCTCCTGCCAAAGCTTTGCAGTCATATTAGAAAGGCTTAACCTTCCCAAGAAAAATCTAATCGGTCCTAAGGAAAACATCTCAGCTATAACATTGATGGGCCCTCATCATAATACTATTCAACAAAGGCAGAGACTGAGCAGTTCATACAAATGGAACTTCCATTTTCTTACATATGTCAAAGAACCAAGGAGCTACAAAAAAACTAAAAAGCACAAACCAAAGAAACCAATAAATAAGAAAATGGGGGGCTCTGCTTGAATGGCAGAAACCGAAATAGAGAAAATAACATGGGTAAAAACTAAATGAACAGATCCACTAGCAGGCTTAGAAAATTAAGAAATTGTCATGCAGACAGAACACAGAGAGGAAAAATAACTCCTGGATATCACAGCTGTGACAGCATGCATTTAAAATATTTAATAGAAAGAATAAAAAGTTAAGTCTGAGGAAATTTCTCCCCAAACTGTACAACATGACACAAACAGGAGGTTGTTATTATTGTTTTATTCTGAGACAAGTTCTCATTTCTGACCAGCTTACTCACCATGTAGAACAGGCTGGCCTCGAACTCACAGAGACTTGCCGGCCTCTGCTTCCAGAGAGCTGGGAATAAAGGCATACACCACCGTGCCCGGCTCAATGGAAATTATTTTTAAAGTGTGGCATAGTGGATGAAGGAAGTGAGTACTCAGTTACTGCTGGGAAAGAGAGAAGAGAGAAGTGCTAAGGCCTGGGACTGGGGGATGGACGGCAGTAATAAACAATAAGTGAGTTGCAATAGTAATACAGGGATAAGATATAACCGAACTTCTGTTGGCAGTTGTCGTGGAAAATGAAAATCAAGGTCATGTGGCAGAGATGGCTAGTTTTCATAACAAACTTTGAACGGCTCTTGAAAACATATTTTGTATATAACTTAATGAAAATAAACATTGTTTTTTTCTAAATTAGTGCACCTGCCTTTTAAAATCATAGCTCTGTCTCATGCATTTTGAGCTTATTATTGAATTCTCCAAGTGTTCCTTGTCTTTATATGGGGGGGGATATCACACCAAGGTTTTGTGAATGTCCAATATAATGTGTGTGAAGAGTTAATCAGACTATATAGTATGAATTATAAAGGCACAATATATGTTAGCTGTTACTTTTCTCTTTTTTCACTTAATTAAAATATAATAATATCACCCCTCCTTCCTCCTGCCCTTTCTCATGCTCTCCAGCTCCCTTTCAAATTGTTGACCTACTTATTATTAATGTTACACATATGAGTAAATAAATATACAATTGTAACCTGCTGAGTCTGTTTGGTTTTGTATATTGTTATATATACTTGGATGTATGTATTTTTTTAAAGCTGATTATTTGGGATTGGTTAACAATTTAGGGGGCCCATCTCTAGGGAATACTAATCAATTTTTCACTCTCTTGACTGTATTTACTTGCTTGTAGCTCTTCATCTAAGGATGGGGTCCCATGGGATTCCCCCATTCACATTGTTGTGTCAACTGGTGATGCCATTGTTGAGGTCTTGTTTAAGCAGTCATGTTGTTGAGATTTCATAGGTGTAGCTCCCTGTTATAGCTAGAAGACACAGTCTTGCAGAAGACATCCTGGTTCTCTGTCTCGTATTATCTTCCCACTTCTTCTTCTGTGATGTTTCCTGAGCCTTGGGTAAAAGTGTTGCATTGTGAGTGGATCAACTCAGGCTGGGTCAGTTGTTCCCTGCATTTTGACCAGTTGTGGATTTCTGTAAAGTTCTCTGTCTACTGGAAAAAGGAACTTCTTTGATGAGGGGGTGAGAGCTATAGTTATCTGTGGGTATAAGGACAAGTATTTTAAATGCAGTTGGGGACTATACTGGTTTGGGAAGGTGGCAGTAGTAGGCTCTCTTCTGAGATCTATGACCTTACTAGCCACAGGTGGTTGGTTGGGTTTGCAATAGCAGGCATTATTTACCTCCCATTGAGTGGGCCTTAATTCTGATTAGACAGCCATTGGTTACCACCAAGATGTAAGTGCCACTATTGCACATTTCATGGTATCTCGGTGTGCTAATCATTGATGTTATTCATAGAGGCCACAGCTGGGGAAAACTAATGCCTTCTTCTACAGCACCTTCCTCAGGAAAAAGCTTTCAGATCAAATCCAGCTCCATTCCCCCTAGTCCTGTGTCCAAATTGTGTAGAAATAGGGACTTACCTTCAGCTTCAGAGAGGCAACCAAAGACAGCATTGACTGTCACTTTTATTCCTACATGAAGTGAGAATATATTTGCTGGTCATTTTAGAGGGGATTCCTGACTTTCATCTTTAAGATAGCAAAGTTGTAAAGGATTTGGTGAGAAAACTACATTTCCAGGTGTTCTTGGGCTTTGTAGGGAAAAAAAAAGTGATCTACTAGTAGGTTCTACCTCTCTGTATCTGAGACACAGTCCTAGAGTTAAAAGTTAGTGTGTGAGAAAAGGCCACATGGGTATCTTTGTTTTGTGACAACCAAAACTTTGTCATTTAATTTCTTTTCTTCCTCTAATGAGTTTCAGGGTATTGATCTTCAGAAGAAAGAAAAGCATTACCATTATTTTGTGTGTTTGGCAGAATGGTACTCTAAAGCTGCTCAGACCCCTTTCTTAGACTCTGACCCTTGCCTGACTCTGCACAAGAAGCTTCTTCTCAGGTGTTACAAAGGTTCCTCACCATAAATAAAACACGGATATTTTTCTAGATTGTCTTAGGGGCCAAATCTAAACACAGGAGCTAAAAGCAGGAAATTTTCTCAGGTTGGAACCAGAGAGAAGTGGAACAGGGGAATCAGGGAATCAGAGGATTGACCTGCCACATCAGGACCATTTGAGAAGCACAGAAGGAGTGCAGGTGACATCTAGGAGCAAAGCTCAGTCTTGGGCCAATGGCTAACAGGAAGCAAGGAGGCCAGGTATCCTATTGCAGGAAACGGAATTCAGGAAACAAGCTGAACATGCTTCAAAATAGACATTTCTTTTGGTGATTTGAATGAGAATGGCCCCCATAGGCTATTCTATTTGAATGATTAGTCACCAGGGAGTAGAACTCTTTACTTGTTGGAGCAAGTGTGTCACTGGTGGTGGACTTTGGGGCTTCAAAACCCATGCCAGGCCCATTCTCTCTCTCTCTCTCTCTCTCTCTCTCTCTCTCTCTCTCTCTCTCTCTCACACACACACACACACACACACACACACACACACACACACACACACACTCTGTCTCTCTATCTCTCTCTGTCTCTGTCTCTCTCTTTCTCTGTCTCCCTCTCTCTCTGTCTCTCTGTCTCTCTCACACTCTCTCTGTCTGTCTCTGTCTCTCTGTCTGTCTTTCTCTCTGTGTGTGTCTCTGTCTCTCTGTTTCTCTCTGTCTCTGTCTCTGTCTCTCTCTCTCTCTCTCTCTCTGCCCTTGGATCGAGATGTAGCTCTCAACTCCTTCTCCAGCACCAAGCCTGCCATGCTGGCTGCCATACTCTCTGTGTGTTGGTAATCGGCTAAACCTCTGAAACTGTTCACAAGCCCCAACCAAATGTTTTCTTTTATAAGCATTGCCTTGGTCATGATGTCTCTTCACAGCACTAGACCTGTGACTGAGACGCTTCTTCAGCACATGGTCCTGTTAGACCTTAGCAAAGGACCATCATGCTCATCCAGAAACTGTGACATGGTGAGTCTGGTTTGATTATGATGTACGTGGTCAATGTTTATGGCAGTAGCAAACACTGACTCTGTGTTCATGCCCCTGGCTCAGAACGGATCATCTGTTGGATCTGGTGGACTTTCAGAGCTTTTCCACATAAAAGTTCAATACTGTAGCATCTTGCATGTTTTGTGTTGTTTTGTTTTGAACTTTCTTTAAGGTATAAATATTTAGTACTTTCTTTTTATATTTTTTTCTTTCTCTCATATATCACATTCTGACCACAGTTACCCCTCCCTCCTCTCCTCCTGGTCCCTTCCCCCCCACCTCACCTCTCTTCCAAATCCACTTCTCCTTCATTTCCCTTCAGAAAAGAGCTTTCCAGGGACATTAACTGAACACAGCATAGAAAGTTACACTAAGACAAAGCACATATCTCATATCAAGGCTGGATGAGGCAACTCAGTAGGAGGAAAAGGGTCCCAAAAGTAGGCAAAAGAGTCAGAAACAGCCACCAAGCAACTTAGATGTCCCTCAGCTGAAGAATGAATAAAGAAAATGTGGTACATTTACACAATGGAATATTATGCAGATGTCAAAAAATGACATAATGAAATTTGCAACCAAATGGATGGAACTAGAAGATATAGTTAGTAATGTCACCTTTAGTAAATCAATGAGACTTTACTGAATCTACATGCTTTTGAATGGATAAAAAGCCAGAAAACTCACAATATCTCTCAATATAACTACGTTTCAAATGTTATTTGGTCATTCATTAACTTTATAAATAGTTGAATACACTAATATATACCATAAGGTACAACCTATCCATTTTTCTGTCATTGCCATCAGGCTACATTTTAGCCTTCATCGACAGGTGATAAAATACATTACAGAAAATTACTTAATTCCTTTCTAAAATAGAATATTTAAGCACAAAAGGCATAGCAATCCAAGGTTTAGAACTTCAGTGAATTAAAATGTTAACATTTCTGAAACTGTATATTATAGCAGTCTATAAAATACCCATATTCTATGAAAGGTCTCTGTTAAATGCTAGAAAGTGAAACCAAAGAAAACAAGGTATGTTCCAAGCAAGGCCTTGAGACCATGTTAGTTGCAGAAACAGATCCTATTAAAACAGTGAATAAACAATGTAAGACTTGGGAGAAGGCTACAAACATTAATGCCCTCATGTCCCCCAACACACCCAAAATTCCTGAAAGATGAACTAGAAACACTTATTCTCAAGAATGGAGTGATATAATGTCACCAGGTACTGCCAACCACTAGCAAACAAGTTTACATTTCTAATGGCAGAACCTGTGATCTAGCAACTGAACATGAATGGCAAAGAAGAAGAAATTCTTGGCACATTTAGGTTCCTCAGTGGTAAAAGAAAATCGGTAGATGATCGTGAGAAATATAAGAAGTGGGTTATGATAAGAATAAAGTCCAAACTGAAGAAAGTTTGCAAACATTTGTTCTTGTGTGGATGCAAATAGTGTGAAATGTCAGACCCATCACTGTGCTTGGTAACTGGAGAGAGAACACTGGGGTGTTCATGAGGATTTGGGGCTCTCAGGAAGAAGAGGTAAAAGGGCTCCATCTAGATCAGTGTTGAGGATGTAAAAATGTTTACTGGTCTCCATATCTAATAGTCTCACCTAAGTGACATTCAGAATTAAGAGTCCCTGGCAACACACACACACACACACACACACACACATACACACACACACACACACACACACACACACACACGATTTCTGCTATGGCAGAGACAATACATTAAAGATGACAAAGAGATGGACACCAGAGAAGCTAGAAGGCCAGGAATTATCCTTGGAACAAATCCATCTGCCATTATTTAATAAGGTCTGTGAGCTAAGAATGATCTTTGCATTTTTTTTTTATCTTGGCATTTTTAACTCAAACAAGGAAACAAAAAGATATTTTATGGCAAATATAAACTATATGAAATACAAATACCAATACCAATATCCATAAAATGTTACCGGGATGGCCATGCTTTATATGCATATATGTCTTTGACTGTCATTGTACCCCAATGGCAATGTTGAATAGTTTTGACTGAGACTAGCTGAACAACAAACTCTGGAGTATTTGCTGATTGACTTTTGTCATAGTTTGTTAACTTTTGGTTTATAAACTACTTAATAGGTTTTATTTCTTGAGCAATCTTGGGCTCCCACAAAAATGGAGCATGAGATAGAAAGATTTTCCTTCTGCTTTCCCCATGTAGAGCTGTCCTCCACCACCATCAGCATCCCCCACCAGAGTAGTGAATCTCTTACAGCAGATGAACTTACAGAATTCTATGGGTTCAGATAATGACATGCATCTCTCACTATGATGTTATACAGACCCTGTGCTCCACATAGCTGACTTTCTATAGGGGAGCAAGTGCTAACCACTAGTGGAAATGGTCCAAATAGATAAATAAAATAGCCAAACAAAACTGTAAGTGTAACTCTGATAGCAGTGTGGAGGATGGGTAAGATGAAGAGGCACCTGGATATAGATAAACCACTAAGAGTTTAATCACGGGAACACAAATTAGAGGTACAACAAGAGTGTGCTTGGAGAAGAGGGAAGGAGAAAGACAAAAATGAGGACACCAGCTTATCTACCAAATTAACAAAATCTAGTTAGAAAGACTGATGCTTCCGTTAAAAAGTAATTCCTTACGTAAAAGCATATAAAAATATTTTCACATGTTCTTTTAAATCCTTTGAATGGTGTGACATCAGAAGCCACTGAAATCCTAAACACAGTTATGAAAACACTTAAATGCAACAGCTCTCGTGAGAGAGAAGCCCACTCCTCCTCTGGGGTGTTCACTCTGCCCTTCTTTACATCCCTTTCTTCCTTTACTTAATGCAAAGCTCAAATTCACTTTACAATCTTCCTTAATTCGTTTCAAAAAAAAAAAATAAGTAAAGGATGATGTTTGACCTGAATGACATTATTTAAAGAAGACAAAAGGAGAAACAAGTTGAGATGAGAATGGGAAAATGGGAGTAAAATAGACTTGAAATTCAATATTCAAAAAGTAGAGAGTGTGCAAGGTATGTCTTGTCACTGAGACACTCAAGTGGTTTTTTGCCTGTGACCACATGCTGTTACTCTACTGTAATCCCTCGAGAATATAATCTGCACTTAATTATTGAGTGCTGTGCCACAGCAGATGGGATTAATGGGTAGATAGCAGACTTGTTGACTGTTTGGATTAGGTTGTGAACTTGTTAAGGGGGAGAGTGTATTTTAAGTTGTACCAGCGCCACTTAGCTTTCAAGTTAGAGCAAAGAATGTTGTAGCTATGGATAAATGGTTTGTGACAAATGTCAGTGGGATGCATCTTCCCACCTATCAGAAAAGAATCCATTAGCCATCATGCTATTTTTCAATTAGCCCAAGTTCCATAACATCGCTTTCAATAGAGATATGGCCAAGGAAACCTCTCCTAACATTGCACTGCTATAGGAAAAGAAATTTGCTTTTTACCTTCCTGTCCTCAGGGGACTCAAAGAGACAATGGTCGCTATTTTGAAAGATAAATTGTTGGGGAAGTTGATGGTTCAGATGAATGGGCAAGCACTTTGGCAGTGAAGAAAGTATAAACACTAGAGTATTCGAAGAGCCATTAAAGATGCCATCCCCAGAGGCTGAACAAACCTATCAATGGTGACATTATTCAAAACTATAGTCCAAGCTGCAATTGTCTGGCAAATAGACTCTCACACCATTAGGGGAAATGATAGGGGGTGACAGGTAAAATTGAATAAGCCTACCTGTTATATGTACGGAATGCCAGGGGTCATTTCTCAACGGGTGGATTGCCATGGGAGGTTATAACAAGCTGAGTCGTCAGAGAAAGTGTACAAGAAGGGAGTATCAGGGAGAGGTCAGGTGGATGTGTGGCTGATGCTAAGCAGTGATGATGGAAGTTAATGAATCAAATGAGGCCGGAAATAAAGAGTACCGTCTTCAAGGACACGGAAGAGGTCATGATAAACATCTGTGATTTGAACCTTTCCCCTTATCTCTTCCGCTCTCAGTCGCTACTCTGTCATTACAAATTAAGGTGTATTTTCAATACCGATATTCAGTGGACACAATATGAATCTAAAAGAATATTTTTTTTCCTTTTCTCAACTTAATATCCACAGGTATTTAGCCAAGACAACCTTCTCATCAGTCACACACACAACAAAATAAATTACAAATTATGTTCACTCATTAGGATCAAAGGTGTATTCTTTTAATATTCTTCTTAACAGGTAGATGCTTTCCTGAAAATACTGTAAGATTTCTGGAGAGGTACTTTGTTTAATGTGGGACATCTCAGCTGATGGAGCAAACCAAGCAGGTCCAGAGAGAAATGAACAGACTTCGTAAGAAGGGGATCTGAAAGAGGTAGAAATGAGGCTGAGAAGTAGCGAACCCTTTGGGCTAACCCTGTCCCGCCAGGTCCAAATCACCGCCACCAGTGCAATATGCAGATTCGAAGCGGACAATATCTACAATCTGTAGTGAATTGGAGAGCAGCTCACCTGTCCATCAGCTGGGGATCAAGAACCGCCCCCTCCAACTCCACATCATGCTTGTCATCTTTCAGCACCTGTCCATCTAAAATACAAGATGAATTGTCCTTTATATGACAAGAGTAACTTTCAACTGAACAGTTCAAAACACTAGCCAAATTCTCACATCTTTCCTAAGAGAGTCACGGCATGTGGAATTCTTTTTAACCAATTGTGCTTTCCTTGTAAAAACGATCAGAAACCATTAGAAAATAGTTGGTGGGATGGATCACCCTTGGCAATTGTGCATTGAGTAAAGAAAGACTCACAGAGATTTGCCATGGAGGACTCAGCTGTCAATAACACAGAACTCTAGGACTAATCTCAAAATGTGGCCAGTGGTGGGATAAATGTTGAGGGAAACAGAAGAAAAAAGAAGCCCTCCTTACTTCGAGGATGGTAAAAAACAAAGAGAAAAGCAGAGACATCTGTATTTTAATATTGCCTCTACACATTTTGGGGAACATGTTTGAATCTTTCTGAGTCTTACTAGCCTTACTGAGTACCTGTGCAAGCACAAGGAACTGAGTTTGGATCCACAGCAACTACATAAACTGTGGGCATGGCAGTGCACACCTCTAACCCTCGTATAGGGAGTCAGGGTCAGAGACAGGTACAGTCCCAGAGTTTTATATTCAATCATTCCATCCAAACAACGAACAATAGGTTCAGTGAGAGATCCTGCCTCAAAAAATAAGGTGGATAGAAGTAGCAGAAGATAGCAAAGTTGATCCCTGACCTCCATATGTGTGTGCACCCATATACACATAGACATCTATCACACCACACACACACACACACACACACACACACACACACACACATTTAATTAATTAATTAAAAAATATTAAACAAAAATGATATCTTATTTCATGGGCAATGTTAACAAATGTTGCTCTTTCATAGTAGGATACATGATGCTTTTGTCCAAACCTTGATCTCCTTCCTCAAGCCAGAGAGACAAGATATATCAGTTTTCTTATTACTGTGCCAAAACATCTGAGCAAAGGAATTTAAAGGATAAGCAATGAATTTGGACTCGGGGCTTCAGGCTATGGTTGTTTGGCCCCAGATGTATGGGGACAACATCATGACAGCAGAAATCTGTCAGGCCTATTCATTATTAATATATTATTATTAATTATGCTCATAAGTCAGGATGCAGAGAGAGACAAAGGGAACAAGGAGTAGGTAAACTCTATGTAGTTATTCTCTGAGAGATCTCTTTCCTCCAGCTAGTTCCTGCCTCTCATATTACCAGAGCTTCCGTAAACAGTGCCACCAACTGGGCATCAAGGTGACATTTTATAGTCAAACCACAGTTCAGGGCTTACAGGGCACAACAGCATTTTAGTGGAAGAGGCATGATGTACTATAATGGATACAGTGAGGTGGAGTCAGAGTACTTGGCTCCATTCTAAGAATGACTACTAAGAATAACTACTAAAATCCGGCTAATACAGATTCCACATCAGTGATCTAAAGTGTTCAAAGTATGTTACTGATAATGCTGAGTCACCCCATCTGACAAATCAAAAGGAGATGGCCAACTATGACCCTAATTATAGAACCATATAAAGCAAGAAACTGGAGAAAGACATGCAAAGGACCAGGGGAAATTCTGCTTTCTGAAAAGGCCTTCTACTAGATTAAAGCTCTATCAGTGAAACCTGGGTGGGTTTCAGAAAAAAACAACTTTGTTTTTTTTCTCTGTGTTCCTTTCTTTCTCCACCTTCCAAATTCTTTTTTTCTGAACATTTACTTTATGTTTATTTCTGTGTATGCATGTGTTACTTACGCTACTTATGTGTGGGCACTTGTGGAGGCCAGAAGAGGGCATCAAAGCTAGAGTTACAGAAGGCTGTGAGTCACCTCTTTGGGTCCTGGGAACCTAACTAGGGTCCTTTGGAATAGCACCAAGTGCTCTTAACAGCTGAGCCATTGTTCCAGCCCTTCGGAAAGCCTTACATAGATCTTTCCCCCCAACTACCCAGAACTTAAACCAAGAACTTCATGCATACTAGTCAAGTACCCTGCCACTGACCTGTGTTCCCCCTATTCCTCTAAATTCTTAATCCACCGAATCCTAAAAAAAAAAAAAAAAAAGAATCCTGGGATGAAGTCAAGAGATACAGAGCAAACCAACAGGAAATTCTTGAGACAAGAAGTAGGGAGATTTTGTAGGCATTTATGTGTTAATCGTTTCATACAAACTTCTACCATCTACTCTCTGCTAAGCAAATGAGACAAGGACATGTTCATTAGCTGTCCCTTGCCATAACAGACACCAGAAATGAATCCAGAATCTAGAAAGGAGAAAGACTGACTTTGACTCAGCATTTTTGGAGGTTTCCATTCATAGTCTACGCCTCCTGTTTCCAGACTTTGGTGAGGCGGACATCACAGCAAAAACACGCTGTGGGGCAATGCTGCTCATCTCAAGGCCTGGAAGACAAAAAAAGAGAAAAGAGTGGAACCCCCTCAGTGACTGGAAAACTGCCCCAGAGGCCCTACCTCTCACAGGTTTCAACAAATTTCCAATAGCCCCAGCCATGTTGGGGACTAAGCCATCAGTGCCTGGGCCTGTAGTGACCATTTCACATCCAAACTGGAGGATATACTTTAATGTTTTGCATCTCATCTTAACTATGCTAGAGCTAGGCTCTGGGTGTTTATGGATAGTGGTGAGGCTGCTATTCTGTTTAGCCATGGATCTGCTGGGATGTCCGAGCTGATTCCTCCACAAAACTCTCTAGAGCAGTGGTTCTCAACCTTCCCGATGCTGCGACCCTTTAATACAGTTCCTCTTATCGGGATTACTTCGGGAACCATAACTTATTTTATTGCTACTTCATAACCGTACATTTGCTACTGTTATGAATTGTAATGTAAATATCTGTGTTTTCTGATGATCTTAGGCAACTCCTGTGAAAGGGTCATTTGACCCCCACGAAGGCGGCATGACCTGCAGGATGGCTGCATGTAGACTGACCCAGAGCCGGGAGAATGCAGGATCTGTTTAGAATCGAGGAGACAGAAGGCATTTGGGCAGCCTGGATAGTAATACAATCAGTCTGCCAAGTTCTTCAGTGGGATTCTGAGTTTCTGGTTTATCTAATCTCAGGGGAACTAGTCCCCACATAATTCAGAAGGATCATGTCTCCTGTTACTGTCCCTACTCCTGAAATCCCTTTATCACTGGGTCAAAATATCATTTGCCTCTTGGGTACCTGCTAAAAATGAGAGAAATTGTAATTCCAAATAGCTAAATGAACCCTGTCTCCTGTGTCTTGGGGCAGAATTCCTGCAACTCCTTCCATTGCCTGGGGAGACGAGAGAACAAGGCAGACTTCTCCAGGGCATGCAAGTATATCCATTCCAATCTGGCTTTGCCTTCCTCCACAAGCAGCTCACAAGTCCCTTCCTATTAACCGAGGACAACCTGAATCTCATTTACATATTCCCACATTAACCAGTCCTCATCTGCTTTTTATACTGTACCTATCTATCTACAAACCTCTCCCAAAGTCTCCGTGCATAATCTACTTCTCAGGAGCTGTGTTCCTTCAAGCCAGAAAGATGCCCTACATATATTTTTTTTTCTAAAAAAAAAAAAAAAAATGATCACTCTAAAAACAGCTTCAGCCAATTTAAACTACTTTTTATAAAATATCATTTGCATCAGGTTTTTGACAAGCTGCCTTTTCCCCGGCCCATTATGAAATGAAACAGCTGAGCTACCAACTCTGGGAAAAGCTGATTTGGGGCTGGAAACTGTCACTCAATAGCCGTGGTCACAGGTTGAGAAGCTAGCTTCAGCCTCCATTTATACAGCTTATCCTGGGAAAAGAGGGAAAACTAGATCAGTCTGAAGAAGCCAGGGAAGGACTTAATTCCTCTAAATTATGTAAGTGGAGAAAAAGATCCCGCTGATTTTGCACTCTGTGGGGCCCAGATGCCTCTGAAGCTCCTCAGACTTCGTAAAGGACTCTGTGGGGGACTAAACTTCTTTAATTCACCAAGGAAGCTACTTGTAGCATGGCTTAACAAATGCCTGCCTGCTCGGCGGAAAGAAATCCCCAGCTGTGGTTAACAGTCAAACCCAGAAACCAGTTTGAAGATTGCCGGGATTAAGGAATAGTCTAGGACTCCGGTTGGTTTTCCCTTTTCCCTGCCCATCATTTCGCCACAAGAAATTACACGTCCCGAATCTGTCTGGTTTTCTGTTTTTGAGAAGGAGTTTTGTTGTGAATCCCAGGCTGGCCTCAACTCTCAGCCCTCCTGTTTCAGCCTCGCAGTGCTGGGATTACAGACATGCACCCCAGCACTTGACTCGTGCCCTACCGTCGACAGAACTGTACAATTTAGACACACACAGGAAGGCAGGTGGAGTGTACTCTCTAACTGGTCCCCAGATGGGCTAAGCCAGATCCCTTCTGGGTGAGGGATGTTTGTTTTCCGGTCCTGTCTGGTTGTAACAGGAGAGCTTCCCTAGTTCCTCCAGTTCAAGCGCTCAGGGGAGGCAGGAGGCAGAAGGGTTATTACAAGTTATTACAGACTATGTAAGAAAACCCTTTCTCAGAGCACCTAAGGAAAGAGAAAAGGAACAGAATCTCCCTGTTTCTCTTTGGGAAGCAAACTCAAGCTTGTCTTGGCTCCAATCAGCAGGCTCTTCAAGGGAGGGAGGAGAGGGAGGATACTCTGTGAGAAAGACGTGAATTCCCCACCCCATCCCCAGCTTCTTCACAGAAACTCAGACCTGGGCAAGGAGAGGTCCTAGACTTCTGGGGAAATTCCAAATGCCAAATCCTCCACTTGAGCTGTTCTGTTTCCTCGTTGATTCTAATCCCGAGCCCTTCAAGTCTTCGCCTTGCCCATCCACCTGACCAACCTTGACCTCGGCCCACATCCTTGCCAGAGTACAGTTGGAGCTGTTCTGCCCACCCCGAGCATGATTTGGGCTGGAGGGTTAGAATCTCCTCTCACTTCCGCCAGACATGCTAGTGGCCTCCCGACCTGAGCCATGCGAACAGCACTGATCTGCTCACTCAACAGTAGTTACTGGCCCTGTTCCGGGTGCAGTTCTGCGGCTAAGAATATAGTCTTGATCCAAACAGATGAAAATAGACTCCTTCTTGGGAGAGACCCTAAGAAGAAGGAGGAACAATGACCAGACTTTTTAACAATGTCCTTGAAATGTTTCCTCCCTACATTCCCCTCCTCTCTCCTGTTTCTGTTTCCCCCATAGTAAAAACAAAATTCTGTTGTTTTCATCTAAACATGATACTTGATGCTTTTGTATGTTTAAATATTTTTGAAAATTTTTTCCAAACTTCTTTTGACGTGATTTCGATTTATAGAAAGCTGGAAATATGATGCAGAGAATTCAGAAAAACTTCCCAGTGCCAACATCTTGCATAACTAACGCACACCGCATGAAGAGACGGGATTATTATTGGTGTCCTGTCACTAACGAAAGTTTAGACTGTATTCAGACTTCACAAAACTTTCTAGTTTCTACTACTCTGTGCTCACTTCTAGGATTCAGCATGGGACCCCAAGTGACACGTACATTCCTTAATCTCTAATTCTTGTTTTTTGTTTTTCTTTTTCCTGGGTATCAAAGCGTGCTGGTCAAGGCCGGGCAGTGGTGGCACATGTCTTTAATCCCAGCACTCGGGAGGCAGAGGTAGGCAGATCTTTGTGAGTTCGAGGCCAGCCTGGGCTACAGAGTGAGTTCTAGGAAAGGCGCAAAGCTACACAGAGAAACTCTGTCTCGGGGGAGGGAGAAAAAAAGAGAGAGAGCTGGTCAAAGAGTTGTAGAATGTGCCACTGGCCCTTTGTTGTTTTTATGAGGTCTGCCCATGGATTGATGGAGATTGTAGGCCTGGGGAGGAATACCGTGAGAGGATGTGCCCTCTTCACTGCATCAGCTCAGGAGTGGATGATGAGTCGACATGACTCGGTATCCGTCAGCCTGGTGTGAGAACACTTGGCTAACCACATTCCCACTGTAAAAGGATACGGATTTTCTTCTCATGCTATTTGTTATAAAGACTTCCAGTCCAGCCAGCTTTCAAGGAGACAGAAAGGAGCTGCACCCGGCAGAAATAAAAACATTGAAGAGTTTATAGACACGTTGAAATCGTAAATTCAATAACCATTTCTGGAGAGATGCTACTTAAAGTTTCATGCAGGAGTTTTAGCATCCACTTAAGGGTCCAAATTGTAACAGGGTTCACTTTTTTTTTCTCGTACCCCACTCCCTATCTAATCCTGTTGGCTAAAGAGAAGTCCTTCCTTAAGTTACAGCTCCTTAACTCAGGAGGGTTACGCCTCTTGTGATATGGCCACCAGGAGACTCTTACTCCCACCTCAGATCCTGCCTGGACCTGCACATGTCATTAAGACCTCCCACCCCCAAGCCTCAACTCACTCCACAGAAAGCAAACAAAAATGCTGCCCTCAGTCCCATTGAAATGAACTGAAGGACTGTCAGCGGGGAATGTCACAGCGTCGACAGACACCAGTGTATACAGTGAGCACACAGAAATGTCCAGAACAGAGAGCTGGACAGTTGTTTATTTGGGGAGTGGTAAGTTGTTTATTTTGGCAGATAAATGGGATAGGTAACTAATTAGAGGCTTCATTTCTGCTTTCTCTCTTCTTTCCTTAATCTTTTAAGGATCCATCCTTACTATATAATAGTCCACAGTCCCCTCTCACCTGCTCATGTCCACGTGAACTGGCTTGTCTAACAGAAATCTACAAATGCTGGACCCTGGAGTAGATCTAACTCCACTTCCAGAGGAGGAGAAGTCATTTGAAGAGCAAAGGCCTGGCCCAGCCCAGGAACTCCTTCCCAGGGCCTCACTTCATAGTGTGTCCAATACAACGCTGCCCTTAACACTCTCTGACTCCTTGAAGATGGAGACTCCGGACCTCCTCCAGGTCAGCCTTGACTATATTGGTTTCTTCCACCCACTCCCATCCCCCATGCTTTCAGCAGAGCAGTGAGCAAAATGCACCTCAGATCTCAGTAACAAGCTAGATTGCGGCAACTTTCTAATGGTGGTTCCATTCATATAATTCATTCTCCATTGATTATTTAGACTCCGTCCATTCTATTCCTTCCACTGTTTGTTTATTTGACAATTTATTCTTCCCACCTCGGGTTCATGGGTATTCATCTCACTCATGTTCCAGGCTCCTCCGATAATTGTGAGGTACAGATTTTAATCCCCATTCTACAAGTGAAGAAAATGGGGCTCAGAGCCCGTGTATGGCACACCTCATCACACAACTGCCCCACTCCCAGCTCTCAGCTCTGTCTGGCTTTGTTGGGCATACACATTACTACATACCGGGAGGAAGAAACACTAAACAAATGAGCAAACTAATGAGCAAAGCCGTAAATTTGCAAATTCGCTTAGCAAATTTAATTGGTATAAGTAATCTTATTCTGAGAGCACAGAGAAACAGGACATGCATAGAGAGAGTTTCAATTCCAATCCTACAAACAAATTTTATTCAGCAACAAACAGGCTTCTCTGTCTATTCAAAGAGATTTCTGTCGCGGTGGCTTTGCCTGAATAGTCAGCATATATCATTTTCTTTGGCCTGATTTGTTTTGTAGCGAGAATGCAAATGGGAACCCTGTGCAGGTAAGCCCGGCAGCTAGGTTCCTGGTAACTCACTGTGACCCCAACATAGACGCTTTACCGGTGCTTCCGGGAGGCCATGAACCCCACCCCCAACCCAAGGGAAGGAGGGCCTGGCATGCTATGTCAAAGGGGCACTGGAGACACTCAGTTTCCGTTGCTAGGTGTGTCTCTCGGTTTTTGTGGCTTCTGTGGGGCTCTCACACAGCCAGGGCTCCTCCCTTAACTGCCCTACATTTAGTGTTCTCCATGTTCAGAGGTCAACAGCAGCAAAGAAGCCGAGTTATCAACAGATCATGTCCTGAAAACTGAACTGGCAGAAATGTCTGACACCCTGCCTTATTGCTGGCACACAGGAAGCACTCAGTGAATCTTTGCCGACCAAAGCCATGAATGAATGAATAAATGAATGAATGAATGAGAAGTAGATTGGAAGACTTCATGAAGAATATGGGGCTCAAACAGGACCGGGAATTGTGCTGGGGAATGGTAGCTTTCCCCCCAAAAAGTGAATACTATGACTTCTAGAGTGTTAGGCAGTGCTGGTTGATAATAAGACTCCCCTTCATCAGACACCCTGATAATCAACTGATGCAAACACCTTGTAATGTCCCTACAGTTACCTGCCAAGTCCTCCAAGGAACTGCTTGGTGTGTGGTATTGATCCATAATATCAAGGAACAGCATGCAATCATTTAGCACCCACACACACAGGGGTCACTTAACTCTAATTCCATGTTCAAAACACAAGTGATTCTAATCTTATTAACCTGAAATGAACCAGTTCTGAACTCTAGGACATAGTACCTCATTTCTAGTTTCAGGGTTTTTTTTTTCAGGAATCCTTTCTTGATATACATGTGTGTGTGTGTGTGTGTGTGTGTGTGTGTGTGTGTGTGTGTGTGTGTGTGTGTGAAACACAACACAAAAATAGCTTACACTAAAAGAGCTCATTGTCCCATTTAACTAGATAGGCTCACAGAATCAAGCACACAGAGAGCTAACAAAGGCAGCTCTGAGGCCACCAAGCACTACACAAAGGCTTGACACTGACACGATCATTTCCCTGTGCATCTGTCAATCAAATCAACTTGTCTCTGATTTTATTCTCTTCTTCCATTGACAGTGATTTCTGAAACGCAGTAAGAATGGAAGAAAATTGGCTGAAAACTGAAAATAATTAAGACATCAAATATACACTGAATATTTCCAAGTAATTATAGAAATAAATGGAGCCACCAGAAGCCTGGGGAAAGAATAAATAAGACACATTTGGAGGGAAACATTGAAAAATGCCTTGACATTGAGATCTCAACCCAAACTGACCTTAAGTTTATGATGCTCGTGCCTCAGCCTTTTCAGGAGCTGAGACCACAGACATGAGACACCATGTCTGGCAGAAGAATGTCCTGATGTGTTCTGTGTCCTTTATAACTTCCTTTTATTTAGTACAATAATCATGTGGTGTGGGAACCCATTTTCAGGTTTCTAGTGGCTCTACCCAGGAGGTCCTCATACAGAGGATGATGGGACCACTGGCCTGAGTGCAGGTGTCTGAGATGGTCTGCACTTGGCTGTGCTGGGGGGAGGTCTTTGCTCCACCCCTCGGCATTCCTGTCCTAGGGCAGACACAGTCGGGGCCGATGGATTAGGTTCTAGGCCCTCTCGAGGCGATCCTATATTTTCTATCTTTATCTCCCCCCTCTAAATCCTTCTATTTAATATTTCCTGCTACTCCTATTCAAGAACACTCTGGAGAAATGTGGGGGTGGTGGGTAGCCCCTCCACAATGTGGTTCTAGGGCTCAAGCTCAGGGTCTCCCGAATGCTGGAGAAGCCCTCTACCACTTAGCCACACTCCCAACGGCAAACCTGTACAGCTTTTTGTGTTCTCCGAAATGAGATAACTAATACACGATTAGTACTGTGACTCAGTGATGCTTCTAGCTGATCAGGAAAAAACGGAAGTGCTCTTTTGAGGAGCGTGGTGAATGAAACACAGATCCACTTTCTAATGTTGTGTTTCTAAAGAGACTGAATAAGATAACTAACAATTCATTGTTTGCATTGCTTTCCACGCGTTTTGAGATATTTCTAAAGACTTTTCTTTTGTGCATGAACAGAGGTCTCAGATACCTCAGGATAAGAGCATACTCTTATTCTTTCCCATCTGTGGACAAAGAGTGACCCAGGGACCTCTGACTATGTTTCTTGTCTATTGGTCACTTCTGTGATCTTTCTGACACAATCTCAGACAGTTCGTTGTTTATTTCCATGTTAGACTGTTTTCTGTTTGGCTGGATAAAGCAGGGATTCAACCATACAGAGATGAGTTACAGTGAAGTAGACTGTGAACACAGCTCCTGAATGGAGAAGAGAAAATGAACTTCCCAATGGTCTCCCACAGCGATGGTGGCTATAGCATTACAGTAGAGCATTCTTGACATCAGTAAGAATTATAAGGTCTGTGAGGGATGTACTAGGGTGAGCACTGGAGCTTGCTGAGATCTTAGTGGTGGACACAGCAGTGACCGACAGGGAACACTCTAAGCACTCTTATCTGATCCTAGGAGACCAGGACCACAGAGACACAGGCAAGGCTATTTGCTTTGTCTTCTCTTTTGTTGTTAGATATGGTCGTAGAGTAGGTTTTTCAGGAAAGAATACCCTAGAAGACTGTTCCACAATAGGTCAGAAATCCCACATTATACTGATTATAAAAACTGAAGAGTTCCCAATATTTTTAAAGAGCCTTTGCAATTTTATGGATAATCTAGAACAACAGACTGGATTTCCTGTCCTCTGAGATCAGAAAACACAGGAATTTGGAGAAAAGCCAACACTGTTGCTCTGGCATACTGGAGGTACAGCTAAGCTTCCATTCAGGCACAGTGACATCAGGTAAGGGGAGAATTAACTAAACCTGTATATGTGTGGACAACAGAGCAACAGACCTTAGACCACACTGAAGAGATCCAGCATTCACAAAGGTAAGTGTTTGGGGAGGAGAGAGAAGGATGGGGGGTGGAATAAAATCTATTATTTTTAATTGAAAGTAGTGTTGTTCAATAGTGGTGCCCCTGAAGATCTGCAGAACCAAGGTCTCAAGAACAGAAGTGCTCAGCACAAGACTCTTACACTACTATAAACAAGGAAAGACTAGAATACAAATGAAAGCAATCAAACATAGCATTCATATTTAAGAAGTTAAAAAACTGTCAAGAGCAACAAATATCAAAATAAACAAATTAGTTTGAGAAATAATTATTAAAAATATCCAAAGGAGGGTTAAATATTGGAACAGGCATGTTGATAGAGAAAATAAGAAACAAATGTCAATATGATAAAAAAATAAATAAATAAACCGAGAATTGAGAGATTGAAACAGAAAAGCGAGCTTAAAATGGTGAGTCAGCAAAACATCTTCTACCTAAGAAGGTGTTAACAGGGAACCTGGGTAGGTAAGGCTGAGATAACACTTTGACAACTTCCCTAAAATGAATAGAAAACATGAATCCTTGGAACCAGAAAGTCACCCTCTGTTGTGGAATATTATTTTAACTAGGTGAAGATATGTTGTGCTTGTTTATGCTACAGAATATTACTTTAACTGCATAAAGGTGTGTTACTTTGTTTATGCTGCATTTGTTTAATTATGAAAAGATGTGTTTCACCTTGCCTGCAGGCACCTGATTGGTCTAATAAAAAAGCTGAACAGCCAATAGCTGGGCAGAGAAAGGATAGGTGGGCCTGGCAGGGAGAGAGAATAAATGGGAAGAGAAACCTAAGGGAGAAGAATAAACAAGAGAAGAGGGAAAGAACTAGGGTCAGGCCCAGGACAAAAAACCAGGCAGATGCCAGACAGACAGACATCGAGAAGCAGTGAAAGTAAGATATACAGAAGTAAGAAAGGTAATAAGCCCTCAGGCAAAAGGTAGATAAAGAGAAACAGGTTAATTTAAGTTAAAAGAGCTAGCAAGAAACAAGCCTAAGCTAGGCTGATCATTCAAAACTAATAATAAGTCTCTATGTCATGATTTTGGAGCTGGTTGGTGGCCAAAAAAAGCACCAAATATTAAAGCCCTGTCCTTCCCTACAACACAGACTCAAATTGAAGCGATGGGAAAGATAACACCTTAGAGAAGAGAACTGCTGGGTCCACAGGGCAGCACTGAGATGGGCATCTGACATTTAGATGGATGGGAAACTAGCGTGCTCATCAATGGCACCTTCCGGTATTTTCAAATGAGGAAGGGCATATGAATCTGCTTGTGTATCTTGTTTAAAAGAAATCATTAAGAACAGAAATGACAGGGGGATGGTGAGTTTAAGGCCAATCTAGCCTATCTAGAGAGTTCCAGGCCAGCCTTGGCTACAGAGAAAGAACATGCTAGAACATGAAAATATAAAATAAAATAAAAAGCAACAAGAATGAGATAAAAATCCATTCATATACTCAAAAACTGAGTGTGACATGAAGCCCTGTACGCCTTCTAAAGAACGTTATTCAAGAAAAAAAATTTACCTTAAGGATAAAATCATGGGTAAAAAAAAAATACTAAATGTATGGTTTAAACTAAACAGATATTACTTGTAGAAACTAATAAAAAATTGTTAAGGGAAAATAACGGAATTTAAATAGAAAGTCTAGGAAACAATATCATGTAGATTTGAAGTATTTACAATGAAAGGATTTGCCTAACTACATTTGATGAGCCTTTCCTATAAAGAGAAACTGCTGTGCTAGGTGAATCAGAGTCAACAGTTATAAATTATTGTTCTTATCAAATCTCTATTGTAGTGGGGGAAGGCAGCAATAAACAAATTCAAATGATGCAAATTCTCTTGAGAAAAAGAGAAAGAGAGCTTACCACTTCATCTGTCTCTCACACACTCTTGTATTATTTTCAAAAATTTAGTGACACACAGAAAATTATCCAGGAAATGTTTAATTTTGGAAGAAGAGTAAAAACACTATAGTTAAGCATGTGAAATGTTTGTGCTAAAACTCAAAGCTGAAAACCAGGACATATTTTCAAAATACATAAGGAGATGCATAATGGAGGAAGAATCAATCAATTCAATTAAAGAACCAAAAAAAAAAAAAAAATGAGAGGTATCTGTACCCACAACAAAGAATAAAAATAAATCAAAATATTCCAAGAACTACAGTCAATGAGAATGGGCTGACGATTCTGAATAAATGACACGAAATGTCAGAGCTGGGTACAAAGAGCAAAGCAAATTCAATTTAAATGAAACAAGTATCACAGATGGACGGACGTCTAGGCTAAGGAAATGACATAAACACATGGCACATATTAGCCAGAGACGTCTCCTGGTTCTCTACCACACCGGCCAAAATGGTTTTACCACAAATGTACATATGAAGCTACAGCTGAAGAAAACTGCAACATCATAAATGAAAAGCTTTACTTTCCCAAGACACATACTACATTACCATTCAATCTCCCAAAATATGTCCAGCATAAAGAAAGAAAGAATCATGGGAAAAATTGAATATATCTAGTTGTGTATTGGTAGCTTGTTCAAGTTATCTGTAGATCAAGTAGACCAACATAATTAGCATGAAGGTACTTAAATATTAACAACCTTAATTAATAAACATGAAGGATGAAACTATAAACACGAATAATGCAGTGTTTAAAATGCATAGTATTCTTATTCACTAACGTTAAGAGACCACTCCTCCACAGACCTTGTGCTGTCCTGATAGAAGGCAGACAACAAATGACAACCAATTTCACACTGTGTTTTGGGCTCTGATTTTTGCTGTTGTTGTGTGTTTTGTTTTTTGTTTTGTTTTTGCTTTTGGGTTATTGGTAGTGGTGGTAGGTGTTAAGTGTTTTGTTTATTTGATTTGATTTTTGTTTTGTTTTGTTTTCTGTGAGATAGGGCCTCAAGTATTTAACTTGAACTTGCTAGGTAGCTGAGAAAGTCCTTGAATTCTTGATCCTTGAACCTCTTCTGCCTGAGTGCTGGGGATGCAAGTATGGGAGGCCATGTCCAGTTTATGTGATGCTGGGGGTAAAGCCAGGGGCTTTGCATGTCCTAGGCAAGCATTCTATTAATGGAGCTACATCCCCAGCCCAACAGTGGGTTTCAGATAAAAGGAAAGCATCTAGAAATGTAAAAAGGGACTATATAAAGATCAAATGATCATATAAAAGCTACAGAAATACATCTTATAAAATTCAGCATCTACCTATTGTGAAATACTTTTATCAGAGAGAATTGGAAGACAAGTGTAAATGGATGCATGCATAATCCCAGCACTTGGGAGGATAACATAGGAAAATAAGGGATTTCAGGCCATCTTGACTTATACTATATCAAGCTCAACATGAACTACAAAATAAGACCTTGTCTAAAAATAAAAAAAGAAAAGAAAAGAAAAATAAACAAACAAACAAACAAAGTCTGCTGCAGCTCAATCATGCTTGTTTGCCTAACATGTGCAGAGCCCTGGATTTGATCCCCAGTACTGTAGAAAGGAAAAAATTAAATTGATAAAATTTAGTATGTGTGCATAATGAAACTTCTAGCCAGCCAACAACAACAACAACAAAATTATCAGTTCTAAATAGGTATTCAATAGTTAATCAGTTACGGTTTCACTAGATTTGGAATCAGCCTGGTGTGGCTTTGAGGAAGGTTTTCAAGAGGCTCTGCTGAGCAGGGAAGAAAAATCTTAAGTGTGAGTGGTGCTATCCCATGTGATTGAGGTCCTAGATTGAAAGTTTTTAAAGGGGTAGGGGAAGTCAGTGAACACCAATGCGCTTCTCTCTCTGCACTGGTCAGGCAAGTCATGAGGAGTCCCAGCCACATGCTCCCACTGCCATGAGCTCCACCATGTCTTCCCCATCATGACGTACATAACTCTGCCATCCTCATTCCTGTACATTTTCATTTTGTTTTCTTCCAGTTATCTGACAACAGTGACAAGGAGAGCAAAGAACTACAGTTAGATCAGCCTAAAATTTAGAGAAACAAATCTTTGCAATAAATAAAATGGAGAGGTGATAAAGTGGGGTGTGGTGATTTTTTATTTGTGCTGAAATGTGACATTTTATTTGTATGTTAATAAATAAAGTTTACCTGGAGATCAGAGGTCATAGCGAGCCATAAACAGAAGTCAGGTGGTGGTAGCACATGCCCTTAATCCGATCACATGGCAAGCAGAGTCTCTGTGGTCGGGACACACTAGGGAACAGCCAAGTGTGGTGACACAGGCCTTTAATCCCAGTACCAACCATAGAGACCTGGAGGTCTGTATAGACAGGCAGTGACGAGGAAGTGATGTGGCTGGGCTTAGAGCCAATGAGAAGGCAGAACAGGAAGGCAATAAAAGCACAGGTTAGACGGGAAGAAGCTCTCTCTTGGGAAGCTATAGCAAGGTGGTAAGCTAAGGTTAGTCGTGGCTCTTCCCTATTTCTCTGATCCCTTTGGCTATTACTCCTATATTTGGCTGTGTGTTTCTTATTTAATAAGACTGTTTAGAAATTCATCTACAGTGGGGGATGCAGTGTCTGGAGAGAAAATATTCTAAACAAGTGGAACAAAAAAGTGAAAAGAGCTGAAAGTTAATGTATGCCTTGATGATTCCAGGCAAGAGGGGCAGTGTGGCTGAAGCCTGGACCCAAATAAGCCTCTAGGAAGGGAGTAGGAAAGAAGGTGTCGGGATCTGGGGACAACGGCAGGCAGATTAATTCCGGCTACCAATACTTTATCTGATTTGCACGTTAACAACCCCACTTTGACTTTTGTGATGTGAAGAAACTGAAGGGATAAAACAGATGCAAGGAATCAAGTCAGGGACCATTACAAGAGCCAAATCACTGAGGGTTCGAACTTGGCAGTAGCAGTCAGTCATGCAAATGACCACATTGGATTTCTTGAGAAATAGGCCTTGATGGGATTTGCTGACAGCTTGAATTCATGACTAGAAAGTCACATAAGACTCCAAAGTCTTTTTTCCTAAGTACCTGGAAGAACGGCATGGCTAAGTCCTCAAAGGGGAAGCAGTAGGAACAGAGTCTGTGTGCTACACATGGAGCCCTTGGGTATCAACCAGACACTCATCAGAGGTACCATGCAGGCTGTGGACATATGACACTTGACTTCAGAGCAGTGGAATGGGCTAGAGAGATGCACCTGACAATCACTAGATGAATAGTTTTTAAAAGCCTGAAACTGAATGAGATCATTAAGGAAGGACGTAGTAACAGAAAGGAGAAGGGATTCAAAAACCAAGGTTGGAGCCAACCTTCAATTAGTTAGGAAGCTGCTCTGGTATGAATGAACGATAACTCCACAGACTGCAGTTTGGACACTTAGTCTCAAGCTTTTGACTTTTTGAAGGGGGAAGTACCTTGAGAAGATGGAAGAGCCTTGCTGGCAGCCCAGAAGTAGAACTTTGAAGCCCTATAGCCTGGCCCTACTGTCTTGTCTACACTCTGCTTCTTACCACAGAAGCATTGTGGCCAGCCACTGCTCACACTCCTGCCTGATCGTGCCTTCCTGGCCATGATGGAGTAGAGCTGTAAATCCAAATAAACCCTTTCTCCCCTCCATTACAATGCTGATTGTCAGGTGTCTGGTGTTGACAGCAACAGGCAGTTAATACTGAAGCCAAGGAGAAAAGACGGTGCAGACATGCAAAGGAGAAGTAATACATTAAGTGCATCTGGGAAGGCCACTGGGATAAGACTGAAACACAGGACATAGATGCAAAAAAGTTACAGCAAAAAAAGAAGAAAATACATTGAGCCTTTTAAAAATTAAAATCATAGAATGACCATATTGGATTTATCATAGGAATGCATGAATAATATGACATTAAAGATCTATTATGGCATTTACCCTATTGACATGGAAAATGGAAAATCAAATGGTCACAGAGGACGAGGGAAAGGATTCAACAGAATTCAATATCAACTCTTAAAAAAAATTGCAACCAGCTAGCAACAGACCAGGGACTCTTTTAACTAATTGTGTAGCATCCAAAATCTATAACCATGAGCCATTAAATACTCAAATAGGTGAGATATCTCTTTAAAAAATTCAAGAAGACTCATTATTGAATGTTGTGTCTGGGTATTTATTGGATACTTTAATCATCACAGTAAGTATGAAAAAGTAAAGTTTTATCAGAATTGGCATGGAAGACAGAAAATACCATTAAATAATTGTATCACTGTAGAAAATGAACATCAAAAGTATTCTACAGACAAAATGTCAGCATTAGAAAGAGTTTTGAAGTGCAACTAAACAAAGCATTAATATACAATTGATTATATTTCTACATACTCCAAGTGGTTCTTAAATGCAATTTTAAAGGCAGTCATGTACTTACAGAAATAATGTAACATATATTGCACATGCATTTATATTTTACTTAAAATACACAAAACTTGAGCAATTCATTTTATGAAAAAAATTATAACATTTGGTTTTGAAAACATTAGAAAATAGCCAAATAAATGAACTTTGAGTTCAACAGTAAACAGCCAGGGAGGAGAGGAGGAAGACAATAATATGTATGTATGTGTAGAGAAAAATTATCAATGTACCATGAGATACACACACACACACACACACACACACACACACAGGGTTGGGGGGAATGAGGGGAGGTCATAATAAAATCATTTGTTTGGTGATTAAATTTAAATTTTTAATTAAGAATAAAGCTATTTTTAAAAACACATTTGATAATGAAAACTTACTAAAGTACTCTAAGCTTCCTTAGTTTGACTTAACCTTCCCTCAGTTTCCCTGTGTTCCTTCAGAGCTAGCCACTGCCTCTGACACTTTGGTTTTAGTGCCTTGCTTTTCTTTGCAGTGTTCCCACATCTGTCTGCTCTCCTAAATGGGGAGAGTTAGTTCTTTTCCCTGTGCGCACCGTGAAGATGGTACTGCACTGTCTGTAGTTCTGGGAAAGTCGCTTTTCTAAGATTCATCTTTGTGATTCATGACCACCATGCCTTTGTCATAGCTGTTGCACAGAGTTCCATCATGTGAGCAATCTTTAATAGCATTTTGCTTGTTTCTAGATTCTCTTGTTAAGAAAAGTATCATTGTGAATATGAGCATTGCTGTACTTATTTCCTGTGAGTCCTGAGCTGGGCTGCACCACATGGTGACTGTGAGTTAGACATATTTGGCTGTTGAGGGCTTGAACTGTCACTAGTCTGAATTAGAAAACAGAACATTAGAAAATAACCAAATACATGAACTTCGAGTTCACCAATGAACAGTGATCTTGGATGAGATTACATACAATGGAAGTATTTAAAATAGAGCTAAGTTAGACTGTACTTTAAGTGTAATTTTAGCCCAAGAAGTTTTCTTTAAAATTTTCAACAAGTTGCAAGTCTCACATCTATGTGATAAAGCAATGCCAAATGAATCAGTGCTTTTATGATTTTTTTTTCAAGACAGGGTTTCTCTGTGTAGCTTTGGAGCCTGTCCTAGAACTTGCTCTGTAGATCAGGCTGGCTTGGAACTCACAGAGATCCACTGCCCAGCTGCTTTCATGATTTTTAACATGTCTGTGTGCACACGTATATTATAGATTTTGAAGGCTATACAATCAGTTGAAAGAGAGTGTAGTCGGCTGCTACTGGCTGAAAATTGTGGGAGTTGACTCATTCCTTTCACCATGTGAGTTCGAAGGATTGAACTCAGCTAGACACACTTGGAGGCAAGCACCTTTACATGCAGAGAGACCTCTCGCTGGCTCAAGAGTCAATCACTTTTAAGAAATAAGGCCCTGCTCTATTAGAGAAAAAGATTTATCATGCATAAGAGAAATGAGGGGCTGTTTAATAAATAAGGCTGGAAAATTGTTTGTCCATATGTACAAAGTGAAATTATACCTCTAAGGCCAAATCACACATCCAAAGCAATTTCTAAGTATTGCAAACTTAAATAGAAAAGGAAAACTTTGAAATACATCTCTGTGACTTTAGGTAGAGAAGCCAGGGCTAACCACAAAAGGAAAAGATTTTACTAGACTGAAAATTGTGAATGACTGTGTTAATATTGAGGACTTCTGCTCATCCAAGTATTGCAGGAAGAAGGTGAAATCAGGAGACAGACACTGTTAGATAAAAGAGAAGACTCTGGTTACAAAGGCTCTCCACAACCCAGCAAGTGAGAAGTAAACAAACCAACACAAAACCAGCTACAATATTAAAGACTGCTTCAAAGAAGAAAAATCAACAATAAACAAATATTCACTCCAACTAGTAAGCAGAGGGTACAAGTTAAGACAGTGAGCTATGAGGCATGACCACCAATATGTCAAAATTAGAAATAAGACAATGCTGTAAGTGACTGGAATTTGGAACAATAAGTATTACACACTGGTGATATAAATTAGAATTGTTACAACTGATATGAAGTACTGTTACCATCACCTTACAATGCTGATAAATGAAATTCTATGCACCAGAGTCCTTTACACTCACTATACCCAAGGAAACCAAAAATATTTAATGTAAGATGCATATTTAATTTATAATTTTCTAATAGCTACATTCAAAATAGTATATAAGTAAAAAAAACCTGCTTTTCCCAGCACTTGGCAGGCATGTTTTATTTAGTGCAATATAACCAAAGTATCATTTTATTGTGTAATCATTATGAAAGATATTAGCTAGATATTTTGTATTTCTGGACTAAGCTGGTATTTGATGCAGAACATATTAATTCAGACTATGACAGTTCAAGCCCTCAACAGCCAATTATGTCTAACTCACAGTCACCATGTGGTGCAGCCCAGCTCAGGACTCACAGGAAATAAGTACAGCAATGCTCATATTCACAATGATACTTTTCTTAACAAGAGAATCTAGAAACAAGCAAAATGCTATTAAAGATTGCTCACATGATGGAACTCTGTGCAACAGCTATGACAAAGGCATGGTGGTCATGAATCACAAAGATGAATCTTAGAAAAGCGACTTTCCCAGAACTACAGACAGTGCAGTACCATCTTCACGGTGCGCACAGGGAAAAGAACTAACTCTCCCCATTTAGGAGAGCAGACAGATGTGGGAACACTGCAAAGAAAAGCAAGGCACTAAAACCAAAGTGTCAGAGGCAGTGGTTAGCTCTGAAGGAACACAGGGAAACTGAGGGAAGGTTAAGTCAAACTAAGGAAACTTAGAGTACTTTAGTAAGTTTTCATTATTAAATGTGTTTTTTAAAATATTTTTATTCTTAATTAAAAATTTAAATTTAATCACCAAACAAAGGATTTTATTATGTCCTCTCCTCATCCCCCCATGCGCATATGTGTGTGTGTGTGTGTGTGTGTGTGTGTGTGTGTGTGTGTCTATCTCATGGTACATTGGTAGTTTTTCTCCACACATACTACCTTCCCTCTTCCCCCTCCCTGGCACCCTTCCTTTTGTCAAATGTCTCCTTCTGCTTTCAAGTATCACGTGCATGTATGTGTTTGTGTGCACACTTAAAGATAGATACCACATATGAGAGGATACCCGACATTCAGTCATTCTCCCACACATTGCCCTCTTGTGTTCCAGCTTGACCTCCTCCTTGCTCGCAATGCTCCTGCTACATTCATGTTAGATGCACACATATGCACAAATATTTACGTGCAGGGGTATATTCAGTAGACAAGAGAAAAGACAGATTACTTGTCTTCCTGGGTCTGGTTTATTTCACTTGACGTACTTACCTCTAGTTTCACATTTTTTTTCCACAAATGCCATAATTTCATTCTTCATAGTCATTGTGCATGCATATCATATTTCAGTACCCATTCATCTCTTGATGGACATCTGTAGTGTTGTGATCAACATGGATGTGCAATATCTCTAAGGTGTGCCTCTTAGAGTGGTTTGGTATGTCCAGGAACTCTGTAGCTGGGATCCGTGGTGTTTCTAGTTATTTTTCTTTCATGAGAAACTTCCATATTGATTTCCATGGTGGCTGCACTAGTTTACCCTCCCATAAGCAGTGTATCAGGATCCCCCCCCCCCACACACACACACCAACATCTGCCCCAGCATCTGTCAGTAGCTTTTCTGACAGCCCATAATGACACTTTCATAGGTAATCTTTTTAGAATTCTGAGTCATAACTCACATGTTACTGTTTATTATGTTGTAAATTCTCCACAATAAAACGAGGGGGGAATTAAAAGATTGCTCTGGAAAACACCAGACCACCTTACCTGTGGGCAGTTCTTTCCTCCCTTTTCAACATTTGTCTATAGCTACAGGGGAAGCATGAATGGCTAGACAATGACTGTAAACATCAGATACAAAACAACCCTTCATCACGATATCTAATAACTTATTTAAATATCATAAGCATGTTAATAAGCTCTTTAATAGTCCCTTATATTTCATGGGGGAAAATAGCTTAGACAAAAATGGATCACTAATGAAATAAATAATCCAGATTCACATGGTTAAGCAAATGGCCAATACAGGAATTAAATGAATATCTGATGGGAAGCAAAGTCTGAGTCCCCAGCACTCATGGATAATGAGGTCTTCATACATTTTCAAGTTACTACTGTCCCTTGCTTGCTTTTTCTTTCTTTGTTTGGTGCTAAGGATTGAACCCAGGATCTTGTTCATCCTAATCACATGCCGAAAGAGCACATCTCTAGCTTCCCTTGGTCTTTGCTTACATGATGCACTTTGCATGAACTAAGCACTCTGGCAAACTCAAAAGAACAAGACCCAGGCTTGTAAGATGAGACTTCTCCCACTTCTTGGAAGCAGAAGCTATCAGGTGCCTTTAGCCTGGAATCTGGATATTAAACAAGCAACCACTATTGATGAAGCAAGTTATTTACAGCATTGCTTGAGTGCTCTCTGTCCATGCTAGGTTCCGGGGATGCGACCAAGCTTTGCCATGCTGTTGGACTGTCATTGTCCTCCTTTACATATGAGACTGAGGATCAGAAAGGGCCACCGTTAGCCTAGGGTGATGCATTTTGACAGTGGCCAACACAGGGTTTAAATGGGAAATCTACAACCCTTACAAATGCTATGAAAGAAAGATGCTAAGGTCCAATGGTGGAGGATTGGTGTAGCATGCTCAACGTGTTTTCTCCTCCTAGAACTACAAACAAATCGAAAAACTAAGGAAATATGGTATATAATGAGTTCTTCCATTGCTAGAATTTGCAGATGAGTGGACATCAAGTGAGCTCTTAAATATAGCCCTGTGTTGGATGGAAATGTTTAAAATGAAAAGTACAGCACAGTGCTAACCACATCTTTGGGCTGTGCGTGCCTGAAGTAAGACAGGAGGACCCATAATACATTGTTGGCAGGAGAGAAAGTGAAACAGGCCATAGAACAAGTTGAACAAAAAGACAGTGAAGAAGAAAGGTGTGTAGTCATTCTGCAAGACGCTTGACCAGTTAATGAAAATGAAGGCAGAATCAGAGTATTGGATGATTTAAGCAGTTTTGCTTTTAAAAGTATACTTTGAAACTCAGTGATGTGTATAGTAAATAATTCATGTACTTTGGGATCACAGAAAAGGCTTTGAGATGCTAGGAAAAAGAAGAAGGGAGAAAAATCTGTCCAGAGGGGTTTGTGGGTTTGCAGAGGGAAGGGTATGTGTACTACATGTTAATGCAACCAGGTATCTGGATCAGCAAATCTTACCATAAACCACGTGAATCATACTGGCTTTCAGTGGGAGTTCAAGCAGCTTTCCAAATGGTATTTTTTTTTTTAAATTCATCACACAGAGAACTTTCTGTGTGGGCTGCAAGCTGAAACTGCCTATCCTTTTTCTTCTTCTATTATATTATCTTTGCAGGCTTCTGTCTCCTTTCCCTCCAGAGTACCTGTGTTCATTCATATTCTTGCCACCCAGCCCCCTCTGCCTCCTTGATCATTTGGGCAGCATCTCTGAGATGATAGAAGAAAACCTGTAAAGCTTGGATGTTGTGGAATATTAGTTGAAGATGTATTACACTCATTTATGCTGTGGAACATTTGTTTAATGATGTAAAGATATGTGTTGCTTTTTTATGTTGCATTTTTTTAACTCTGTGAAGCTGTGTTACTTTGCCTGTCTAAAACACCTGATTGGTCTAATAAAAATCCAAATGGCTAATAGTTAGGCAGGAGAAGGTTAGGCGGGGCTGCCAGGCCGAGAGAATAAATAGGAGAAAAGGGGAAGAGAGGGGAGTGAGTAAAGGAGAAGGAGAGGAGAACTCCAGGGGCCAGCCACCCAGCTACACAGAAAGCCATGGAGTAAGAAGTAAAGAATGTTATAAAGAAAGATAAAAGCCCAGAGGCAAAAGGTAGATGAGATAATTTAAGTTAAGAAAAGCTGACTAGAAACAAGCCAAGCTAAGGCCAGGCATTTATTAGAAAGAATAAGTCTCTTCATGGTTAGTTGGTTGGTGGGTCTCCCAAAGAGCAAAAGAGTAAAAAAAAATAGCAGCTACACTCAGAGTGGGCATTCAAGGGTCACAGGAACCCCAGTGGAACATCAGATTAGGCAATTTTGTTAGTTCTGTGAAATATGTATCGGGGCATATTTCAATAAACCTCAAGAAGTTAATGGAGGATAAAAATGGTAGAATACAATTAACTCTTTGAAGTCCACCCACTAGCCATCTTCTTCCTATGAATGCTTCTGGTTTACCTTTTGGGGAGCAAGATAAATCCACAGGGGCAGACACAGTAAAGGGGCCTGGTATGTCCTTTGAAGAGCTGAGCTAATAGGAGAGTCTAGGAAAAATGAAGAGCCAAGACCAGCAAAATTATATGAAAGGCCAAATGCAAAGGATGATTGAAAGAAAACTATGCTGACATTCATGCTGAGCATGCCAAGAAAGTTCTGGAAATAGAAGTCAAAGAGTCAGGAAGCACTAAATGATTACTTTCCTACTCTAAGGTGGCCCATGCTACAAGAAGAGGGCAAGACCTCCAGGCAATGAGGTCTCAGAAAATGGACACTCTCAGTTCCTAAGAGACAATGGCAGTTCATATACTACTCTATGTGTCCACTAATGATTGCTTGTGGGTTTCTGCAATGATTTCTGTCTATTGCAAAGAGAAGTTTCCTTGATGAAGGATGAGAATTACACTTATATGTGGGTATAAGGACAAGTGTTTAGAATGTAGTTAGGGATTATGCTAGTTTAATAAAGTGGTTGTTGTTAAGTTCTCCTCCAAGGCCCATGACCTCACTAGTCCTGAGAAGTTGGGTTAGGAGGGAGAAAAAGGAAGGGGAAAATGAATATTATAGGTTATAATATAATAATCTCGAAAATAAAAGAGAAAATGTTTGAAAAAAGTGATGATGACTTACTTATACTATCAATTTACTACGTAGCAAGATGCTTATACTGGAAACCATCCATCCACAATAACCCCAGGATGTAGGCGTTATAATTAGGATGGGATGATGGTGATGACGATGTGATGATGCTGACAATGATGCTGACCATGATAACAAAGATGGTGGTGGTGGTGATACTGTTTAGCACCAGGAAATTCTTGCACGGTTCAGTTAAACCACGCTTTCAAGTTCGTGCAGTCTTAAGTGTAAAAATTCACATTTGTACTCTGGTGCAGTTTTGAACTCTGGTCTCTTGACACCTCTCCATCAGTGCCTCACAAATCTGAATGATATATTGGCCCCTTTTAAAACAGAAAAAAGTGCTTGTATTTCCAGTATCGCCTAACTCTAGCTATAAACTCCTTATAAGAGCCATTAAGCCAAAGCCAAATGTACATTAAAAGCACTTAATAACTAAGGTATAAAACCAATAAAATTCAAATTAAAAGCGTCAATTCACTGTGTTGAGGAATGTTATTCTATTGAAATTAGATGGTCACTATTGGTTTTAAGAGGAGAAATATGAGCCCCAGGTCAGATTGGATAATTTTGTGTATATTTGGGCTTCAGTAATTCAAACAATGCCTGTTAGCAAAAATACGCTATTAATTATTTCAAGGTCTTACTTGCCAGTTCAATGTAAATAGACCGCATTTTTCCAAACACTGCCAACAAACAGTCTTCAAGTGTCAATTTTCATTAAGTGCCAGCTGATTACTCTGTAATGGTGCCTTACATGGGAAGAAGTATTGCAATGTTTATTAAATTAATGCCGACTGCCAGAAACCCTCCTCACTTGATATGCCTGGCTGTGCTGATGTTGAAGAAGCCCAGACAGTGTCTAGTGTCATTCTCTTAAAGGTAAGGCCTGTAGATGATGTGTGTACAGTTTGGAAGTTCCTACCCGGGACATTCGTAGTTTGATGTTTTATGTGATTAGAGTGAAGAACTGGAATAGTACATGAGTGAAGGTCTGCTGTTGGCTCTACCCCCCCCCCACCATCACCACATTTCTTCCTGGGATGCTTTCATTAATGCATCTTACAGAAGGTATTTGGTGTCCAATCGGTCATAATAACCAAAATCAAATGCATCCAGGCAAGGTGGCATGGGCCTGCAACCCCAGTACTCAGAATCTCCAGGCCTGTCTAAGCTAACCCAAAAGTTAAATGTCCACCTCAAAGTTATTTGCAACTCCTGAGAATAGTAATCTTTAGAATGAATCACGGAATGCCTATAAACAATCAGATTATCACTCATAGCACAGATTTTTAAAATCTGTTATGAAATTTTTGGACTTGAAATTTTGTTTCCAACTTGAGAAATGTCAACGATGAGTCCTTTTTTCCTAGCATTCAGCAGGCAGGGAACAGCTCTTTCAATGATTCTCCACACTTAAATTGTAATTCTGGGATCATCCTCAAATTCACACAGAGGCTCTGTTCCCAGACCTTTTCCACTGGACCATAAGCATAGACCCGTGCTTCTATTTGTGCGTGCTGCACCCACAAACATATAAACTCCTGCTTCCCAACACCTGGTTTGACCCGAGGAATGTCTATAGGTCCATGAACAGTCTCCCTGCATCCCACACTGACTTTCTCTGTAAAGGTGAGGCTCCCCATCCTCTGGGAAGAGATGAACAATTGGAGCTCACAGAATCTGCTTGTTCCACATCAGTGTATGTTTTTCTCAGCAATGCGCTGCTTCATTTGGGTGACATCTGAAGAAGTTAAAGATTCTTATGTTGGTAAGGTGTTTATAGAAGGAAGATTACTAATAAAAATGAATGAAAGCCCCCAATCCAGCTTCTCCATTAAGATCTGTGTCGTTAGTCAGAGTACATATAGAGACAGGATCTAGTTGTGTAGCTCAGGCTGGCCTCAAATTCTCCATCCTCCTGTTTCCAACTCCTGAGTACTCTATTAAGATTTAATATTTGACAAGAGTTGAGCCAGAAAATTACAGACTTGAGGCCAGCCTTGGCTAGACAGCAAATGTTGACTTAAAAAGAAAAGAATAGGAATCAATATTGGTTAATACTGGGACCTCATATTGGTAATAACCCTTCTGATAGTATATAATTTTAGATTAACTCCTGTGACTAAACTGATCTGAGATCAGCTCAAAAGCCAATAATTATTTGGGGCATTTTGTTTTGTCATCACAGGACTTTAAAATACACTTATTAATTCAATATACATTTATGTAATAGGATGCAAAGACAAACTTTACAAGTTTGCATTTTATTTTGGTAAAAACTTTATTATCTATTATTTGATTAAAAAAACTTCAATTTAGATTGTTAGATTTTATTTATTTATTTTTGGAAGCAGATTTCTTTGTGGTGAGAGAAATTCAACTGTGTGGACCCTTGAGTTACACACGGACAATGCAAATGCTGACAGCGGTTCTCGAACAACACTGACTCCCCCGCACCAGCACAGATGGCATAATGTGTGTGTGTGTGTGTGTGTGTGTGTGTGTGTGTGTGTGTGTTAATTGAGTCAATTGAGTGCATCCATGGCGAACCAGCCTAGTCCCTTAAAGATTTAGCTAATTGTTCTAAATAGCGAGTTAAATAATTAATGCTCCTTAAATGACACGATTTAAATTAGAATATGTCAGACTTGGAAAAAGATGTTGCTTAGTCTTGCAACTGCTTCTTCATGGAGTTCTTTCAAAACAAATGGATTATTAAAATCCAGCAAACTGTTTCAAAGAGGAATAAAACCCTCTCCAAAGATTAGTGCCTGTGGGCCCCAGAAGTGATTGCTGTTATGGCCATGCCCATTACACATGGGGCTGTTCTTCCATTATTCTACTCACTATCTATAAATGATTATGAACTTAACTGTGACTCAACAACACAGTAATGTGGCATGTGGGGAAAGCTGTGGCTTGGAGCTGAGCTGACAGACAAGGTCACCACTTTCTCCCAAGTGACCTTGTCTTTGCGTTGGAGGAGTCTCTAAGCATGCATGTGGGCCTTCCTTAGAAGAGAATTGAGTAAGAAAATTAGACTTTTCTAAAATTTCAATAATAAAACGGTTTGTTCTTATTTTAAGAGAAAAATAAGTAAAACTTCCTACTTAAATTTGTCATTACATCCACTAGACACAACCACTCTTCCTCAAACAACTTAAAGTTTGGTGGGTGGTGTGTGTGTGCTTGAGTGGTGTGTGTGTGTGTGTGTGTGTGTGTGTGTGTGTGTGTGTGTGTGTGTGTATGTGTATGTGTGTAGGCACCCATATGTGTATTGAAGGGAAGGGGATGATAGACATGTTGGGTGAGTTTCCTTTCAAAAATAGAATGTCAGAGAATAAGCTTTCTGGTTTAAAATCAGACTATAGAAAGTATTTGATTTCTCAAAATTCTCTTTCACTGCAATATGCCACAGGTTCACCTAGAGCAATAGGAGAAACTACAACAAAAGCTATAACAACAACAGCTCTCTCTCTCTCTCTCTCTCTCTCTCTCTCTCTCTCTCTCTCTCTCTCTCTCTCTCTCTCTCACACACACACACACACACACACACACACACACACCAGAAGTCATTTCTCAGTCATAGGCTCTTGGAAGGAAAAGATCCCGTCATGGGAACTGTGGTTTATCCCACTCCTTAAAAACTAAATATAATTTTTTAAGACAGCAAAAAAAGGACTGAATTAGCACTTGGTTAAGACATCAGGAGAATGCAAATGAAGAAAAGAAGACTCTTTGCAAACTGAATGCCAAAAAGGAGCAGAGAAGTGTGTAATTAACTCCATCAACTGGTAAGTTAACATAAACAATAGTAGGTACAGTCTATATTGCTTACCCCAGGGTCCATGGAAGAGTCTAACAACCAGCCGAGGATTCTAATCTGAGGGATATTCAATGAATCTAAGCACACTGAGTTGTTAGTCCATTCACTTTATTCTTCTAAGTAAATTCTACCTACAGTTTCTTTCCTGTTCTCATACTTAGCTCCTCTCAGTCCCTCCTGCTCTCAGTCCCTCCTGCTGTTCTCTCATCATTCTACTTGAGTTCTTTCCATCTCCGTCCTCATCTTTGTTCTTCTCCATCAATCCCCCCAGTGCTCTCAGAGAACCAGTACATATACCCAAGCAGTAATGCTTTGGCAAAGCAATGCGAGGCTTAAAGTTTCAGAGTCACAGAGAGAGGTGATAAGGATCCACACATAAAGTAATAAATGTCAGCTTTCAATTACAACCCAAAAGGGGAGTGACTAAAGGGGAGTTCTCTGGTGGGGTCAACTAAAGGCTAAGATCAATTAGGGAATCTAGGACTAGCACCTGGCTGAGGAGGAATTAAAACTTAATTTGCACAAGAAAGAAGCTTGTCACCTATCACCTGCCTGGCCTTGAAGGCAATCTCCTTGGGTCAGTGCGAAGTAACTACCTTAACTCAGTAACTTGCAAGTGGCTAAAACATCATCCCAGGAATGTGAGCAGTAAATCTCTTAAGTTAGGGTCTTGTGTAAGGAGTTGAGGATTTAATTGTTAGTGGTTCTTTTCTCTGTTTATGGGTGAGATGAGCTAATGTTTATCTATGCACAGTTTTGTCCTTGGAAAAAGGTATCTTTGCTGAAATACTTTTGTCTGGAGAATGGCCCTGGCTAGATATATGTTAATGAAAAGATAAACACAGCTGGGGACAGTTATCCAGTTACCCCAAATGTGTAGGGCAAGTTGTGCCCAAGATTAAGATGCAATTGTGAGATTACATGTACACATAGCATGGAGATGCACGTTATTGGGGAGAATCATGGCTGTTATTGCACAAGAAGTTTACAACAAGAGACAGCCAGTTCATTCGAAAGGCGGTAATTCCATAACACCTTGCAGGATGGTTTCCTCTAACAGAACCCTGAGTTCTGGTAGGTTGACCTGAACTCTAGTTGTCACTGCTATATACTCCCATGGACTTTTGCTACCAGCAGCTCTCAATAGTAAGTAACAGGAAGCTTGTCCTCTGGGTTTCAGCCTCTTTGGTCTCATCATTGAATGTGACATGGCTTTCACATCTTCCTGGGTCATCCAGTGTGAGGACAGCACCTAGGATGTCTGTTGCAGACAGCAATGGAAAACACACCCTCTGCATCATTGTGTCTTGTGACAAACAATGGCCAACGAAGAGAAATCAGAAAATAGGACTTCTGCCTGAGGAGGCCAAGCAATCCATGCAGTTGAGAAAGAGGCATTTCTCTTCCCACCTCTCTGACATCACCATTCAATTTATTGACAAGTTATGGAAAGGTTTTCCATTGCTTGCAAAATTTGTGGTGGGAATTAGGTTCTCATGATGTGGGATAGTGAAAAATGAGGTTTCTGAGATCTTGTTCAACACTATCTCTCTTTGGAGGAGGTGGACTCTGTGAACGAAGGCAGTTACCTGCTTGTGGTGGCCTTTAAGGCTGCTTTGGTCCCTTAAGTGCCAAAATTCACTCTGTGTGACATGCAGAGTTTGGGTCTCAAGAGTCTGAAGGACTAAGACAACAAATGCAATATGAACCACTCCACCAGTGCTCACCACTGATAGCCACAGCATGGCTTTAACACTGAACGGGCCAGTTTTCCCTCCAAATTCCCTTAGACTACTGACCACTAGTAGGGTTTGTCCCCTCTGAAAGGCATGTGCCCATTGTGAGGTATGAAGAATAAGGGTGCCTCTACTTCCTCCTCCAAATTTCCCCAAATATCCTCTATCATATGACCCTCTGAACTTCCTATCTTCTTTTCTCCTCAAGAAGAAGGTTTGTTTTAAAGAAAACAATGAGATCAAAATTGCACCATAATGCTTAGAGGTGGAGCCCTCAGGAGATGAGAGATTGGTAAGGTCAATAGGGAGGAGCCCCTGTGATTAACTACTAATGGCATTGTATGAAGAAAGAGTGAGTACTTAAGAAGTAGTTAAGGGGTACAGCATTTAACTAGCATGTATGATGCCCTGGGTCCCATCCTCAACAGATTCATAAATAAGAAAACAAGAAAGTCAAAAAAGAAAGAGAGAGAAAGAGAGAGAGAGCTGTGAAACCAAAAGATAAGCACATGAACAGCCTTTCTTATCTTGTGATAACTTGTACCATCATAGGCATTTAAGCTTGTGTCTTGAAACTGCTTACTAAAGAAGGAGGAGGAAAAGGGGGTGGGGAGGAGAAAGGGAATGATGAACATAGATAAAATAAAATCATATCTAAAATCATAACAAATCCTAAGGAGTACAAAGGCAAAATTGTTGCAGAGAATCCTGGAAACTTTCCCCAACTACTCTCTAGGTTAGCCTCAATCCGAGAACATCACTCAAATGAGTCCAGAAATGGCTTGTGCCACTGCTCTGTATTGAGCATGTGACAGACCTTGGCATTCACATGACTCTAATTCTACAGCCATACAGAATGCCAAGGTATAAGTGCATGGAGCTTCCAGCAAGATTTCAAAGAAAAGTCAAGGAGCACAGGTATAGGTCTTTCAGGATGTAAGTGCCAGAGAGGTCACACAATGGGGCAATGCCTATTAGAGTCAGGGCAGTTACTGAAAACCAGAACTATAGAACTACCAGCATTGCAACACCAACCTGGAAGAGCCATAATCAATAGACTGAACAGAAAGGTCTGGAGGCCAGAAATCCATAGGGCTCTGAACCCAGCTCTATACCGGCACACAATGGATGCTGACCTGGAGCTGTGAGATTTAGGATATGCACTGCCAGATGCAGCCTTTCTGTAGCTAGGTTCCTTTCTACACTTGTCTATCTGCTTTTAAAATACGAATATAAACTCTAAACCTGTCCCACCATCCTATATTGTAGACATGTGATATGTTTGGATTTCATAGGCTCATAGATGGTAAGCAGCTCACATTTTCATCCTGGATGAGACTGGAATTTGTCTTTATGGATTAAGACTTTGGAACAATGTAGATGAAATGATTGCTGTGTCTGAGAAGAATGTAGGGTCAAGAAGGTAAAAGTCATCGTCAGCAAGAGAAAAAGCGCTGAGACAACAAATCATTCTTTTTATGTATTTTCATTTTGTTCCCAATATTCTGATTCTCCTATAATCTCTCTGACCTTTTTATAAATCATCTCTCACAAGTTTCTCCACCAGCCAATCATCAGCCGGTACCTCTTCTGTATCTTTGGTCTCCCTTCTTCTGTACTACTGATGCCCTAATTGTTTACTTTCCATTTTGTTTCAATGTAAACTGATGCAACAAAATCCTTCTTGATCCTCTTGCCCATAATCACACTTTCCTATTCAACTTCTATAAAGCTCTCAGGAAAATTTTTCAGATTAAATCTTATCAATTGCTCTTTACTTCAAAGCATTCCAGACTTTCCACTGTCTATAAAACACAGTTTCTTGACCAGGTACAAAATAATTTTATGATCTGACTCCTGCCTAACCTCGCCAAACCTACCTTCTACAGCCCCAACATGCATCATATGATCTCAACACACAGAATTATCTGTACCCCCATTCAACATTTTTCCATGCTCCTTAACCTCACCAGTCCCACAGGCCTTCCCTGGCAATGAGATAACTGGACACTGCCCAGTGGAATAATAGGACCCTGTAGGAATCATAAATATTTTATACATTCAGAGCAAAAAACAAGGGCATTAATAAGGACCCAGAGCTTACTGACAGTGGCCCTGGTGCTAAAAGGACAATGGCTGCAATCAGTGACCACCCTCCTAGAAACCTTGCCTTACCTACTAGTCAGAATTGATCAATGTGCTGTTGCTTCCAACTGAGCTCATTGCCCTGTTGTTGTTGTTGTTGTTGTTGTTGTTGTTGTTGTTGTTGTTGTTGTTATAGTTGTCATGGCATGGAGAGCCTGAATGAGAACTCTTATGTTAGCATCATCTTTTCTTTTGTTTAGAGAGCTGCTGGCCTCACTGCTTTTGGTCAGAGCTGGGTCTCTTAACTGACTCAAGTAGATGTCCTACTAAAGTCCATCAGCAACTCTTTGAATCTGGTCCCATTTCTACCATTACTGGACCCATGCCCATGGCATCATCCAATTTAGATAAGATAGTGCTCCTTTCTGATTTTCCTTTGTGCCCACTACTTAGCTCTATTATAACAGCCTTTTGTAGTAGAATAGATTCATCATAATTTTCCATAAGTATCCTCTGAATTAAGGATTCATTGTAGGACTTCAATGTTATGGAACTATGATTGAAGCCAAGGAAGAGCAAATCTGTAAAGCAGGGGTAGAAAAGTAGTCAATAGTTAAGCTCCCTGTAGAGATAATGTGAGTAGACTCATTGGATCATTGAAGGAAATCCAAGATTCCGTCAGAGTGGGACCACAAAAGAAGAGCATATGGAGATGGACCCAGAAACTGTCCCTTATGAAGAAGAAGTTGCCTTGGAGAGCTGCAGTGTTGGTAGATTCTTTAGCAGGATAGTGAACCTGGGGCCATGGTGAATAAAAGCTGGATGAGGGATAGAGGAAGGAACAAGTTGAAGTGCCTCAGAATCTCAGCATCTCTCTCATTACATTTGATGGTGGCAACCTTCTGCGAGTAATGATCTCTGCTGCATTCCTGCCAATCAAATCTCAATTTATTCTTTTGGAAAGCCAGTAGAGAAAGTTACCCAGGGAAATAACAGTTCCCAGCTTTGGCCATATTCAGCAAACATCTTTTCTGGCAATCCTTGCTCTAAACTATGAGAGTAGATGACAGGGAATGTGGTTTGTGTGCTTTATTAGTGCCTATGACATGGGAAGCAATGAATGTGTGAGCAGTGTACTGAGTGTGGATGTGGTTGTTACAGATTTGTGTCTCTAATCATTCTCAGAGCATAGGAAGACATGGTGTTGTACATTCCTGGGCTCAAAATTTCTCATGTACCAAGATGGATTTTCAGTGACTTCAAGAATATATATATTTTTTAAAAAGGCTCTAGTGTGGAAGGTAAATTGAATTAATTACCTATGCTCATCTATTCATTTGTAATTTTAAAAAATAGAGAATGATTTTTGCCCTGCCTGCAGGGCTTCAACAGGTTCTCGACCACCCTAAGGAGGGAATGTAGGGACAGGAGATACAAGGAAATACACCAAGTCTAGATTCTGATCAAGGTGCAACTTTATTTTTTCTCCAGGAAGGTTTATATAGTTCCTGCAGGGTCGGGGGGGGAGAAGAAGCTGTCATCTGCATAAGGTGGGGCAAGCTAACAGGATGTTTGTATAGGATGTTTACAGGGTGAAAGGGTCAAGGGCTCTGACTCAATGTCCTGTTGCTAGGCAACCTGACTGTAAGATGATCTAGTTCCCTGTCTTATGGGGGTCTGTATTTTTCCACTAACTAGAGATTCTGTCCTTGTCCCGGGCAGATTTTCTAAAGTAAATTTTACCTTTCACCCTTATGTTATCAGCACCCATAATTTCCTTTTATGGGTTGGTCTTAGAGCGGCCACTCCCTTTTGTTTGTTCTCTGTTCATTGCTCCTGATGTTTTCAGGGTGCTCACAGTAACACCTACAATGAAGAATCATATTATGTGGACAGGTTTATCCTGAGAACAATTGTCCTTGTCATAAGTCAAAATGAGCATGAAAGTCTGGCCCAAGAATGCCAAAGTTCCTCCTTGTCTGTCTCACATCACAGAGAGAAATGCAAGTTTCTCCACCAGTAAAAAGAGGAGAGCGATTTCTGATATTAAGAGCCTTGACTGGATAGATTCCAGATGCTTGGGGGACAGGAAATGATACAGACATCCCATTTGGGGCTGAGCAAAGCCTCTTATTGTTTGCACATTGATCAGTTATGGGTTTTTATGTCAATTGCCAATGATTTCAAGAACCTTCTCTGACAAGGGTTGGGCAATTCACTGATCCATGGGTATAGCAAAATGTCATTATGAATCATTTTATTAATGTGTTCCTTTGGAAGAAGAATAGGAGTAGGTTTTTCTTAGGGGACATGCTTAGCTAACCTAAGGTGGAAGGGGTGGAAAGGGTCAGGGATGGATGAATGACTTCAAGGAAACCTCGATTTCCAGACAAAAGAGCCCAAATGCACATACGAGCTCACAGAGACTGTACAGCATGCTCAGCACCTGTACTCAAAGCCAGACAAAATCCTAGCCTAGAGAGGGAAGGGAGAACACAATTTCACCCCTAGCCAAGAATCTGTTGGCATTGCTGTTGAGTGACGGAAAGTCAGTTTTCTTCAATGGAATAGCTTTTGAGATATTAGTCACATCCCAAGGAAGGCTCCAAACTCAGGAGTAGTCACTACCAGGACTTTGTGGGGGGGGGGTTGTTGTTGTTGTTTTGTTTTATTCTATTGTTTTTTGTTGTTTTGTTTTGAGAGAGGGGAAATTCATAAAGTTGTATGGGTAAGGATATACAGGAAAATCAGGGAGTAGCTGATAAAAGAAAATAAATGTGATCAAAATATACTGTATTAAATTCCCCAACAATAATGAAAACATTTTAAAAAGAGCCTTGACGGGGTATGGCAATACAGCTATAATCCAAGCACTCAAGGAAGACGGAGGATGAAAATTTTAAGATCAGCCTGAATTATACAGTGAGACTCTCTCAAAGTAAATCTGCATCAAATTTTGTGAGTTGATTTCAATTCCACTGTGACCTGGAATTAGAATTTACAAATTGTGATTCTAATGAAAACCAATGGAACATGTAGGGATGGATAATGGAGAATTTCGAGAGAAGTTACTGCATGTTTTTATTTGGTCAGAGTTCTCTCGTGCTCACTCACATCAAAACACAGACGTCTTTTTCCTGTTGCTTTGCTTCTTCCTCGAGGAGGAGCCAAGTATCAGGAGCCAAATGTCCTGTTTGACCATGATGAGATCTCCATTCGGCCAACACAGGAAATAGGTATGACATTTCTTTCCCGTGCACTCTCCCAGGATTCCTTGTAGAAATTTCCTTCCATTACATGTATTTCTGATTAACAAACTATTCTGAGACAGCCTGGGACATAAAATTAGTCTATCCAGCTTTTGGTTAACTATAACATCACAAATCTCTGTCTCTAGCTCTCAAAATAATGAACTGTCCCCTCTGTCAGCACCTCCAGGGTTACACCAAAGGGAAGTCTGAGGTAGCAGAGTAAAGACAGTGTGTCTTCTTCATTTCTTTGTGCACACAACTATTGCTAAAGATATTTTGAGAACTGTGATAGGAAAGTCAGTGTGACTATATAGTTAGTAGAACATAAAATCTGCATAATATAAGAGACTCCTAAGAAATGGCAGCTTATTTAGCTATGGCTTCACAAACCTATCCCTCATTAGGGGTGGTTGAATAGGCCTCATCAAAGAACCTCATCAGAGCAAACATTACTATTTGCTTCACTTACTGATGAAAAATAACATTTAGGACAAAGGATTTTCATTCCCAGAGAGATTAGCATGACTGGAAGTTACTATCTAAACTGTCAAGTTAACTAAGAAGCTATCCTGTGTTCCTTTTTATAAAACACATAACACAAGGTAGTATGTTATTTCATCAATGGCGTTATCATAAACCAACAGCCATTTGCCAGTACCAAGAACAAATGACAGGATGGTGAAGGATTGAAGAGAGGAATGGGTAGGTAAGCAGGTCATTGTCATATTGGAATATGTTCCTGGGTCCTTTTGGATAAAGCCATCGGGATCCCTTTTTCTCCCTAAACCTCATCTCCTCAGTTCATCTGCCACCATCCACTCCCTCATGTCTCATCTTCTTGCCTTCTTTTAGGGCCCAGATCAGTAATGTGTGACATGGTGCACATTCTTGCTAGATTGCCTCTTAGGAGAAACCACTGCTTCTTCTGCAGCACAATTTGCAAATTTCAAGCACAAATTAAAGGCTTTTAAGAATTAGAAAAAATAAGCGTTTGAATAAGAATAGTCTAAATGTACTGCTTGGCGGGAAGCAAGCTATTTCCCCTCCCCATCTGCCCGTGTCGCCTTGACACACTGAATCAGTGACTTGGCTTAGAATGAGGTCAGTGAAGGTTGAGAGAAAAAGTCATCTAAACCTGTGCTCGGGCATCCCCCAGGAGATAACCACTGCCAGGGCAAACAAAGTTCACTTCCATCTGGCTGCTCCTTATCCTGAAGTTCTTTTCTGGAAAATGTGGGTTTATTTCTGGGTTGATTATGTCCTTTTATCTTACTGGTAGAGTGACCGCTAAGTATTCAGGAAGGGTGTGCTGGGATTGTCCTGGCATAATTATTGCAGAGCACCCCTTCACCTCCAGAACTGTGCTAGTTTATGCAGTGAGTTAGTTATTATTTTGAAAACTTCACTCTAAAAGCTGGCATTGAAGTTGAGCTATTCCAGCTAAGTCAGAGCCACAAAAAATAAAATAAAAAAATAAATTTAAAAAAACACAGCTCCCATGCAAGTAACTTGGCCACAGTAGGGTTGAAATGATTTATCAGGTCTATCTGGAGGGAAAAAATGAGGAATCCTATCCTCCCAGGGTCACGAGACCACAGAAGGAGAACAGGGACACAGCCCAGTGAAGTGACTGTCAATACCCAGACAGCCATCTACAGCCAGCTGCTTCCTACTCTTCTCATGGAGTGCCTTGCTTTCCAGGACAGTCCTGCCCCTGATCAGGGAGTATGGGCTTTAGAGGCATCATTTCTGTGTTTAAATGTTATCGCTTGCTGACTGTGGAATCCAGGGCACATTCTTCTAACCTCTGTTAGCCTGAGTCTTTCCATCCACAAGATGAGAATAATCAGAGCCATCTTCCAGGGTTGGAAAAGGGACCACAGCTCACCTCTGCAAGGACTTTAGCCTGAGACCTAATTAATACAAAGTTACCACCAAAAAAATAGAAGCTGTTTTTATAAACTTCATGGAAATCCTGACCAGTTGTGCAGGTGACCCTTATCTCCCTATTTCTATCTGACAGGCTCTTCCTCTCAGAGATTGGAAGCAAAAGCTTCCGTTCTCACTCAGCATTGTGTATAGCACCCGGTGTTTCACAGTGCGACGCATGATACACCTCTCGGTATGTTCCTGATCTACTGTCCCAAGTCCAGGGACTACTGCCAGTCAAGGCCCTCTGTTTACTTTTCCTGCCCCAACAGGGTTAAGATGTCACAGTTGCCAGGAAATTCTGAAGTGTTCACAGGGCAGGGGAGATGGCTACAAGGCCAAGGCAAAAGGTTCTGTGAGGAACCTCAATAAAGTATCTTTTCAAAGTAAGGAAATTTCACTTTAACTGTATTTATACGCAATGGATATTCATACACAATCAGCAGTCTTCTTCTTTTTTATTGAAAATAGATTCTTTTTTCATGCACTATATCCTGAGTAGAGTTTCCCCTCCCTCTACTCCTCCCAGTTCCTCCCCACATCCCCTCCCTTCCAGATCCATTCCCTCTCTGTCTCTCATTAGAAAAGAACAGGCATCTAAGAGATAACAACCAAACATGATAAAAAAAAATATATAATAAGCAAAAATTACCATTTTGAAGTTGGACCTGGAGGAAAAGCGTCTCAAAATAGTGTCAGAGACCCATAAAAACACTGAGCTAATGGCTGTAATATATATGCAGAGGACCTGATGTTTGAGGACCCTGTGCTTACTTCTTCAGCCTCTGTGAGCTCACATACGTCGTGCTTAGCTGATTCAAAGGACCTTGTTCTCCTGGTGTCCTCCATACCCTCTGACTCTTAATTTCTCCATCTCCTTTTCCACAGGATTCTCTGAGGATTTGATGGAAACCTCCAATCAAACCTCTCTCTCTCTCTCTCTCTCTCTCTCTCTGTAATGTCTGGTGTGTGTCTCTACATCTGTTCCCATCTGAGGAAGCTTCTAATGACGACTGGATAAGGCACTGATCTATAAGTATAGAAGAATATTATTAGGAATCACTTTATTGATTTTTTTTTAGATCAGTTGTGTTTGTTTGTACCCTGTCTCTGGGCTATCTAGTCTCTTGTTCTTGGTTCCACAAGCAGTGTTGATTATGAGTTCCTTCTCAGGGAGTGGGCCTTAAGTCAAATCAGATATTGGTTGGCTACTCCCAAAAGTTCTGTACCACCATTGCCCTCATGTATTTTGCAGGCAAGACAGGTTGTAGGCCAAAGGTTTGTGGCTAAGTTGATTTCCGGATTTCTGTTTCAATAGACTACAGAGTACCTTCCTGCACCAAAGAGACTGAAATGTAGGGGTGAAGGTTCCATGTAGGTATCAGCTCGATTTCTCCATATTCAAAAAGTTGTGTGGATGCTGTCCTCAGCAATGGGTCCCTATTGTCAGTTTGCAGAAATCAACTCCTTGTCTTAGCATCAGCCTGGATTGAGGATTTCCATGTGACTCCTTTGGCCAACAACTCAATTAAGTGCAACCCAGTCCTGCCACTGGAAGCCTTACCTGGTGACGAGAGATGGCCAGTTGAGTCTCTGTATCCCCCATTTCTAGGAATCATCATTAGGATCACCTTCATAGATTCCAGGAAGTTTCCACTGCACGAGGTTTCCACACCACCACCCCAAGTGCCCCCTAATTCCAGCTGTCTCTCTCTCTTCATTCCACCCCCTAGAAGATTCCTCTCACTCCTGTCCCCACTTATTCCCAGGCCATATAAAATCTATTCTATTCCCCCTTCCCCAGAAGATTAGTGTGTCATCCCTAGACCCCTACTCTTTACCCAACCTCTCTGTATCTATGGATTGTAGCTTGCTTATCATTTACTTAATGGTTAATATCCACTTATAAATGAATACATACAATATTTATCTTTCTGGATAGGGGTTACCTCACTGAGAATGATTTTTTTTTCTAGTTCCAACCATTTGCCTGCAAATTTCATGATATCATTTTTAGCAGCTGAGTAATACTTCATAGTATAAATGTACCACATTTTGTTTCTTCATTCTTCTTTTGAGGAACATACAGGTTGTTTCCAGTTTTTGGCTGTTGTGAATAGAGGCACAATGAATATGGCTGAGTAAGTGTCCCTGTGGTAGGATGGAGCATCCTTTGGGTATATGCCCAAGAGTGGTATAGCTGGGTCTTGAGGTAGTTGATTCCCAATTTTCTGAGGAACTACCATATTGATAGTACATAGAACATAGTGGCTGTACAGTTAGCACTCCCACCAGCAGTGGAGGAGTGTTCCCCTTGCTCCACATCCTTGACAGCATGAACTGACACTTGTGTTATTGATCTTAGCCATTCTGGCAGATATAATACAGAATCTCAAAGTAGTTTTGATTTGCATTTCCCTGATTGTTGAGGACATAGTGTTTCTCAGTCATTTGAGATTCTTCTACTGAGAATTCTCTGTTTTGATCTGTACTCCATTTTTAATTAGATTATTTGGGTTTTTTGATATCTAGTTTCCTGAATTCTTTATATATTTTGGATATTAGTTCTTCATTGGATGTGGAGATGGCAAAAAAAATTTTCTGCTCTGTAGGCTGCCACTTTGTCTGATGGATTGTATCCTGTGCCTGATAGAGCTTTTCAGTCCCTTGATGTTCTCTTTATTAATTGTTGATCTTACTGCCTGAGATATCTGTATTCTGTTCAGAAAGGCTTCTCCTGTGCCAGTGTATTCAAGTTCAAAGCTATTCTCCACTTTCCTTTCTATCAGGTTCAATGTATCTGGTTTTATGTTGCAGTCTTTGATTCACTTGGACTTTATGTTTGTAAAGGGTGATAAATATAGATGCATTTACATTTTTCTGCATACAGACATCCAGTTTGACCAATACCATTGTTGAAGATGATTTCTTTTCTTCCAGTGTGTATTTCTGGCTTCTTTATCAAAAATCAGGTGTCCATAGGTGTGTGGATATATGTCTGTGTCTTTATTCCATTGATCCATGTGTCTGTTTTTATGCTAATATCATGCAGTTTTTATTACTATAGCTCTGTAGTACAACTTGAAATCAGGAATGGTGATATCTCCAGCAATTCTTTCATTGTTCAGAATTGATTTATCTATCCTGTTTTGTTTTGTTTTCCCATGTGGTGTTGAGAATTGTACTTTCAAGGTCTATATGAATTGTGTTGGGATTTTGATGGGTATTGCATTGATGGGCATTTGTACTATGTTAATTCTACCAATCCATGAGTATAGGAGATCTTTCCATCTTCTGGTATCTTCAATTTCTTTCTTCAAAGACTTGAAATTTTTACCATAGAAGGCTTCTACTTGATTTTTTAGAGTTACCCCAAGATATTTTATATTATTTGAAGCAATTTTGAAAGGTGTTATTTTCCTGATTTCTTTCTTAGTCTGTTTGTCATATATAGGAGGGCTACTGATTTTTTTAGTTGCTTCTATGTCCAGACACTTGCCTAAAAGTGTTTATCAGCTGTAGGAATCCCTGGTGGAATTTTTAGGGTCTTTTATGTACACTATCATATCATCTGCAGGTAACAATACTTTGACTTGTTTTTTTAAATTTGTGTCCTTTTGAGATCCTTCAGTATCTTATTGCTCTAGCTAAAGCTTCATGTACTATATTTAATAGCTATGGAGACAGTAGACAGCCTTGTCATGTTCCTAATTTAGTGGAATTGTTTTGAGTTTCTTTATTTGATGTTGCCTATAGGTTTGATGTAAATTGCTTTATTATGTTTAAGTATGTCCCTTGTATCCCTAATCTCTTCAGGACTTTTATCATAAAAAGCTGTTGGATTTTGTAAAAAACCTTTCTTCTATCTAATGAAATGATTATGTTTTTTTTAAGGTTGTTTATATGGTGGATTACATTTACTGAGTTTTGCTTATTGAATCTTCCTTGAATCTCTGGGATGAAGTCTACTTAATTGTGGTAGACAATCTTTTTGATGTGTTCTTGGATTTGGTCTGAATATTTTACTGCATATGTGTTTGTAAGGGAAACTGGTCTATAATTCTCTTTCTTTGTTGAGCCTTTGTGTAGTTTGTGTATCAAGGTAACTGTGGCCTTATAAAATAAATTGGACATTTCTGTTTCTATTCTGTAGAATAATTTGAGCATTATTTGTGTTAAGTCTTCCTTGAATGTCTAGTAGAATTCTATTCCAAGACCACCTGGCCCTGGGCTTAATGGGTTTGCAAACCTTTAATGATGACTTCTATTCCACTCAGAGTTATAGGTCTACTTAAATTGTTTATCTGATAGTGATTTAACTTTGGTAAGTGGTACTTATTTTAAAAATTATTCATATCTTTAGACTTTCCTATTTAATGGAGTATGGGTTTTTAAAGTACATCCTTATGTCTCCCTGGATTTCCTCAGTGTCTGTTGCCATTCTTGTTTCTGATTTTATTAATTCAGATATTCTCTCTCCATCTTTTAGTTAGTTTGGAAAAAGGATTTTCCTATCTTGATGATTTTCTCAAGGAACTAACTCATTAATTCTTTGTATTTTTCTCCTTATTTCTGTTTTATTGATTTCAACTTTCAATTTGATTATTTCTTGCCCTCTGCTTCACTTGAGTGTGCTTATTTCTTTTTGTTCTAGAGCTTTTGGTTGTGCTTTGTAGTTGTTAGAATGAGATCTCTCCATTTTTTAAATGTAGGCACTTAGTGCTATGAAATTTCCTCTTAGTGCCACTTTCATTGTACCCCTTAGTTTGGGCATGCTACGTATTCATTTTCATTAAATTCTACAAAGGCTTTAATTTCTTTCTTATTTTTGTCTTGACCCATTTTCATCCATAGAGAGTTGTTCAGTTTCCATGAATTTGTAAGCTTTCTGTTGTTTCTGCTATTGTTAATGTCCAGCTTTAATCCATGGTGATCTTATATCTGTTGAGACTTGCTTTGTGTCTAAGCATATAGCCAATTGGAGAAAGTTCCATGAGGTACTGAGAAGAAGGTATATTCTTTTGTGTTTGTGTGAAATGCTCTGTAAATATCTGTTAGGTCCATTTGGTTCATACTATCTGTTAACTCCATTATTTCTCCATTTAGTTTCTGTCTGAATGACTTGTGCATTGGTGAGACTTGGGTATCGAAGTCTCCCACTATCTGTGTATGAGGGTCAATGTGTGATTTAAATTGTAGTAGTGTTTCCTTTACAAACTTTCGTTCCCTTGTGTTTGGGACATAAATGTTAAGAATTGCAATGTCCTTTCGGTGGATTTTTCCTTTGATAATTATGTAGTATGCTTGCCCATCTCTTTTAATTAGTTTTGGTTTGGAGTTTATTTTGTTAGATATCAAAATGGCTATACCAGATTTCTTCTTAGGACCTTTTGTGAAATATATCTTTTTCTAACCCTTTATCCTTAGGTGATGTCTATCTTTGATGTTGAGGTGTGTTTCTTGGATGCAGTAAAAGGATGGATCCTGTTTTCACATCCATTCTGTTAATTTGTCTTTTTATTGGAGAACTGAGACTACTGATATTGAGAGATAACAATGACCAATCATTGTTGATTCATGTTATTTTGGTGGTGGTAGTGGTGGTGGTGGTGGTGGTGGTGGTGGTGGTGGTGGTGGTGGTGGTGGTGATGGTGTGTGCATGCTTCCCTTCTTTTGGTTTTGCTGGTGTGAGATAGTTTCCTGTGTTTTCATGGGTGTAATTAACCTCTTTAGGTTGGAATTTTCCTTTTAAGCACTTTCTGTAGGGTTGTATTTATAGATAGATATTATTTGAATTCTACTTTATCATGGAACATCTTATTTTGTCCATCTATGATGATTGAAAGCTTTGCAGAGTATAGTAGTCTGGGCAGGCATCTGTGTTATTTCAGAGTCTGTAGCACATTTGTCCAGGCCCTTCTGGATTTTAGATCTTCCACTTAGAAGTCATGTATAATTCTAATAGGTGTGCCTGTATATGTTGCTTGGTCTTTTTCCTTTGTAGCTTTTAATATTCTTTCTTTGTTCTGTATATTTAGTGTTTTGATTATATGGTAAAGGGACATTTTTTTCTGATCCAAGCTATTTGGTGTGTGTATACTTCTTGTACCTTTACAGACATCTCCTTCTTAGGTTAGGAAATTTTTCTTCTATGATTTTGTTGAAAATATTTTCTGGGCTTTTGAACTATGATTCTTCTCCTTCCTCTATTTCTATTATTCTTAGGTTTGGTCTTTTCATAATGTGCCAGATTTCCTGTACGTTTTATGTCAAGAATTTTTACATTTAACATTTTCTTTTACTTATGTATCCATTTCTTCTGTTGTATCTTCGATGCCTGAGATTCTTTCTTCCAGCTCTTGTACTCTGTTAGTGAAGCTTGCCTCTTGTAGTTCCTGCTCAAATTCTTAAAATTTTCAATTCCAGAATTCTCTCAGTTTGTGTTTTCTTTATTTTTTTCCATTTTCAGAACTAGAATAATTTTATTCATTTCCTCCAACTATTTATATATTTTTAAACTTCTTTAAGGGATTTATTCATTTCCTCCAATTTTATGTTTGTTTTTTCCTGCATTTCTTTAAGGGATTTATTCATTTCCTCTTTAAGGACCTGTATTATCTTCATATGGTTGGTTTTAATGTCTTTTTCTTGTGTGTTTGCTATGCTGATATATTCGGGGCCTGCTGAGGTAGGATAGTTTGGCTCTAGTGGAGTTGTATTGCCTCCAATACAACTCCTATGGCTGTTATTGATTTTGTTCTTAAGCTAACATCTAGGCACCTGGGTTTGAGATGATTATAGAACTAGGTTCTGATTTCTTGATTTGTCTTTGTTGAGAAGGAGTTTTGTTCTTTGGTTTCTGTTTCCTCTCTTGGTTTTCCAAGAGTGTAATAACTGTATATTGCCTGTTTTCACTGGCCTGATAAGATGGTGTGTTCACAGGGAATGCTTCCTGATATTGGAGGCAAGGATATAGTGACAAGGAGGGGGTTGATGTTAGGATGGGAAGATCTGTTGGATCCACAGGGCATGTGGGCAGTTGGAAAGGAGGCTGCAGTTGGTCTTCTAGTGAAGCACTTGGGGCAAGGCTGAAGGATTGGGTCTAGGGCAGTTATTCTCAACTCGTGGGACCCAAACTTGTGGGAGGTGTCAAATGACCCTTATATAAGATATCATATATCCTGTATATGAGATATTACATAATGATTCATCACAGTAGCACATTACACTTATGAAGTAGCAATGAGATAATTGGGTTCACAACATGAGGCATTGTATTAAGGGGTCACAGAATTAGGAAGGTTGAGAACCACTGGTCACAGAGAGGGAGAGGAGAAGGTCTGTGAACAGAGGGAGAGGAGGAGGTTTGCAGGCAGCTTACCTGGTGTTCTGGTAGGTGTGGCCTGTTTAGCAGGGGGTGCCTTCTGGAGTTGAGGGCTGGGATATAGTGATGAGTGAAAGGATAAGGATTAGAGGATGGTCTGTGGGATCCACAAGAGATGTGGGCAGGGGAGAGGATGCAGGTATGATCTGTTACAGCACTAGGGACAAGACTGAGCAATTGGGTCTAGGGGAACAGAGACAGCACATTATTATTCTTAATCCTGAAGTGTAGAAAACAGAAAATAGGCCTAGCATCATTGGCTTATAGGGCCAGTCACAGTGGTGACAATTGCTACTAGTACTTTCCTAAATGAAAATGCTACCCCAAGATACTGATATATTTTGAATATGAGTGTAAGCTGGTATATTCAACTGAAGCTGCATATATATTGAAAACACTTTAAGTAAGGGGTTATTGGAGGTATAAGTGGGTTTAAGAACTAAATATGCTGGAAAACTGAAAACTCATGCCTCTATCATTTTATTTCATTATATTGCAATGAAATAAGAACTGCCATGTGTTTCATTCATGTTTTCAAAGCTAAATGTCTGGGTTCCTCAAAGGAAAGGCCAGCACACTAGGTTTTGGTACATGTTGACTTCTAGGGCCAGGCCTGTGGCAGATATTGGGTATATGTGTCAACTCCTAGACCTGGACCTCTTGCAGACAATGAGTATATGGATCAGTTCCTAGGGCTGGACTTCTGGTAGACAGTGAATGAACATGCATATTACTGTTAGCTCCACTACAAGGATTGTGGAGAATTTCCACCTACCCTGGATCTTTACTGAAACTTTCCATGGTTCCTACCCTTCTCACTGGTATATGGATGCCCCCCCCATCCCAGTTCTGCTTACTATGAAGCCTTGACATGTCAAACATGAACTCTCCTAGAGATGACTTCCTCTGTCTCAAATGCATTCACATTCACTCTATTTTTGAAGAAGACTGAGACTTTCCATGAGACCTTGTATAAATCATGAAATTCAAAATCTACTTTGTTCACTCAGAGGAGCACTGAATTCCCCAGGAAGTTGAAAAGATCACCTTCCTCTGCTTATCACTAGCCATTGTAGTAACTCTTTCTGTTGATATGGAGTTTCCTGTGCACTCTGATATCCAAAGCAGTCAAGGACAAGCTAGGGAAGGCATCTTTTCACTCTATCCACATAAATTTGCCTTGGGCTGTGCAAGGTGGCCCATGCCTTTAATTCCAAGACAGCACTTAGGAGGCAGAGTTAGGCAGAGCTTTGTGAGTTCAAGGCCAGCCTGGTCTACATAATGAGTTCCAGGACAGCCAGAGATACATGATGAGACCCTGTCTTGAACAACTGCTGCGCCCCCCGGCCCAGTTGCCAATAAAGCTTTGCCTTGACCTCCTCAGGTCCTCAGTAGAGAATGAGTCCAAAGGGGAAGTGCAGGTCAGCAGAGCCACATGCTGTCATTCAAAGGGTTAGTGTATGGAAGCCCAAAAACCATGTGTCTAAAATTGTCATATGCCCCTTTACCTCATAAAAAAGTATGAAATTTCCATAAGACATTCACTCTCTGCTAGCCATTGGAACATGTTTGTAATCTCATCACTTGCATAATAGAAGCAGGAGGATCAAGAGTTCAAGGTTAGCCTTGGCCACATAATGAATTTGAATCCAATCTGAGCTATGTCAGATACTCTCACTAAAACAAAAGCAAAGCAAATGCTGAGCATGTAGCTTAGATGTAGAGTGCTTGCAGATCATGCATGAAGCCCAAGTGCAGTCCTAGCACTGTATAAAATTAGGTATCATGGCACACACTGGTGATCCCAGCACTACAGAAGTTAGGAAGATCAGAGTTGAAAGTCATCCTTGACTATACAGAAGTTCAAGACCAGCGTGTACACCATAAGGCACTATCAAAACAATAAGAGCAAAGCTTTATTCTCATGACAATGGGCTAGCTGCCTCTCTCTTTCATCATGACAGCTATGAGGAAAATATCATACATTCCTATGAGGCTTTCTCACAGCACTAACATCTGCTATCATTCTGTATTACCATAAGTGTTCACACCTCCATTACAGAGCAAAAGAAACTGACTTCCAGATGATTCTAAACATCCTGAGATGTCGGGATAGTGACAAAGTTATGACCAGAGCTTGGGTCGGAAAATACCAGCATACTGTTTCTCCTTTGAAATACACACATTGGCTTGAGTTCAGTCCTAGATGACAGTCCTGACCACCTCCCCATACTGCATACTCTACCAGTGCTTTTCCTCAGCCTTCGTATCAGAGTCTAATGAATATGCCTTTCCAGGGTCCAGCACTTATTGCTGGCCCCCATATGAGTACCTATGGCAAAGCTGACAGGTACAGTTGTACGCTACACACTGCTCAGCTCAATAAACTTCACTGATATCACAACTTATGTAATGGTCCTGTCTCCGTGTGGAAAAGCTGTGCCATGAACCACCAATCATGTGTGGCTTATTGTGGAGCTAGTATTGTGGAGTAGTATAATTATATTACATATAATATAATACATACATCAGATATAATATATATATTAATATACTAATATATTATTACATACATAGCTTCCTATTTGTACATAATCCTTTCTATCCTTATCATCCCAAACACAAATAGAATATCACTTAAAAAGACTAATATCTAAAAATCAAGTATATATTAACAAATAAATAAATGCTCTTACTTTTATAACAATATAGTGAAGTAAAAATGAATTTGTTTTTTATTAAGCAGAAACAGAAAATAACTTTTTTGGACAGAAAATAAATGTCTTGGGTCAATTTATAATGTTGTAATTTTAAAAAACTGGCCCATATTATTTTTCTTCTTGGGATAGCAACATACTTAGTAGTATCAGTTAACAAACTGATAAAATCTGAAAATTAATCTGCAACATTATCAATGTCAGTGTGTTAGTAACTTGCATGTGGACTTTGAAAAACAATAGGAGGAAAAAAACAGTTAAAATTACAAAGCATGGACAATGGTGTCCTAAAATGCTTCAGTACCAGAGACAAATCACTAGTGAAAATGGTCACAATTATTTTTACCTCTATTTGCAGCCTGCTTTACCAGGCAGTATTGGATTTTTATCATCACGAAGTAGACCCTGCTCCCCTAACCTTGAATCTAGTATGGATCTGTTTCTTCATTATGACCTAATAAGCTACAGCAAAGTTGATGATGTGACCATTTGGAGTCTTTTGGAATACCACTCTGTGAACAAAACCAAACCAGCTTGTTAGCTGACAGGGAGTAGTTGTCAGCCCAGCTGAAACCATGATAGGCCAACCAGACCGCCACAGAGCCACAGCGCCACAGCTGACTATAAACATGGCTAAGTCTCAAAACACTCCGCCCAACTGAGACCAAACTGCGAATCCCTAGAATAGTGAATTATTTTAAGTGGTTATTTTAAGACATAATACTTTGAGGGTGGCTGGTACATACTAAATCTGTCTCAAATTTTCACAAAAGTGAAAACAACATTATTGTATGCTCTTCATATTTTGTTTCCTTTTGCTGGAAGAGTCTCTGATAGAAATCCTTCCACTCCATGTGTGGTTCTACTTAGAGAATTGTATCCATCGTGCAGCTGCTTAAAGCCTTAGGTTGGCTTTATCTCCAGCCGGAGACACACAGGATTCACCAAAGGATGCTGGAGCTGCTGTTTTCCGATGACTATGCAGAAGGGAGAAAACCGCCTTGGAAATTAGTCCCCCAGACGCATTCGTAAGCTTGGCAGACTCCGACCTGTGCAGACCTTTCCTGATGAGGCACTAGGTGCCGCTTTTGTGAAACCACCCAAGTCTGCCTGAAGAAACTGCTTTAGTCCCAAAGCTCAGCAGGGCAGAGCAATGCCTACAGACTGACTCCTGTGATTTGAGGACTGTGACACTGTGGCGCTGTTTAAAATCTAAGAGAAACCTTTATAGATGATTCTGAAGGTAATAATAACAATTATGACGGTTTTACATTTATATTCCCTCCTCTCTAAGAGGTCTATATAGAAGCCTGAACACCCTGGAGGAGGTCCCATATATACGGTGTCCTTTGACCAAAGGAGGAAGTAGTAAACGTGCTCTACAAAAGGCTCTTCATGGCACAGAATAAATGGAAGGAAAGTGGATGACAGAATGAAAATGATAAAGAAGGTCGAGGGAGACATTTACGGTGGGGGAAATGAGATTTGTTTTCTTCGGGGTTCAGAGTTCAAATCTCAGTAATAAAGAATTTAATTTACGTTTATCACCATTTTGCATCCGATTCCCCTTTACATTAGAGGGAGGTTTTCTTTTTCTTTTTCTTTTTTTTTTCTTTCCTTCTGCTTGCAGTAAGAGTGCCAGACACTGCTACCACAAAAGCTGTTCCCCTCCTCTGACTGTTGGGAGCAGGCTTTGTCCCCACTCTGAGAAGAATGCAACTCTGTACAGCTGTTTTAGGGAGCCAGCCACATATATCTCCACCCCTAAACACATTCCAGTCCCTCCAAACGCACCGATGGAGCTAAACCGGAGAGAACAAATGTCAGCAGTTGTGATAAAATGCCAATGACTAAGTTCGTCTTTTAAAAAGAAGGAAATCACCGTACTGCTGCAGCCCACCTGCCCAGCGTCTCCTCCCACCAAACCTCATCCCTGAGGACTCCTCGTGTGAACCCAGGGACCTCCGAGCTCTACCCTAGCCCTAACTATCAGTCTTATTCTGAACCAACCTCCTTCCTGCTATGCCCCCTGAAGAAGCACTGTCTACAAGGGACCCCACAGCCGCCACGCTTGCCTCGGATCCAGACTGAGCGACAGTGATCAAAGAATGGAACACAAACCCACAAAGACGGAAACAGATAACTACACCAAGAAACGGTTTAAACATCGTAACTCCTGATGCCGAGATCTCCGTGTAAAAACGCAAACCCAGCCAGGACAACGTTCCTCCTCTAGAAGCCAGAGATCCTATTGCAATAGGCTCCGAGGAAAGCAATTCAGCTGAAGCATGAGACAAGGACTTCAAAACAGCCGTTATGAATATGTTCAAGAACCTAAAGGGGATATGGATAAATGCCTTCATGAAGACTGTGAAAAGAGTGAAATGAAACAACGAAAATAATTCAAGACAAGACAGTAGAGTTTAACAAAGAAACGGAATCACTGAAGAAAATTCAAACTGAAATAAAACTGGAAATGAACTTAAGATGTCAAGCAAAAACCTTAGAGGTAAGACTAAAAGAATAAACGGTCTAGAAGAGAGGATTTCAGATCTTGAAGACAAGGTAGAAGAAATGATAGATCACTCAAAGAAAATGGTAAATACTTTTTAAATCCAGGCACAAAATATTCAGGAAATCTGGGAAACCATGAAAAGACCAAATCTAAGAATAGTAGGTATAGAGGTAGAAGAAGAAACTCAGGCCAAAGGTACAGAAAGTACTTTTAACAGAATCAGAGAAGAAAATTTCTCCAACCTAAAGAAAGAGATGCCTGTCAAGGTACAAGAAGCATACAGAGCACCAAATAGTCAGGATCAGAAAAGGAAGTTCCCAGGACACATAACAATCAAAACACTAAATGTACAGAGTGAAAAAGGACAGTTAAAGCTGCAGGAGGAGAAGACCAAGCCACTTATGAAGGCAGGCCCATTAGAATAACACCTTTCTTCCCAGTGACAACTCTGAGAGCCAGGAGGGCCTGGAAGGATGCTCTATAAACTATCAAAGACCACAGATGCCAGCTCAGACTACTATACTGAGCAAAATTATCAATCACAATTGATGAAGGAGAATGAGAAGGAGGAAGAGGAGGAGGAGGAGGAGGAGAGAACATTCTATAACAAAAACCAAATTTGAGTAATTTTCTGCCTACCAATCCAGCTATACAGAAGGCACTAGAAGGAAAACTTCAGTGTAAAGAAGTTAACTACACTCAAAATGACACAAGAAGAAATAAATTATTCAAGAAAAGTTCATTGAAAAATGAGAGAACCCACACAAGAGTAAAATAACAGGAATAAGTAACACTGCTCATTATTATCCCAGTGTTAATGGTCTCAATTCCCACCCCTGAAAAGTCACAGACTGACAGATTGAAATAGAAAACATGAGGCATCTTTCTTCTGCATCTAAGAAACATATCTCACCATGAAGGATAGACATCATGTTAGAGTAAACAGATCAAAAAAGGTATTCCAAGTAAATGAATGCAAGCAATTCCACTAGAATCAGGAACAAGACAAAGTTGTCCACTCTCTTCTTACTTATTCAATACAGTACTTGAAGTCTTACCTAAATCAACAAAACAACCGAAGGGGACCAAGAGGATAAAAATTAGAAAGAAGGAAGTCAAAGAATCTTTATTTGCCAATAATATGATTTTATACATGAAAGAACATAAAGATTTCACAAAGAAACTCCTGTCACTGATAAAACAGGACACAGAATTAACACAAAAATCGGCAGCCTTCCTATGTAGAAATGACAAATGTGGAGAAAGAAATTAGAGAAACAGCACCTTTCATAATAGCCTAAAAGAAATCTTGAGATAACCCTAACCAAGAAAATGAAAGAATTGCTTAACAAAAACTTAGACATTGAGGAAAGGAATTGAAACCACTACAGAAGATGGAAAGATCCCTCATGCTCATGGATCAGTAGGATTCATATTGTAAAAAAGGCCATCTCATACTTACCTGGCAGGGGAGATACCATGATCACGAAGGTGGTTTTCCCAGGGCGAGGCTTATCCATTGCACTCCGGATGTGCTGACCCCTGCGATTTCCCCAAATGCGGGAAACTCGACTGCATAATTTGTGGTAGTGGGGGACTGCGTTCGCGCTCTCCCCTATAAAAAAAAAAAAAAAAAAAAAAAAGGCCATCTCACCCAAAACAATCTATAGATTCAATATAATTCCCATCAAAATTCCAACATTGAAAAATCAATCTTCAACTTCATATGGAAACACAAAAAACAGGATAGCTAAATCAACCCTGAATAATAAAAGTACTGCTAGTGGTATCATTAACCCAGATTTCAAGTTGTATTACAGAGCTATAGTAATAAAGGCACCATAGGATTTATAATTGACACTCACTGGCAATACTGTCCTCAAGTCAAGTGTCACGGTATATGTCAATCACATTCCAGAGCAGGTCCATGACCAGGAGCAGTTGGCCAACACAAAGAACATGTTGAAGTTTTATTTTGCTACGACATTTTTTTCATTTTATTGGTCTTTTCTGATGTTCATTTTGTGTTTTTTTAAAAAGAGAGATAAACATGAAACATGATTTGAATATTAGTATCATAATAGAAATAAGCTTAAAATATTAAGACGTGTGGAAAACATGAAAGAAATCCTTTAAGAACATGGAGAATACATCATACTCCTAGATAGGAAAGTAATTCTGTAAAACTGCCAATCAACATAATTTCTAATAAAATTTTATAAGAGTTCTTTTTCAAGTAGTCAAATAAATTAATTCTAAAATTCTTTCATAAAGATAAAATTAGGCCAAATTCTCCTGTAAGAACTAAGTTAGAGGTATTTCTTACGATTTATTAAAGCTTACTTTAAATTTTGAGTAATTAAGACATTGTAGAATGCTAATTTTAACAGTTTAGATGAACCAGAACACACAGACCCACACAAAAGTTACTTGAGACATGAGAAGATAGCTTTATAAATTAGCAAAGAGTCTATTTGATAAAAATCCCTAGCACCATGGATGATTTGTGTGATAAAATATTATGCCATTAAATAAAAACTGAAACTGAGCCTCTGACTCTCATCATGCACAATTATTGAAACCAGATAAGTGAAAGGCTAAAAGCTATAGAGGAAAAATCATGAAACTTTTTCAAAAAGAATAAAACCTAGGAGACTATTTTTATGACTTGAGACATGCCTAACTACACAGCTGACTCTTTGGAATGTGAAGTAGTACAAAATGTCACATAGCACAAGAACTACTCACAGAGTTCCTCTAAACTCCCAAAGAGCAAAAGTTAAATGACAGACTTTTAGTGACAACATTATCTTTTATAAAGTGAATGACAAGCTCAAAATTCAGATTAATGGCACCTCCGTGCATTAGGTTGTAAAGAACTGATAAGAAGGTCTCCATCAACTAAATACATCAGAGTCTGACATCTCTGTGTCTTCACCTCACACTGTTTCTTGCCATGCATGATAAATTATTTATGTTATTACACGTATTATTTATACATTGCCACTACAAAGTGGAATTTAAAATCAAATTTCAATTTTAACAATATTTCAGTTCACTATGCAAAGACTGATTTGGTCACAACTGGACATCTCTAAAAATCTAAGTAGAGGTTGCTGGCCAGTGGGACAGGTGAGATGTGACAAATACTGTTTCTTGTCATTGGAGTTATTTGGACATAGTTGAAACAAAAGCTTTCATTGACTGAACTGTCTTCTACACCTGAAAGTTGGTAATTGGATGAGTTATTGAATAAACTCTTTTAACTGTCCTTCTTAGTCAAAACTGTTAATAGTATAGGGTCCATATTGATACTGCTACAACATCCCATCTCAAAATTACGGCCATTCAACTGGAAGCCAGATCACACCCACCCTTTATCGTCCCTTGCATGGGTTCGCCTGATAGTGATCTAATCCACTCATTGTAAGTCAGGGAACGAAGATAGAAGGAAGGATAGGATACGTGTGTGTGTGTGTGTGTGTGTGTGTGTGTGTGACCATTTCCATGAGACAAAGCCTGATACATACAACCACAGTATTGAAGGTAATTTTAGCAGGTAGTAAGTTGTAGGCATGATCTTAGAGACGTGTATGCTTTTTCTTCATAGACTCTGGGTTGAAAGAAAGCCACTCCACTTTTGCCAAATATTCCACAAACCCCTTATTACTGAGCTTGAAAATGCCACTGCAAATATCAAGGGTGTCACCCACAAGGAACACCTAAAATTAAAAGTAGAGACTCGATAAATTTATTAGTGCCGGCTGCCCGAAAAGGAAGGGCAGGTTTTCAGAGTCTGGAAAGGAAAGACAAGAGAAGCCAGAAAGACTAGGCATGGCTGGTGAACACCGTGACATTTTTCCATAGCCTTGTAAGCAGCAGCCCATGCCTGAGGTCACAAGGTGAGTTGTCTCTGCAGAGAACTGTCTGTGACCATTGTCTCCCAGCTGCAGAGACCTGGTGCTTCCTAACCCACCTCCCCGAAGTCTGCATAATGCTAGTTCAGGCTGTTAATCAAGTAAGAAAGAGCATCGATGGCCAGAGCCCAGATGCATGGTTTGTGTCAGGGTGGTCATAGGAACACTGTGATGCCAAACACTGAAGATAGGTCCCTTCTTAGGGATGTGTCATATGGATGTCCTTTAGGGGGAGGGCCAATTATGTCACCGAGGAGAAGAGAGTGGTGGCCAGCAGGGACCCCTTGTGCAGAAAAATAATGTAAATTACTCCAAATGTGCACCAAGGTTCCATTTGCTGTCATTCTTGGGTCGAGGAATAGAAACTAAAGTCTTGAACAATAAGAGAGGAGCTGAAGTTGCTTCAGAAATCACTGCTGACACACATTAATTTTACTTGCCTGGAAGTGACAAAAAAAAAATTAAAAAAAAAAAGCATCCCTTGGTGGGTCATGTGACTTTGCCTGTCCTCCAGACAGATCTCCCTTGTCCAGCAGTGCGGAGGAGCTTGCGAAATCTGTGGAGGTTCTCGGCGCCCCTGCAGGAAGAAAACAGGTGGATGGATAAATGAGCATGGCCTTGCTCCTCGTCTCCTTGCTGGCATTCCTGGGCTCGGGGACAGGATGTCACCACTGGCTGTGCCATTGCTCTAACAGGGTCTTCCTCTGCCAAGACAGCAAGGTGACGGAGATTCCGTCCGACCTCCCCCGGAACGCCGTGGAACTGTGAGTATCACCGCGGGGACAGCTGTGCGGCTGGCTGCCATTGGTGCGTCCAGGACTATTATTATTTTCCTAGTAGACTGATATCGGCCGGGCTGAACTAGTTCTGTCCTGACCAAAAGCTACAGTAAAACAAAACTCCCCCAGACAGACGCTTCTGTCCTGTGGCTGTCCAAGGCGCATTGGTGAGAGTTTATACTGGCATTTGTCAGGGAAGGCCAGTGTGGGAACCAAAGGGGAGTAGTTTGGGGGACACATTTACTCTAGGGCTCCACACTCCCTCCAGACGCACGAAAGGTAAAAAGGAAAGGAAAACAGAATTGGGAGACCTTCACCTGGAGGCAAGAAGAGCTAGCCGAGGCCAGCTGTACACACACCGTGGATCTCAAGGCAAGGGCGCCCAAGCTTGTGGCTTTGGAGACAGCAGCAGGTAGTTCCCGAGTTCTGGGGTTCCAGGGTTGTTCTTAATGGAGAAAGGGAAGCTTGAGACGTGTGGAAAGAGTGTGAAGAAAAGAGGAGCAGCTGAAAGGGAGAAAGAAAGCAGAATAATAAACAGCAGGGAAAGTGATGCCAAGTCTGGATTCTTTGCTGAAATTCATTTAAATTTCATTTAAATGTGAATTAATTAAAATTAAATTTCGTTAAAATTTATTTAAATATTAAATAAAAAGTGTTTAAACAGGAAGTAGACATTTGCCTAGAACTGGGCAAGAACTGGGACAGATATCTCAGCCTCTGTCTTTACTTTGCAACGTGGAATCCAGTGGCCACACACTAGAGAAATTTCCAAACTCTCTCAGCCTATTGAAAAGGAGCCAGAGCGTATGAAACAGAGGCTCAGGTGCACCCACTCAGCGCGTTCTTTCCTGGAGCCCCAGACCCGGGCTGTGTGATTGCCCAGGTACTGAGAACCGCAAGCACGGCTCAGACAGCAAACAACCTCAGGTTTTTCACTCCAAGCCAGGACTGCGGCTCTCAGATTATCTCTCTAGGATAATGTTTGGAACTCAGCCCTCTCGGGTGACCTCTGGAGTCTGCAGCAACTGTGCAGAAGCAGTGGCTGGGAGAAAGAAAACATTGCCCGGCTCTGTGTTTTGGCTACCCAGGCCAGATGAGGCAGCTGTCTTGATTACACTGAAGGATGTGCTGTGCACAGACAGTCTAGTACATGAGGTCACTCTAAAACAGGGCAGGCCAACGCGCCCTTAGCCCCACAAATTATCGGGCCTTAGCCCCACAAATTATACCTTCCCTGAACTTCTACTTCCGACTTCTAAAGTGATTTTAACACTTGCTTGGGTGACTGTGACATGCGGCATAGATCCTTTCCTCTCCACACTGATTCCCCTCTCTCTGGGTCTCCTCTACTGCCTCCCTGTACCCCCGTGGGCCAAGCAGTGGCATCCAAGTTTTGAAGGAACATCCCCTGTAGATTTAATTGATGAGTAAGTAGTATTCCACTGCCCTCCAAACTCCCTCCCATGCCTAGCTGTCTTCTGGCTGTAATTTCTTCCTAAGAAGAGGGATTTTTCCCCCTTCTGCATTGAAAACGTTGGATAACAAGAAAAATAAAAAGGGAGGAATGGAGGAGAATAAAGAAAAAAAGGAAAGGAGAAAGGAGAGATTGGGGGAAACATGTGTGCAAGATTCAGAAGGACCAGCAATATTTCTTTTTCTTACACTAAGGTATAAATAACTAAAATACATGCTTTTTCAAGAGCATTTCATAGCTGAGGAAAAAGCATGAGGTGGTGAAATTTTATAGAGAGTGGGAGAATGCTAGACAGAACAGCAGAAACAAACTTCATCCTCTGGACTCTGGACAGCCCTAATTACATGTACACAATAGAGGAAATACATAAAACTGGAAGGGGCAAGACAAATGCATGCGGACTGTTGGCATTCCCTGCCCCCATCGCTAAGGAATGAGCCTGGTTGTTTGGAAGCTCTGGGAGCTGTGGTAAGAGCCATCCTCTTTGGAGGCCTTAAGTCACAACCTACTAAGTAGGTTAGCAATCTTACCAAAGAAGCTAAAATAGAACAATTATTTGAGGAGTGTGTGTGTGCACGCGCGCGTGTGCGTGCGTGCGTGTGTGTGCACGCGCGCGTATGCGTGCGTGCATGCATGCGTGTGTGTGCAGAAAAGAAGATAAAGTGTCAAAAACTGACATTCTGTGTGAATGAACAATTGTTTTGTTTTGTTTTTCTTATATCCTTATAAGGATAGACTTAGGGTAAACTGGAAATTTGGCAAAAGAGGTGAAATTGTGGGCTCTGCCTGGAATTTCTCCTTCACCTGACAGTGTTCTGAGTTGGGGTAATGACATCAGTGACCGTCATGTCAGGGAAGGCTGGGTCAACCAGCTGAGCTTCACTGACAACAATGGCTTGACCCATCAACGTGGAAAAGCTGCACTGCTCACCTGGAGGAAAACACCTGTGGTCCTCCAGGTTTGCAACAGTTCCACTTCATTTCACGTATATGGCACTGTTACCAAAGATTACTACTACCCTAAAATATGCACGTGCTTGTATGAACAGAACTCAGAAGGGCCACGGACAAGCAAGTGGATTCCCTCTTCAAAATGGCTCCTGCTGTGTGCTTTACGTCTTGGATGCAGGGCTTCACTAAAAATTCACGGTGCAAGTTCAAGGGTGGCATAGTTGTTTTGCAAAAGCACAGAAAAACTGGACAGCTTCAGCAAAAGCCTCAATGCTGTTCCTCTGTGACAGCGAGAAGAACCAAATCCAAGGCTGCTTTTGTATCTCTGCTGCATTCTGTGGGAAATGTAGACTCCTTTCTGTTCTTCTGGGGAAAAAATACCGATATGCTGTTCTTAGAGTCTGGACTAGGAGCCAGCAATAAGGGTCATTCAGTCTCTTCTGTGCTATTCAACTCAAGTGTGGTGGCGTAAAAGCAGACAGAGACAGCAGGTAATTGTTTGCCCTCACAAAACTTTTTTTGTGTCCATGCTGAAATTTAAATTTTATATCATCTTTACAATACAAAATCTTTTGATTTTTTTCCCAAATGTGTAAAAAAAAAAATGTGGGGCGTGAAAAAATTTATAGTTCATGGTCTTTGAAAAAGCAAAATCACAAAAATGTTACTTTGGTTGTACGATAACCGATTTGGCCCAATGTAGGCTGTCTGCCGCCCACTCTTGCTTTAACTGAGAGTTTCTTCCTAGTTGAGAGAATAAATTGAGTATAAGTGGTCTAGGAACTTGAAGCATGTCACCGCAGAGAGAGCACTAAACTAGGCAGGGAGAGCCAGGAGTTGGGGCCACGCAGAGCCGGAGTTACAGGGTCATCTTCTAACTGATTCTGACAAGGATAGAATATCAGTGTCTCCACACTGAAAGACCCGAGTTTAAACCAGAGCTGTGCAAATATCTTCTTACTGTATCATCTGTGCTCCCGGCTGGATGATGGAAATGACAGTGTGTGCCTACCTCACGGAATCGCTGTGGAGACTAAATGAGATAATGCCAGTAACCAACAGCAGCTTGTCTCCGGGGCTGTTCTTGGTCATATTGGTGATGTTAGCAAGTGTAAAATATTAGACAAAAGCCACTTTCATGCGCAAGGCTCTCCTGAAGACCCAGTCAGTAGAGAGGACTGAGAACGCTCTGGAAAACTGATCGATTTTTATAGCTAGTCTGTAACCTCCCTGTTGCTTGGGAGTGATCACATTCCAGCGGAGGCAGCACTTCACCTTCATACACTGAGTGAAAAAAAATCAGTATTTCTGCAGCATGTCAGTGTTTGCCAAGCCCTCGGAAAGCAGGTTCATTCTGATCACCATGAAAGGAACTGTGATTTCTGCCTTATCTCAGAATCCGCTTCAGCTGGAGGCAGCCATCCAATCCAGAAAAGTCTCTGATCATCCTTCATTCTTCCTGGAGATGAAATTCCTGGGGAAAAGAGTAAACACTTATTCTAGGTCCAAGATTTTAAATCCAGGAGACACTATGGATACAATCATTTCTTTTTCTTCAGCACACTCAGAAGACTTTTAGTTAAAGGGAGTTCACTGACACCATTCCTGGCTTGGGGGATGTCCAACTGGACCCTACTGTAAGCTGACTGGATTAAACCCTCTCCTCACAGTATCCATAACTGGTTGCAAACTCACTTGACTAGCATTCATTGACTTCGAATTCTCTAATTCTCTCTCTAATTTTTATACTCTTTCTTGGCCTTAGATTCCTTGTATGACTGCCTGGCTTAGCTTGTTCTCCATACCCCACAGCCCTAGTTTATTTTTCAGTTAGGAACAGGTTTTTCTGGCTTAGTCTTAGCTCTGATGGGGCATTTCAGTGTTCTGTGCAGAGGGATGCCTGAGCCATGCCAATGAGTTGTGATCTCCAAGTAAAATAATTCTTGATGTTTCAAACACAATTATGGAGCTTTTTTTTTTCCCTAGGAGCATTCTTGGGGGTTAGGATCCCGTAAAAGATATGTTGGGAAAAGCTCATCTATTCAACTGCCAGTGCAAGAAAGAACTCCTTACCATAAGCAGGACTCCTGGCTCCTGATTCAGTACTAATAGAGATGAAACCTTCAGTGGGTTTTCATTGTGTTGTGCCCAAGAAGCAGCAGTTGAAGGCCGTCTGCTCTTATAAACAAGGTGACTCTAATCCATAGACTGTAAATATCATGGAAGTTTCAAACTAGTTTTTCATTTTGCAAACTAACTTCTTGTTGCTCACAGTGAGCATCCTCTTTCCTTCATCTTTAGCCTTGGATCAAAGGAATAGCTCTCCAAAGTCTGGCTTTTCTGTTTCCTCATTTACTCCCTCTAATAAAACCTTCTCCTTTCCCAAAACCAAACTGCTCAATTGTCATTCCATTTCCTCTGCAAAACGCCACCGTCATCATGTTATGAGGCCCTAGTTCAAAAATAATCCAACAGTTCAACAGCTTGCTTCCCTTGTGGACTTATAGCTCCCCATCCTCTGGTGGATGAGCATACTTCACAAACTGTAGGGTTTCCCTCAGACTGCATCCCTACCTCTCTGTCTTTATATCGACTCTTCAGTTGCTCTTAGCTTCTTCTTGTCCTCTTGCTATACACACTAGTTAACATGGTCACACATCAATTAAATCTATAGGGGATGTTCCTTCAAAACTTGGATGCCACTGCTTGGTCCACGGGGGCACAGGGAGGCAGTAGAGGAGACCCAGAGAGAGGGGAATCAGTGTGGAGAGGAAAGTTTGTGTCTTTCATGAAGTCATCTGTTGCTACTCACTCTTTATTTAATCTTCCCTTCATCTGAACCCGGGTGCAGCTCATTTCACACTTAATCTTGCTTTGCATTTAATTTTTCATGTGTATCTTATTTCTTCAACTGCAGTGAAAATTTCCCTTGTGTTACTCATTGTGCCTGGTTCAATGCAATGTGCATTCCGGGTCTTCAATTATGTGTTGAACAAATGATTTAATAAATCAGGCAGAATTACATCTGTTTATTTGCTCTGCTCCTCGGTATTGAAGAGGAGATTTCTATAAAGGATGATTATTGCTCTCTCCTGCAGTGAACTAGGATAGCATTTGATGCTGTTCCTGTTTTCCTTGCTTTTTTATGTGTTTGTTTTACAAAAATGCCTCTATATCACTCTCAAATCCGTTAATTTATTCAGAAAGAGCAAAACAAGTTGCCTGAGTTAAAAGTGGAATATTCTGTACACTAGATATGTCGTTCAATTCTTCTGACTTACGTTAACAGTGTCTGCCTCTCTATACCCATGAATATTGAAAAGATGAAAGAAATTGCCTAAACAAAATCACTTTCAACCAGACAGAAATGTTCAAAAAATATATTTTGCCAAATAAGACCAGATCTCAAACCTTGTAATATTATTCCTTAGATATTCTTTAATTGTAGCTCTGTCTGATTACCAAAAATCCAAGAACTCTCTGTGCAGACTGCTCTTGGTGCCCAGGGCAGGATCATCCCCTGCCCTGCCTTATTTAGGTGCTCCTTTACAAAAAACAAGTTGTTCTGTGTTCATGCTAATCCATGGACAATCCTTTCTCCTAACAAAAACCCCTGTACCTACTTTAGCAAAAATTGTCTGTGGCCAGCGTTTGGAATTTAATTGGGCTGCAGGAGAGGTTTGTATTCCCTACAGAAGAATCAGGGGGAAATGACAAAAGGAATAGCTATAGAATACAGCACCTTGAACAAGTAGAAATTACATTCCTAGGGAAAAAAATCTTTTAAAGCAGAAGATGAACTCTACCCTGAGAATTGGCTAAGAGCTATAATTTACAGAGTCATTATCAGCAATTGAAGAGTAGGGGTTTGATAGCACAGAACTTCACTTGCTGCGTGAGGATAAAATGCCACTGCTTTCCCTAGAGGTACCTGCTTCCCTTCCTCAAACAAGTAGTCCATTGAAGAAGCCTACATCGTAGCAAAAGGACATATGCCAGAAGATGGGAAATTCATTTCACTTTTGATTATTCTTCTCCAAGCCACTTAATTGGTTTATGCAGTCACTAAAGTTGAATGGATATTTTTCTTTTAGCTGTTAGATTTAGACTCTCCAACTTCGTTTTATTTAGACTAGATTCTAGCTAATATATCCCCACAAGGTCAACTAGGAAAGAGAGTAATTATTTTTAATTGCCTAGGATATGATTATAATGAGATTTGGATGTTTGTTTCTGATCTGACCTCTCCCTGAAATATCTGAAAGCATACTTTCTGCCTCTGACCTGGACATGCCATTACCTTGTTCTTTCATATGGAATATGCCACTGATCTGCAACTCTTCAAAGAATACACACACACACACACACACACACACACACACACACACACACACACACACTTTTTTTTTTTCAAATAAACCAACTAAGCCTTACCGTGGAACTTAAACTCAATTATATTTTTAGTATTAGGAGTGATTTGAGTTCATTCTTTTTTATTTGTTCTCCAAAACCTTTTTCATCAAACAGCAACATAAAGCCCTCACACTGAGTCCTGTTTCAGCAGTTTTTGAGAAATGTACAACATCTCCATAATGCCATACTTGATGAAAAACCTCCACAAAAATAGAGACCCCATAAGCTCCATTAAGCATCAATGAAGTAAAAGGATCAACTGATTGAGGACATCCTGGAGAAAATTTCCTAAGTAGATGCTGGGAGACTGATGTAGATTGACTCTGAGTTTCCTTCAGTTCTGAAATGCTTTCATTTTACAAATTCCATCCAGGCACCAAACTTGACAAAAACCAATGGGATTTTCTTAGGCCTCAGATTCCAAAAGCTGGGTAATAATTTTACTTATTGGACCCACTAGGTGAGGATTCCTTTGGGCTTCACAGAGTTTTGTCATGTGAAAAGCAGTGTGGAGAATCCCCACACAGACACCTAGAATGTCATTACAGGTTGACAGGGATGTTGAACAAGAATTTGCTGGGTATCTCAGTTCTAACAGTGGCTTTGTGCCTAAATAAACAGAGGCTGAACTTTGCTGAGCGTGGCCTTCCCCTAATGCCCTCTTGGAGTAAGACAGCATAGAAAGAGAGACTCCTGCCACAAAAAGGTCACAGTCTGGAGTTCCAGACTGCTAGGAGTGGCTTCCACCACTCGGTCACCTCTGTGAAAGTCTGTGAGATTTGGCTCCAAAGACAGGATCGCATGTCTAGAAGACAGTGTGGCCTGTACTTGCCTTAAACTCTTGCCTTATACTCAGTCTGACAGTCACTCTCTAAGCATTCTGACCCCTCATCTCTTAAATTCCTGTCCTTAGCTCTTGCCCTGACTTATTTACTCTCTGTAATTCAGTTCTCAGATTCAGGACAAAAAGCCAAACATGTTTTGGACTCAAGTCAACACTCCTGTGTCCTCTCGTCTTTTCTGACCTCAGCCCTGTGATGCCCACACTATTTTTTCTTCTGTAGCCCCCAATATATCTTCTATGTCCCCACCCAAACACAATTATTTTCCCCTCATCTAAATATACTCTTCTACTCCCATATTGTTCAATTTTAAGACCACAAGAAAGAGGCTCATTTTTCACATGTTCTTTAACAGCAAGTATTTGTGGGTTACATGTGTGTGAGACACGCGCCACTTGGGAAAACAATCAGGAGAAGCGGCATCCCCTCTCCTATGAAGTTAAAAAACAAAACAAGTAACAACAATAACAGTTTTCTTCATTCTCGACCACAACAGTCAAAATCCCCCTTAGAATAATCATTGTGGAAACCATGAACTTTATGATTTATTGAATGTTACTTTATATAATGGGAAATGACAGACCATGAAAACTAGAAGAAATGGATCCCGGTGAAACTCAGCGAGAACAGGGCTGTTGCCTAGCACAGAAAGAAAGCTAAGAAAGAGGGACATCAGCCTGTCTACATCTTTCTTATGGACACTGCCCTCCCCGCCCCCAGCCACGGCTGATTTCAGAAGCTGTCTACGGCCACTTCTCAAACGATCCTTGTTTAAAGGGCTGGAAAATATTTACTGTATTTTATAATATAATGAAAAGGAGAACACGGGAAAGAAATAAAATATAATAACAAATGAACACCAGCATTAATGATAGGACTCAACTGGCATGTGTTCAGATATTAATTACATTTGACTTTAAGGTTTCAAATTATGAAATTCACAGGATTGGAGCCTCCGAGCTTGGATGAGGGAGACTGATACAAAACTCGGGAGGAGCAGCCAGGGGAGAAGAGTGGGCCGTTGCATTTCCTTTTCCAAATTCATATTTTCCTCCAAAGCTACTGTGTTCCTAAATGCTATTATATGTCTGTTGGGAAAAGTTTGCCTGTCTGTGGGCTATGTATGCCAGATCCGCTCTACCACCTCCACCACCACCACCACCACCACCACCACCACCGCCATATATGGATGCATTCTTTTCAGAGCTGGTAGTGGCACTGAACTTGCCTAACAGAGTCCATGGGCCTCCGAAAGCAATACACCTTCAAAATATAAAGGCGAGCTGCAAAGGGACACTGCGTACCCTGAATGCATGGGGAACTTCTCTTTCTTCTCAGTTTTAAACTCTTTTGTATGGCTGGATTAGCTTTAAACTAGAAAAGAAAAGAAAATGCAAAACAAAACAAGCACTTTCCATCTTCAGGCCACACACAGCATGAGCTGAATCCACAGCCACTCCCATATGCCTGCTAATGCTGGGTTTTGACCAGGGGAGGAAAACCTTTGTGGATACAGTGAGGCATTGCTTTAACTTTGCATACTGGGAAAGGGAGCAAATCATGCAACAAGAAACATGGATTTAAGTTACACAACTGAGACAGCAACAAAAAAACATAGGAGTATTCTGATGGACAGCTGAGGGGTCATCTGGAATCCTGCCTGTAGTATCCACACTGCTTATCACACCCCTGAGCATGAGAAGTGACAGAGCTCCTTCAAGAAGAACACACAGTCTTGGAAAGGCATTTCATTCCCCCAAACAAGTACTAGAGACGAGTGGAAGAAGAACAAACAGTTCTGATAGCGAGATAGGAGACCTACAGAGCATCTCTCCAGAGCAGCTCTCTCGGGGAGGATTCTGGAGAGAGAACAACAGTGGGGTGGGAACTGCAATAATCTCAGCAGAAGACCCAGCTGGGTCATTAAGTTGAGAGATCATAAAATCTTAGGTCTAGACTCGGGCAGGCCAGGTTCCCTGGAGAAAATCTTTCAGACATCGTCAGTAGGGTGAAACCCTTACTGTCAGCATTCTGAAGGATGAGTAAGGACTTTGGGAGGGTAACTTAGCATCTGCATTTATAACTGGTACCTAGTATCCATAAATCTACAAATTCTATTTATGATCTCTAAAGAATATGCCTTCAGCACCTGTACTGCTGGCATGTACCCATAATTCCAGACACACTGGAGGCTGAAACAGGATTGCCACCCTGGGTGACAGAGAGATTCAGTCTCGGTTTCTTGTATTATACAGCTCAGTGGCAGAGTACTTTCCTAATATTTAGGAAACTCTGGTCTCTGGTTCAATCCTTAGTACTAAACACACACACACACACACACACACACACACACACACACACACACACACACACACACACGATACATGAATAAATAAATCTTTGATATTTTGCTGATGTGGATAAGGGTTCTTGCCTAACATTCTGAATGGTGTGTCTAGCTGCCTCCCCCAACCCCCCACTGCCCCAGGCAGGGATTCAGGAATTTTAGACATGACCTCACTATGTAGCTCCCGCTGACCTGGAACTCACTGTGTAGAACAGACTGGCCTCAAACTCACCGAGCTCTGCCTACCTCTGATCCTTTATGCTGAGATTAAGGTGCATGCCACCACACCTGGCTTCTTAAACTCTGCCAATCTTTATCCAGCTCACATTATTTCTACCTCTTCCCCGAGTTACCGAGTTACCAAGAAACTGCAGGGTATGGGAACTATGCATTGCAAATCCCATTGGTTTAGGAGACCATTATGCGAAGTTTGCCAGGTCTGCAGAAGCCCCAACAAGGGAAGGTGTGAAAGGGCCAGCTCTAATTGTGCAACCTTGGGGTGGGCTGAGGTTCTACAGCACTAGCCAGCCCCCAGGAGACGCCACAGCAGTGGTCCCGGCATCCCGTTCACCGACCTTACCACACTAATGTTCTATGGCTCTTCTTTCTACAACCTTGTAGCTCCATACTTGAGGACAAAATCCTCTGTCTCTTCAGTGGGGTTTCATGAGGAAACAAATGGTTTCTTTAACATCTCACCCCCACCTTGGAATCCCCATTCATTATTCAGTTACCTCAATCTGGCTCCCTCTTCATGTTTCCACTGAAAACCCTTCTTGTCCCCGGGCTGGAGAATTTCTCTTCATTCTCAGTACGTTTTAATACTGTGGCCAAATTAGTTTTCAGATCGAAACTCAAAGCTGAGTGTCAGAGGATTGCCTCAAGATTCAAGTAACAGATAGAGGGGCCCCTCTCTGCTCTCAGGTTACAAAGCCCAGGGAGACTCTGCAGAGCTAGTCACCTGTTAGGAGCGCTATTTGCCTTTGACTCCAGACCTCTTTGACTCCTCGCTAGGGTTTCCCTTACATCTCAGGCCAAGCCTTCATCATCTCTGCCAAGTTCTGTACTGCTGCCCAGCCTCAGATGCTGGAGTGCACAGTCTTTACTCTTGGTCCTCTCTGCCATCATGCATCTGCATTCTCTGTGGTGAGTTCCTCTATAGCGTTACATAGTACATACATTCAGAATGTTTGTGCCATGCTCGGCTGCTTTGTGGAACCCCAGGCATGGGATACCCACCTGAGGCCTGGACCACCTTCACGTGGATCCCTCATTGGAGTCTCAAAATGAACAAGTAGAAAGGGAGTGCACTAACCTCCTTTGCCCAAGGCCCTCATGGACTCCTTTGGGCAGATTTTTCTTTCTCACCCGCCAGTTCCCAAATAACTAACACAGAGACTTAATAATTATAAATGCTTGGCTGAAAGTTCAGACTTATTACCAACTAGCTCTTACAACTTAAATTAACCCATTTCTGTTAGTCTATGTATTGCCAGGTGGCTCTTGGCTTTAGCTGTCCCCCAGCATGCTCCCTCTGCATCACCTTGGGACTTCTGTGACTCCATCCTCCTTCTTCCCAGCATTCTCTCTGGCCCCCAAATCCTGCCTAACTTGGCCAATCAGCTTTTTATTAACAAGGAGAGGAGCACATTTTCACAATGTGCAAAAGGATTATTCCACAGCAGACTCCACTCCACCAGTGTCACTAAATCCAGTCTCCAGAATCAACCCATCACCGGGTGCTAGGGTTTGAGCCCTGGAAACATGGCTGTCAAGTTTCCACTTCCCCATAACCTCACCACCACCAGAGCTCCAGCTGCCATCCATTTCATCCGGGCTACAGAGAAAGTTCCCTGCACTCCCCATTCTCCAGTTTCAGGTGAATCCAGACTCCACCCCAGTGTGGCGGCAAGAGAGGCTTTTCCAAACATCACAGCAGAGAGACACATAGGATTTCCCTTAGAGTCAGATTTATCCAGCGCACATGTCATGACATCTGACTATGACCTTATTCTAACTGCTTGGGAGCCAACAGAAGGAAGAACACAAAATTCCTTCTCTCATAGAGATCCCGTGTTTTTCCCTGAGTACAAAGTCACTCCCTGAACTGCTCTATCTGCCTCTTCCATAGCTCAATGCCCCTTGTGAATTGCTTTCCCATCACCAACACATTCCAGATGCCTCAGACCCACCCTGAGCCCAAACCTTTACTCCGTAGCTCTTTCCCTTCCTTTCCTGTCAAGAAAACTTCTCCTGCTTCTCTGGATAATTTCTCACCCCGCCACTCTACCCAAATGCTCCTCCCAAAAGCAGTGGTTTCAACCTTCCTAATGCTGTGACCCTTTGATATAGTTCCTCATGTTATGCTGACCCCCAACCATAAAATTATTTCATTGCTACTTCATAACTGTTATTTTGCTACTGTTATGAATCGTAATGTAAATATCTGATATGCTGGATATCTGATGTGTGGACCCCTCCCCCTCCCCCACTGTGAAAGGGTTGGTCGACACTGAGGGTCTCGACCCACAGGTTGAGAACCTCTACATTAAAGGGTATTTCCTGACTGCTCCACCACAGTTGTATCCCATGCGCTCTAGCCTGTGATCCTCGCCATCTTTTCTAAAACTCACTGTAATCTGAATGTTTTTCTTTTCCCTTGTCTCCTACCAGCCCTGCCCCTAGAAACTAGAACTGAAGTTGCATGATGACAAGAATTGTTGCCATGCTTGATAGTCCATGGCATAGAACAGAAACCTAATATGTTCATGAATTGAATGAGGAAGTCAAAGGCTCCTTCAAGCAAAGAATCAAACAAGATCGAATGCAACCAGTATTGACTAACTCCCAGGGAGTGGCTAAGCTGGCCTCTAACAGTATCTTAACTCCATGTTATCACTCTCCCCGGTTTGGAAGGGAGAAGCATGAAACCAATCAACTAGCCCAAAGACATCCCACTTCTTGGTGTCACAACGAAAACTGGCATCATGGACACAGCGGATTTTAAAATACCTTTGTGCTAAGCATAAAGAAGTACAAATGGCCTCCCTCTCTCCTGAAATCAAAAAGGAAAAGTCTCAACTCTTTATTTTTATGTTCAAGGCTAGAGTTACTTATATTCAAAATGCACATGTTGTCCTGTTCCCGGCATCCAGTAATCTCTCTGAGTGTTAGCACTGCCCACCTCTATTGCATCCCCCACTATACCCAGCCCTGGTGGGTACTACCCAGTAAAGAGAGGAAAAGACAAATGAAGAATAAGTCAGTGGGGTCATGAATTAATAGAATGAGGAATGAAAGGTCAATGTTATAGACATTTCAGGCAATAAATTGCAAAAATAATCAGTAGTTGTTTAATGTTAAAGAGCTATTTGAGCAATGTGTGTGTGTGTGTGTGTGTGTGTGTGTGTGTGTGTGTGTGTGTGTGTGTGTGTGAGGGATGCATTTGGCAACTTTCTTTTGGCTTTTACACCTTTCTTATGAATGCAGATCCCAGAAGAATGAACTCTTGGCAGGTGGAGTAGTTGATTTTCTGCAGGCATGGAGACTTCTGCTGGAAGTGAACACTGGGTAAAGGAGAGGGATTGGAGGAGACTTGGGATAGCCAGAGCAGCTCTCTAAGTGATCCACATACAATTAAATGAAGCACAACACTCCAGCTTTTAGGGAAGAATTATATTGATCTACTATGACTTCACCACCTCCTTTCTAAGACTTATTTCTAGATTTGGGAAGTGCACATCTGTTTTCTCATTTGGGCTGCGATTTAAGGCCTAGGCCATGGCCGCTCCAACAAGCTCACTGATCACCATGTCATCACAACTTGAGAAGCATCAAGTTCAGTCACCCCCAAAATATCATCTCCATGACTTGTTATAATATCACCATTAATGAATTCTTGAACCTTAAAGATTTCCAAAATTTAAAAGACTCTGTGATTGAAATACAAAACTATAAAGTCGTGCTAAATGTGCGCATGCACATGTTCATATGTATGAGTGCACAGGAATGGAGGCCAGAGGTCAACTTCAGCTGTCATTCTTCGTGTTCTGTATACCTTGGTTTTTCGTTGGTGGTGGTTTGGGCTTTTGTTGCTGTTGTTTGTTTTTGTTTGTTTGTTTGTTTTATAGTCTCATTGGTTTGGAGCTTGATGATTCATCTAGGCTAGCTAGCCAGCAATTCCCAGGGATCCACCCATGTCTGCCTTGCCTGTACTCAGATTCCAGGCACAGGCCATGATGCCTGGCTTCTTTATATGGGTTCTAGAGATTGAACTCAGGTCATCATCATACTTATGCAACAAATATTTTACCAACTGAGCTATCTCTCTAGTATAAAAATACTATTGAGGTAGCCTTTCTATTTGGCTCCAACTGGCTGCCCTGATATTTGCTACGTATCCCAGGCTGTGGCTTCTACCATGTGACACTCCACCTGCCTCAACCTTCCAAGTGCTGGGATTGCAGTCATGTATGATCACAACCTGCTAATGCCCAACTCTTTATCATTTTTTTTTTTTTTTTTGGTTTTTCGAGACAGGGTTTCTCTGTGTAGCTTTGCGCCTTTCCTGGAACTTGCTTTGGAGACCAGGCTGGCCTCGAACTCACAGAGATCTGCCTGGCTCTGCCTCCCGAGTGCTGGGATTTCTTTATCGTTTTTTAAAGTGTGCTCCTCACAACCCTATTAAATGTATTGAAGTTTTTCTAAAAATCAGGTTGGTTTTGAAAATGCTGCATGCTATGCCTCCGATTCTAGACATTCACATGCACATAATAAACTAGGACTCTCAAAGGAAGTCCAACTCAAATAACTTAAGTGGTTCATAGAACAACACTTGAAGAAGCTGTGATAGTTACATAGTTAACCAAGAATATGCTTGGCCAAATGAGCTTCCATATGTCCTCAGAGGAACTGAGGGGTTGAAAAAGGTAGTATGTAGGTGGTGATGTAAATTGACGGCAGCCACTATGGAAATCAGTATGGAGGTTTCTCAAAAAACTAAAAGTGGAACTACCACATGACCTAACTATACCATCTGGGTATACTAAAGAGCTCAAACTCCTACTACAAAGATCCTTGTACATCCATGTTTACTGCTTCACTATTCACAACAGCAAAGATGGAGCATCTGACCAGATGTCCATCCACATATGAATGGCTAAAGAAACTTCGGTGCATCTTCACAATGAAATTTTGTTCATTCATAAAGAAAAACATCATCAAGTGCTGGGAAATGGATGGAAATGGAAATCATACTGTTAAGCAAAATAAGACAGACTCAAAAAATACCATTTTCTAATCTTAGGTGCATATCCTAGACTTCAATTTATAGATATACATTTATGTATGTATCTATGTACATATGTAAGTAGATAGATGATAGGTAGGTGGACAGACAGATAGATAGATATGGTGTAGGTCATGACACTAGAAAGGAGACCATGAGAGTGGAATAAGACATCTTGAGGAGGAAGATTGGGCAAGAGTGAACTATTTGTGACTAAAAACATTATTGGGAAACTGGAAAGAGACTATCCTGAGGAGGCCATGAAACAAGATGGGAGAATAAAGGGAGAATCAATAAGAACAACCTGTGTCTGCAAATGCTGTGATGAAACCCATTGCTCTGTATTTTTATACACTAACTTAAAGATTAATTTCAAAAAGAGACAGGAAGGATGTCAAGCCAGATAAAGGGAGTTGAATTTTCTCAATGCACTCTGTACACGTGTGTATAAATGCCACAGTGAATTTTATGAATAGGTACAATTAACCCTTGTTAGCTGGGACAGTGCTTGTCATAGAAGGTAGTCATGCAATACTGGTTGGTTGAATGTGTGCACGTGTGTGTGTGTGTGTGTGTGTGTGTGTGTGTGTGTGTGTGTGTGTGTGTGTGTGTGTCTGGGGGGACGCACATACATGCACCTGCACAGGTGTATTTAGGTCATGAAACTGGAAGGGGGACCACAAAAGTAAGAGTTTTTAAGGAGGGAAAAGGACAATGGAAAGGTGGTTATACAATACGAAGCAGGCAGTGGAACCATTCCCCCTACCTTCCTTCCTTTTCGTTTTGTTTCAGATTGTTTATTGTGACGGGGTCTCTGACTCTACCATACACTTGCTTAGGACTCTCAGCATAGCACAGGATGGTCTCAAACTTGTCACGGTTCTCCTGAACACCAGAGTTACAGGTTTTGCTATGCTTGACATCCAAAATCTTTTTTTTCAAATTCTGTATGGAACAAGTCTTTTCCTTTGCAAACCTACTTTGTATTTTTCATTAGATGAACTTGGCATTGCAGGTACGACTTCCCTTCCCTTGTTATAAGACTGAAAAATAAAGTCCCATGCAATGAGATGACTTAGCTGAGGTCAGGTAGGTCACTGCAGGCATCACATACATGGATCCGCTATTCCCAAAGCCAAAACCTTAGAGTGTGCTATACCCAAACTTCTGTGGAGGGCTTGGTGCAGATGAATCATACCTTCCCTTCTTCACAAAACAGTCTCCTGCTGTAACCTGTACCCTTCACCTCCCCAAATCAAGAAATAACTTACAGATACTATGACCATTAGCATTCCTTAGTATTCCATTGCCATCCTGCTTCACTTTTGCCTGATTTTTGTTTTAAAGAAAGCTTTGAGATGCACTTTAGACAGCACATTGTTTACCCAGTTAACAGGTGTATCTCAACGATTGTTCCTATACAGTTGTACAGGTATGCACAACCATGACCGTGGTAGAGTGAGAGACTTTGGTTTCATTTTGCGGTGCTGAGGATTAATCCCAGGACCAGAGACATCCCAGCCAAAGGTTGTACCACTGACTCCCTTCTCCAGATCCTAAAGCATTTTCATCACCTCCGAAGGTGATACCAGCCATTCTACTCACTCGCAGCACGCACTAATCCTGCTTATGTCTCTGTAGGTTTCTCTACTCTGGCCTCTCATGCAAGTAGAATCACGTGGACTCCTTCGATGCTTGCATCTGTCACTTAATAGTAATTTCAAGGTTCATTTAAGCTGTTAAATTTCACTAATGGTAGACAGACTGAATATTTCCAACAATCCTCTGGGAAATGAATTCCTTTACAAACAAATTCTTTCAAGCATGGCTCCTTCTAAGAAGTCATTTCAGAGGTCAGAGACGAATATTTGTTCAGAACCCAGAATGGCTCCTTCCAATTGCCTTGCAACTGCATTCCAACTGCCTCCTGCAAAATCTATCAGCCTCCGTTAGGATTTGAAAAGTGCATGAGTCTACCTGAGATTCTCTCTGAGTCCGCCATTCTTTGGGCTGACTGTACCGTGGAAGGTAATGTCTTGAGATTTCCTTATCCTGACTCTTCTGGCATAGAACACTGCCTCATGAACTGGTCCAGACTGTCAAGGTCTCACTAGTCCTGGGTCGTGCCCAAGATATAATTGGGTAAAAGTTGCCCCACACAGCCTCAGCAACAGGGAGTTGGATGAGAAATGCTAAAGTCCTGAAGCTTCAGATTGGAACTAGACAGAGCTAGACTGTGGTGATACATTATGTTCCCCAATATATTGTGCATCCTAATAAACTTATCTAGAGTCAGAGGACACAACAGCCACTAAATAGACATAGAGACCAGAAAATGGTGGCACACATGCCTTTAATCCTATTACTTGGGAGGCAGAAATCCATCTGGATCTCTGTGAGTTCAAGGCCACACTGGAAACAGCCAGGCATGGTGACTCATGCCTTTAATCCCAGGAAGTAATGGCAGGAGGCAGAAAAGTACATAAGGCATGAAGACCAGGAACTAGGCCTGGTTAAGCTTTTAGGCTTTTGAGCAGCAGTTCAGCTGAGATCCATTCGGATGAGGACACCTAGGCTTCAAGTCTGAGGAAACAGGATCAGCTGAGGAACTGGCAAGGTGAGGTGGCTGTGGCTTGTTCTGCTTCTCTGATCTTCCAGCATTCACCCCAATACCTGGCTCCAGGTTTGATTTTATTAATAAGACCTGGTAAGATACTTGCTACACTAGACAGAATCTAAACTCTGCCTCTCTGAGGTGGGGAGGGGAAAGAAGCAGTGTTCTTGGTTCAAATACCGTGTGTGTGTGTGTGTGTGTGTGTGTGTGTGTGTGTGTGTGTGTGTGTGTGTTTGTGTGTGTGTGTTTCACTGAATTATCATAAAGTTTTGAAGATATATTTTCTCACTTAATTCTTACTATTAGGGTCGTTTTCAGAGACCCTGAATGGTTTGTTGTTATCCTAATAATTTTCTTAGGGTTCACCGTGAGGTAGACCAGCTAGTCTCCTTGCATTGTCATACTTGAGGTCAATCCTACTACTATGATTCCAACCAATAAAGCAAAGGAAATGTGTGTTTTGACAGAAAGCAAATCAGTAAGGAACCAAGATCAATCATCCTTGGCATTCCTGCTGCGCCTTTGTACAAAAGAGTAGTTGGGCAAGCCAGAGGGAAATAAAACATTATTACAATCAAGTTATTAATCCCACTTTTTTACTTTAATGTTTCCATATGCATTCCTAGTTTTCAATAATTCTGGACATATATCCATTGTTTTACTCACTCTTTAGTTTTTCATTCTACTAGCACAGGAAAGCATTTATATTCATATATATATATATATATATATATATACATATTTATATACATGCAAGCAGAGATATCACACATAACATAACAGATCCACAAATAGTGATATGGATTCTGATTATTAAACAAACATGCATACAGATGTCAGAAGATATATTTATTGTATCTTCTGTTTATTTGTAAAATATGATTGATTATTCATGAATACGAAAGCATTTTAAAGCATACTTTTTCTTTAGATATGCTGCTTTCAATATTTCATATTTAAAATTTTGAATGAAAGCAGCATTTCAATTTTAATTGTTACCTTGCTGTGGAGAAACTCTTTCCTCTTTTTTAATTGAAAATAGATTCTTTTCTCATACACTGCATCCTGATTATAATTTCCCCTCCCTCTACTCCTCCTAGATTCTCCCCACTTTTCCTCCCCTCTGGATCTACTCCCTTTCTTTCACTCATTACAAAGGAAAAAACCAGGCCGGGTAGTGGTGGCCCATGTCTTTAATCCCAGCACTCGGGAGGCAAAGGCAGGCAGATCTCTGTGAGTTTGAGGCCAGCCTGGGCTACAGAGTAAGTTCCAGGATAGGCTCCAAAACTACACAGAGAAACTCTGTCTTGAAAGACTGGGGGGAAAAAAGGAAAAGGCCTCTAAGTGATAATAACAAAACATGACAAAATAAAATATAATAATATGAAGCAAAAACTTTCATATCAAAGTTGGACATGGTAACCCAACAGGAGGAAAAGAGTCCCAAGAGCAGGCAATAGAGTTGGAGATCCACTCTTTCTCATAGTCAGGAGTCCCATAAAAAGGCTAAACTAGTAGCTATAACATACATGCAGAGGACCTGGTATGTATATATATGCAGAGGACCTATATATGTAGGCCCTGTGCTTGCTGCTTCAATCTCGCTCTCACTCTCTTCCACTGACTTGGAGTAGAGATTGAAGAAATTGAAGCATTTTCATCCCATATCTTTAAAGATTGCCCAGCAGGAAAGAATGTGGTTCTCTTTTAAGTTTTCAGAGGTTTAGGTAGAAAGAACGAAGATAATATTCAGTAATATAACAATGTGATAATTTTTTTAACCTCTATGACCAAACTTACAATAAGTTAGGTCCTGCCTAAGTTTGCAACTGACTTGAATCAACACATATCTTTCAATACAGAAAAAATTTCATTCATAGTTCAACTGCCTATAGAAACTGACTGAGATTATATTGTGCCTAAAAAATTTAAATGTGAGACCACAAGTTTCTGAAATAAAGAATACTTCCAGATAAACCTTTGAGTTTTCAGCATTGAGTTAATCAAGACTTTTACAAAAACAACTTCAATTAGATATAGAAAATTTCCCCCAAATTAACTTGAATTTATTATTTTGTTTGTCCACTCTCGCCTCTTCTTTTTGCTTAAACAAAGAACAGAATAATATACTGAAGAATTAGTATAGAAAAAAAGAATATCAATGACTAGAGAGATTGCTCAGCAGTTAAGACCTCATACCATTTTCGAAGAAGATCCAAGTTCAGTTTCTGGTACCCATATTGTGAACTCACTGCCCATAACTACGCTTTCAGAGAACCCAAGGCCTCTGGACCCCAGAAGCACCTACATTTGTGTGTATACACAAACACACATAATGCATAATTAAAAGTTGTTTTTAAAACCTTTTTCAAAGTTCAAACAAATATACTGACATAAGAAATAAATATAAAGAAAAATACTGTAAATACCCTGCCTCCATTTATTGTCTTTCTCCAGATCTGCCCTCGAGGCAGGCCATCCACATCAGCTAAGATCTGCCGCCCATCTCATTTTATGTCTGTGTCAGGCTGTTAAGTTCTCTCCCTTCCAATAATCATTATGGTATAAGTGACACTCCAGGGGAAATCAATTACTTTTGACTAAACAGAAAAGACTGTCTACCTCCCTGGAATCATAATTGGTGTTTTTGTTTATTCTGCTGTTGTTTGAACCTTGTTTTCACCAAAGTTGAGTAGCTTGTCTGCTGCAACCTCCAGGGAAGGCTTGCCAGCATTCAGGAACTCCCCCCTCAAGGACAGAATAATTAGACCACTTAGTTACTACAAGTGAATTTTCCAGCAACTAGCTAAACATTCTTTTCTTCGTGATTTAAAGAAAGAGCCCTTTAAGTCCCCAAGGGGACAGTGTCTTTTTCTCTCTACTAAAAAAGATGTACAATGACAGAGTATGTTCAGATTTGGAAGAGCCTCAGAGAGGAAGATCCCCACACCTCCCTTCTATTTGTCTGAGGAATGCCAAATGCTATACAAGTCTGAAATCACAGGAGATTATTCTGAATGAGTATAATTAACAACTCACAGTGAATTGATGAGTTATAATGAATTGGATGGCACTAAAGTGAATTTTAAGTGTGTGTTTATGAACTGACAGGTATCCACTGTGAGCGTAGAATGAAGGTGGAGTGGTCTGAATGAGAAATGTTCTCTGTAGATTCAGATATTTGAACACTTGCTCCCCAGTTGGTGACACTGTTTGAGGGGGTTATAGGACCTTTTGGATGCTGGGCCATGCTGGGGGAAGTCCATCCATGGGTGCTGGGTGGGCTTCGGGAATTTACGGGTTTGCCCCACTTCCAAGTTGCTTTCTCGACTTCCTGTGTAAGAAGATGTGGCTGGACAGCTGTTCCAACCTGCTGCCATGCCTTCTCCTGCCCTTATTGACGTTTCCTCTGGAATCATAAGCCAAAGCAAACCCTTCTGTAAGTTGCTTTTGGTCATGGAGTTTTATCACAGAAATGAAAACATAATCAAGACGGAAGGCCAGAGTGTTGTCTATTCACCATATAATCAAGGCCAGAAGTTGGAATGGCCAGGGTGTCAGACTTCTAGGACCTTGAGAAAACTGATTTTAAATGACTTGGTTAAGGACAGGCCGGAAAGCAAGAGCTAGCTGATGTAGGTCAAATGTTTCTTGGGTCTTGCCTGGCCCCCAAGGACCCTCAGCCACTTATAAAATAATCACTCAGAGCCTTAATATTATTTATAACTGCTTGTCCATTAGCTCAGGTTCATTACTGAAGAGCTCTTACACATAAATTAACCCATAATTCTTATTTATGTTTAGCCATGTGGCTTGGTACCTTTTCCCAGTTCTGCCTTGTCTTCTTGCTTCCTCTGTGTCTGACTCCTGACTCCGCCTTCCTCTTCCCAGAATTCTCCTCATCTGCTCGTCCCACCAATACTTCTGCCTGGCTACTGGCCAATCAGCTTTTCATTTATCAACCAATCAGAGCAAAATATATTCACAGCATACAGAACGACATCCCACAACTCTTACATCTTAAATTAACCCATTTCTGTAAATGTATATTTTGCCACGTGGCTTATGGCTTACTGGTACTTTACATTTTGCTTCTCCTGGCGGTGGCTAGCAGCATCTCCTCAGCTCTTCCCCTTCCCAGAATTCTCCTCGTCTGCTCACCCCACCTACACTTCCTGCCTGGCTACTGACCAATCAGCTTTTTATTTATCAACCAATCAGAGCAACACATATTGACAGCATACAGAACAATATCCCACAGCAAGCTGAGACTAAGGACCTAGTACTGCAAGCAACTCATTGTTCTCAATAGTACTGAGAACACACTGTGTGTCAGGCTCAGTTCCAAGTACCCTTTTATCCTGAGTCCTCATAGTGACCCATAGGACAGGACTCTCGACTACCCTGTTTTCAGCTGAAGAAACTGAGGCATGATACATTCAAGTAACTGACTCACCCAAGAGGAGCAACCGGGATGTGAAGTCAGTGACAAAGACTAGAAGATGTTTCCCTTAAACTTTTGAAGACATCATGGGCAGTGGAAGAAGAGTTTATAGCCTGGCAACTTAAGAATTTATGATTTATTACAAAAGAAAATATCAAGGGGCAAAGGAAATGGGAAAACCAAAGAAACTCTTTTTACTTGAAATTGTAAACTTTTCCAATCTCCTGAACTTAACATTTTAGAATATCCAGATTTCACACGTCTCAATTCCCTGCAGTTCTGCCTCGTTGGAATCTGCTAGCTCATGCTGTCCAGAGTCTTATAGCTTGCACTGGGTTCCCATTTCTGGAGATATCATAAAATTAAAGCTTCTAGGAGTCATACATAATCTCTCATTTGTATTTATCCACTATTTTCAAAACAACTTCATGATAATCAAATGCTCAGTTGTTGTCTCAGGTTCAGAGGCATTATCAATGTTGGACACTATAATATATATTATATATACTATATGCTAACATTATTCATAACAATATAATTAATATTATATATTATCTATATATATCATAGTGTCCAACACTGATAAGGATACATATATATATCCCACCCCAACAATCCTCATTGACTAAAATTAGTGTGAAAGCCCAAGCTCCTTCGGGTTATGAGCACATTGAAGTTATTCCGTGATACGTTGCTTGGCATCCTTTACTGATGAGCAGGGTTTTCTGCCTGGTGGTGGCAACAAGGAGGCAAAAGACAGCTCAGAGTCCTCTGATGTCAGTAATGTGACGTGAGCGAGGAAGAAGAGGCTGTTTCAAGGATGAACCCGACTCTGTCCTCAGCAGTCAAGCGGCAGGTGATGCTACTTTCTAGGTTGTATGAGGGATAGACTGGTAGGAAGAGAAGGACAATAAAAACAGGAGTACAGCCTGGGACACAAATCTGAGATGCGTAGAAAGATCACTGGAAAGTCAGTCGAAGGACCTAGGGTGATAGATGTGTTCAAACCATTATCTTCAATGAAGGTGAAAAATTAGGACTATGAAGGAGTTATTAATTAGTTAATGTTTGTGATCTGGAGTTTCCAGATGCCTTCCATCTTTCTGAAAAACTGGGTATTATCATATTACATTCTAACCCAATATCATTTTTCATCATAATTCTTCAAAGATTAAGGAGTCTCCTGTCCATTTGCATAAGTTGTTCCAGAAGCTTGACCTGTAAGCCATATGCATCTAGAAGTAGATAGCCACACTTTGAATGTTACCTGAAAAGTAGCAGAAGACAGTGCAGTGCTTCCCAGGATAGGTATTCTTGGTTGAGAAACCAGGAAGACAACCAATGACAGGTTCTTTACGTCTCTTGTCTTCTGTAAGCATTGGTCTGAGTAGAATGCTCATCCTTTGTTTTCCTTTTTCATATGGATGTACAGTGAGACATCACTGGAGGCCTTATTTGCATTATTTCCAAAGCTTCAGTTTGCTCTAAGATTTAAGTTTATGCCATTCTTTTTTCTTTTAATTTTATTTAATCTTTCAAAATTCCATTCAAGTATATAATGTATCATGATCATATACACCTTCCATTCCTGCTTCTAACTTTTCCCAGCTCCTCTATATCTCCCCCCCAAACTTCATGTCTTCCCTTCATCATATATATTGTATATATGATATATTACATATATACATATATGCATATATACATATACATATCCCTCCGAGCCCATATTGTGCTGCCCATATGCACATACATAGTTATTGAGTCATCCAGTGGGGCATAGATAACCTACCAGCAGCAACAATCCTAAAGAAATTTGGCTCTCCTCCTCAGCAACCTAATTGCCTGCCAGTAGGTAATGAATTAGAGGTGGGGGTCTCAGAAGTCTCTTCCCAGTCCGTGGCGGCTTGATCTTATGCAGATCTTGGGTAAGGAACTAAAGTTGCTGTAGATTCATGTGTGCAATACCCATGCTAAGTTGAGAATAGCATTTCACAGCACTCCTACCCAGCCTAGGACTCTTATGTTCTTTCTGTACCCTCTCCCACTATGTTCCCTGAGCTTTGGTGAGGAGGGGCAGTTAATATGGATGTCCTACCTACAGCTGAACACTCCCAGTCACTTATTTTCAACACTCTGAATGGCAATGCATTTCTCCAGTAACCATTACCCACCGCAACTATTGAAAGTTTGGAGCAGCACCAATCTGGATATCAACACAAGCAATTAGGAGACAGTTTGATAATGGAAACAGCTAGAAAACAGCATCAATTGGTTCTTGCCTAGCTCTGCTTTTTGACCATGTTTAAAATGCCATGCATTAGTTCCCTCCCGTATAACGGGCCTTAAGTCCAAACAAGAGTGCATTTGGTTACCCCCATAAGCACCTTGCCACTGCTGTTACAGTGGGCACATCTTGTGTAGCAGTCAGTATTGCAGCATGCCAGACCCAGTGCTGGATAAGGCCACCAATGTCTTTCTCTCCCCAGAATTCTGCATAGTGCCTTCTGGCATTATAAAAGTTAGCAAACATGGAGTTTCTGGTCAGTTCAAGATTAATATCTCTATGTCCTGCAAACTATAGTGGGTAGTGTCTTCATCAATAAAGTTAATCTAGTTATGGTGGGTAATCAAGAGCAATGGCAAAGCCCTGTATTGTTACAGATGTCTCTGGGCTCTGTCTGGCCAACAACTTATAAAGATACATTCCATGCATAGCAATGAGATATTCTCTTAATTATTCACATCTTCTGGAGGCAACCTTGTTCACTAATGCATAATCCTTCTATTCAAATACATTTTAAATAATATATCTGGGGACTTGAGAGGTTCCCTAGTGGTTAAGAGTATGTAGCTCTTGCAGAAGACAGAGATTTAGTTCCCAGAATTCTGTAACTCCAGCTCCAGGGAGGTCTGATGCCTCTACCTCTGCTGGTACCTGAATATACCTACACAAATATGTTGTGGAATATTAGTTTAAGATGTGTTACATTTGTTTATGCTGTGGAATATTTGTTTAAATGCTTCAAAGATGTGTTGCACTCTTTTATGTTGCATTTTTTAACTCTGTGATGCTGTGTTACTTTACCTGTCTAAAGCATCAGATTGGTCTAATAAAGAGCTGAATGGCTAGTAGCTAGGCAGGGGAGTGTAATAGGTGGGATTGCCAGGCAGAGAAAATAAATAGGACGAGAAATCTAAGCTAAACATAAGAAGGGGAGCAAGAAAAGGAGGAGTGGAGGATATCAGGGGCCAGCCACACAGCCACACAGCCAGCCACAGAGTAAGGAGAAAGATATACAGAATAAAGAAAGGTAAAAGGCCCAGGGGAATGTTAGAAGAAGAGAAACAGGTTAATTTAAGTTTTTTTTTTTTTTTAAAAAAAAAAAAAGCTGGCTAGAAACAAGCCCAGCTAAGGCCTGGCATTCATAAGTAAAAAGTCTTCTTGTACTTATTTGGGAGCTGAGCGGTGGGCCCCCTAGGAGAAAAAAAACTACATACATACACAGATTTTTTATTATATTTCAATTCCCTTACAAACTAGTGGGAGTTTGTGAAGTTTCTTCATGCTTCCTTAGCTTTGGTTAACCGACCCCTTCTCTTCCCTCTCCCCACGCCCATCCTCGGTCCCTGCTTAAATCTTTGGCCTTGTATTTCCCCCATGATTTTTATTATCACATATGTTCTACTCTCTAAAGATAATATTACATTTTGTCTTATATTTCTAAGAAGCTTCTTTACACACATTTCATTTTTTAAAGCCTTCCCCCGGCCCCTCCTTGTCCACCATCCTGACTCTATTCCATGCTTTCCACCCTTAGGATTCCTGCTCTCTACCTTCATTTCACCTATATTCAACTATTACTACTGCCTCTATTACTATTGTCTCACTAAATGTGTCCTCGCCACTCCAATGGCTATTTTCTTGTTTCCTAGCTTCCAATTTATTCTCTGTTAAACATACAAAACAAAGGATTTGAAGTTAGGACCCTTATGTGAGAGAAAACATGTAGAATTTGTCTTTTGAAGTCTGGGTAATCTCACTCAATATATGGCATTCTTTGTCTTGACCCTTAATATATTTCTTCTTTCTTCTGGGAATAGTATAAGTTTATTAACTAGCAAACTGCTTTCTCGGTGTTACTCCATCAGTTCATAGTTGCAAATATTGATTATAAATGCTTATAGTTTTATCTTTATTATTCTACAAAAAGTATTCTTGGGTGTTCAGTTACTCAATAAATGTCCACTGAGCATGCTCAGAGGTAGTCAGTCTGAAACACAGAAAGGGTAACTGGATACTGATGGGTATTCAGGAATAAGTCTGACACAAATCAGTCATATCACAAGAGAAATATAAGTTAAGTCTTGGGTAAAATTAGAAGTATCAGGGACAGTGTTGGGAGGATCACTGGGAGAGCTGGAGATAAAAAAAAAAAAAAAACCTGCATGATATAGATGTCAGAGATCTGTGCCTTGGCTGATGTATATAAGGGAAGAGGAAGCATGTGTGTGTGTGTGTGTGTGTGTGTGTGTGTGTGTGTGTGTGTGTGTGCATCGTGCTCATGCAGGTGTGATGTTATAGTGCTATGGTGTTATGATTGTGGTCATTGAGAGAAAATCACAGTGTTCCAAGAAAAATAATCTTATCAAGTATCAGTTTTTAATGAATACATCAAACATACATAAAACACTTATTTCATATCCTAATCCTTTTACTTCTCCATAATGAACTTTTCTTGTTGTTTCTTGTCTGTGCCCTTTTCCATGATCAGGCATTCTAATTATGCTGTCACTGGCACTCTATTTCACCCAAGGCTAGTTATTCCCTATCTTCCGTGGATGCTCCCACCACACTTGTCCAAACCTATCTTCAGCCGCCCACCCTTTCTCAGACAGCGCCACAGAAGTAAGCCATCTTTTTTTCTGTTGAATCAGGAAGCAGAAATATTAGACAAAGGCCTCCATGTGGCAAAGGTCACGTGCTGGCTTCAGCAAGCTCCAGACCCTATGAGATCAAGAAAGCCAAGCATCTTGGTGCAATGAGTCCGTGAATGGGTGTTAGAAGTCCTAGATATGGTTTCAGCACCAAATGTATGCTATTACCCAAACTAGGAAAATGGTGCACATCTTTGGGCCTGAAGTTGTTCCTCTGTCAAGTCAGGAAACTGAATATACTGATCCCTTAAGTCCCTTCAGCCATGCAAAACAGAAGGAGGATATGAGCGCTGGGAATGAACTCTGACTGAGGAGGTCATTCAATCATTTCACGCTAGAGTCAGCTGCCATCTAAATCCATCAGCCTTCCGGGTTTACCATTCCAGAGACCCTTTACAGCTTTGTCATTTGTGAATCTAGAAACCCCGAGCGAATGATGAACAACTCACTTACCTCCTCAGCCTCTTTTCTTCTGACTTGCTGGAACTAAGTAGCAGGAGAATGAGCCAGAAGAACCAGTTGTCTTTTTATTGACAGTTTGCCATTCAGCTCTTGCTCTGGGAAGGGGAAGTCCACAGGTTAATTGAGCTCATTACCCTTCCACAGGTTTCTAGTCTTAGATCTGTTAGCAACTGACTTTTATCCACACCACTGCTGACTGCTATAGGCAGGACCGGGGAGTGAGGGCCACTTCCAGCGTGTGTCTATAACCACTCCTTGCTTCTCTTATCTAAATGCAATCCTGGAGATCAACAGGTTTGCAAATTTAAGGTCATGAATGACTTAAACATTCTTTGAGTCATTCAATGTTATTTCCTAAAGAAGGAAGTACACAAAGATTGGTTGGTACCAATTCATTCATTTATTCAAAAAATATTTATTGATGGCTATCTGTACACTCAATACTGCTCTGTGTTCTGAAGAAATGGAAAAACAAAAGAAAATGGGAAGAGATGATGAGCTCTCTGGAGTCTATGTTCTTCATCAGATGACTTGAATGTGCTAGCTGTCTAACTTTCTAGGTGGTGTTATACCCCACTACAAGAAACGAACAGAGAAAGGAAACAGGCAACTCAGAAGTGGTAGACGACATGGACCAGGAAGCCCATCAGAAAAGAACTGAATTCACTGATGGCCTAAAAGTAGTTAAGGAATAAAATACGTAAATCCGAGAAAAGGGTGTTCCAGGAGAAGAAGAAACAAGAGCTATTGAAGAGGCAGGAGCATGTCTGTACAGACAAGGAACATCAGAAAAGGCAACAATTGGGACTGAGATGTGAAGAGACACAGTTAAGGCCAGAGAGCAACAGGCTTCATTTAGTTAAGAGCCTATGGCCCCTTGTACAGCCGCGAGGTATTCTTTACCAATGTTATCATTCCTAAACTTTTACTGTAAGGGTTCCTAACAGGATGAACAAGGATGAGAGAAGGGAGAGGAGGTGTGATGGGGGAAATATGCTCAATGTAAAATACATACTTATATGAAGACTTTAAAAATCAGTGAAGAAGAGCTAGTTGTGCTGGCCCATACTGGTAATCCTAGCACATGAGAAATAGAAACACAGAGACTGCCATTCGTTTGAGGCCAGCCTGGGATACATATTAAGTTCTAGGCTATCCTGAGCTACAGAGAGAGGCCTTGTCTCAAAAAGATAAATATAAAAGTATGGATGAAGGAGACAAGACAGAACCTGGAAGGTCTTTTAGGAAGGTATTAAAATAATCCATTAATCGAAGAGAATAGATTTCAAGAAGTCAGGAGCAGGAGAAATGGTAAGAAATAGTCAGTGTCTGGGCAATGTTTGAAAGTAGAAACAACAGCGTGATGGTAAGTGTGGGACATGAGAGAAAATAATGTCAAAGATGACTATAGAGTTATGAACCTGAACACCTAGAAAAATGGAACTCTATTTCCCAGGACTAGGAAGAACCTGGAGAATGGTTCTCAACCTTCCTAATGCCATGACCCTCTTATACGGGCCCTCCTGCTATGGTGACCCCTAACTATAAAATTATTTTTGTTGCTGCTTCATAACTGTAATTTTGCTGTTGTTATGGATTATAATGTAAATATCTGGGTTTTCTGATGGTCTTAGGTGACCCTGTGAGAGGATCATTTGACCCCTCCCCCAAAAGGGTCCAGATCCACAGATTAAAAACCACTGGTCTAGGGAAATGGGGCTGTATGGAGAAAAAGGCATGGGAAGATTTCACACTGGAAGAGACAGAGCATCAGCTCTATTAAAAATAAATAAATAAAAAACTCCACAAGCCAAAGATGATTATGGCTTGGATACTTAACTTTCCTCCTTGTCATCTGATGCCACCCACCCTAAACTTACTCATCACTTGCACATAGAACATTACAAATAAAATTTACAATTAAAAACATTCATTCAAGAAAGTCTGAACAGTTGTATTATGCCCCACTGGAAGTGTTATCCATGTCTCTGTAGGCCGCAGTTTCTGTCCCACCAACAACTCCCAAATACCCAGCAGCTACCTCCCAAATAATAGTCTCGGAGGTTTAATATTAATTATAAATGCTCAGCCGGTAGCCCAGGCCTCTTACTCACTAGCTCTTACATTTAAATTAACCCATAATTCTTATATATGTTTAGCCATGTGGCTTGGTACCTTTTCTCAGTATGACATTCTCATCTTGTTTCCTCTGCATCTGGCTGGTGACTCCTGACTCTGACCTTCCTCTTCCCACCATTCTTAGTTTGGTCACCCCACCTGCTTGGCTACTGCCATTCAACATTTTATTAAACCAGTTTGAGTGACAAATCTTTACAGTGTACAAGAGGATTATTCCACAGCACATAAGAGTGCTCAAAACTGTCTACAATTGTAGTTACAAGGGATCCAACATGAGCTCCTGCATACACATGGTGCCACATACATATATGTGCACACACATACACACACAAAATTATTTAAAAATTAAAAACAAGAGCCAGGTAGTGATGGCACACACTTTTAATCTGAGTACTTGAGAGGCCCATGCCTTTAACCTCAGCACTAGGGAGGTGAAGACAGGAAGTGATATGGCTGGGCAGAGAGAGGAATATAAGGCAGGAGAAGACAGGAGCTCACGCCCCTTTTCAGCTAAGGAATTGGCAAGGTAAGAGGTGGCTGTGGCTTGCTCCTTTGTCTCTCTTATCTTACAGCATTTATCCCAATATCTGGTTCCAGGTTTTTAATATTTATTATTAGAATTAGCACTACATGTCTCCTAATGGCTAAGCAACTTTCTTCAAGCTCCAAACTTAAACCATGTGCCCTGGCCCCTCTGGTGATGGTGTAGGAAGGACCTGAAAATCATTGGGTCTGTCCCTTTTCTCATCAGCATTCCATATGCTTCCTCCTTACTTGCCCCTTCCTTTTACATACCTTAGCTGCTGTCGCCTTCCTCACCTGCTTCTCCAGGGAACAACTCTAGAGGAGGACTCTGACACTTGAATCTTGTTAGGGACACACGATTGCTCTTAAATCAGACTTTAGGGATACAGTGAAGGAGGTAGACTCTGCATGACTCAAGTAAGTCATTCATTTCTTCATGTCCTGGATGGTGCGCGGAGGCAGGTGAAGGGGGCTGTGCACTGATGCCATGCGTGCCCATGAGGGTCAGAAGGCAATATATCTCTGTGTTTTCCTGCTGTGTACACCAAGCTAGCTGGCCTACAAGCTTCTGGGGGTTCCTTTGTCTTTCCTCCCATCTCCTGATACAAGCACCAAGATTACAGAGCTCAAACTACCCTCCAGATTTTCACAGAGTCACTGGGGATTCAAACTTGCGTCCTTGTACTTGAACAGCAAGTACTTTTACCCAGTGAGTCATCTTTCTAGTCTTACTCTGAATTTGTTTTAATCTGAAATTGAAAGGCAGAGGAAGGAGTAAATAAAAAGGGAAAGACAAACAGAGAGAGTGATATTGCAGTTCTTAGAAATGCATGACATCGTGAACCAGGCAAATAGACTTCCGGGTATCTACTATACTCCATTTTAGAGTAGAAGCTGAGATTTAGAACCAAGATTGGCAAATCCAAGAACAGAATGCAAGAGGGGACCTTAGCCTTTTACAGGAATGGCTTCTTCATCAAAAGATCCTTTCAGTTGTCAAAGGATTGTTACGTTCATTATAAGTAATGATGGGAAGCCATAGCAAGCCCTGGGTTAGGAGTGGGAAGTTGTGATTCCAAAATGTCCTCCTGGAGATAGATGTCCAGGATAGATTTAACAGGGAGAAACTGGTGAAAACAGAGACAAAGAAGTAGCCTCTGTAAGCTAGGAAGTCATGAGACAAGCTAGACTTGAGCACAGTAAAATTAAGAAGAGAAAAGTTGGCTGACTCCAAGATATCTCTCCAAGGAAGCAGTTATCCAGTTTCTAGATGGTGAAAGTTGAGAGCAAGGGAAAAGTCAAAGGAGATCCCAACTACTGTGACGACAGAAATTAATGAGCTGCTTCAAAAGCTTCTTGTCACCCCCTGGTTCCATTCTTAAAAGTAGCTAGAGCCATCTCCCACCCAAGCTCCAGGACAATGACAGTTCTGTCAGCAGAATCAGTATGGGACCAGCTCACTCCCCTGTAAGCCGAGAACATGGCCAGGTGGGTCTGCCAATCTGCTTCCCGCTCACTCTTTCTTTCTTGAAGGCACAAAGGGAAACGCTCAGAGCACGCTTTAGGCAAAGCATATTTTAGCTCAAAGCTGAGAAGCAAAAAAAAAAAAAAAAAAAGTTCACCTCTCGCGCCACCCAACAGGCCCTGATTCTTCAGTTAGGAGCAATTTGCGGTGACATGAGTGTCGCCTGGCTGAGCAGACACTGGAAGGGAAAACGCGACGGGGGATTTGATTGAAGTGCTGTGGAGGGCAATTTTCTTAAATAAATAAATAAATAAATAACTGGGACAACATCACATTCAAGAGAAAGGTGTTTATTTTGGTCCTCATCATGAAGGGGTAAGGCAGACAGAAGTTGCTTCCTCGTGGGGATACTTCTTAAGAAAAACAGTTATTAAAAATGAAAGACTTGGAGACTTTGTTGTGGTCCCAGGCCCTCCTGTGACAGACTCCAGGATACTGGAGTTAATGTTTCTATGCACATGGCTCTCTGGAGCTTTTCTCACATGCACGGTGGCATTGGAGATAGCATAAATGCATGGGAAGTTTTAAGTCAGCCTCTGGTACCCAGGCATCTTGGCCCGGAAGTAAAAGCCTCTTGAGAATGTCTGGTAGCTAAGGGACAGCAAATAAAATGACTAGACCCTCCACTGCACCACACCCAACCCCAGAGATGCCCATGACTGCAGGTTTTTAAAACTTTGAAAACAGTCAGGGTTTCTGTTAAGACTTTCTTTCAGCTTAACAATAGATGACATTTACACAGCACTTTAGCATTACCTCATTTGGTTTTTATAATGCCTAAAGTAGAGGTTATTATTCTATACTGACAAGAATGCTCGAGGTGAGAAAAGCCAAGTGACTTGTTCAAATGTGTGTGTGCACTTCAAAAGTGATAAAGCAGATTGAAGCCAAAGGTTCCATTCTAAAACTAGCGGGACTATGGTGACGCACGCCTTTGATCCCAGCACTTGGGAAGCAGAGGCAAGTGGAGCTCTGTGAGTTCAAGGCCAGCCTGGTCTACAAAGTGAGTTCCAGGACAGTCAGAAACCCTGTCTCAAAACACCAAAAATATAAATAAATAAATAAACAAACAAATAACTAAATAAAACCAGATCACAGAAATCACTCAGTGGTGAATGACACATAGGAACTGCTCAGAAAACCATAGCATCTGATGCCCAAACACACCCCTGACCACATAGGACCTGAGACAAATATTGCATCTTCAACAACGCCTCCTTCAAAGCATGACTGTGAGATGCACAATGATGGGCTACATGAGCACCCACTTTCTGGAAGTCTCAAAGGGACTCCTGGCTCCTGGAAATGAATTAGGCCATAAGAGAAACCCCAAATCCATTACCATCCTCATTGTAGGCCAGAGTGCAGCTCACTGGCTTGTTTTAAAGCTTGGCTAACTTACACTGGTGTGATGCCGGTTCACAATTTAAAACACAGAAGTACGGCACAAAGGTAATTGATGTGTGCTCTGCACCCACATTCGGCAGCTACATGACAAGCCCTTCGTAAGGGCCCTGGAAGGTGTCTGCGTTAGATGGACTGTGTATGTAAGAGAGCGGGGCTCAACGGGGTTTATAAATATCCAAAGTACAACTTGTAGGTCACTGAGCTAGGGTTTGATGCCAGCAGTGTGTCTGCTCTAAATAGTTCCTCTTTTAAACATAGCACAGGATCTCTCTAGTCTAGGGATCACTAGAAGGCTGTGGGGTGCAACTGAACCTACCAAGTCCAGGCTGTTTCCAGAACGTAGATGATTGTCTGTGTGTTCTTTTCTTGCTTCTTTGTAAGCATTCACCACCAACAAAAAGACCATCTTGGCTAAGGCTAGAAGCTAGAATCCATCAGTTTCCTCAACAAGGAAATCATGTATCCCCAATTTTGACTCGTAATGAATTTTACCACCACGCTAACTTGGGAGATTGGGTTTGTCTCTAGATTGCTGAGCTGTAATCATTTTCCTTTTTGAGAGCTACCACCGAGCTTTCCTGTGTGCCTATCCTATCTACTTGCACTATCTGGCAGTGCTCTGTCCTTTAACCCTGACAGCAACATTATATCATGGAGAACAGTAGTAACCCAGCCTGTGGATGTGAAGACTGAGGTGTAGCCTATGCCAGCTGCAAGTGTGAGGTTTAAGAATGGTGGTTCTTCTGGGCTCTTGATTCATTTTTATACCTGGGTCCGATTATTTAATGTTGAAAATTATATCTTAAGCTGCAGAAAGAGTGCATCCCTGAATGATAAGTTTTTTGTAGATGTCACTTGTAAACCATTATAAATGTTTATATAATGTTTACACAAGAATCCTATAAGATAATTCAGTGTTCAAAGATTTGGTCAAACCAAGCAAAACCAATCAGTTATTTGAAAGTTGAAAAAACTAAAATGGAACAAAATTGTGCAGGTGTGAAGTAAATTACATCAATGGGATTGAAAGGGAAATTAAAGTGAAACTTCTAGTGTGGAAGTTTCTAGAAAAGAGATGATGATTTAATCTGAATCACTAAAACAAACAACAACAAAAACCCAGGTGCTTCTTTTCTCAACATTGGGCCAAGCTGTGCATTATTTGCTAATAGAACACTCCTGGCTACTCATGTATGCAACCTGAGTCTTTTCACACTCCACCAGTGTAATGCCAACAAATGATTCTATAATAGAAGATCAAAGACCTATGACTACTTGTTCTCCTCTCTCTCTTCTCTGGTCTCCAGCAATCTCATCCTTAGACCATCCCATGAAAGTCTTGGAATGGGTCACATATGCCCAGATGTGTTCTTATATCCTTTCCACTGTCCAGGAAGCTACTTCACATGATGCTGGCTCAGTCTTGCAGGCTGAACTGAGGCCTGAAGGAAACCCCTTTTCTCCCATTTGGTCCCACTGAGCTGGCCACACACTGAGATTCTCCTGCTTTGATTGTCAGAGAAACATGCCCTGCCCTCTCCCTGCAGCCTCTAAGAAATACCCTGCAACTAGCTCATGTCTTGAAGATGTTGTGCTCCTTGCCCCTAGGGAAGGAGACTTCTCCCTTTGTTTTCATGGCGGTTGAGCAGAAGCCCACAGCCTGGGTGTGGATAGACACTTTCCCAGCTCTTGCATTCCCTCCGGGTGTTCCACACACAAATCTTAGTCCCAGAGGGATTCTGGCTCATACAACCATCTGTCAAATTCACATTTTCAAAGAGAATTTCCAAAACAGCCTGTGCCTAGCCACTCCTAATTCTAAATGTTGGGCAAATCCCTGGACCTCACCCTTGTCGCGAGTCCAGGGAGAAGGATTGCCATGTGGTTAAGTTGTGTGCTGATACTGCACAGTTCCCTATAATGAGACGGAAGTGCTCTTTTGTGTTGGGTTTCCTGCCCCTTTGCTGGAAGAAGTGAGCATCACCGTGGTGCAAAATCAAACCTTTGAAACAGACAGAAGTGTTAGGGTGTGGCCAGAGGAAGTCACCATGAAAGAACTCCTTTTCAAAAATGGTCCCACAAGATAAGCAGCCATGGCACAGACAGGAACACAAATGGAAGAAACTTGAGAGACAGATAGACAGACAGGAATGAGGAGGTTAAAACAGTTCTCAACACCATCATCACTCTAACGCACCAGGACACATTGATTAGACCCTTGATGTCATTGAACTTTTCTCTTCCTCTTCAGTTTTTTTTGCCCAAGGCATCCAACAAGACACCTCATTGATCTGGAATAAAATTCTTCTCTGTGGGACTCCTATGGGTCCTCAGCATAAACACAAGAAGCTGCTAGATTTTACAAGTCAGCCTGAGCTTCAGAGAAGCCCAGGGGAAAGTAACTGTCTACATATCTACTGGCTTTCCTTTGTTACTATCTTGCCAGTAGGTTACTATGGTGTGGATGCTCGTAGAGCCACGGAACCACGTACAAAGCCACAGAACCACGCACAAATGATAGGTATGGAGGGGTCACCTGACCTGTTCCATTCACTAAAGGGCTTGCCCTAAGGGCAGTGAGGACACAAAAGGCCAGGGCAAGGATTGTTTTGATTTATAGAGTGCTGAAGCCTGCAAGAGTGGGTGTTTGACACTTCAACCTCAAAGCTGATGTTTTACAGCTGCCCCCAGGGGTTAATTTAAATATAAAAACGGAAGTAGGTATTTGCTCTGAATGCTTTTTTCTTTCTCCTTTATTTCCTTTTCTTCTATTTTCTGTCTACTTAAGAGCGAGCCGTCTCCCAATGTGACCATAGCTACAGTTATCTTCACCAGTGTTTCCAGGGAGCCGACACAAGGCCAAGGCCGTGTCTGCACAGGCGAGCTGACAGGGGAGAGGTTCTTCCCCCTCCCCAAAGTTCTGCTTTCCTCACATAAATGTTCCTGTCTTATCACAGATTTACACAGAAATAGCACAAGGAGCACAACTGCCCCCTCGTCTTCTTTTGACCTTCTTATTGTATCAACGAAACAAGATATTGTCCAGAACTTGGGACTAAAGCCATTAGTCTGAGAAAGGTCGTGGTAAAATGTGGGTGCATAAAAAGCTGTGGTTGTGGCAGACAAGGAAGCTCAGCAGTAAAGACACTTGTGGGCAAGCCTGAGAACCCACCTGGGAAGGAGACAACTGACGCCCTCAAGACGTCCTCTGATCTCCATATTGACACTCTATAGAGACACGCACGCCCCCCCCACATGCACACCTCCCCTCTTGCGGTAGAGGCTTAGGTTTGCAGACACATCATACTATTGCACCTTAGCTTTATACGGGATCTACGGGTTCAAACTCAGGGGTTAACCTCTGAGAAGCACTGAACTGGAGACTTCACCTGCACTCTCTTCGTACCATTGGTGCCTTAGTGGGAAGCAGCATGTAAGCCCCATTTTATAGAGGGGAAAACTGAGGCTCAGATGTCCCAGATCTTCTAAGCAGCAAAGACAGAGGCCCTGATCTGTCTAATGTTAAAACCCACATTCTCCGCATGACCACAAGGCCTTTGAACTCACTGTCTGTCTGTCTCTCCCCTTCATCTCACTTAGATTGTTCAGGATCCTTTATCCTCTTTCACTGGGAACAAAGTTCAGATTTTCCCAGCATGGCCCAGTTGGGGTCCTAATCCAGCTCAATGAGGGTCTTTCCGGTTTGGCTCACACATCAGACTCCATCTCATGCAGTCCTCACTCAGCCCGTCCTCAGCCTCCTAACGATGATTTGCTTACAAATACATGTGGAGACTCCTCTTCTTTGTGGGGTTTGGTAAGAGATACCCCATCTCTTTCCACACGGAGCCTTTGCTCCTGCCCTACTTCGTATTATTCCAGTACAGCGCTCTTACAGGATCAGGCGCAGTCACTCTTCTCAGCAATGTTCCAGCTTCATAAGGCTGCTAGCTACCACCATTCTAGGTTCCTGCGCACATCTCTCCACCTACGGAACCGCACGTAACAATAAACTGAAAGCTTTGTTCGTCCCTCTAGATCGAGATCCTTGACAGCAGCGACTGAGCTTCTAACCATTGTTCAAGCCCCAGGACTCAACATCATGACAAGCACAAACCAGGCCTCCCTGAACCGGGAGCTGCAGCACATACGACTCATGCTGAAACAAGGCGGGTGGACAAGGACGACCTGACCTCCTCCACCTCCTCGTGGCACAGCACAGCACAGCACCGTTCGATGAGGCTGTGCCTCTAGCGGTACGTGCCCCCAGGTTCAAACCCGAGCTCCATCACTAGCAATTCCTTAAATTACGCTCCTTCCGAGAGACGTTTCTCCTGTGATTAGTTCAGCCTCTCTCCAGCAGCTTCCTATTTTTTTGACTTGAGTCCCATATTTTAACTAGTCTAAAACATTATATAATCCATAGGAATCAGAACCATGCTGGCCCTGCTCACTCTTTCCACATCTGCTACAGTGTCTGCTACATAGAAGGTGCTAAGTAAATGTGTTGAGTGATCTTGATCCTGTCATAGGATAATAAGCTCTGTAGGTGTTTGTGTTTTATATATATATATATATATATATGTATGTATATATATACATATACACACACACATATATATATATATATATATATATATATATAATGCTGGGTGTAGAATCAATGTGCAGAATGTTCTAGAACCATAAACAAGGTGTATCAGAAATGGCCATCTCCTTCTTTCCTCCAGGTCTCCTGTTCTTGTTCCTCAAATATGTTCACTAACTGTAAAGGGCCACACAGTACCCATACCATTCTACTTTCCCTACAGGCCAAGTTTGCTCAGTGATAGGGGCTGAGAAGGCTGCTATCTGCTTAGACTCCAGTTAGGGCCTTACACTAGAACATTCTCTGTAGATAATAATCAAACCAAAATTTTCAATCAAATAAACTAATTTCTCACCCTCTGATTTTCCGTATGGCAATGCTTTCTATGTGACTCTTGTCTTTCAAAGGATCCTTATTTCTTCATGCTGCATTCATTTTATCACAATCAGTGCTTGTAACAATTGTACAGTCACGACTCTAACAATATTTAGTTCTCTAAACCCAGCATGGATTCATCATTCCCTCCCTCCCTCCCACAAAAATGTTTATGCTTTTATTTTAATTCAGGGCACTGCCTCAGTCTCTCAAAGTGTGAGAGTGAGAGAAATCATCTCAATGTCAAACGTCTTCAGAAACACAACAGTGAATGTTGAAATTGTGATCTACCTCATACTTTGGGACATTTCACATGCATTGCTTCTTTCGAGTGCCATGGCAACCACATAAAGGTTTCTATTCTTCTTGTTGTTTTTTATACTTGGGCCAACTGAGACGCCCCCCAAAATGAACCCACTTTGGGTGACATAGGTATTAGGTATCAGAGCCAAAGTTTGAAGGCAACACTCCAAGCTAACGCACAAGCCTTCTCCTTCACCGTTTGTGTTATGTGGGACGTGCTCTACCAAGGCCTGAGCAGAGGTTTTTTGAACACAGGAAAACAGAGCAGGCTTGCCACAACATGTTATCTTAAGTGATGTTAGGAGAATGGCGTGCTGGTTGTGTGAGTCCGCAGGGCTCTGCAGGAGACAGAGTAAGTTTTTCCCTAACACCCCATTCGGTGTTTCGGGAACATCCATCTCTGTGACGAGAAACTCATTTGGCAGAGGTTCTGTAAGCGCAGGTGGTTGTAAACTGGCGATGAGAAGATGCTGGGGTTCCAAAGCTGTTTATTTGTGTACCGTCGGAAGCCGTCTTCTGATAAGCACAGAGGAGAATGAAAGGAAGGGTTTGCTGGAGAACGAGTCTGCAGTGGGGCAAGCATCAGCGCATAGCTCTCCTGCAGATCAGAACACCAGCATGCTTCACAGTGTGACTTGGGAGCTAGAAAAAGTTCATGGCCTACTCATGTCTCCTTAGGTTTAATTATTCTGTGTTCTGAACAGGAGGATAAGGCTTACTGGAGACAGCATCAGGAATTTGAGGATGATAGGAGATGAAGGGTGTGGATGCGTTCAAGGCTGTTTGCGTGTGATCAACGGAGGCAGAGCTTACCGCCACACAACTGCCATCTCCGGTTGGCCAGACGCCAAGGCTTCCCTCTGAGTATTCAAAGTCCTTCTTCTTTAAGTCCTGCTCAGAAAACGCCTCCACTAAAATGCCACTGCCAAGGTAGAAAACCCAAAGCTATGTCTCTGGCGGGGATATTCAATACTATTAAAGTAGTTTCTCTGAGGGAAAAGACATGGAAGAAATAATGTCCATGAGTTTAAGTTACAGAGGAAAAAATTGCATTAGGACACAAGAAAAAAAATAGGCTGGAAGGGTTTCTTACTTAAATCTTCCCTCCTAGTCTGCTGAGTTAACCTCCCTGCTCCCCTTGTCTGTACATGTTCAGCTCCCCAGCACAGAAGACGGGAGATTGCAGGATAATCTGCTTACATACCTACTCATCCACTCAAGTTCCAGGAGAGGAGAGTTCATGGGAGGTCCAGAATGTAGCTTTTCCAGGGTACATCCTTTAACCCCCACTGGGGACCAGACTCTCAGGGATCCTCATGAGAACATCTGCAGAGATTTCCACCCTATGTTTTGCCGTTGGGGTAAACAATGCATGGAAATAGCTTAGCCCTGTCTGGTAGAACTGACTCTGAGAACATGAAATCTTAAGATACTGACACGTGGCAGTGGGGGCTCGCCATGAAAGGGTAAAAGACACCCTTCCCAGCATCTCTACCTTCAGTCCTGCTCCTAACTCCTAGAGCTTTCCCTTAACTCCACCCCTTGCTCGGGTTCTAAGATGACCTGCTAACTATGCTCTTTCCTTCCTCTCCACACACCTAAGGGCTTTTCATTTCGACCCAACTGTTTTCGGCTAACAGGGTATTTGGGACTTAGTCCAGGAATAAAGGTTCTCAGAGCTGGATCCCAAGTAGCCCATTTTGCATTAATGCTCCATCCAAATAAATATGCAACATCCTCTCACCAGCACATCTGGTGCAATGTATAAACATAAATAAAGCATTACATGCAACAATGGAAGCCTATGGGACAATAAGGAATGACTAGCCCTTCACTCCATTAATAATGAGAATTTTCTATCCCCAGGGTAGAAATGAAAGAACAGTGAGTGTTTGGCTCTGGTGGTCTTGGGGATTGTCTTATCGAATATTCTCTTTAGTTTGGTCTATTGTTTCTGCCTAAAGATTCCAAAGATAAGCACTTCTCAACCTGACCAGTCTGTCTTTATAGCATCGCCATTTTGTTCTGAAAAATTTTAGGATTTCCAAATATGCAGAGAATAATGTATTAACCCCATTGTACCTAAGACCAACAATGATGGATAGATGGCTACCCTTATTTCACCTGTGACCTCCACCTCTCACTATACTGTAATATTTTAAAGCAGGTCCAAGGCATCATTAGTTCATCTATGAATATTTTTTCTGTATGTTCTGGTAGGACAAAATGGTATTTCTCTTGCAGAACTTTGCCTTCTTATTAAACACATACATATCCTTCAGAAGCTCCTCAGGCATACCTTAATGTATGTAGTTTTGTGAATGGAAATGTGATGACTAAATGTTTTTTTTTCTGTTTGCTGAACTTCAGAACACCAATCAAAGAGAGCTCATACACATAGCCAAAGTGTCCATCTCACTTTGTATGAGCAGTGGCACCATGATGTGAAAGCAATATGGAAGCAAATCTAACTATCACCATATCTTGGAAGCTGAGTAAATTGCTTTCTTTTCTCAGTATCCTTTCCCATAAGTTGAGGGTAATACTGTCTGCCCCATGGGCTTCACCAAAACCTAAGAATCCCACAGGGTGATCCATGTGGAATCCCTGTAAATACAGTGTGCCTTTCAATTGTAAGAAATAATTACTGCGTGGGCCAGGCATCGCAGCCGCAGCGCTCAGCAGGGGTGTTTAAAGAAGATGGAGACTTCGCTGCCAGCTCTGCTGCCATGGTTCCTGGTGCCTTCTGTGAAAGCTCATAATGGAGGCATGCTGAGAAGCCCTGGAGGGCACCTGCTGCAGAGCAATGTCAGGAGAGGTTTCTTCAATATGATCTCAATCAATAAACCTGCCATCCCAGGCAGTGCAGGCTTCCTCCTCCGCTATTCAGTTACAAATGCCACTGGAAAAACTGTACCTTTTCACCTTTCCTTTTTCTGAGACCCGAGCAGAGGAACAAACCACTGCTCTGTCCCCTTAGAGGGAAGAAAAAAAATGTCTAATAACAATACTTTTCTCAGCTGCCCAGATAAACGAAGGGACCAGCTGAACTGCGCGTAAATGATTATTCTTTTGGGGAGGAAAAAAAAAACTGTGATCCATCTGAATTCAAAGACCAAATGCATTTTAAAGGCAAAAACACCCGGTGAGAAGAATGGACAGTGGATTTCAACACAAAAAATTTCCATCCAGGGCTAGCCAAAAAAAGAACAGGAGGCAGAGAAGGAATAAAATAATGGTTAGTTATACAATGGCGCTTTGTCTGCCAGAGACACATGCTGGGACCACCACCTCCACCCCACCTCCACCCCCAATATTCAGAACATGGGTTCTCACACATCTTAATAGTTCGCTGAGGACAAGATAGTGACAGCTGAGCTGATCAGGACAAAGACAAGCCCCTAGAGGGGTTTCTGCCTCCATGCAACATGGCCATAAGCATATGCAGATAAATATCACATTTGTTATTATTACATTAAAATATCACTGTGGGGCCAGGTGTTGGGGTGCACAAGTTTGATCTCAGCACTCAAGACAGAGACAGGCAGATAGATGTCTGTGAGTTTGAGGCCAACCTGATCTACATGGACAGTTCCAGACTAGTCAAGGATACATAATAAGAATTTGTCTTAAAAATCATCATCATCATCTTCATCATCAAATGTCACTATGTATTTGCTGTGTTGTGAATATATGTTATTATGATTGATTGATAAATAAAACACTGATTGGCCAGTAGCCAGGCAGGAAGTATAGGCAGGACTAGCAGAGAGGAGAATGGGGAAAACAGGAAAGTGGAAGAGGAGATGCCAGCTGCCATGATGAGGAGCAGGATGAAAAGTACTGGTAAGCCACAAGCCACATGGCAAAGTATAGATTAATAGAAATGGGTTAATTTAAGATAGAAGAACTAGATAACAAGAATCCTGCCACGGCCATACAGTTTGTAAGCAATATAAGTCTCTGTATGTTTACTTGGTTGGGTCTGAGCGGCTGCAGGACTGGCAGGTGAGAGAGATTTGTCCTGATCGTGGGCCAGGCAGGACTGGAGAAAACCTCAGCTACATGTGTTCATTCATAAAGGAAGCATAGCAAGCAACCTCCCTAGTCACAGTGGCTTAACACACAAAATGTATATATCCCTTCATTAGTGAAGTCTCCATTTCTCAGTGTTTCTTCTACTCAATTCTGTTGCTAGAATTCTGAACAGCCTACCCAGGATGGAAGGGGTTTGGAGCACTGTCCTGGGCTGAATCGTCACTGGCCAGCAACAATCCTAAGCCCTGGAAGTGTGGCAGAGAGCACAGCATGCGAATGGGATACTCTGAGTGTTTCAGTAGCTGGAACTGGGGCTGGCAGTGTTGTGTGCTGTGATAAACAGGCTAAAGTGTCTGTTGAATCCTTGCCCTGTGCAAAATCTTCCCCTAGTTGTTCTAAGAGAGAGTGCTAAGACCCTTGAGCCTCCAAAGCTGAAATCCTAGTGAGCAGGACAACTATGCAATCAACCAACAACTGCCGTGGTGATGGACCGCTACCGATCCCACTGTGTTTGAATTGTGTGCGCTAATTTTCTTCTGTGGGATATGGAGGAGTGCTGTGTCTCTACTTAGAAACAAGTCATTTGCAATGCAGGTGCTCAGAAACGGAAGCTTTTATCAAGGAGCTTTTTGTGCACAACAGCATATTAAATGATTAAGAGAGTCAGCATTAGGGCCAGACTGCGCATTCAGATCTGTGACTGCCGCTTCCTAGAGTCGATCTGCTCTGTGCCTTTCTGCTCATCTGTGAACTGAGGAAGCAAGTCGTCCTATCTTGTCAGTGATTGAGATGATTATGCAGGCTGAAAAAAAGGTGACATCCTTAGGACCATGCTTGGCATAAAGAATGTTGGTAATGTTAGCTATTGTGGCAGGGAAGAGATACATTAATATAAGGAGCATAAACAAACTGAGGATTATTGCATGAGTTGGTTTGCAAAATTCTAACATACCAATCTGGCTCCACATACCTCTTCTTGACCTCCTCTCACACCTGTCCCATCCCACCTCCAGATGTTTCCTTGGGATCCGCTGCTAGTATGGTCAAAAGTGTCGTCCTAGATGGCTGGGGGTTTTGTTTGTTTGTTTCTCTTTTTTCCCTTAATTGCTGAGTTTTCTCATTTAACTTAATTTTTCTTGAAGTTGTAAGAATTTATCTCTGTCTGAAGAATATGTTTTTCTTTCCTAATTTATAATTTCATTTCCATCATCCTCAGGTAGCAGCTGCTTTCCTTCTCTCCATCATGGAAATCAGGGGGAGAAATGCACTATTTTCTGAGGGATTGGGGGGATTTCTGTTATCATAAACAGTGTCATATAGATTTGGGGAGCTTCCTATGGCAGACAGTTATCTGAATTTGGCCAGATCTCTGTCTCTTAGGTCCCGGTAGCTAAAACTGGATTCACCTCATTCTATGACTCATCCCCACAAACCCAAGGAACACCACTAATCATGGCTCTGTGTGACCTTGAGGGGTTCTCCATTACCAGCTCCCATCTACTCCAGTCTCTTCCTATATCATCGTCAGAAACATCTTTGTGGAAACACAAAAACCTGGCTGTGGCACTAGCACCCCCCCACACATACATACTTTGCCATCCAGTATTGCTTCATAAGCACTCTGTATCACTGGAAGTCTCTCTCCTCTCCTTTTACAGAGTACCTTGTTCAGTTCTGCTTCAGTCACTGAAAAGTCCCTTGCCTAGCTTTTCCTGAGAGGCAGCTGGCAGAAGAACTATAGATGAGATGGAGTCAACACTGTGGAAGCCTCCAGCCCTCTGCCTACCTTAGAATCACATCTGAAGACACCAAAGCTCTCAGGTGGGGTTGAGTGTTCAGAGTGAAGCATGGGAAGAAGAGGGAAGAATAAAAGACAGGTGTGACTCAGAGCTCGTGTGTGTGTGTGTGTGTGTGTGTGTGTGTGTGTGTGTGTGTGTGTGTGTAGATATTTCTATTAGCCAGGACTTTGAATCAATAGGATGAAAAGATAGATGAAAGACAGATAAATGATAAAGAGATGACAGATGATAGATGGATAGATGATGATATAGATACATACATAGATGATAGACAGACAGACAGATAGATAATAGATAATAGGTAGATAGACAGGTGGATGGATGATAGATAGATAGATAGATAGATAGATAGATAGATAAATAGATAGATAATAGATGATATATAGATAGTGATAGATATATTAGGTAGCTATGTAATAGAGCATATATTTGCAGAGAGAGAGAGAGAGAGAGAGACATCAGGGTCTGTTCTGAGAAACTGACTCACATGATCATAGAGACTGAGAAGTCCCATGACCTGCCATCTCTAAGGAAGAGACTCAGGAGAAAACTCACAGTGTTATTAATTTCTGGACCAATGAACCAATGTGGTTGATTAAGAAAATTCCAGTCGACAGCTAAAACCAACATTCCAGTTCCAATAGACCAGCAAGAAGGAAAGGACATGACTTCATCTTGCTCTAACTCTTGGTCCTGGGCAATGGATTGGATGGTGTCTACCACATTAGAAGGAGAAACTCCACTTTACTAAATCAGATGCTAATCTTATTTTCAAGCCCCTCCATGGAGGCACACTCTGAAATAATACTTCCTGATACAGTCAAATTGACTCATTATATTAGCCATAACAGTATTGATGTACTCAGGTAAAGGATACATCCTCAAACACATCTCAGTGCACTTCCGAAAGCTGTGGGGGTAGAAAGGAAAGAGATCTAGCATTAGAGTCAGAAATAACCTGCCCGAAACTCATCTCTGCTGCTCAGAAACAGCATAAACTTGTGGAAGTCACGTGGTCCCCCTCAACCTCACTTTCTTCTTCTATAAAAATTTAGGCTCGTCATTCTTACTTTGTATGGTTATTTTAAAAATGATTAGAAAATGAGCCTATGAAACCTCATAGTAGATCTTGACACACCGCAGATTCCTAATAAAAGGTAGTCATTATTAATAATTTTGTGATTTAGCCATTGTCAATCTTTTCATCTTATAATCAGGTAGCTTCTCTTTTACCACTATAGATAGATCAATTATTCCCCAGTAAGTGTTTCCTAAACACCTATAATTTTGAAAACACCAGATGAGTGAAATACAGAGCCTGTCTCTTGGGGCTAATTATAATGAAGCAAAACAGTCAGGTCAGCAAAAAAATCACAGTGATGAAATAAGCCCTGTAAGATGGCCATGTGCAAGGCAGCAAGCAGGCTGGTTCCGGAAGAACAAAGGCTGGGGAGAGCCTCAGGAGGCCAGAGGCCTCTGCCCAGAGGAGGTGCGAATGAAGAGGAATTATTTCCGAAGAACAGAGAAAACTCCCATGAGGACCAGGAAGGAAGGTCACTTCAAGCTGAGGGGACACCATCAGAAAAAAAAAAAAAAAAAAAAACAGGCAGAGATAAGAATACACGGTACCTTCCAGAAACAGCAGCAGCTTGAGAGGAAACCAGAAGACACCAAGGGGGGTAAAGCCAGAGACAACCACACAGGGTGCGTTCACAGCAGCCATCTTGGAGAAGGAACTCTATTGCATGGGTAATTTGCACTCATTCCCTTCAGTAAGACGTGAGCTTTTGCATTCCCCGAGTTTCTTTAGCTACTGTAGGAAGTGCATAGGAGTGCTGCTCCCTAACATCAACATCCTGACACATGCAGACCAGGCTAGTCAAGGATGGCTTCTTGCAGTCCTGCTTAGGGAGAGAGGCTGCCCGCAGGACTCACAGCCGTGGATGGAGGCCGGAAGACAAGTTCCAGTTTCACACAGGTAGCCTTGTGGCAGCTCAGCACTATGAGGTGACACATGGGTTAGGGAGCTCTGCCCTGGAGGGATATAAGATTCATCAGGCAAGGGTGAAGTTTGGTGACTCAACTACACTAAGGTGTTTTTCTAGAGGGAGGAAAACTAGTGAGCAAAGTCTAGGTAGGTGCTACTGATGTAAACATAGTGTCCACAGTATTTCTCTGTGAGCCTGAGGTTTGGTAGAGCTTAATAAGATGTCCCTACATGCACCTAAAAAGCAGGATGGCATGAAAGATGGGGTTTTCCTTTCCTCCACTGATCTCAATCTCCGCCTCTAAATTCTGAGTGGCAGGTCAGTCGTCAGCCAAACAGTAAAGCTGATTCATTTGGGCCTAGGAACCCTGTCTCTCATTGTTCGTCATACTCCCCCCACTATAACTGCCACCATCTGGGGCCAACCACAGGATCCCGACCCCTGTCAAATATGACTTACGAGGCACCTATATACGGTTACTCCATATAACTGTCATAGCACATCTCTGGATTTTCTGACCTTAAGATACCACCGTATCACTTAACATGATAACCTGCCTCCTCTTAGAGGCTTTCCAGTCCCGGGAGCTCAGGAAGGAGAGATGCACACCCAGACCTTTTGTCTCCACACAAGATGCCAACTCCCAAGTGGTCTCCCTTTGGTCTTCCCTCCACTGGGTCAGAAGGCAGAGTAAGAAGCAAAGGCTCATTAGGGAGCAGGAACCTGTAACCCAGAATTCTATACTCACTGAAGATCATCAACCATCCAGCCAGGTTTGGCTGGCTGATGAGGGGGGTCCAACCTCAGCTTGCCATGGACTCCCTCTTGACTTGGCCTTCCTCAATTTGGACTTCACTTGGAAGATCCAGCCAAGCCCGCCCGCACGGTGAAGCGAGGTCAACACATCCCAGTGACCTTCTTCCAGTGCTTGTCTGTCTAGTGGCCTTGAGTCAGCAGCGTCTCCCGGCCATCTGGCATGGGAGTGCAGCTAGCAAGGACAGAGGTACATTGTCCTGAAAGACCCAATGTATCTATCAGTGTTGAGACTGAGCTGGGCTGTCTGGGGGATGGGAACTAACAAGGCCTTGAACGGGCAGAGTCGGACAGCAGAGGCTGCCTCCCTAGAAAACAGAGGCCTGCCTAATTTTCCCTAAGTATTTCTCGTTTATTTTTATCTCAGCCTCCTGGCTCTTGAAGACATAACATAATATGAATTTCTAGTAGTACATATGTGTATGCATGAGTGTGTGTGTGTATAGTAGTATAAAATATACACATACATATTACATATATATATATATATATATAGAGAGAGAGAGAGAGAGACAGAGACAGAGACAGAAATCCATCTAATTGTTATTCTATTATATAAAATAACTTAAAATGAGCTTGCTTAGAACCTTCCACATTTTTCTGGAACACTAGAAGTTAGGTCTCAATAGTGACTACGGTGGTGGCCAGTGATGGAGAAAGCTAGGGAGGAGGTTCTCATCATGGCACCATTGAGACACGTACATATGAGCATAGGCAGTAACCTCCCTGCCTTCAACATGGGCCCGTATGTTGGTCTTCAAGGCTGGTCCTTACAATTTAAAAACTAGACTACACTGATGAAAAGCACCGTCTCTGCACTTTGTGCCACATTTTAATGTCTTTAGCCCCCGACATTCTCCACTTGCCCTCACTTGTCCAGAATTGATTGCTGTGACACCTTCCACCAGGGACTTTGCTCCTAGAGATTTCTTAACTGGGAACATTTATCCCGACCCATGACTTGGGTTTTCTTCCCTTTAATTCTTGCATATTTATTCTCACTCTCCACATGCCCCAAGTAGTGCTTTGAAACCAGGTCTCCTCTGCTGCTGGTGTGTTCTGTGTGGAGGGAGCCTGATAGTGTGGGGGTTGGGAAGCATAGCCTGCCAGGGCCAAGCTGCTCCACTCTCTCCCTGCCATGCTCTGTGGCATGACAGTCAGGAAAGAAGGGGGCGGGACAAGAAGACCAAGCTGAAGAGGCTGCGTTCCTCATTACTTTCTTGTCCACCCCCACCCCTCCCATGCTGTACTACACCCTTGGAGACGCAGCATTGTTCTACAAACTGCGTTTTCCTTTATTGATATTGCAAATCAACCTGCTTCTGTTGAGATTACAACTGGTCTAGAATTCAAAGGGAACACTGAGCAGAAATATTGTCTCATTTTTAAGCTTTTGCCATTTCCTGTATTAAAAAAAAAAAATCCTTGATGGGTACAAAAAAAAAAAAAGGAGAGAAGCAGAGCCTTTCTTGGAACAACTTTCCACGGTGAATTGTTCTGAACTCTGACCAAACTGGAGGACTGCTCCCTTCTTCCAAGCAGCCAAGGTTCAGGGGGCCTCTGCAGATCAGTGGCATTCCTTGCCAGCACAGGACAATCCTCTGTCTGAACTGGAGACAAACGACAATGACCTGCCGCAGAGTCAAGGGTACGTGTTAATCTGACCAGCCTAGCAGGACACCCGAGGAAAGCGACTTGCCACCCTCACGACCACCTTTTCTTGGCGGGGGTCATTAGGCCCATGAGGCATTTTACAAAGATTCCATCTCCCCTAATCTTCTCCAGCTAAAGGTTGGCTGGCTAATGACCTTCCCCGTTTCCCTGTCCAGCATGATTACTGATACTATCATCTTCCCCGGGCCTTTACAAACTGAAATTGCAAGGGTAATGGCGAGTTTTCTCAATGTCTTGTTAAGGAAAGCCACAGCCCACACAGTCTCAGTAGTCCACTGTTTTTAGGCTGTGGAGGAGCTGGTGGAGGCTTGTCACACTAAAAGGAAACAAGAAAGCTGCTGTCCTGACTCTTTGCCCTGGGCTCATCTTGAGTCCGCATTTCATTTTAGGCACCGAGTTTTCTTATGCCTTGTCTGTGTGAGGTCCGGGGTCTCGCAATAATGGGGGAGAGACCACCAGTCTATTAAACCAGAAGCAAACTTTATTCCATAAAAATAAAAAATTTAAAAATTAAAATAATAATAATAAAACACTGCGCGGGGTACAAAAACTTATCAGCTAGCAGAGACCACAGCCAATGTTGGAATTCTGGGGCTGTGGCAATGGAGGTGGGTACTGGCCACCTTTTATAGTATCAGGTATGGGGTGTATGCTAGAAGTCACATAGGACCATCCGGCATGGGATGCATGCTAGGAGTCATGTAGAAACAGCTATTAAAAGTTAACTTTGGTCCAGGCAGTTGTTGGCTATAAGGGGCAAGGGCATTAAAAGTTAACCCCAGGCTGTTGACAGAGAAGCTGGCCGTAAGGCAGAGAGCCATTGTTAGCAGTTAATCTTTAGAGCTGATGATGGTCAGTTTTTATCTCTTAAGCTTATCATTTTATGTTTCTATATTCCTGGACCCTTCATCTAGAACCTCCTAAGAAGGAAACTGATCATATGGAGTCTGGTATTTCAGTAGCATCAAGAGGATCAAGGACAGTTGCTTAGGCATTTCAGCCACGCCCCTCCTTATTTGGCAAGCCAGGGAGGAAGAGGGGCCTCACACTGCTCAGGGGCCAGCCAGAGGCTTTTGTAGAGACTCCATCTCAGAATGTGACTCGCATCCTCGATCTGGAGTGAGTCCCATTTCTATTCACATGGGGCTCCACAAAGCAAATTGAGAGTTCCTGGCATTGAGAAGAGCAGTGTGTAGGAGGAAGGGGGTGCTGGGGTTTAGGAGGTCGGGGTGGGGGGAGACTTTCTTTAGTTCTTTGTTCTCACCGGAAATGATCCCTTTGTGTCTCAGTCTAGTTTTGTGAGAATTTGCCAATGCTCCTTGAATGTGATTCAGAAGTAATCTATAATCCTTTAATTTCCGCACAAGAAAGAGCATGGCAACATTTCTATATTCAACCTTTCTCAAATATCCTCAGAGGTTCCCATTTCCTCCCAAGGAAAATCCAGTTATTTACCTAGAGCATTTTCTCTCAGTAGGGCAATACTGCCTCCAAGAAGACAAAATTTGATCCAGGACTTGCGGGGCTGGGAGGATGGGTTCTTAGTCATTTCAGATATGAATAACATATAGTATGCAAATAAGTAGAAAGCATATCTATGATATTAACTTTTCATAGACACAAGTAGGGGGAGATTAGAGGAAACCTTCTTACCAACAAAGATTCTTTAGGGAAGCAATAATCAAATTCATTGCATGCTAACTCCTGCGTAGAGAGTTTCCCCATTGTCCCTTAGAGTAGGACAGCCAACTTTCATAGAACCTCAGATACTGTGTTAGTTTCCTAGGGTGAGTACAATGCAGTATTATAAACTAGGTAGATTAAAAATAACAGAACGTTATTCTCCCATGGTTCTGGAAGCCGAAAGTCCTCTTTGGAATTCCCCTAATGGAGCCTTGGTTCCACATCTCTTTCTCATCATCTGGTGACAGCCGGCAAGCCTTAGCATTCATTGGCTCATTTTCCTCTCTGCTCCTTCCCTGGTAAGTCTCTGTGTCTTCTTCATGTGACAATCCCCTTCCCGTTTCTATTTTATTCTCTGAAGACCACCAGTCATATTGGATCAGGACCTACCCTTATCACCTAATCTTAAGTCCTCACTTTAAAATCAGGTCACATTCACAGGTCTGGGAGATTAGTATTTCAACACGCCCCTTTAAAAGGGATCTATTTCAACCCCAGGGGATTCCCATCAGAGAGTTTATAGATGCCACTCACGTGTATAAATGCTTCTGATCCTTCCTTGTCTAACACTCCTGACAGTCAAAGGAATAGGCAGTCCTAGTTGTAGTACTCATGTGAGGAGGTACAGTATTCCCATGTATGTTATACTTACGTGAGTTTATGTACATGTACGTCATTTCCTTCTCTTAAGTATAACTTACACCAGTCTATCCTTTTAATCTATTCTTCTTTTGGTCCATTCATTCTCAAGTTTTCTTCACTATTCAAGTGACAAAATCAAATCTCTGTGGCCTGGTATCTATTGTGTCCTCCAGACCTTTGGACCTCATCTTACTGGCTCCCACCTCTACTAAATGGTTCCTTGACATCTTTATCCATTGTTCCTGTTCAAGAGGTCAAAAAAAAAAAAAAAAAGATGCAACTCGAGCATCACTTCCTCTAGAAACCCCTCTGCACCCTCTTTACTGTCCTCCTCCTTTTCTTCTCCTCCTCCTTCTTCCTTCCTTCCTTCTCTCCCTTCCTTCATCCTCTCTTCCAAAACCAAATCTAGTGTCCAATCCTCATATTTTCATAACATTTTATACTTATTACTACCGATGCTTTTTTTTCATGTTCCTTCAAAATTATTTTGCACATGTTTCCTCCACTAACCTATACATTTTCAGGACAAAAATACATCTTTTTCTATGTACAAATGCTCCCTGACTTATGAGACTATATTCTGACAGACTCATCATTAATTAATATATCTATCCTACTAAATATTATACCTTAGTCTAACATATTTAAACACGCCCAGAATACTTACACTAGCCTAAAGTTTGGGGGAGGGGGAAATCATCTAACACAAAGTTTATTATAATAAGGTTCTGGCTAATCTGTGAAATCTATTGGATAATTTACTGGGTATGGAAAACCAGTTACCTACCCTCAAGTCATTGGAGAAGCACTGGCTCCATGATGATGACCAGCAGTACAAGAAAGTATCACACCACATACTGCCAACTTGGAGAAAGATCAAAATTCAAAACTCAAAGTATGGTTTCTACTGAGAGCTCTTGTATATTACCACAATACTTTCTAAAATCATAAATATAGCCATCATAAGTCAAGGACATTCTGAACTTGTCAGATTAAGTAAAATATAGATTCCATTAAAGTTTTGAATTAAAAAAAAAACCCTAGCAAATTTTTTGCTTGTATATTTGTGTATCTGTTGGTGTGGGTGTATGTGTGGGTAAATGTGCACATTGATGTGAAGATCCAGAGTTTACAATAACTGTCTTTCTCCATCACTCATAGGTTTTTTTGGTTTGGTTTGGTTTGGTTTGGTTTTTTGTTTTTGTTTTGTTTTGATGTGATTGATTAATACAGGGTCTCTCACTGAACATGCAGCTTACCAATTGCTAATTTAGGTAGCAAACTGACCCTGGGGCTCCCCTGTGTCTACCTCCCTAGTCTTGGGATTATAGGCAGCTTCCAAATCAGCTCAGTTTTTCACATGTATTGTGGGGTTCCAAATTCCCATCATCCTCATGCTTCTGCAACAAGTGCTTTATCCACTGAGGCATTTCTTTAGCACAACAGTTGATTTTAAAAGGTATTTCATATTCATACATGCATACAAGTTTGAATCAAATCCTCCTATATTCAGCTCCTGCCCACTCCTCCCTTATCCTTCCCCCACTCTTCTCTTGAAACTTCATATGCTCTTTCTCTGTTTTATCATAGCTACAAAGTCCATTTACCATATGTGCATGTGTGGGGGACCATCTACTGGAACATGGGTGGCCTCTCAGAGCATACCCCACCGCTGAAGAAAACTGGTTCTTCCTCCCACGGGAACCATCAGCTGCCAATAACTCTTCAGAAAGAGATAGGACTCTATGATCCCTCCCCAACTATGCTGGGATATTGACTGCCTTTGTCTTGTACAGGCCTTGTGTAGGCACTCATGACTGACATGTGTTCATATGTGTTGCCATGTCCAACAAATACTGTTTTGCTACATACATCAACTTCCTCTGGTTATCTCTGCCCCACCCCTTTCTGCAATGATGCAATGATTCCTGATCCTTGAAGGAAGGCCATGTAGTACAGATGCCCCTTTTAGACCTGAAAAGAAGTAATTTTTAATGAAAATATGTCCTGTTAAGTATCTATACATAATTAAATAAACCAATGAAAATAGAAGTTATTCAGGTGGTCTTAACTCTGTTTTGCATACTACTGGTAATATACTTGTCCAAATATGTGCTTCTCTAAAAGTTTATTGGATGAATAAGTGATAATGTAGATGAGCCATAGTAGATACCAACTATTAAGAAAATGTAAAGAGAAGAAACTTGGAATGGTATATACATTTAAATTTATAACCCTTACAAAATATAAATATACAAATAAAAAGAATTTCTGTTATTGTTAAAGCTGAATGTATTCTCTATTATGAATCCCTAAAGCTGCCCAACAGTATAGCAACTTATCGGTTAAAGTTTAAAGTTCAGCCCACAATTTAACTTATTTTCTGGTTTTTGTTTGTTTGTTTTTGTTTGCTTGCTTGCTTACCCTCTTCATTAGGACGTATTTTGGATTTCAGAAGCCAACGTATCAGCAATGGCAGTGGTCAGCAGCAATCTGCTTCTGGGGTGGTTCCTGTGCCCTAACTTAATTGTATTCCTTACTTGCTCAAAGGGACATTTTTATAGGTTTTGTCTTCTTACCCAAACTGTGGAGAGGCATGTTTGAAGACCCTCACCTAGCTGTGTCTTAGCTCTCTATCACCGACAGCTCATGTCCCATTATCCTCAAGTGAGATGGTTCACTCCTCCTCCTATGCTGGGAGAGTCTATCATCTTGACCTTATACCTAAAACAAAAACAAAAACAAAAAACAAAAAATGAAATTTAGAAATCCTATGGTGAGCTTAACAGAAGAATGAAAATTACGAGTTAATGACCATAAAGATAGGTAGACAGGAATTATCCAGTCCTCATTCAATTTAATAAAAGATGTAATCGGCAGGTTCAAGACAGCAAAACCCAAACAAGAAAAAGTGAAAGAAACCCATGCCTAGAGAAACAGAACTGGTGAAAATAACGTGTAATTTACCAAGTGCAGGGGAAAAAATCATTTCATATGGGAAAATGACACCAATGACTGACGTTCTCATAAGAATCAGCTCACTGGAGAGAAATGGAACATTTTAGTATTCATTAATAATAATAATAATAATCCGTATGCCATTAAATTCATTCTTTCATTGTGAGCAATTCAGTGCTTTGGGGTATATTCACAAAGGTTCGCAACCAGTCCAGTATCTAAGTCCTGTGTATTTCTATCTAATCCCCCAAGGGAGCCCACTACCCACCATTCTCCATTCCACCCTACCCCAATTCCCTCTCTGTTCCTACAACCACAGATACACTTTTGCTTTATTGTTAGCATTTCATGGAAATATAGTCATTTGTTGTGTCATCTATTGTGATTTCTTTCATCTAGTATGCTTGCAAGATTTTCTGTTGTGTCATTTTGTCACTAATTTATTCTTATGGCCACATCTATACTATTCCACCAAAAGAGCTTGCTTTTGTCTGTCTCTGGGTTCTTTTAGCTTCCAGCGATTATGAATAATGTTTCTTTGAACCTGTTCTTATTTATGTATGTGTGTACCTGTTCTCAGTTGTTAGGGATATGAGTTGATTAGAGAAACATGTCTTCAAATCCTTTGCCCATTTTAATCTTTTACCTACTTCAAGTTGGTACTTATAAGTGATCCAAGATGAAGGCTGAATTTAGTTCTGAGAGATGGGCTGGTCCAGTTGTCCAATCCAATTGGTTGATTACTACATTGACGTGTCTCAGCATCCTTGTCAAAAACAAGTCTCCACAAAAGTGTGCGCTGACTTCTGGTCTCTGCATTTGGTTTCACTGATTCATGTGTTCATCTTTCTGTCAGGCCCTCGTGGTCTGTGCTGCTATGGCTTCATTTGAGTGTTGAAATCAGCAAGTGTTGATCCTCACCTCTGTTCTCTGTTTACAAGATTATGTTGGCCATTATGTTGCCCTTGCATTTCTTCGCAAGTTATTGGTCTCTGTAAACAATGTAGATGGAATTTTGACAAGAATTCCATGGAAACTATAGATTAATTTGGGTATTATTGCTATTTTAACAATAAATAACTCTTAGACTCCCAAAACAGGGATGCCTTTCCATTTACTCAGGTCTTCATCTCATTATTTCTCTCATCAATGTGAAACAGCTTTTCAGAGTATAAATTTAATGCCGATGTGTTTGAATTTATTCTTAAGTACTTTATTCATTTACATTCTGTGGTAAATAAAGTTAGTTTTCCCATTTCTTTTTGATGTGCTTATCACCAGCATATAGAAATACACTTGGATTTTGTGTGATGATCTCATCTTGCATAACCCTGGTAAACATACTTATAGCTCTAAAATTTTATGATTGCCAGTTCCTTAAAATTTTATGTATGCAAGATCATGTAACCTACAAAAGGATGTCATTTTACTCTTTTTCAATGTGGGTTGTTTTGTTTATTTTCATCACACAACTGTTATAAAGGGAGCCTCCAGCAAAGTTTTAAATTGAAATGTTGAGAATGGAAATCCTTGTCTTGTTTCTGATCATAAGTAGAAAGCTTGTAGTTTTCAGCCACTACAAACGCTTATGGCTACATAGTTGCATAAATGACTTTTATCAAGAGTCTTTATCAGATATATTGAATATTTTTGTTGTTGCTATTTTTGTTATCATTTTTGTTTTGAGGCAGGGTCTTGCTACTAAGTTGCCCAGGCTGGGCTGGAACTATTAATTCTTCTTTCTCAACCTCCCAAATACTTTACCTCTGGCATGCACCACCATGCCTGACATTGCTGTTTTTCTTGATTATAAAGTGGGGTTTTTTTTAAATGTTTTTCAACATCTATTGACACAATAATATTCTGTCTTCTATTAGTATGGTACTGCACTTCGATATTTATATGTCAAACCAATCTTGAACTTGTGGAATAAACTACATTAATCATGTTCTTTTGTGTCATATCTTTTTATATGTTGCTGAATTTGGTTTTCTTGTCCCAGATAACTCAAGGTGGCCTTGATCTCACTATGTAGTCAAGGAGAGCTTTGAACCCTTGGTCCTCCTGCCTCTACCTCCTGCGTGATAGGATAACAGAAGTACATCACTATGTTCCACTTACGTGTTGCTAGGGATTGGACCAAGAGTTTCTTGTATGCTAAGCACACTATCAATGAGCTAGATCCCAACCCAGTTTCTAGTAGTTTAGTTAGAATTTTTGCAACTACATTCCTATGGGTATTCATGTGTGATTCTCTTTCCTTATGAAATTATTGCCTGATATTAAAATCAGTGTAATCAGCATCTCAGAGAACCAGTTACTAACTATCCACTTCTTTTCCACACACATGCATGTTCATCCTACAGCTCATGGGCCACACGCACTTTAGAATAGCTATGAATGTCGATGAATGCAATTTTAGACGACATCACATCACAAGTCAAAAGTGTAGACACCCTCATAAGAATCAACAGTTCTTTCCTAATGTTCAGTGCAAATCTTCCGTGGTTCTAGGTGTAGTGTAAACACAGACAATCCCAATAACTGAGGGGAAAGGGCAGGGCAGGACAATTTTGAGTTCTTGGACAGCCTGTGCTACATGGTGAGATGATATTTCAGAAAAACTAAACAATGCAAAATTCTCATTGAAGCCACGTGGTTTAGGAATGTTCTTTGTGCAAAGTTTTTCTATTTCTATTGCTAACTTGGGCTCTTTATAGTAAATCTACTCAGACTTCACTCTTGACTTCTGTTTGGGTCTTTCTGTGGGTTTGTCTGTCTCACCTAGGTCACCTTCTTTGATAAATTACTATGTAATATTCATCTGCAAAGCCTTTTATTCTAATTTTAGTATTTTAAGTCATCTGTCTTTCCTTAGTCATTCTAGCTAAAATTTGGTCAAATTATCAAGTCATATTGAGCTTTTCAAAGAATCATCTTTAAGTTTTATTAGATTTTTTTCTATTTCCTCCTTAATACATTAGGTTGTAATCTATTCCTATTTATCACTTCTTCATTTTCTCTCCTTTCTTAAGGTAAAAGTCTAGGTTGTTGAGTTCTTTTGATTACCTTCCTTTTAATTATTGCTTTTTAATATCTTATTTTTAATAAGCACATTTTTGCCTCATGTAGGTTTGACAAACTTCAGACTTCTTAAGTAGTTGAGGATAACCTTGAACTTCTGAACCTCCTGCCTCCATCTTTCTAGTGCTGGGTTTTCAGGAGTGCATCACCATGCCTGGCTCTATGTGATACTTACATTTAACCCATAACTTCAGGCATACCAGGAAAATACTCTACCAACTTACACACTATTAAAAAAAGAATGTATAGTCACAAATTCACTCACAACATTGCTTCCGTGACATCCAATATGTTTTAGTATGTTGTGGTTTTGGCTTCATTTAAAGAACAATGTTTTAAAGTTCTAAAGGAGACTAGAAATTCGAGAGGAACTGGGTGTGGTGACATGTGCATGTAAGCCCTGTACTTAGGAGGGTAAGAAGGGAAAGAGTGACTATGTGGCCAGCCTGGGCTACATAGTGAGTTGCAGGTCCGCAAAGAGAAGAAATGAGACATTCTCAGAAAAAAAATGAAAATTTATTGCATAGTAATCCTGAAGAAAATTTGTCACCAGGAGGGCACATCATGCCAAAAACAAACTTAGAATATTGACAATGAAGTAAAAGCAACCGAAGTGGTAGATATCTAAAGTATCTGGGAAAACGTAACAGCTTCTTTCCTCCTTCTAAATTCTTTAAATATGTATGAAGTTGTTGAAAGGAAAAATCAAAGCCATGCCTGACGGTATTTCCAATGTCTGTAAATTAAATGCACATGACAATTATAACATGAAGGGAGGAGGCTAAACAGACTAGGTGGTGGAAGACTTCTGCATTCCTATTGAATTCATAAAATATTCATCCTAAGTAGATTCTGAAATTTTAAGTGTGAATATTTTAAAACAACCGCTTAAAAATTTATGCCATATGTATCCAAACACAAGTTGAAGGAAAAAATGAAATAGTACAAAAGGAAGAACAAAAGTAATAAAAACTTGAAGAAACAGAAAACAAGTTAGAAATAGTCCACCAAAATCTGAATGTATTCATAATTATCTTATACATAAGTTCTTTGTAAGCTACTTAAAACTCCAAAATTCAACTGTATGTTTTCTAAAATGAATCTACCCTACACTATTTATAAGTAAGGTAAATACAATAATTTAAGAAAGATCATGGAAATACTCATCAAAATAAGGGGAGAGGTGCTATATTAGCATCATATGAAATAGACATTAGAACGAGGAACTTTACCAGGAACAAAGAAAGACATTGCAAGGGGGCAAGAACTTCAAAGATACGAACAAGGTTTTGGACAAATTTGCAGCTATCTTTGGAATTTTTAGCAAGCCTATAAAAAAAGATTAAAAAAAAACAAGTACACAAGTGGACAGAAGACCAGTAAGAATATCAAAGAATGAACAGTGCCGCCAGTGGCGCTAAGTGATGTCGTCACCTCATTTAATGAAGACAGCATTACTCCACTGTGAAAACCAGACAGTGGCAGGACGGACGGCAAGAAGGAAGAGTCAGGCATCTCTCCTGAACACAGATGTAAAAGCTTGAATTGCACATTAGCAAATCGAACCCCACGGTGTGTGACAAAACTATGCACAATGACTGAGTAGAGTTTATTCTGGAGTGTAAGTGTGTGGGAATATTAGGAAATAAAGTGAGACAATCCACAGAAAGTAACTGAAAGACTAAAGAAGCAACATTTATATAACTTATATACTAATTAATAGTGAAAACCAGATCACTTCTACTCATGGATGAGCGTTCACCAAACTGGAAAGAGAAAGAAATTTCTCGTTTACTTGTTTATTATTAATAGATTGGTCCACCATAGCTGAGGAGATAATGGCAGCCAATGGTGGCTGGGAAGGAATGGTCATTTTTCTTTGGGATTGTGTCCACTGGTAGATTTCCCATACTCCAGTAGATGATCACAATCAATGACCATACATACAGGCAGCATGAATTGGATACAGTGATATATATATATAATATATATATATATATATAATATATATATAATGTCATATATATATATAATGTCATATATATATATATATATATATATATATATATATATATATATGACATTAAATTGAGAAGGGAAAACATTTTGGGGGCTCCAGGTTGAGTTGGAGGAAGAACTAGGGTACATTTGATTATAATACATTATGTACATGTGTTGTTGGTTTTTTGTTTTGTTTTGTTTTGTTTATTTTTTGGGGGGACCCATCACCCAGCTTCCAAATAAATCACAAACAGAGGCTTATTCTTAATTATGAATGCCCAGCCTTACCGTGGCTTCTTTCTTGCCAGCTTTCCTTATCTTAAAAAATTATCCCATCTATCTCTGGCCTCTGGGCTTTTCCCGTTCTCGTGCATCTGTAAATCTTACTCTTACTCTGTAGCTTGCTGGTTGTGTAGCTGGGTGGCTGGCCCCTGGAGTCCTCCTCCTTCTCTGGCTCCTCGATCTTCCTCTCCTCCCAGATTTCTCCTTCTATACATTCTTTCTGCCCGCCAGCCACACCTATCCTTTCTCCTGCCTTGCTACTGGCCATTCAGCTCTTTATTAGACCATCAGGTATTTTAGACAGGCACAGTAACACAGCTTCACAGAGTTAAACAAACGCAACATAAACAAAAGTAACACCCCTTAAAATAATATTCTACTATATACACGTATAAAACTCTCAAAATAATCATAAAAATGCTTTTAAAATATAGGTTTTTGTCCTTTGAGAACTTTATGAATGAACAGAATGCACTCTGGTTATTCTTCCCGCCCCTCCTCTTATTTCCCTCCTACCCTTGCTATCTCTGCTGATTCCCTACAAATCTCTTCGAAGCAAGGCTCCTCAACTTGATAAGAGCACCTACAAAACACACCATCAGGAGCACTACAAAACCGTGGGAAGATCATCCTGGTGAAGAGAACAAAAGCGAAGATGCCCAACGTGGTGGTTTGAAAGAAAATGGCCCCCAAAGGGAGTGGCACTGTTAGGAGGTGTGGCCTTGTTGGAGGAAGTGTGTCACTGTGGGGGCGGGCTTTGAAGCTTCCTATCCTCAGAATACCACACAGTGTGACTGTCAGTCGACTTCCTGTTGTCTAGAAAATGCAGCACCCTCAGCTCCAGCCTTGTGTCTTCCTACATGCCACCATGCTCCCCACCATGATGAGAATGGACTGAACCTGTGAAACCATAAGTGAGCCACCCTCAAGTACATGTTTTCCTTTATAAGAGTGCTGTGGTCGTGGTGTCTCTTCACAGCAACAGTAAACCCTAACTAAGACACATACTCTCTCCACCTCTATTATCAGGCCCTGGCAGCCCTCACTAGCACAATGAGACAAGAAAGACAGTGAGGATTCATTCCATTCAGATCAGAAGAGAAGAAAGAGTAAGAAGTACACTGTCTCTATTCATCTGTACCTAGAATACTCATGAGAAGACCTTGGTGATATTTATAAGCCGGTGAACTGAGCTTTAATAAAGTGGCAGGGTGCAAACAGACATGTAAAACACAGTTGACTTCTAAATTAGGGACAGACGATTAGAAAACACAAGTAAAATTTAACACTAGTTAGAGTTTATAAAAATTAATAATTAGGTATAAACCTCAAACTAGACACCAATCTGTACCCTGAGAACTACAAAACTGTGAGAGAAATAAAAGAAAATGGAGAACATACAAAGTTTGTGTCCAAATTTTAAAAATTCACAGTAGTTATAAAGCCAATTCTCTCCAAACCAACCTGTAGGTTAACACAGTTCCAACCAAAATCACAGCAGGATTTTTATTGTGCAGAATAGCATATTAAATGCAAAGAAATTAAAATAGCAAAATAATTCTGACAAAGATGAACAAAAATAACTTATACTGGATCGCATTAAGACAGCATGAAACTGCAATAATGTAAAAGGCTTGTGCTGAGAGATGGATACATAGGTCAAATGGAATAGGAGAACTTTATGGAACTAATAGAAATGTGAACTCTATGCCTAAGAAAGGATTTGGGGGCTGGAGAGGCTGCTCAGAAGTGAAGAGCAATTGCTGCTCTTCCAGAGGACTGAGATTCAGTTCCCAGCACCCACATTAGGCAGCTCCCAACTGACTGTAACTCCAGCTCCAGGAGATACAAGATCCTCCCCTGGCCTCCTCAATCACCTGCACATGCTTGCTTAGACAAGCATGCAGACACATTTATGTACATCCTGTTGGTGGAGGGGAAGATTTGGATAAAGAATGTTAAAGGATATTCAAAACTCAACAGAAAGAAAATAGGGAAAATTTTAAAGGAAAAATTTAAATAAGGAAAATTTTAAATTTTCACTGAATATGACAACAAGAAGGATAAATGAGTGTATTTTGACATCAGACATCACTAGAGAATTAATTAAAACTGTGTGGTAATAAGGTTGCCCAACTTTTAGGACAGCTAAAAAATGTAAATTAAACAGGATTGATGCTATTTTGTGTGTTCTGTGTTGGCAAGGGTGGGGAGGGAGTCACCTGGACCACCCCTATGTGGCAAGTGAGAAATAGATGTGTATAGCTGATCTAGAAAATAACCCAGCCCTTTTATATGTAGTTAAACTTGTATTTATCATATGACAGTAAGTTCACTTGTAGGTGCTTACCCTAAAAAATAAGTTGTAGTGATATGAAAAACAATACGCAAATGTTTATAAAAATCTCCATTTGTAATCACCCTTAAATCGGAACCGCTCGAATATCCTTCAACAGATAAATAGGTGAGCAAATTTTGGTATGCCCATGTAATGAACTCCTCAGCAATAGCAGCAACAACAGTATGTACTGATCGGCACATTAAAATAGGTGACTATCAAATGAATTCTACTGCCTGGAAGGAAGTACACTCAAAGGACAGGTATGTATAAAACTATGCATGTAAATATTTTTAAAGACCGAACAATAGCGAGTGATGAGTTCAGGCATTGGCAGTGGTTAAGGTGGGGACAGAATTCCTTCATGCAGTTTTTATGGTGATGAAATTGTTCCACATTTCCATTGTAGCAATGGCTACACAAACATACCTGCACACACATATGTTTACCTGCACACACATATGTTTACCTGCACACACCGATACACGCACCTACACACACGTCAATTTTACTGTACATTATTAGTTTTTAAACTTACCTTGTACTATTACTGTATTGTGAACCAAATCAACATGTGGCAAAGAGCCTTGGCTGTCCATATAGGGTGCTCGGTTACTTTTACTTCACTTTCCAGCTCTTTCTTCCTGAGTCAAGAGCCAGCACCTTGTAAGTGGCCAGAGTCTACCACAACCAGAACCCTTGTGCTTTGTACCCTTTGGAATTAGAAAAATCTCAAGGAGCCTGTGAATAAGCTTCTGCACCACACCTCAGACCATGCTACAGTCAAGTTAGGTGAAAGACCTCTTTTAATGAAACCATTTATTCCTGAGATCGATAGATGTTGTCAGAAATAGGCCATGTCAAAAGCCAGATGCAGATCTCCTTCTTAGAATGAAGTCGGTACAATTCTGCCTTCCAGAAGTCAGGGCCACACCCTCTTTGGTAATTATGGGTGTGATCTTAGCACTGCTGTGCTGCTGCATGTACTGCTGTGCTGCTACATGTACTGCTGTACTGATGCATTGCAGCCCGGATGAGCTCTAACTGAGTCGCACACAGTCACTTGGGTGATAGCAATTATTATGTAGATATTTTTAAGGAAAAGTCCTTGTGTTTCATTTGGTCATGTCTATTTAATTCTACCAGTGAGGTACTATGAAAGACAAACAATGCCAGCTGCAATGGCTCATGCTTTTAATCCCAGCACTCAAGAGGCAGAGGTAGCTGGATCTCTGTAAGTTTGAGGTCAGTCTGGTCTACATAAAAGTGCCATTCCATCCAGGGCTACCTAGTGAGAACTCGTCTCAATAAATAAATAAATTACTTTTATTACTTTTTAAATGATAGACTTTGTTTTATCTGTATTCAGCATGTGAGCCATTTATTTGGAACCTGCTCTGCTCATGCTCAGAACCTAGAGAAAAAATACGTGCTCAGTAATCAGTCTATGTTCTGATGCAAAACAGACTTACTTAACTCAGTCTCTGCTAACACTCTCTGATCCGTATCAGAAGAAACAATATTTTAAAAGATGCTTCACTTTAATCCCTACAGAGGAAGTTTAGGATGTCAACATACATGTCATTTTAAGGATGATATGTGGTGATCACCACAGAGTTTAAACAATTGAGTAGTCATTCTTCAAATCTTATAACACATTTATTGTTTTAGAAGTGAATTGGGAGACAGGACTGCATTCTGGGCACCAGTCCTGGGCTTTTCTTTGAATGGATTTTAAGTAGCTTAATGTGTTTGCTCTTGTCTTTACTGTGTTCTTTTAAGTGTTTGACATTTGCATTCTATGCAGTCACTAAAAGACATAGTATGCTTTCTGATTAAATGTATGAAACATCTACACAGAAAACAGAAACTGATTATAAGTGCATTCTGAAATACCCAAATTTATCTTTGGTTCACAGAATGATGACCAGCTTTTCTTCCCATCTCATTGGCAACTGTCAATCAGCCAGAGTCACGGATTCTAGAAGGAAGTTGATTCCCGGTTAATCCCCTCCTATCTGAGCAGAAGCAACCCCAGATTGACCTGTGTGTGACAGCTGTCTTTCATTTCTGCATCTTGAGCTAAATGCTGTCACTAAGAATAACAGTTAAATCGGGTTGACATCAACTGAGAAGACCACAGGAACTCCTCAGAGGCCAAGTGTGTTTGCACTGTATCTTACCTGTCTATAGGGACAGTAAAGTATTAAAGGAAAATTATATTTATTCACTCTGACAGATTCCACAAAGGGAAGCCCTAACTTCTATCCAGATCAAAACTCAGGAGCTATAGCAGCACAAACTCATGTCTGACTTAATTTGATTTTTTAAAAAAGACTCCCCAAAAAGCACTTTGGGAACAGTGAGAAAGCTCAGCAGGTAAAAGGCACTTACCACCAAGCCTGATGACCTGAGTTCAACCTTGAAGTCCCATGTCATAGAAGAAAAGAACAATGGTCTACGAGTTGTCCTCTGACCTCACATACATGCCCTGGTGCTCATGCCCCTACCACATAGATTGAATGAATAAGTGTAATTATTTAAAGGCTGTCTCTGTGAAGAATTTTCCAGTGAAATCGTATTTTTAATATTCTTGGGGCTTCCTTGTGCTTTTCCAATTCTTCAACCTCAGAAGACTGCCGTCCCCTTTGATTCAATTTCCCTTCTTTATAAAGTCCTAAGTTTCAACAGATTTGTTAGGCACCCCAGTTTCCTGCATCAAAACCCCACCATCCCTGAATCGCATCCTCCATCCCTCTGCTCTATAGACACACAGAGGCGTGTAGACCTGGCCTTGGGGACAGACTTCTATTTGAGAACCAGATTTGTCGCTTACTATGTGGCGTTGGTCAGTTGCCAAACAACTCTAAACTTGGTGCCTTCATCTGTAAGTGGACACAGATAGTTACCCACTTCATAAGGTAGTTTTAAGTTTCCTAATGGCTAATGTAAACACAATGTTGAGCATGGCAGCCCACACGGAAAACGCCATATTGTCACCCTTCTTCATCTCTCCTGCTCTGCACTGTCGTTGTTAGATTATGTAGGCACACAACAGAGTTAAACCCGGCAGAGAAGGAAATGTATCTTGCTTACTAGTTTCCCCCAGAACTTTAGAAATTGTGGGCCATGTGGTAGATGTTTAAAAAGAATTTAAAGGTAATTAAGGATAGCTATATACCTTTCACCTCCCTCCTTCACATCTCTCTGTCTCCGCACATGTACGTATCTATATAATTCTAAAAGAATGCTTGCCGGGCGGTGGTGGTGCATGCCTTTAATCCCAGCACTCGGGAGGCAGAGGCAGGCGGATCTCTGTGAGTTTGAGGACGGCCTGGGCTACAAAGCGAGTTCCAGGAAAGGCGCAAAGCTACACAGAGAAACCCTGTCTTGAAAAACCAAAAAAAAAAAAAAAAAAAAAAGAATGCTTCTGTTTTTATCCTATTACATTATGCATTACTGGGCCTATATTTTTTCAGTTGCTTCATAACCTGCTCTGTTTTAAACTCTTTTCTCATCACTCTTATCTCTGGAATAGAAACTCTAGATAGATACTCTAGAACATAAGCTCATTATGGCATTTAACTTAGATTTTGTTGATTTTTGTGGTTGTTATTTTTGTTTTGCAACCATGTCACAGCATATAAAGAAGTGTCTGATATTTGAATAGAAAAGCCGTAGAAGTTTGACCAGACATTTTCCATTACCCTTTCCAGCTTAGTGACTTGACTTCCACAGGGTGTCCTGTTCTGTTGTGCTGTCTACTACTAGTAGCAGTACTGCGGCCCTAACATAGAGTCCTCTTCACGGTGACCCTGACCCCATTACCCGTAAACCAGACCTGTCCATCAGAGGCGGTTCCCACAGCAAGGTGTATAGGACTTATTCACTTATGCTGCTGTCTGTGTGTCAGTCATAATAGTGTGTTAACTGAAGGGTCTTGCTGTTCCCAGGTTGTCAAGAACTGCTTAGAGTGTTCTTTAAGCACATTCTAACAGAAAAGAGATCAGAGATAAGGGAAGCGTGATAAATCCTGTCCTATCATGCTCCCACTTTCTGCCAACTCCTCAACCACCGAGGAGAGCAGCTTGCTGCCCACACATCTGTTCATTTAAAGCAGGTGTCCTCAACTTAATTATGCACCCGAGTCCCCCAGCGAGCTTTTAAACTGAGGAAGACTGATGGCCGAGCCCCTTCCAGGCTTGAAGCTCAGGCACAGGTAGCATGTAAAAATTTCCATAAGAGGATTATGTGGCCAGGATTGAGAATCACTGGGCCCTGAAGGATTCTGGCTCATTCAGAATACAGCCTTCCAGACACCAGAAATCTCAAAGTCAGAGTCTTAAAGTGCAGAGCAGAGAATGAGCAAATGCTAACCAAACAGTAGCTCATGGCAGTGTTAAGGTGTCAGCCATCATTTAACCAATTCCACCCACAATTCTGTAGGCTGCGGGCCAATACCACTACATCTTCTCTGTCTTCAATAAAAGCCACAAATCTGCAAGTTTAGATGAACTCTCACAATTGGAAGTACTGGCAACCAATTCAAATTTCTTTAAAATATTGTCTGGGATGAATAAAAACACTTCTTGGCCTGGATTCCATTCGTGGGCCATTAATGTGCAGTTTTTACTTTAAACCAACTGCTCCACCGTATCATAAAAATACTTTTACATTTCTAGCATATCTGTATTAAATTCCTAGAAAGCTCGACTCCTTCAGAATTCAAAAATGTCCTCGATGCTATATAGAGATAACCAATCATTACAGTCAGACTAGTTTTAAGGGGTCTAGAAACCTCTATGGTTTAGATTATGAGACAGTCAATTTCCTCAGTCATAGAAGAATTGCTGATATGACCATCTCCACTCATCTACCAGCATTCATCTGTACTTGCAATACATAAGACACCGACCGAGCCGTTTGGCTTCCACACAAGTTCCTGCTCTATGGGGCCATCCCAGATACTCGGGGGCTATAGGATCTAAGTCTATGCTACCTTGGAACAAATACATCTCAAGCCAAGAAGTGGTAATAGTTTAGTGGGAGGTTCATTTACCCACAGGAGATATTGCAGGCTGCATTAAAGCTTTTGGTTAGAAAGAAGTGTAGCTGGATGTGAACTAAAGTAAAGGAGAAGCTGAATGTGACCAGTGAACTTGGATTCATGGAGGCAACGGTGAGCAGACTGAATGGGGCTTTGGCATTCTTTGGTTTTCTCGGCTTTTGTTCGGTCTTTCTTTAGGTAGAAGAACGTGGTGGCGAGCCATGATTAGGAACAGCTCCCTGAATACGATAGGCGAGGCACACTAGCCACAAGAGGCCAGACAGGAGGACATGTGCATAGCTCCTAACCAAGTCTGCGGGTGATGGGGCTGAGACAGTGTCCTGAGTGATGGCAGAGAAATTGGACGGAAGACATTCTGACCTCAGTACAGTAAAAGAAATACCATTCTGTCATGTCCTAGAAAGGATTCTTCCTGTGATAAGCAATTAACACAAAAGTTAATTGATTTTACAAGGGGGCCGAGATGAAAAGAACGTAAATATGATCCCATTGTACAACCATATTGTGAACTTCACTTGGTCCAACCTCGCAATTTACAGATGGGATTTATATGCCATATAAATAGAGGCAGAATGGGGCTCAGAGTCCTAAGTTTTTTGCCCGTTAGCCTTTCTCCTCACCATGGTGCTTCTCTATTCAAAACATTCAAGTATAAATGGCTTACACACCACACTTGTAGGCAAGAAGAGAGAAGATAGCTCGTGATAAAATGTGATGAGGGCAACTCTGTTGCCAGTCAACGTAAACAAAGGAAAAGGGTCCAGCCTTGCTGGGAGGTTGTATAGAGGAGGAGATCAGTTCAGGTATGATGAGCAGAGCTGCCAACATCCCTGTTATCAAGCAGTATAGATGTTGAGATAAGGCCACAGATATAGAAGGAACAGGACAGCAGGTTCAGAACAGCTGTGAGAAAACGTTTGAATGGGCGCCATGCTCTGCTCAGCCATCATCCTGACTAACACAAGAAGGAACCATGCTTTCCTATCTTCCCATTCATTCTCCTGCGTAAGTTCGCAATACTGTTTCTCCCACAGGTAGGGCGATGGTTGACTGGGAGATGGTTGGTTTTCAGGTAGGCATGGTGACACAGTCCCTTAATCCCAGCTCTTGGGTGGAAGAGGCAGGTGGATCTCTGTGAGTTTGAGGCCAACCTCATCTATACAGTGAGTTCCAGGACAACCAAGAGAGAGACCCTGTCTCAAAATAAATAAATATATAATTAAATGTAAAAATTTAGAAGGAGAAACTTTTATCTTTTAAAAAGGGAGGGTGTTGGGATGATATTCAACAACCAAGAAATCAACACAGAGACAAACTTCCTCTTTTGCCTCTTATTTTCTTATTACCAGATGAAGCTATAGGTAAATGCCATCACTATCCCACTAATGTGAACACAGTGAAAGCCTGGTGCCATCATTAATGATAAAACTCTGCTGTTCAAATCAACTTAAGCACCTTTTGTCTACCACATGGTCCTGCTACAGGCTTGGAAACCAAAACCTGGTGAATAAGGCCCTATTTTCCTCTTCCTCTGGTTGCTATAGTTTTTGATCTCAAATGAGTTGGGCTATGGAGGGAGAAAGATTGGAAAGAAAGGAATTCAATCCACATCACCGAGGGCATGATGGCCCTTCAGGGTGTGGCAGGGATCCAAATGTCAACTGTTATTCTCAGGGAGCTGCTGTGTGGGCTCAGCACTCTCCTGATGCTGAAGACCTCTCTCCAACTCTCCTCCAGCATCCACTACCCACAGCCTCACATTCGGTATCAATTCAGTTTACAGGAAAGTCCAGTTTTCTCAGGTTAAGCCTTCTCAGATCTCCCTTCTGTTGATCCCAGGTCTCCTTCATGAGAAAACTCATAGTTTTGCCCAATTGTCTGTGGACCAGAAATTTTCTCCCCAAAATAGCTAGCTACTTTACAGGTCACAGACGAGTCATGCTCTAGTTCTATCCCTCAGATAGCAGGAAGCACATGTTAATCCCTTTAATTAGTTCTCCTGCTGCCTCCCACACTTGGCTTGAACAAGATTCTACATCATGAAGACAGATCAGAGAACACTGACACCTCTTCAGAGCCCTCCCTGGGAGATGCTAAGGCCTTCATCCATTGAAGGCAACTGATGAACTGATGTTGGTTGGACCAATTTCTATATGTTTCACAGTGGGCAGCATCCCATACAAAGGCACAGGACATTTGCAACTATCTTATTATTATCGTCAGTCAGAGTTTATACAAAAACGTGATGGATTTTTATAAAAAATATTTCAGGTGAAGGCTGAGGAGATGGCTCAGCGGGTAAGCATGCTGGTTATACAAGTGTGAAGATCTGAGTTCAGATCCCTAGAGCCCACATAAATCTGAACACTGGATTGCTACTGTAACCCCAGCACCCCAGTGGTGAGGTGAGAGGAAGAGATAGGAGAATCCCCAGAAGCTCATGGGTCATCTAGCCTGGCATAGACAGCCATGAACAAGAAGAAATCTTGTATACATGAGGTGGAAAGTGAAGACTGACACCTGAGGTTGCCCTCTGACCTCCACATTCACACTTAGCATGCATTTCTACATTTACACACATGTGTGCACGCACGCACATACGCTCTATCATAAATCATCTGTCTATCTATCCATCCATCTTTCCATCTGTGAGTCAAATTACGTATGCAAGCTACCTATTCCTACTCAGCCTTGCTCCATGTGGTTCTAAGGCTCGTGGATAACAACAGAAGAAATATAACCAATCAGATACCCAAATTATTTTAAAATCAGGCTGATCATCTGCTGGGTCATGGAAAAATAGTTCATTCCAGTGGCTTGTGTTGTTTTCCTTTCTAATTGTATTGTTGACATATTCTATCTACATAGTGTCCTTAAAAACATGCTCAGAAAGTCAATCAGGGTACAAGTTTGACCTAAAGTGTGTGAAGCATGAGAGTTCGTGGCATTACGAGGTCAAGCTGGTGATCAATTCCTTCCCAGTGCATCCTTTTACCAAGCTGTTCTCACTTTAATTTTTAAACTTGTGTGAAATTCAAAGAACATTGAGCCGAGTGCCATTTACACTGGGACCATCATAAAAAGGCAGATTTCTCAAAAGGAGTATTGGCTGTTTGCCAAGCTGCCAGGAAGCTTTTTATGGAATCTTTTAAACCATTCTCCTTTCAGCCAGAAAGGAAAATTAAACTTGGCCAAGGGTGAATGCTCTGCCCAAGATATGAATCACTGTGACCAGAGACAGAGCTCAAGGAAAACATTCCTGACATGGGGGAGAAGGAATGCAAAAGCCACCTACCCCACTTATCACGGAAGAACACGGAGTAACATGTAACAACCAGCAGTTTCTTTTCAGGAGGGATCTGGGTGAATTGTGCACGCTTGTAGAAATCTTTCGTGTGCATTCTGCCCCTGAAAGAGTGAGGTAAAGGTGTGACCCCCCCTCAACGGCAGGCTGATGACACTTATAACAACCCTATTCTAAAACCAACAAACAAATAAAAGATGCTTGGGGATTTCAGTCTTCCAGCACTGACAGTGAAATATTTCACGCATAAGGAATACAGAATGATATAAAAATATCCATCAAACATCAGGCAGCTCTGCTGGGTCTCTGCAGTTGGTCACCCATGTTCAGTTCTTTGTTCAAATGTGTGATATTTTGGATACAGTGCTGAGCACTGCCTTACCTCTTGTTACAGAAATAACTTCTGCACTGATTCCAGTACTGGCTATCCTCATTTTAACAAGTATGCGTCTCTACAGGATTTGCAATATAGGCTTTAGTATTCAGGTGGAGTAAAGCCAACGAGTGTGAAGAAATCTATTATTGAAAAGATGGCTCCCTTACACTTACAAATCCCAAGACAAGGGAAGACACACAGAGTCTCATCAGAAGAAGGAAGCGGAAAATGGCAGGTAGCCTTAGAATCCATGGAGAGTGGACCCAACTCAACTCTGAGCCCTGCCTCCCATTTCCATGGTCACACCAGAAGGGACGACATCACAACTGTTCCTCCTTAGGCATTCTGATTAAAAAAAACAAACAAACAAAAAAAAAAAAACTAGAATATCTCCGGTTATAGGTAGACACAGGACATTCTGATCTGAAAAGATTAGAACATTTCAAGGATTTTTAGCCTTTATTAGATAAAAATAGTCCTCTTCCTGGTGGAGGCCTGCTCTTTTCTGAAGGGAAACAGAGGAAGGGTGGATCTGGGGTAGAGAGAAGGTATTGGGGGGGGGGACTGGGAGGAATGGAGGGAGAGGAAACTGCAGTTGGGATGTAATATATGAGAGAAAAATGAATTTTAAAATAAGATTTTTGTCATGGTTCACATCAGTTTCATCAAATATACTTTCTATGCCTATTAAATTATGTTTTTTCTATCTTTTAATATTGTAATTTTATTTGACAAGAGTTTTTTAATATATGGCAACTTCGGAATTCTGGGAAACCCCAATTCAATAATGATTTATTATTTTTTTAGGCTGTATAACACATACATTATTGCTGCTTTTTCAGACTATGTATTTATACTAATAAGATTTTTAACTTAAAATTTTTCCTTCTTTATCTTGTCCCTGTCTGGCTTTGCTACCAGTTACACTAGCCACACCAGCTGGATTAAAGAGCATTCTCTTTCTCACTATGGTGGTGTCTTGGGTAGTTTCTAAAAAATTGGAAATTTTTTTTCTGCTCTGAAGAGGCAGAATACACTTCCAAAATCACATTGCTTGACCTTGATATTTGGTGGAAAGTTTTGAAACTATAAACCTGATTTGTTAGTGACTAGCAAACTATGTAGTGTCTGTGTGTATCCGAGACAGGTTTCCTGATTCTGTCTCTGTGAAAACGTTCTGTGTTCATATATATATATATATATGTATATATATGAATGTTCATATATACATATATGTTGCAATATATATATATGAATGTTCATATATACATATATGTTGCTATATATATATATATATATATATCACTGAGAGGCCTTCTGTTTTCTGAAGGCAAAGGAGGAGCTGTGGATCTTGGAGAGAGGGGAGGTAGGTGGAGACTGGGAAGAAGGGAGGGAGGGGAGGGAGAGGAGGCTGTGGTCAGGATGTATATTGTATGAGAGAAGAATAAAGAAAAGCAAAAATTTAAAAAATAAAATATCTAAAAAAAAAAAGCATTCCCAGAGTTGTCTCATTTAAAGTCTATTATGTCTGTAGTACCATCTCTTCACCCGTGTGTGTGTGTGTGTGTGTGTGTGTGTGTGTGTGTGTGTGTGTGTGTGTGTGTGTTTTCATTGTGCAGCATGGATACATTTTTTTCTACTCTATTAATTGTTCTACAGAATGAATTTCTGGTTTTGTCAGTTCTTACTAATATCACTTTTAGTTTTGTTTTTCAAGACAGGGTTTCTCTGTAGCTTCAGAGCCTGTCCTGGAACTCTCTCTGTAGAGCAGGCTAGCCTCGAACTCACAGAGATCCACCTGTCTCTACCTCCTAAGTGTTGGGATTAAAGGCGTGTGCCACTGCTACCCAGCTACTCTAACTTCTGTACATTGTTTTTCCGTTTACTCTCTCAAGACAAACTTAAATTTTGCAATGTGTTTTAAAGTTATTCAGTTAGTCCTGTGTTCCTATTCCTAAAATAAAAACTTACCAACAATAATGTTTTAATCTTTGCTCTTGACTTAGAAAAAATCTGCCCATGCCTTTGGAATTAGTTGAATATAATTAGAGTAACAAAATTAGAATGAATTATCAGAAATCGTTGGTTCAAATAAACTTTGTATGATAGGAAAATTTACAGTGTTAGTAATTCAATTGTCTTCAATAAATAGTCAAGCAAATATAATTGCCTCTAATAATTGACATTAATGCTAGAATTATGAAAGTATTTTAATTTTATGTGTATGGGTGTTCGGCCTTCATGTATGTCTATATACCTCCTGCAGAGGTCAGAAGAGAGCATCAGATCCTCTGGAGCTGAAGTTACAGATGGTTGTGAACCATTATATGAATGCTGGGAATTAAACTCAAGTCCTCTGGAGGAACAGCTAGTGCCTGTAACTGCTGAGCCATTTCTCCAGCCCCTAGAATCATAAGATTTTAAAGCCATTGCACTAAACCCTAAATAGTACAAAAATAATTCCTTGTCCATTTTAGCAATAAACAGAGCAAATCTTAACTTTACAACTGTACAATGAGAAGTTTATATAAAGATTAAGCTTTATCAATACAGATGCTTGTTGACTGACACATCTGGATAAATCCATTAATAAGCTGACAATATTGAAAGTTAAAACTTCATTTGAGGAAGTAGGGAGGGTCTGGGAGGAGTTGGGGGAGGGGAACTATAAGCAGATACATTTTATGAAAAAAATGTATCTTCAGTTAAAAATAATTTCATTCTCAGCTGAGCGGCGGTGGCACACACCTTTGATCCCAGAACTTGGGATCCCAGGTGGATCTCTGTGAGTTCAAGGCCAACCTGGTCTACAGAGCGAGATCCAGGACAGGCACCAAAACTACACAGAGAAACCCTGTCATGAAAAAAAAAACCAAAAAATAATAATAATAATTTCATTCTCAGACTTAACTCACCAAACACTACAACTTAGCCTGACCTGCCTTAAGCCTGCCCAGAACACTTACACTGGCCAGTGACTGGACAAAGCCATTGAACACAAAGCCTAGTTAATGACAAAATGATGGTTAGTGCAGTTATTGAATACTTATATCCAGAAGAACAGTGACAACACAATCAGGCATCTGTATCCACAGAAATCAACCTTGGGCCAGAAAGATGTTTTGATGCTAAACCTATACAGATCTCTCCTTGTCATGTTCCTCAAACACACAGTATAACTTTTTACATTGCATTAAATATCATAAGTAACCTAGAGATGGTTTATACAGTAGTACACAGAAGAACATACATGTGCTATATGTACATACTATACCATTTTACATAAAGCACTTACTTGAGCATTCATGTCTTCTGGTATCCTCAAGGGTGTGAGCTAGCCTAACAACAACCCCCAAATGATACCCAGGAACAAACAGACACTCTAAAGTGTCTGTTGTTTCCTCTCCTCCTCGTGGCGTCTTTAGGGAGTTGTAGCTCACTTTTGCGACTCATAGTGCTAGCCAGGAAAAGTTCAAAATTTAAAATTAGAACTCCAGTTTCTACTGAAAGCATATTGCTTTCACATCATCACAAAGTGTAAATTCGTAAGTCAAACTACTCTCACTCAAGGACTGCTTATCAAGTTGTCCCGTCTCCTGAGTGTTTCACCTCCCCCAAATGTCTCCATTGACAGTCTCTCATTTCACCAATTGTATTACTAATAATTAGCTTTCTATGGCTGTGATCTAATACCTGGCAAAATCAAGTTAAGGAAAGAAGGGCTTACTAAGCTTGGTTTGAAGGGAAAGTCTACGGTCTTGGTCTGAATGAGAACGACCCCCACAGGCTCATAGATTTGAATACTTGGTCATAAGGGAATGGCACCACTTGAAAAGATTAGGAAGTGTGGCCTTGTGGGAGGAAGTGCATTACTGGGGGTGGGCTTGGGAGTTTTCAAAAAGCCCATTCCAAATCCAGAGTCTCTCTCTCCCTGCTGCCTGTGGATGCAGACATGGAACTCTGGGTAACTTCTCCAGGAACATGTCTGCCTGCATGCCACCATACTGCCCACCATGATGATAATGGATTAAACTTCTGAAACTTTAAACAAGCTCCAATTAAATGGTTTCTTTTATAAGAGTTGCTGTAGTCATGATGTCTCTTCATAGCATTAGAACAAAGACATCAACTATGGTATCAGTGGACCATGAGACGGCATGATCCTGAGGCAGCTTGTTGCGTCGTAGCCACGGTGAGGAATCAAGCAGAGATCAGTTCTAGTGCTCAACTTGCTTGCTAGTTTTTATTCAGTTTGGACCCCAGACAATTAAATGGTAGCACTAACATTTAGATTAACGTCTTCTCACCCCAATTAGCACAATCTAGAAACTCCCTCACAGACATGTGCAATGGATCTCCTACATGATTCTAAGTCCTGTCAAGCTGACAATCAATATTAATAATCATGCCAATGTTTCTTATTATATTGCTTTTGAGTTTCACTTTAAATTCTAACCAGGAATAGAATGAGGAAACACTGCCTTATGGTTTTTCTGTTTCAATAATTCAATTAAACTTCTACTGGCTTCTTACGTTAAAAGCTTAACTCACTAATAGTCTGTCTTTTTGTTCCTCCTTCTGTAATAATAACTTAAAGCTGAAAGTTATGTATAAGTAGCAGCTTGACTATTTATATTGTATTTTCTTATATTACCCAAAATCTTTTTATAATTGTAATTTCTTCTTTGACTTATGCATGATTTAAAGAAGTGCTAATATTTTGTTTTTGTTTTGATTTTCCATGTGGGTGTATGTGTGTTGAGGTAAAGGTGTTAATTATCTTACTACTGATTTCTAAGTGACTTCGTAATTGCATTCTTGCCAAAGAAAGTTATTTGTTTTTACACTAATTTGCTTTGTGACTTGGTTCAGGGTCGATATTTTTTAGCATTCCTTATTGACTTGGTTGGTTTTCTGGCCATTATGAATTCCTACCTAGTCAATGAAGGGTACTAATTTCTTTACCCTCTCTTACTCCGTGATGTATGTATGGATGTGAGTGTGTATGTGTGTGTGCATGTATGTGCCTGTCTATCTGTCTCTCTTTCTACTGAATTAAATTTTCTTATCATCTAAAGGAATTATTTTGCTAAAAGGTTTTTAGTTTCTAATTAAATTCATCCACCAGTATCTTTATTTTACCCTCATATTTGAATGGTAATTTTCTAGTCATATAATTCTAAATTAGCAATTACTCTTCTCTGATGATTTTGAAGATATTTTTACAAACTTTTTCCCTTTCAAGATATTTTGTCTTTTCCTCTCTGCATGCTTTAAAAATATTTTCTCCTATAGATCCACAGCTTTCATTCTCAGATCTCTAGCAATGAAACGTGGTTCCCTTTTCTGGGACAGCTTGAGATTTCTGAATCTGAGGATTTACAGCTTTCACAAATTATGGGGTTTTTCCTGGGTGCTATTTCATTGAAAGTTGGCTGGTCTCTATTTTCTGTTCATTTCTTTCTGGAATGCATATAAGATAAACAGAAAGGGGTGAGTAGGAGGGGAGCATCCAGGGTGGAGAAGGAGAGGGAGAAGAGGGAGGAGAGGAGAAGAGGTTGACAGGGCCTTTGCATTTACCCTCTGTTACCTGGTGGACCAGTTCGGCACCCATATACAAATTCCCTGGTTACCAAATCTGGAAATCACACTCATCCCCCCCATCTCTCTTCAGATTCTCTTTTGCAATCACTGTGGCTCAGAATAACATCTGGGATTCAGTTTCTTACTTTGGGCTTTTGAGAATTTTTGACACTTTTGTACAAGCACAGCCATACATGCTAAAGTGATACTTGTTATGATTTATTTAAGACTTTTGGAGGAAATGAAAATTGATCTTTTTTTAAAAACTGCTTTAAACTATAAAAGTCCATAAAAATATGTTCAAAAGTGAGAGTGCAAACTCCAGTGTGAACCTGCATAGCTTCCATTCCAAATGGTTATTCAACTATGTAGAGTTTCATTGAGATGGATAGACTTGGGGTCTATTGTGTGAGTTGTTTTTTTGTTTTATTTTGCTTTTTTCCAAATTTTTATAATAAAGTTTATAGAGTTTTTTAAAAATCTTAATTACATTAATAACTTTGAACCATTTAACACAGGCATGGTCTCTGGAACTTTTAGAAAACAAGTCTGTTACTAGAGCTACAGAAATTGAATTGGTATGAAACAGAAGAGTTGGTCCCTTGGAGCAAAACATCATGATGATTCTCTCTCATGGTTCCTTATCACAGTGTCGGAGCATGGGATAACCAAGCTCAAACAAAGGGAGATAAAAGGCCTGTGTGCCCCCATTGCAGCCACAGACCATCTGAGAATTCCAGGCCCACATTAACCTTGTGAGCAGGGAATGATAAGTAAACAATGTAGTGTGGAGAATTACATAGACATTCAGTGCTTTGCTCTCCTATCAGGTACGAGTGTTTTAAAACCCGTTCAGAGAGAGCTGTCATGTGCCTGGGACCAGGCTAGGAGACAGCTCAGAGGACAGTCTCTGCTCTTGTAGGACTCTCACGCTGCTCATGAGGAAGAGACAATTATGGGAACAAGCAGGCAAGGAAGAATAATGTAGAACACGCCGGAAGGAACATGAAGAAACTTTTAAGTAGGAAAGAGGATGAGGGGACATGTCAAGAAGGTTGTCATTTTACATAGAGAGGTCGGGAAAAACCTAGCTGAAAAAATGAATTTGAGAAAATGGAAGATGAGGGGCAAGCCAGGAGGCTATCTGTAGACATGATGAGATGCTGAACCTGAAACTGTTACTTAAAACATGCACTGCAAACTCTTACTATTAACTAAGCTATTTATCAAATTTTGGAGAGAAAAAAAAAGAGGTTAGAGGAGCTAGGGAACAGAGAGCAGGAAGCCCCTGGGGGTTCTGAATGCCACTGTACACAATTTGTATTTTTCCCCGAGTGAGGAGAGGAGCAGGACCCCGTGGGAGTTGTTTTATAGCAAGGGTGAGACAGATATTTCAGACAAAAAAGATGTCAGAAAACCAGAGGTGGCTGTGGCCAAGAGAAGACTTCATGAACAGGGAAAACGATGTCATGCTTTTATATCAATGGTGGAATTCAGCAGAGGAGGGGAAAGAGAAGCTTGAGATGCATGAAAGAAAGGAAGGGAATTTGCAGTAGTGGTTCCCCAGAAGAGAGGGGGAAAGGTGGAGTGGGGATATGAGGGGCTCTTCTAGGGCAGGATGCTGGACAGCTCACCAGGAGGTGCCAGGACTGCCAGGCAGGTGAACTCACTGCAGGGAACACGTGAGAGCAGCAGGAAGTTTTCTCCTGACTCCACCCCCACCCCACCCCAGGAACGGGATGCAAGGTCAGCTCGGTGTGACCACAGAGCACAATGTACTGGTGGCTGATACAGGGAAATAGAAGGGTCTCGTGGCTGATAGGCAGGCCTTGGCTATGACCCTTGTTCATCTCGGCTACTCAGCGTTTCTTGAAATACAATGGTAAGAACCTTACCCGCCTTAAATTCATCTCATCATGCAAACAGAGCCCGGACTAGCACTTTTCTGAGAGGAAGGGAACATACTCAACCCTTATTCTCACAGCAGGCACCCCATGGGTGTTGGCTGTTAGCTGGTGTCATTATCAATCACTCAATTGCTTGTGATCAGGTAGGTTGTGATGCTTTATACCCACTCTCTTTACAGGAGGTTTGTGCTCACCAAGCTTCGAGTCATCCCCAAAGGATCATTTTCTGGATTTGAAGACCTGGAGAAAATGTAGGTATCTGATGCTACTGTGCGAATGTTTCGGGTGGATTTGGGTCATGTCCAGCATGATTTTCTATACATGTGTCCATCCTTACCAAGGGCCCCTGTCAGCAGACTCAGCAAAGCATGGATTAAACATATTTGGGGGAAAAAAATGTCCTGCTCTGTGTGTGTGTGTGTGTGTATGTGTGTGTGTGTGTGTGTGTGTAATTCTTATTATTGTTATTCTATAATTGATACACTATTACGATATAAATTTGCATTGCATTAGATATTACAAGTAAGCTAGAGTTGATTTATGTTGCAGTATGTATGAATATATGGGAAGATTATACATGTTATATACAAGACCTACATGCTGTATGTAAGTCCTGAGCACCTATAGATGTAGTGGTTAGGAACACGTCCTAGGACCTCTATTCCATGAGAAGGTCTGCATTTAGAAGTTGCCTGATGTGCTGAGCATCTTTTGCATGGCTTCCTGTTCCCTCTCCCTATCATGCTTCCTGCCAATGGTATTGAGGGACAATTGCTGATTCTAATGTGACGGTCACAGTCAGCATTTCATTTCACTCTTGTTTGGTTTTTGTAGAAAGGGTTGCTTTCCAGAACCCTTCAACTAGACATCTCAGAAAAGAAATCATTTTCTTCTGCTTACAGTCTTCTTCTTTCAAAGATAAACTTCTACTAGTTCTGGCTAGCTTCGAATCCACAGCAAGGCCTCACATCTGTGTCCTTTAGACCTCTGGTTCCTGAGTCATCTGTGCAAGTAACAATCAGTCTCTGATACACAAATGTTTGTAAGTACTGAGAACATTTGCAGGACTGGCCAAGAAGTCTCCCTTGCTATCACAAACACCGCCTTTTTATCGATGTGGTTTAATTTAGAGTTGGCTCCAAATGAGTTTTCTCAAAGTGGGGTGCAGAAGCCAACACAGAGTGAATCTTCTCACACCACAAGTAACATGCCCTTTCTTTGAGGGCCTCTGGCCTCCGCTCCTAGGATTTAAGAAGGGAGGCACGCTCTCCGCAATGACACAGCCGGGGTTCAGAACCTACATAGCAGTCAGTACAGTCAGAGACGCACGGAGTATTCAGAAAAGGAAATGTTTTTACAGCGATGAGGCGGAAGCCACCCTCCAGTTCATGTGTTTCTCCTGGAAGCTGTGGGATTTTTCCTCTTAGTTCTTCCCTCTCCCTTTAAGAATATTTCTTGGCCAGGCGGTAGTGGTGCACGCCTTTAATCCCAGCACTCAGGAGGCAGAGCCAGGCAGATCTCTGTGAGTTCAAGGCCAGCCTGGTCTACAGAGCGAGATCCAGGACAGGTGCCAAAACTACACAGAGAAACCCTGTCTCAAAAAACCAAAAAAAAAAAAAAAAAAAGAATATTTCTTGCTGATGTCTAGGGAAGAGGGAAAGTGATCGATTACCAAAAGGAACACAGAGAGAAAAGCGCTGTGCTTCCACAATTAAACCACCTGCTTGCAAGCCAGTGGGCAGAGCACTGGTGGACTGCTAGATTCCATGCAAACTGACTGTGTAACCTTGAAATCTCCTGTAAGGCCTTGGCTTCCTCGTCTGTGTCTGAGAAGGAGACCTTCATTGTCTGATCAGATGAGAACTCAATTTAAAATGTGCCGACTTCCAATGTTTTTACCTGGTAAAGATACTCAACACAACATCAGGCACGCATCTGAACAGAGCTTACCATGAAAGCCATAGAACTGGAGAGATTGGGCTGAAGTATGCTCCTTGGGAGATTGGCCAATGCCCTGCCAGTGATGTACCATATGCTAGATGATTGTAAGATACTCCTGGGTCCCCCCAACATCCTTCTACTTGCATAAAGACAGAAACAATGGCTACCACAAATAATCCACCCATAAAATTTCATCTGACAAATATGGCTGGCCCCTCACAGGGCACCCAGCATCAGATGAGAGCATCATATGGTCAAAGAGCTGGCCAAAGCGAGCTGACATAATGATAATACAAGCAAGGAGGCAGTTGGTTCGGTAAAGCAGCGTCTCCAGACGCAGCATATCCGTTCCTGCCTCGTGCTCTTATCAATTAGCTGAGCTGATTGCAATGAGATATGAAGTGAAACTACACTTAGCTTTTAACTCTTTTCACCCTGAAGCATCATCCTCAACCCCACAGGCCTTGACTCTCAGGAAACCGCCAGCTCTCTGTCGTCTCCAGGCTCGCCCTCCTTCCATCCTCCAACATCCCCTTTTGTCACTGCCAAGTTCTCATCTCCTTTCTACATCCATCCTTGTCACCTGGGTTCTTCCTTCAGTTTTTAACCTGTTTCCTATATTTAATAAATACTGGCTTCATCTCCCATGTTTCCTTCTCCCTAAATCTCTTTAATTCGCTCTGCCTATGACCAAGTTTCACCCCTATGCCACTAAAAGGAGAAAAAGGAAATACTTTCTCTTAAATGGCCCCTCCCCACCATGCACTTTCCTCTCCTTCAGAGTCATGAATAACACAGAAAGAATGCTCTCCCCCGCCCTCCCGCCTCCCTCCCTTCAGTTACCTCTTCACCTGCACCCACTTGCGACTTGGCTGCAAATTCTTCGAAACTGTCTAATTAGTCTATCAAAGGTCTCAAACAACAACTGTAATTGTGAGATCTAATGACTTGGGGGGAGGATGGGGGAAAGTGTTGCCTTTAACAGGCTTCGTTTAGTACCTGGCACACGGGGGAAGTCCTCAATGAATGTTAACTACAGTGATAATTATCGCAGTGAGGATGCTAATAAGAAACTCCTGCCAGGATAATCCTGCTACCTTTCAACTCTCAGTTCTACTCCAGAAACCTTCCCCAACCACCACAGGGCCACAGAGACTCTGCTCCTTTGCAGACTTTGTTTACCCAACTACCAGAGTCCCTACTACCCACCCCCCACCCACAGCACCTCTTCAGGGGCTTCGGTTTCCTTTCGCCTGTGGGTCTTTTCTCCCTCACCCTAAGTGCATATGGTTGGGGGAGACATTTCCAGCTCTAAAGATGAGCTCCTCACTGAGGTGGCAGGCAGTTTGAACACCATGTCTCCTAGCTCCAGTGGCTGCTAGAGGATTGGTTCTGTAATCTGGGCAAGCCACAAAGCATGAGGCTTTTATGGGATTAAGCAGTGAAAAGGTCAGCTCTTTCCTCAGGAATAGAACTCCTCAAAGAGGGAAGCCAGGACAATTGTCACCATCTATCCACTGAGGGTGTCGATGAGGACAGAACTCACATAATAGAAGGGAAGGCTCGGAGAGAGCCCGAGTCCTAAGGACCCTAGAACCTGAATAAAGCTGCTTCTAAAGGCATTCTTCCTCTCTGACCATCAAGTTAAATGAACCGTTAAATTCCCTTCTTTTCCTTAAGCCTGCTGGGAGGTTTTCTTCTGCCTCTCAGAACAGAAAGGAGTTTAACAAATGTTCATATCACTGGTGTGAACATAATATTTTACGTATTTTTTATCATAAACTGTATTTTAATTTTGACTATATAACTACCTGTGTCACCGTAGAGGTTCATGCCCATCTATTTGCCTATCCACTCCTTCGCTATGGACCATAGCCATTTTTATTATTTAGTATATTCTGTTCATAGTTAAAAGTCTTCTCTTGTCACCCTATACTGATTATATTCACTTTTAGGGGGGTGGTTATCAAAACAGGGCTTCTCTGTGTAGCCACGGCTGTCCTGGAACTCATTCTGTAGACCAGGCTGGACTCAAACTCAGAGATCAGCCTGCCTCTGCCTCCCGAGTGCTGGCATGAAAGGTGTGCACCACCAATGACCGGTTATGTCCACTCATTTTTATGTCTGTGCTTATTATATATTGATGACATGTACCTGGCTCTGTGAGGCACCATGGATTCAATACTGTGTAGAGACAAACATACCCTTGTGTTTGTGGAATTTATATTCCAATAGTATTGTTAGAAATTAAATGTTGTATTAATAAATGTAAATTTGTGTGCTGACAGTCGCTATAGAGACTAGGGGTTGGAAAGTGTGTTAGTGGAGTGTTTATGGTAGTAGTTCTTCCCTACTGGAAAGGTTAAGGAGAATCTTTCTGGGGAAATGACATTGGTGTGGCAATCTGCAGGCGAAGGAGTGGCCACCTAAATGAAAGTGACAGCCTAGAAAGGAAATTCTCGTGTACCAAAGTCTCACGGTGAGCTTTATGACCCAGTACATTGTGCGGACTGAATGAGGGCTGGCAGAGCCAAGATGAGCAAGCAGAAGGCTTATATCTTCAAAGCAGGGCTGCCTCCTGTGTGAAGGGGCCCCCTGGCTATTAACATGACCGGTAAAGCAAAAGCACTGGATGGGATAAAGGAGGGATGTGTGTGTGTGTGTGTGTGTGTGTGTGTGTGTGTGTGTGTGTGTGCATAAGGACAAGTGTGAGGGATGACACAGTCGGATGTTAATTCAGAAACTCTTATTCTGGGTGCTGTGCTGCGATGTGGGACAGAAAGCAAGCCAGCGGACAGGGACAGCGTGGGAGAAACCCTGATGTTGTGAAGATCTGTGGTTTTTCCTTGTCTGCCGCACAGGCCGTAGGTCTCACCATCATTGCTATTCGGCAGATTAGGAAACAGGTCTGCCGAGATCAGACTTTCTGCCCAAGGTAACAGTGAATAAGCAATAAAAAAGGATACTCCAGAGTGGGATGTGCTTTGTGCACATGGACTTAACTAGACTGCCCAAATTCGAAGATTGCACGTCTTTATTTCCTTCACTGCTTAGACCCACCCCCGTGCTGTATGAGCATCTAAGTGTCCATCAGCTGTAAAAGTGCTCTTGGTACCTCCTCTTTCCTAATGTTGTCCAGCATCTTAAACATCCCATCTCTATATCTGGAACACTGATGGGCTTGGATCTTCATCTCTTCCTCCTTAAAATTACAAAAGGACCATGCTTTTGCCCATCCAAAAAGAAAGGAAAATTGTATGTACATCCTAACCCTTACAGATGAGTCTTCCTGGTTCATTAACCCAGTTCTGTTTTTGAGAACAGTTAGTAGGAGAGTCTTCTGGGTAAAACAGAAGCTTCTCCATTAAAGATGACAGGGCCACTGTTCACACTCTAGCCTCCATCAGCATCCTTATCTCCAGCCCCCCAACTCTTCATTGCTTTGGGACTTGCTGGGAGAAAACGGAAATCATTAAACTCTCTGCAATGTGAAGTGGCTTTGCAAAGTGCACTGTAAACTGTTTACATTGTCTTTAATTACTTTGGAGCCATATGTCAGCTTGGTATAAAGTGTGAAGATTATGCTGAATAGAGTGGGGGGAGCAGGTGACAATGTGGTGATTTATGGTAACCAGAAAAATTATGTATGGAAATGAGCACAATTTAAAAACACATCTACGTGCTATTATAACACTGGAGGGGGGAAGAAAAGCCAGTTTACAACAAAATATCTTTGAAAATAGGAGCATGATGAATATGTAAATGAGACCAATCAACATCAGCTGAGATATGGTATATGCAGATGAGACGGCAGAGAGCCAAAAAGTGAAATAGCTCCCAGACCATAAATATGAACCATATAAAATTCATTTGAAATATTCATGATAACATAAGGACAAGAAATATAATCAAGTGATTTATTTGCATATAAAAAACCAGAACACTGGCCTGTCATGGCAGCCTCCACCTCCAGATCACGGTGGGGGGAAAGCTGATTTAACAGAGGGAATCAGAGTGAGCACTGTTGCAAGTACACCAAGCAGAGCTGAGGCTCCTCCTGACTCAGAGGCCTTGGCGCTCACTCTGGACAGATGAAAAAAAGGACAGCAGGGATGGCGACTGAGTCCCATCGCTTTGCCCTCTGGAAACTTCCATGCAAGGGGCTTCGAGGCCCTTCCAGCCCAGCCCTTTATGCTTCTTAGAACTAGTGAAGAAAAGCCTTGGGTCCCACTTGCTGAAATTAGCAAGAGAGAGAGAACGGCAAGTCCATATGCATCTGTGGAAAATAGGAGGCCGGTGTGGAGTGGGTAGACTCCAGGTGGGGAGAGGCGTCCCGTGCCTCTAGGTTGCCGGTAGCTCTTTATCACCACCACCCCACAGAGCTTTGGAAATCCACATATCTGAATATTTGGAAATGTTTTTGATTCTACTTTCTATGACAAATGAACAGTAACCCTTTTAATGCTTCTTTACTGATGCTAATATACCTCTGGAATAGTTATAGCCATACAATAAATTCTAATTAACAATTAAAAAGAGGAATATTCTATTGACAAACACTATTTTATATTTTTTTACTACATTTCCTTACTGTGGTTGTGTATTCATGTAGGTGCACATGAGCCATGCACACATGTGGGGTCCAGAAAGTTAGTTCAGTGGCTTGAACTCAACAGGTTCAAGGGTGGCAAGTACCTCTACTCACCCAGCCACATCACAAGCGCGGCAACCATCACTTCACAGAATTACTCTATAAAGTAAGAGAACTCGGGGGAATCAAAGACGGTTGAACCTTCCTTGGTGTCGTGTGTAACTTACTGGTGGAGAGGGCTTCCTGTTCCTGCACATCTGGACCCCCAGGAACCAAGCCCCAAGTGGTTTTGTGCTGAGCAAGCTTCAGAACACAGGAAGCCCATTCCTGGAGTGCTACGCTCTCCAGACCTACTGCACTAACTCACTTCCACTGAGAGTAACTTAGGTCTAGGAATTTGCAAACCGGGAGTTGCAAATGAACTTAGCAATTGGGAAAAATAAGAGTGGGATCCATTAAGTTGTCATTATTAAGTCAGGTCAAGATGAGTTAGTGTGCAGAAAATGAGTCCTTAATTCACTTCTGTTCTGTGTAAGTGTTCTGAAAATAAGTGGTTTTGTTGTATTTATTGCTTCAATCAAGAACACAGATGCTCTCTTCTTGCCACCCTTCCTGTTCTTGTGGTTTAGAGTTTCGCATAAGTCTCCTTGTTTTCAACTGTTTCTAAGAGGGTCCTTAAAATTTACTCCTACAGTATCTAAAAGCTGCCAAGTTCAGAAGGTAATAATTTAATTACCTTTGTATTCACATCCAGGTGGTTTTGCCTGTTTGCTTTGCTTTTATTTCTTCCACCTATTGGCAAGAGAATGAGTAGATCTGAAAGGGAAAACAGAATCCTAAAATCGGTAACTTTGGAGAAAATCCCAATTCTCTTTCATGACTACTTTCCACACCTCAGTCACTTGTACTTCATCCATGAGGCCTGAGTGGGAAGTCCTGGGATGGGAAGGATTGCAAGGGAGAAGGGTAGAGGCGAGAGTCCCCCTGCGGACTATTTAGTCTCGGTGGCCAAGTTGTGGGTCGTACATCTTTCCCTTGGGAAACACCATTTCCCTTAATCCCATCTTCCACCCTAAGGTCTCCCAACTCTCTGTCATTTCATTCTCCAACACGTTCATGATCTAGTGATTCCTTCGTGGTGTCTTCCATTCAGCAGCTAAGACTTCTAAGTAGAGAGACTTGACGGGTACTACTCAAGGCACTTTTGGTTTGCCAGAAAGCGCAGTCAGCTTCCATTTTCTAATCAACAGCCAAGACATCTCTAGCTTTTAAGATTTCTGTATCAGCACGCTTTGCTCTTCTGACCTTTCTTGGTAAGGTGGGCTGTGGGAGAGACTTTCAAACAGCACTCACAGATAGACAAGGAGATAAACTGGCCTCCTTTTCTTCCCTGTCAGAGAAGATACAGTTTAGGCAGCATGATGCTCAAGTTAATAACATTCTCATGGCTCTGCTCTGGAGACTCTTGCTAGTTATTTTTTAATAGGGTAGTATTAAAATAAAGAAGATGTGATCTAAAGGCAAGCTCAATCAATGCACAAACTGTTTATTTTTATTTCCTCATTTAGCCCATGCCCATCACAGTCGCATCCATCTGGGGAATTTATAACTTAATAAGATGCTTTAAACAGTAAAAGACTCAGGTGGACTCTGGGCTCACTCACCTGCCCACCCCTCAGCAAATAAACTATCTGAGTCTAATACTTCATAACCTCCCTTGCAGTACTCAGATTCACCCTGGGCAGCCCACACAGAAATCAAATGACCAGGGACGTATTTTTATAGCTCAGTCCATTTCAGAATTTAAACAGCCAGGGAAAGAAATGCACAACAATGAGAGATAAATACCACAGGAGCCTGTGTGAATACAGTGGAAGTCAACCAACCCAGTGGCTCTGAAGCTCTAAAGAGAGTCTGTGCAGAGCGATAGCAATGTTTGGTGCCAAATGTTTTGCAAACATGGAATTTGTACTTGGATGTGAGGGTTCTTTGCTAAATTAAAAGTGCGTGCAAATGCAAAGTAAGAGGAATGAGAGCACATATGTTCCGTTGTCTTAGGGGTGTCTCAGCCCAGCCATGCATGCTTCTAGCTTTTGCTCCTCCCATATTTCTCCCAAGCACCTAGGATGAGGCTGGGCTCCGTGGAATGAGAATAACAGGCGGTTGGTCAATTTGTCATCCTTACCTCTTGGTTCCTTTTTCCATCTTACAGAGCTGTACATATACACATACATACACACACACATACAAACACATATACATAGATACACACACAAACACACATACAAATACACACACATAGAAACACACACACACACACACACACACACACACACACGCTTTAGTTTGGTTTTATGTTAAGAAGAAAACTATTCTTTTCCCAAACATTTCTCCAGCCATACTGAAATATGATCAATGAATTTTAAAAGTACATATTTAAAGTGATACTATATTATGTCATTTAAAAAGTGACATTAGCGCCGGGCGGTGGTGGCGCACGCCTTTAATCCCAGCACTCGAGAGGCAGAGCCAGGCGGATCTCTGTGAGTTCGAGGCCAACCTGGTCTCCAAAGCGAGTTCCAGGAAAGGCGCAAAGCTACACAGAGAAACCCTGTCTCGGAAAAACCAAAAAAATAAAAAATAAAAAAATAAAAAAAAATAAAAAGTGACATTAGATATAATATATATGAACATATATCATGAATGATTATCACAGTCAAACTCATTTCATAAGTCAGATCCTCCATGGTTTTTCTTCTTAATTTTTCTCTCTCAGTTAAGAAAACAGTCTGAAGAACTTAATGACTCTGAAGCCTAAGAGGATCCTCACTAATTCCTCTAAAACAACTTGCCTTTAGAGTAAGAATAAGAAAAAAAAGAAAAAGAAAAAAGGGGGGAGACCATAGCCACTCTGAAGGACTGAATTACTAGTTGCAAGCTCTTTATCAGTGTGGGACAATATTTCCAGATCGACCATCCACCCACATGAGAATTTACATATGGGGAAATGCTGATAGTGCTCTCGCAACCCACTCCATCAAGAAAGGACAGAGGGACACCCAACTGCCTGTTGCCAGTCTTCACATGGTCATTTGAAATGTAACCTAATCCCTTCCCTTAAATCCCCTTCCTTGCTTGTCTGTGTGACACATAACACTCAGTGAAGTCACGTGCAATATGACTTCTTAATTTAGTAAAACTAGCATTTGCTGTGGGAGGGAAAGGTAGTGTGTTGAATGCAGTACCAAGCCCTATAACAAATGCATACCCTGCAGAGAAAGTAAGCCTCCCACTAACTTCATGGAACTTAGGCCAATTCAGAGATCACTGGTTGAAGCTTTCGGAAGGAAGGAGATTTATAGACTCCAGTCAAATGCTCGGGACAAGTACAGAGCGATAGATGACATCCGCTAATCCATCAAGTGATTCTTCAGGGTTCATGGAGTAAATGATTGTGACTTCCATCACTCCCTGTTCATCTGTGAGCATGAGGCTTGTAAGGAGCATCTTCAAGCTGCATGCACCTGCTTCTGATTAAGGCATATGTTGTGTATTTGCTCTGCCCTCCTTGTGAGCAACTCTAAGAGAAACCATGTACACCAAGAGAATAATCCACCCATCAGGCAATGATTCAACAAAATCCTCTTGGACCCTAAAATGAATTCAGTACATCAGAGAGTTATTTGATGAGGCTAATGTGCTGGCCAGTGCAGGGTGCTACAGGCAATGTGTCATCCCTGATCTCCAGGAGTCACCCCATGCTGAATAACAATGCCAAAAAAAAGCCAATTTGTTGACACATTTTTTTTACCAGAAGACTGGATGAGCCACTTTACATACATTATTTTATTTACCTGTGACAATCCTGCTATCACCCCCATTTTATAGCGAGAAGTTTGAAAGTGATTATGTGCATTTCCCAGCATCATACGTTTAATAAATGATGAGGCCAAGATTAGGACCCAGATGTTCTTATTCCGAAGTTCAGGCAGTGATGGGTGCCACCTGAGAAACTAACAAGAGAGGCCCAGGTGATACCTGGTACAGAAGGATGCTACCTTTGATCTGGAATGGAGAGAAGTTGGATGTATATAAACACAAATTCACACCTGCTTACAACTCCCTTTGCACCTGTTAGCTACTTAATTTCCCACACCAACCCATTAACAGAAGCTGAGATGAGAGACTGTGTGGTTTTTCTCAGCATGGAACATGCCCTTGAGCATGAGTATGGATTATACAAACCATGAATAATCCAATGCCTCAGTAAACACATCCTTTATTAAAAATTGGCCCAGCTTGGTAGGGAGTAGGAAGACCTGGAGACAGGCAGATTCCCAGAGCTCATTGACCAGCCATCCTAGCCAATCAGTGAGCACCAGGTTTAGTGAGGGACCCTGTCTCAGAAATAGGGTAGAGCACCAACCACACTGACCCCTGGCCTCCACACATGCACGCTGATGAACACATACACCACACATACACACACACACACACACACACACACACACACACACACACACACATACACACACACACACACACACACACACACACACACACACACACACACACACACACACACACACCCCTTGAGCTGTCAATGTGTTTTTAAGGTAAATTTCCTAAGTCAACAAAATGTATTGGATTTGTCCTTTTCCCCTATTTCTCCCAGCCTCCTCTTAAAATTAACATTCTACTGGCATGTAGGCTCAACCAAAATATTTTGGTCAAGACGTAATACTTCATCATAAAGAAACAGGATAGTTAATCGTTAGTGTTAGAGACAGAGTCTCATGTAGCCCAAGCTAACGGCAAAGTTGCAATGTAGAAAAGTTTGGCCTTGATCTATGGCTCTTCCTAACTCTGATTTCCAAGTGCTGGATTCCAGGCATGTGCCACCATGTCCAGAAAAGAATTCTTCTAGTTAACTTCAGTGAGGACTTCATGAGTTCCCATTTAGTGGCTCCTACAGTGAGACACATCAAATGTTAGTGAGCATGTCAACCACATGGGCTCCAACTAGTACAGAAAGGTTGATTAAAGAGGCCCGGATGTGACCTAAGATTCAATAGAACCCAGGTGAACCCAGTGCTCCTGGTCCAGGAGCAGTGAATAACACTGAAAAATAATACAAGTTCCATTCTAGGAAGAGTGTGGTATGCCATTTGAAACAAACAGTGAGCACTCTACTCCAGGGTAGCTGATAAAATATACACAAAATAGTTAGAAACCAAGCACATAACGTGTGTAGAATGATAGACTATGAGGCAAAGAAAAAAATGTTCTTTTTGCCCATGTCAGAGAACATCTAATAGTTTAAACAGTCCCAAGTTTGACTAGTCACTTATAAAAGTGCCTTGCCATTTCTGAAAGGCACTCTGTTGGTGCTCCAGAACCAGCTGTACACCAAAGTGTTTCATGCACATCCAGCTCTTCCCAGAGCCTGCCACTGTATGAGCATCTGAGCACACTGGCCAAAGCACTCCCTGTTGCTGGTTATCTGTATCTTAGGCAAGAATGGAGACTGAATAAATCACTTGTATCCTTGAAGTCTGAAGTGGGCAGAGGTCAGAGGGATAGCACAAGTTGAGGTAGCACATAGGGTTTCTTCCAGGCTAGATTTGTGAGCAAGCTTGGTTTGGAAGGGTACACTGGAGGAAGGCACTTGGGTTGCTGGAAGAAACAAAGAGACCTTATTTTTTCCTCCCTGTGAAGCCAAGACCCAGTGACATTCCTGCAACAAAGCCCCAAGAGAACCCTGAGCACTGTGAACATTGCTGGTCTGCATGAGTTCTGAAGGAGGAATGTGCAGAGCTAATCACTGGCCTGAGATTGCCATTCCATGCCCTTCCTCCACAAGCCATTCATCAAGTTTATAGCAGCAACAGGAGTTCATTACCATGTTCCTGTTTTGCACATTCTTGAACAAGGTTATGCCTCCAATTTTAAGTGTGGTATATAAAATGAATGAGGGGAGGTGGGAGGGTGAGAGGCTCCTGGAGGGAACAGTAATAAACAGAATAGGTGTTCCTTGCCAACTGGAAATGTGAGTTTCCCCCGCCTATTTATGACTCGGTATAATCAGAAAGAACAGCACATCACTTACATTTTCAGACCCATTCCTATTAGTGGCTCCTAAGCTATTTTTATGAATCTACATGTCTACTCATTTTTCAGCCACCCTTCCATATTAAGAGCGAAAAGAAAAGGTAGGATTTGCTTCTAAGGAAGTTCATAACGTGCTTGTGGAGATAAGAACTTGGGTGAAACAACGCTCAGGGCTCTAAAAGTTGCTGTCCAAATACCAGGTGCTGAATCAGTTCAGACTCATGGGGGTTAGAGACAGAAGAGGACCTTTGCAGTGAACATAGCATTTCTATAACCTAAGAGGCGTGCGCAACATATTCTGTGCAGCAGATACTGATGAAACAGATTCAAAGTCATAATAGGCATTTGGGGTCTTCCTCAGCACAAACAATGTTATACATTATACATTATACAGTGTTAAACATTATACACAATGAACTCCCACTGAGCTCCGAAAGTTCAAAGAGAAATTGAAACAAACAAGCTCCACACACTGGGATCATGGCATCAGAAGGCACAGCTCCTGAGTCTGTGTTCCACTCTAGATTCTGTGGGTGAGATACAGGGATGTTATCAATCCATGTCCTGATAGCACAGAAACTTGTGTTGAATAGAGAGACTTAAATTACTTCTAAAAGCACTTAGTGTCACTGATTTCAGGATAAAGTACAAGCTGGTGTTTAAAAAGATGGCTCTCCATAGAATAGGTATCCTTCCCACAGAACTTACAAGAACCAAAGGAAATGGATTTGCATGTACCCACTTATCTCTTATTAAACCCATATTATCTCAGTGTAAATTTCATAGCCAAATCAAGACAAGTATAAAAATCACTTTAATTCTCTCCTGCCTCTGGCTTTGTGGGTACTGTTTACTGTGCATGTGATGAATTCATACGCTACTTCTCGTCATAACCTTATGTTGAAGAAGTAAATCATCTCTGGCGTAGTTTGGCACAGTCGCTCTTGATTCTAAGAAGTAGCCTCCTTTCTGACAAGAGTAAGTTTCTTTAATGCCCATTCACTAGGATAGGAATGAAATCAGAAATGGAAATATTATACTTGAGCCCAGAAAACAATGAGTGCAATTTCCCCACTCTCCACTAGGGACAGCTAAGTAAATGCCCACTCTTCTCAGTCAGATGGAGCAATCTGGATAGGGCTTGGCATGGTTTTCTAAGTTTTCTGAGACTGACCATGTTCCATCATTTTCCACAAATTTCTGTCAGTGTCAGACATGGGAAATAAGCAGTCTGGTCAGTGAGTTCACGGATGGCACATCACTACAGCTGGCCTCTGCCCCTTGGCAGTCCTCGGCTTAAACAATGCACAAGGCAGCTTTGGACTGAACTGAATAAGCCACAACCACTGGCCTTCCTCATTAACTCTGCCTCTTTGGTCCTAACCTTCTCCCGCCCCTGGAGTGTAGAATGACCAGCTTGATAGACACATTTGGCCCTTTCAAGCTTTATATGTCACACTGGAAGCCATGGAAAAAAGGAAATCTCTGCAACTGTGCTCACTAACGTGTGCTTAAAAGCGGAACTTCGTCCTTTGAAGGCCTTCAAAGATTCAGCAATGCAAACATGTGGAGGTTTCGTGGCGATCAAGGTAGAGGTAAGACTGCTGCCAATGCAATAAAGTTTTAACTTATTATCAAAGACATCGGTAGATTTCCAAATTCCTCTGACCTGAGACTTATGACATGGCCTGGATGACCCAGTTATGAGGTCATTATAGTTCTTTGCTCTGGTTCTGTCTTCTCTATTCAACACCCCAGATGTCCTCCGGCCCGATATCTATTCTGGCCTTTTTCTACTCCTAAAAGGGCTAAGGGCAAGGATGGCTGACCACCTTTGAGCCTTGGGTTCAACATTCTAGAACCAGACCACTGAGCCAAAACTGGGCAGGTAGGATTTCAAAAGCGCCAGCTGTAAATTGCACTAGCAACTGTGATATAGAGGAATGCACATTTGCCACATCTATGCCCCCTGAAACATCCTCTATGTGCTCTGTAGTCAGGCAGGTACTTTGAGCTGCCCCCATTGCCTATATCTTGTGGTTTTTGGTTTTTTTCTTCGGTCCCATGCTGAGATGGAAACTTCCTTCTAGGACTGAAGGAATTGGCCTTTGATTCTCAGACAAGGGAACGAGTTCAAAGAAACAATGCCCCTCTTAGTCTAGTCCTCCTCAGACTGCCTTTGCATTCTTTGTTTTAATGTTTCTAGATTATTCCATTGTCAAGTCTGCCAATGACACTTCTCTCGTGTCTCCTTGGAGTAATCTAGAAATATTAAAATTAAATCCCCCGGGGCCATCAATCAAACAACACTATCTGGAAGGAATACAAGGGCTCGGTTCTGCCCAACCTAATTACAATTTCAATTTTCTAGTATAATTCATGGTTTCCGCCTGGCAGGAGGAGCCCCTCACATGTCACCCTCAGAAGCTGGACGAAGCCAAAAGCATGCCATCTCTCTTCAGACACAGCCAAGGCGCGCTCACTGTAGCGTGTAAACATTTTATACTAAGTGAATTCCATTTATATCCGTCCTCGTCACAAATGAGCACCACCCAAACACTCAAATACATATTCACAGTGTGCTTCCCAAATGCGCTGTAGGAGAAAAAAGAGAGTTAAAGCACAGGGCACAGATCCATTTCATTTAATTAGAGCTTCAGAGAAGCCTGAAGAAAAAGATCAGTGTCTCCTTAAGTGTTCTGTTTCTGCTCGAGTGTAGCTGTCCAATATCATCAGGTGGTTGGAAATGAAATGAGGCCAAGTGCAAAGCCTCTAAATCCAACTGTCTGGCAGAGGTACTGCTACCCCAGACAGAAGAAAACACTGTTGGGCTGAGGTACTGCCATCACAGACCGAGGAAGAGGAACCAGGTTCTGTTGTCATGAATTTCGGACAGGCGTACACATTCCCCTTATTGTGGGTCAGGGTGAGAGGATCGCTGCCCTGCCTGCATCCGTGCTGGAGCCTGGTTGAGTGGCCTGTCAGGAAGTCCCGCATGGCTCCCCCATGCACTCTTGGGATGCGCACCTTTTATTTTGATTCCCCTACCTTATTTCAAGCCTCGTCTGTCTTTTCTTCTCAATCCAATCATCCAACTGCTTACAGTGACTCTTCTGGATGTTCTGGCGGCTGCTCACGTGACATTTCCTCAAAGCTCCACATACAATGTCATCCTCATTGTCACCTCCTCCTTTCTACTCCTATGCCTTCTGCACTGCACTGTACCTCAGTTCTCTCCATAAGTATGTAACTGTGTGTACGCATTCCTGACTTCCACATACATCATTTGCTCTAGAGACATTTCTGACCGAAAAAGACGCGGAGCCTTGCCCCTGTGGGGTGCAGATATTTGGAGCAGGAAACAAAAGATAAACCTTTGTAAAAAAAAAAAAAAAATCAAGTGACTGGTGTGGAGAGTAAAATGATGAGCTGTGAGGTGGTTGAGAAGACAGGGCCAGGCAAGGGAGGTGGGGAGTGCCTCTTCTAAACTGCTTCCGTCAGCCTGAGGTCTACAGCGTACAACATTCTCAAAGTCCATGCTGGTTTCACATCGATTCTCTGTGGCCGCTTCAGCAGCACCTTCAAGGGATTTTCCTAGATTAAAGTTTCCTAACTGTAACTGAATATGAAAAACACAGCACACAGCAGCCGTTTTTCCAGTAACTCTCCCACTATAGTGCATACTGCTTCAGAGAGCATGTACTAGATGCCTGGAAAACCTAGAGACTTCTCGAAGCTGTGGAACCAATAAAGCAGTCCCTGTTAGAGGTGCTTCGGGTTTTGTTTCCCAGAACTGGGGTAAGAAGTTTTGTGCTTCTGAAAGTAATGCAGAAAGGGAGGAAAGGAGAAAAAATACTTAAAGAAATGATACAGTAGGAAAGGAGAAATGATACTGAAAATCTAAATAACAATTTAATTCTACAATGAGATATCTATAGCTAACATTTTAATGAGCGGCCTTCCATAACCTTTTCTCTGTTTACACTTAAGGAAAAAAATAAAATAGAATTATAATAAGCATGTTCATTTATAACCTAAATTTTTCACTCAGCTGCATGTTCAGAAAGATATTTAGAGGAAATAACTAGCCCTATTATTTCCTAGTGGTCAAAGCAATGAGTAAGAACTCCTGGATTAAGAAAACTAGAGGTTGTCCATGACTGATCAGGAGAAGGGATCAGATACCAGTTGAGAAAAAATAGGACGCTGCAAGGAATGTCACCTAAACCAGAAGACCGGCAGAACGCCCTAACCCAGCCTACACACATTATAGACAATGAAGAGATGCTTTCCTAAGGAAAACTTTGTCCTTTCACGCTGCTATATGCCTCCCCAATGGAAGCTGAGTCCTCTCTGAAAGGGACTTGGTCCATTATCTTTATAGTCAGTGGCACTGAATATCACTGAAGAGAAGCAGATATAAAAGATGCCAGGACCCTAGAGTACAAGTCTGGCAACGCAAGAATAAGAAGGCCCTGGACCCTTTCAAACACTAACCAAAAATAAGGATGTGAAAGACCCCTTCGAGCCCCCTACAATGATGAAGAATCTACTGATGATACATATTTATGCAACGGTATCTGCAACAGAATAACCTGAAAAAGTGCCGTTCTTGGTCTATAAATATGTTTAAACTTTGTTTATATTTGTGGCTGGGAAGGTGCAAGGTGTTAAAAAAAAACCAGAAATTTGGAAGTAATCAAAAGCCTCTATCATCCAACACTTACTCATGCTTGTTCACACACACACACACACACACACACACACACACACACACACACGTACATATATACATGCATACATAAATACATACACACACATATCTACATAGAGTAAATCTTTTCTTGGTAATGCTTTAAATGGCATTAGAATACCTTTAGTTCTTAGCTCTCACTGTGCACCATTCTCATGGAACCCCAAATTAACGATTAGGATCATTACTTCTTATTAAACAATATGAGACTTTACAGCATGTCTGTTCTGGTCTCCAGATGCAATTCTCTATGTTACTTTTGCTTAGTACTTCAGCTCTATTTTGCTCTTAAGTCCCTCCAAATTGTTATCAGATCTGTGCTTGAACTTCTTATTCAATTAAATCAGGATTCAATTCAATTCATTTTAGGTCAATTCAATTCGATTCAACTCAGTTTGGATTACTGTTATTTACCAAAGATTTTGCTTCTTCAATTCTGCTTTTTTTTTCCTCTGAGTTCAATTTCTTCGTGCTAAAGAAATCATTTAGTTATGATGTCAGTTAAGGTCATGATGTAGAGAAAACAAGTTATCACTTGGCTGAAAGCTTTCTCCTTCTGAGCTGATTTCATGGTCCCAGAAGGCTCTTGGAGGCTGTTGGAGTAGTAAAGGCATCAGTGGTCTTACCCAGCTGCCAATCCTGCAATCTGTCTATAGATGAAACCAACCTGCCAAGTAAGACGCGCCTGCTTGTAACGCTACACTTTGCATGAATCTGAAACCTGTTTCACAAGAAAGAATATATGCCCTGCCATGGAAGGGCAGATCAACCGCAACCCTAGGAAAAAACCAAAGAGCAGTTTTTAGATAAATTGATGTAGTATCAAGTTGTCTTCTAAATATGTATGTGTCTATCCATAGATAAGCACTGCTCTCAGTCTTTATCAGGGAAATCTCTCTTTCCACTGGACAGGGGTAAGTAAATACATCGATTTTTGACTATACAAAGTGCTGAGACTATGTGATGAATGAGTCCTTAGCCCTAAAAAAAGCCATTTATACCATCCTTCCTAAGACCCAGAAAACACAGTGGAAGAATATAAGAGCTAGAAATAAGGAGAAGGGTTGTGAAATAACATCTTCTGGGCAAGATACAGCCCCTGCAATCACAAAGTCACACCAGCTGCAGGGGCTTAAAACGAGCCTGCGCCGGGCGCGGTGGCGCACGCCTGTAGTCCCAGCTACTCGGGAGGCTGAGACAGGAGGATCGCTTGAGTCCAGGAGTTCTGGGCTGTAGTGCGCTATGCCGATCGGGTGTCCGCACTAAGTTCGGCATCAATATGGTGACCTCCCGGGAGCGGGGGACCACCAGGTTGCCTAAGGAGGGGTGAACCGGCCCAGGTCGGAAACGGAGCAGGTCAAAACTCCCGTGCTGATCAGTAGTGGGATCGCGCCTGTGAATAGCCACTGCACTCCAGCCTGGGCAACATAAGCCGGGCGGTGGTGGCGCACGCCTTTAATCCCAGCACTCGGGAGGCAGAGCCAGGTGGATCTCTGTGAGTTCGAGGCCAGCCTGGACTACCAAGTGAGTTCCAGGAAAGGCGCAAAGCTACACAGAGAAACCCTGTCTCCAAAAAACCAAAAAAAAAAAAAAAAAAAAAAAAACGAGCCTGCACAAGAAGGAGCCCATCATAGGCAGGCACGGATGGAGGAAAAATTCAAGGGCGGCGGGGACTGCACTTCATTGCTTCACTATTTGCCATCAGTAGATTTAGAGAGACAGGAAATAACTGCCTTCAGTTGTGTACCCACTGATGACCCCCATCACGCTCTAAGAGATCGTCTCAGTACAATTGTCACAGAAATTGCTCTGATTAAACTAAATGGGTCACAAAACAAAACCTCAAGTCACAGATTTGAGACAGAGACAGGCAGAAATGGTAGTGAGGGGGGGAGAGTTGACAGGGATGGGAGGTGACAGGGATGGTGGTGAGAGGAGAGAGCTGACAGGGATGGGAGGTGAGAGGGATGGTGAGGGAGGAGAGTTGACAGGGATGGGAGGTGACAGGGATAGGAAGTGACAGGGATGGGAGGTGATGGTGGTGAGAGGAGAGAGCTGACAGGGATGGGAGGTGACAGGGACGGTGGTGAGAGGAGAGAGTTGACAGGGATGGGAGGTGACAGGGACGGTGGTGAGGGGGGAGAGTTGACAGGGATGGGAGGGAGGTAACAGGGTTACGGTGAGACTAATCAGAATACATACTATACTTACATGAAATTGTCAAATGACAAAAAGAATCAATAAAAGCAGCTAATGATGAGCACTTCCCAGTCTTCCTGTGTCCGATAATGTCATCCCTTCCCCTCCTGATATACTAATAACATACTAGGTAAGTTTATAAATATTATTTGACCATAATCTCCATTCAGCAGATAGGGCTACTATCTTTTGCTATTTGTTGTTGCTTGCCTAAATTATTCAGCAGAAATCTAATGTTTGGCCCTCCATTCTTCCTATCTGATAGGTTTTTTTGTTATTTTTCTTGTCTTTGAGGATGGTTTTGTTTTTAATTTTCATTATTGTGGTTTGGTGGCTTCCTTATACACAGATTTTTTTCTTGATTATGAAAGGGGTTTTGTTGTTGTTGTCGTTGTTGTTGTTGTTATCTACAGTCAATTCATTATTCTTTTCTGTCCTCCTGGATTGGGCCTGTATTGGAATTTCTTATTATAGCCTCTGTCTTTCTGTTCTATTCACTGTGACAGAAACAACTTGAAAGACCCAGGATTCAGATTGGCTCACACTTCAGAGAACGCAGGCCACTGTGACAGGGAAGCATGGTGACAGGCTTGGCTCCCAGCTGTGCCAGCAAGAACCTGAGGCAGTACTCAGAAAGCAGAGCAAGCCTGAACCAACATGGCTATCACCCAGAAGCCCTCTCCTTCAGGAGCCTATGTCCTCCAACTAGACTCCATGTCCTAAGGGTTCCACAGCATCCCTAAACAAGATAAATAGCGAGGTCCAAGTGTTCAAACACTCAGGGCTGTGAAGGACAGTCCACATTCAAGCCACAGCATCTTCTACACCTCTTCACCAGCCTTTCTTCTTTCTAGCATGTTATCTATGGGCTGTGTTACAGACAGTGCCTCATCTATTTCATAGCCTTTCCCATCATTTCAGATTAAACCTATTATTCAGTCTGCTTTACACATTTAATTGGCTTGACTATATTCTTGCTATTGTACTTCCCAATATTTCTCTTTAAATCTATTTCTTTCACACTATCCTGCTTCTCACATTATTTCTACCTCTTTCTTCACCTCTTTGAGTACTTGAAAATGCTTACTTTTAAATCTCCTGAAGTTTTATCTTATTCTCTGCTTACTGGGGTATAAACATGTTCCCAAAGATTGTATTTCATCATGCAGATGATGTTTTAGTTAGCATTACTATTGCTGAGATGAAACACAATGACCAGAAGCAACTTGGGGAGGAAAGAGTTTCACTCAGTTCCATATAACAGTTCACCATCAAAAGCAGTGAGGACAGGAACTACAGAAAGACAGGAACCTGGAGGCAGGAGCTGGTGCAGAGGCCATGGAGGAGTTCTGCTTACTGGCTTGCTTCCTGGAACTCTGCCCAGCAGTGACCCCACCCACAATGGGCTGGGCCCTCCCACATCAATCATTAATGAAGAAAGTGCCTTGCAGGCTTTCCTACAGCCTGCTCTTACGGAGTCATTTTCTTTATTGAGGCTCCCTGAGTACTCCATAGCTTGTGTCAAGTTGACCTAAAACCAGCCAGCCCAGATGATGATGTTTACCCTCTTCTCAGGTGTTGGGTGTGGTCATCGGAACCCTTGCTCTTGGTTGGGAAACAGCATGGTTTCTTTCTTGCTGCTGTCAAGCATTTCCATGCTCCCTAGTTCAGGGATAACGTCTTATTTTCTTGGCTTGAGGCTCCTGTACCCAGTGGATGCTGGCAATTCTCACCCAACATAATCCTATGTCCTGAACCTAATGTTACAAATGTGTGTGCATGACTGTCGCTTGGACTTGGGTCCAGGCTTTTCCTTTAATATTTGTCTGGTGGACTTCCTTTCCTGACTCATGACCTTATGCATGTAGTTCATCTGTAACTCATCCAACAGTACTCAACAACATGACCTCATCTTCCCAAATGGGTCTTTGAAGCTGAAGCTGAAGCCATCATTTCAATTAAATGTTTTTCTAGCCGGGCGGTGGTGGCGCACGCCTTTAATCCCAGCACTCGGGAGGCAGAGCCAGGAGGATCTCTGTGAGTTCAAGGCCAGCCTGGGCTACCAAGTGAGTTCCAGGAAAGGCGCAAAGCTACACAGAGAAACCCTGTCTCGAAAAACCAAAAAAAAAAAAAAAAAAAAAAAAAAGTTTTTCTAGGTCTTTTGACTCCAAAGTACACATACACTATAAACATGCATTTTTAAATATGCTCTAAATATATGACATTTTTATCACTGAAGTAGAAAGGCCCTCATCTAAGACTTCAATATCATTAAGACATCCAAGCAACGTTGTTTCATTCTTTGAGATGCTACACTGTACTCTTTTGCTTCTCCTTTGAAGGCAAAAAGTTTCACAAAAAACATGAAGAGACTAATTTAGACCACCTTCTGCCTTGCCCAGCTTGAGCTGCCTAGTGGTGCTAAGCATCTAGACATGGGGAGAACAATGGAAGTTGGAATAAGTTGTGGAAAGAAGATGGTTAGGACAGTAAAGACAACTGTGTAAACAGACATTTCCTTTCCTGACTTCCCGATCCCAAATAACCAACTCAGAGGCTTAACATTACTTGTAAATGCTTAACCTATAGCTCAGACTTGTTACTAGCTAATTCTTACATCTAAATTAACCCATATTTCTGTTTATGCTTTGCCACATGGCTCATGGCTTGTTACCTTATTTTTTACAGGTTCTGCTGGCTGGTTGGTGTCTCCTGACTCCACCCTCCTTCTTCCCATCATTCTCAGTTTGGCTTTCCTGACTAACTTCCTGCCCAGCTACTGGCCTGTCACCTTTTTATTAAGCAATAATAGTAATACATATTCATAGTATAGAAAAGAATTGTCCCACAGGACAACTGTTCAAATGAAAAACATAAAGAAACATGTGTAATATACAGATACAACATATTTATTCAGAATATAGATGTTTATGTTATATAAAATATATGAAGATAAAGCTTCCACATAAGCAGTATCTACACATAATGTAGTATCCAACAATAGAAACTCAATAAAGTTAAATTTGGTCACTCACTTGACTATAGTATAGAAAAATGTCTTCAAGTTATGGGATTCAAAGAAACTGTAGAATAATGTCTTTAAGAACAAAAAACAAGTGAATCTGACCATATGCAAAACAATTCATACCACCGCATCAGCTCCACAACCAGGTAATAGCATTATAACCACATTAGTCACATACATTATCTTTGTAAAATGTATAGTTAACTTTTCAAAGCATTTTCTTGCCTTCTATTCACTTATCTTCTCAGCGCATGTTGCTAAGTTGGTTTTCTCATCCTAGTGAAGTAATGAAATGGGTATTATCTTCATGTAAACCATGAGCCACTTACAATTCATTTAATTTGGCATCCCATGAGCCAAAAGCTAGTGTGTGGGAAAGACGGAGCTAAAATGTGGTCTCCTGGCTGCATCTGTATAGCATCTCCTGCTATTCTGCCTTCCCCAGTTTACACATTGGCAGCACTGAAGTAAAGCTGATTCAGAAATTGGACAGGGGAGTTTCTGGTTCCTCTGCTTCTAAGCTTGAAGAAGTGTCAGACCAGTGTTCCCAGAATCAAACTACTTCCAGTATTCCCCTCCTATGGGCAGCTGAGGTATTGCATTCGTGAGGACTTTTTATTTGAAGAAGTTCAGAGTCATGATTCAATACGCAACTCATTTTTTATCCCATCAATTCTAATAAGCTGAAGCCTCAAAGCAAGACCACTCTGAATTGATGGCCATTGACAAGAACCCTTAGTAAGAGACATAGTTTATCCAGGTTGAGGGAAGTTGGGGGGATGTTCAAAGCTAAAGTTATGCCATGCTCAAGTACAAAGAAGAGTGTAAACTAACAAAAACTGAACATAAGGGATAGCTGGAGATGATGAAGAGGTTTAATTCTTTCTTGACAATGGGGAAAAAGAAAGAAACTAATTTGATTCCCATGGGAAATAAGGAAATACTTAAATGTCAGGTAATATAAATAACTGTGGTGAAAGATGTTGGTTAAATGTCCATAGCAGGTAATGCAAAGCACAGGATCTATACCTATGGTTTTTCTTAGTTAGAATCTAGCATATGCAGTATCTATATTTCTTTATCCACATAATTAATGATCAGGGAGATGCAGAGAGAGAGCAATGGGAAAACAAGCTCCCTTTCTAAATGAGATCTATATGATTGGGCTTACTAGTGATGTTCATCAAGAGCAATGGGTATCAAGTTCTTTGACTTGTCACCTGAGGAATATGTAGCTAAATCTCCATTCACTCTGAAATCCTTCCTTCTACTGGCCTGCCAGATGTCTGAAATTCTCCTCTAGCTCATAATTTAAGGATGGCAGTTTCTTATTAAAACACAAAGCTGTTGCCTAGAAACAGTAATGGATAAACACCAGCACCTGTGAATGCCTTGAACAGCTGGGGACATTTCTGTGGCCTCAGATTCCTTAGAGGGGAAAATCTCCAAGATCTCTCCTCTCGTTCACTTGCATAACCCTGCAACATGATGTCAGCACAGGTAAGCTTTGGCAGAGAACCAGGAATCAGGGAGGACCCGGAGCCTTTGATGTCTCATGAGGCAGTTGAGGTGGAGAAGTGTTTAAGAATGAAAGTAAGCAGATCTGTGGAAATCTCTGTCCAAGATTCTTCCCTGGTGGAAGCAGAGGAGAGGATACCACTGGGGTGTGACCCTTCTTCACAGCTTTGCCCCTAGAGGGTATTCTGTTTGTGTATATACAATGTTCGTTGCCCTTGGTCCCTTCTGTCACTAGCAAAGGCTCCTAAGAAGTGAAAGGCAGTGTGAGATCACAGAAAAAGTTTGAGACCGCCATGCCTACTTGAGAAATGATGGCCTCTGTAGGACACTGGTAGCATCTCTGCTCCCTTCCTTCGCCTATAATTTTCAGTGATTGTCTTCTTCACAACATTGCAGAAAAGAGTGAATCTTTCTTAATGTTTAGAAAGATTTATTTATTTATTTATTTACCTATCTGTTCCCCAGGAATCAAACTCATTTCCTGAGGCTTGACAATGGGCACCTGTACCAACCATATCACCAGCCCATGTTACAGTATATCTTTTTTTTTAAGATTTACTTCTATTTTGATTTACGTATATGTGTTTTGTGTGGATATATGTCATATGTATTTGGGTACTTTCTTTTTTTTTTTTTTTTTTTTTTTTGGTTTTTCGAGACAGGGTTTCTCTGTGTAGCTTTGCGCCTCTCCTGGAACTCACTTGGTAGCCCAGGCTGGCCTCGAACTCACAGAGATCCGCCTGGCTCGTATTTGGGTACTTTCTATGGCCAAAGAATGTACAGCTAGAATTGCTTGTAGTCGTGAGTCTCCAGTCTTCTGGAAGTACAAGTGCTCTTATCCACTGAGCCCTCTCACCAACACAAAGTATGTCTTTAGCCCAGTCAGCCCCACTTCTGAAAGAGCAGTGCTTTGTATGATGTATACAGCCTATGAAGACCAGCCTTGATGTTGAAGAACATTGAAGTATGAGAACGTGGCACTGATTGTGTATGCTGAGGGAAGAGTCATAATTGCAGCATTATCTGAAGTGTGCTGTAAAGGGTCATTGCCATGAGACAGTTCTAACATAAAATGTTTCTCTAGTTTACCCTAATGCCTACATTCTTCCTCCCAGCACCTTTTTACACATTAAATATCACCTTGTTTCTATAACTATTTTTTTAATAGAGAAAGGAAATGCTAGGTCTACAGAAATAACTAGGAGTGAATTTATCAAGCTACTTGTAAGTTCCATCTTTTAAAAAATGTATATTGTGGGGAAAAGCATAATAGTAAAAAAGAAGAAGGTCTCGTAACTGTAGACTAATTTCTAAATGGTCTTATTAAATAAAAAAAAAAACATGGAGCCAAATATAGGAGTGAAAGCCTTAGATCAGGGAAATAGGCAAAGCCACCAGCCAACCTTACTTCACCAACTCTGCAGCTTCCAAATTCAAGTTACTTCCTGTCTACCCATATCTTTATTGCATTGCTGTTCTGCCCTCTCATTGGCTCTCTTAACCCAGCTACCTCACTTCTTCTTCCTACACAGGTCTCTACAGTTGGTACTGGAATTAAAGGCCTGTGTCACCACGCTTGGCTCTGTTCCCTAGTGTGGCCTTGAACACACAGAGATCCTGCTTGCTAAGTGATAGGATTAAGGGTATGTGCTATCACTGCCTAACTTCTATGTTTACTTAAAATGGCTTGCTATTTCCTCAGGCAAACTTTATTAAAGCACAAATAGAATATCACCATATTTCAGCACAAATAAAATATCATGACACATAACAGGTCAAGGAATAACAATATCCTCAAAGAAAAATAATGAAAACTCTTCCCCGCCCCCCCCCCCCACATACTGCTGTGTACAGTTCTTTTTCATGTTCCAGTTGCCCATAGTCAATACAGTTTGAAATTAGTAAACTGGAAAATCCAGAAACAAATGGTTCATACATTTTAAAGTTTATGTTATTCAAGTAATGTGATTAAATCTCATGCTTTCCCACTAAGTCTTCTCAAGGATCTGAATGCCCCCTTTGTCCAGTATATCCATGCTGTATATATTGCCCTCCTGTTAGTCATGTAGTAGACTCTTGCTATCAGATCAACTGTTATAGTAGTGGTAAGTGTGTGTGTGTGTGTGTGTGTGTGTGTGTGTGTGTGTGTGTATGAGTAAGAGACAGAGACAGAGAGATGAAATTCATATAACATTTATTATAATTTATTTTGCAAATAATCATAGTTGTTAATCTTATTGCATCTAATTTATGAGTTATACTTCATCATAAATACATATGTAGAGAAAAATCAAAGTATACGTAGGGTTCAGTGCTATCTACAGCTTCAGACATCCTCTTAAGTGTCTAGAGGCATACCCACCACTGATAATGCGAGGCCACCATAGTAACAGGATTCTTATAATAATCAGTTTAGCCATTCTAAATCACATGTTAAATGCGCCACAGTTCATGGGATGCTTTCATAGATGCCATTTTTATTATGAGTACATAAAAGATTTTTTTTTAACATTGCACATGACATTTGGGAAATTAAAAGATCTTACCTAACAAGGCTACAAGATTTTTTTAAAAAAATAAACTAGGTGCCAGCTCTTTACTGCATCATAACTTGCTTTGATTGTGCTATGTGGCAGATACAACATACAAGAGTATCTGGATAGGCACAGACACTATGGATTAGGGGACAGAGATTTGGGGACTAGAGCCACAGGCTCCATGTGTCAAACTTTGTTTAAGGATTTTGTTGGGGGTGGGGCAGGGAATGCTCTGATCTTCCAAGGCCTTCCTTATACGATGCCCACTGACATATGATGCACCAGATGAAGCAATTACTTATATTGTGCTATTATTAAACAAAACTCAGGAATCACATATTGGGGTGAAAACCTGACAGATCCAAAGAGTGACAGGAACAATCAGCTGACCCTGCCTTTCTACACTTCCTGATTGAAAAGGCCCTCAAATCTTTCTAAGCCCTCCCTACTCCTTCCTGTGTCTCTCTATCCTAATGTGGGTTGGTTAAAAACTCTATGGTTAATTCTTGCCAGCTGAATGTTGACTCCACCCTCTGATTCAAGGTTTAACTTTATTGGCAGTCATAAGAGTGTCAGAGTGTGATCAAAATATCCCACATTTCCCTCTTTTTGCCTAAACAAGAAGAGAAGGTTTTAACTCTAACACAGTAAAAGTATATTCAATAAGAACAATTACCAAGTAAGAATTATATCCACAATGTCCAGTCAACTTGCATTTGGTAAATTCAGAGAAAATACTCCATTATCTATCCTATCTTGGTGAGTCCAAAGTTTTGTACCTAATTCATTTTCTATTTTAACTTGTATTACAAACCCAAGACTATCTTTTTAGACTTCAAAACATTTTCTTAGATAAGCAACTCAAGCTTTTATGTCTCTCAACCTTATGCACTTTATAAATCTTTGTGAGTTTCTTTTCTGAATTTGGTAACAAGGAAAGCCGTAACTATAACTGTCTAGTCTTCATCCCCATCAAAGACCCAAGAAGGATATAATATTACCTGACACAAGAAGAGAAGAGCAAACAACTTCCAAAACTGTAGAAATGACAGAGACATCTGGCTGCCTGGACAGTTACTAAAGGTTCCTCTGAAATGTTGGGGAATCTTTGGCCTACAGGTCTAGACTATCTGACAGACATTTTTATGAAGCAGGAATTTTGAAGGACTACTTTGCCTTGGCAAAGTTCAGTAGTCACCTTCTTTTGTGTCCTGTTTGCACAATTTAGACAGCATACTGTCAGCAGTTGAGGCAAGGGTAGCTTCTTGCACAGTGGCTAACTTTGTCACAATGAAAGCAAACTCCATATGGAGGTTCTTTGGTTCCCATCATCCTTGTTTGAAGTAAATTAGTTCTGCCAGGAGCAGACGTGTCTCATTGTCATGAAAAACCTTATGTTACTAAAAAATCTTAAATGTCATATTTTGTAGGTCTCTGAAGTGTTTGAAGACCATATGTCTATCTAAAATATGTCTCTATTTGACCTAGAAAACATACCTAACATGGTCACAAATTTGATTGTTTGATGACTAACTACTAACCTGTATTTTTAATTATCCTAAATAGTTTATAATAATAACAAGGACTAGAAATTTATATTACATTGCTAAATGAGCCACATGGATACAGTACCTTAAAGGAGAATAGAAACATATACACAATATAACAAAAACAACCTTAAATTTGTATCGATATATAAAGATTCATAACAATGCAAAATATTTATGACTAGTAGTTGCTTTTTTAGTTTAAAAGCAGATTCAATAATCTAACCTTTTATCTTATCATTCCTATATCCCTTCTATTTTCTTTTCAGAAAGAGATCCCTAAATCTAACCTCCTCTGCTAAGTTTTTTTTCCCTGACCATAACAGTAACAACTTGCAACCAACACCCCTAAACAATGACAAACATAATCCATCAAACAACCAAAAAACACCAACACTACCTCTTGACAATGTGGGAATTGTGTTCTTAAAATTGATTCTTATTGTCTGGGGGCAAGGGAAGCTTTAGGGGACCTTGAGAAAACTGAGCTAATGATCAAGTCCTGGGAGAGCTATCTGTTGTCCAGTCTCGGTGTGATGGGAAAATACAGGACTTATCTGAAGTTCCAACTGGAGTAGTCTATGAGGCTGGACCACTGTAGCTAACTGCTTTGAAGTTGTCTTCAGCAGTTTGGAGTCCAAAGCTGATTTTTGGTGGTGTTTGTCACCTTAGTGGCATTACCATGATCCAAGTGGATTCATCAGTGTGGGGGCCGCATCATCATCTTAGAGACCTCAAAGGTCATTCCCAGGAATGGTCATGGGTCAATGCAGAAAACTTAAAACATTTTAAATCTCAAATGCTGCAGATCTCTGAGAAGTTAAAGGACCACAATCTATTAAATACATCTGGGGTACACAAGCTTAACTCCTAGTTACCTACTTCAGACTCAAGCCTGAAATCATATACAGGAAGTTAGATGCAGCATATTTCTAGAATTAGTACTCTATATATGAAGTTTGAATACATATATATGTATATATATACACATATATATTAATCTTATAAATTTTGAGTTAATATTTATACAGTAAGAAAAATTTAAAGAGTCAAAATAAAACCAAAGGATTATGAAATTAGTGACAATAGAACAGTCTCTTAATTTTTTATTTCTTCTGTCCCATACCAATGGCTCTTCTGACATGAGACAGAGAGTTTGGATTTTCTTTTAACAAGTATGTTTGGGTTTAGAGAAGGAGAGAGCCGTGATCCAACTCCAAAGCCAGCTTTAATTTTTAATTGAATTGGTACTACAAATGGACCATTTGCTTTATATGTCTGTAGAGAACAGCAGAAACGAACATTTGGGAAGACTTATGAAATTTTGTCCTCTTGGAAATGTGCTATACCATTAGGTCAATTTAGTCTTTTTCTTAGGATTATTTTCTCTGGATGCTTTGTCCTTCTTCAGATGTCTCATTTGTCTGGTGGCTTTCAGATTTCTTAGTTAGAGGCTTTTATTCTCCTGGAAAGACAAATACAATACCCTTCCCAAACCCTAACTTTAGGGCGTTTCCCTTTTTGACAGGTCTGATCAAACGAAAGGCATTTGCTAATCTTATAAGTTTGTTTATATTAAATGGTCATGTTGTTTGATGAACTATCACTTCTCCTAATCAAGAGATCTCTCTTGTTTGAATCTAATCTTTATCAATCTTGATGGTATCCATAGCTTTTCTTCTTCTGTGGAAACAAAAACAAAACCTCTTCCCCATTTTAACATGTATCCTGGTTTCCATTCTGAGGTCAATACATCTTTAAAATATATAGGCCAATTTAATTCAGCAGATTTTCTACTATCCAATGTCTCTCTGCAGCTGCCATTCCTTTCTCATTAGCATTTAAAATTTTTAAATTAATAAAGCATTGTGTAATCTATCTCTTGGGGTATTTATTATGCCTTTCTGTTTATTAAGCATATCTTTTGAAGTGCAATTAGATCTTTCTATAACTGTTTGTTCTGTAGGATTGTATGTTATGTCTGTAATGTGCTTTATATTGCAATATGCAAAAAACCTGTTTCATCTAACTAAAGACATATGCTGGAGTGGTGTCAGTCTTAATTTGTACAGGTATCCCCATGATGGCCATAACGTCTAACAAATGTGTAATTACAGAATCAGCATTTTCAGAACTCAAAGCAGTTGCCCATTGAAATCCTGAATATGTATCTATGGTATGGTGCACATACTTTAATTTTCCAAACTCTGTAAAATGAAACTCATCCATTTAACAAATTTCATTTCTTTGAGTACCTTTGGGGTTACTTACTGAAGGTAGTAGAACTTTGTTATACAAAGAACAAGTAGGACATTTCTTTATAATTTCCTTCGCTTGTTGCCAAGTGTTGGAAAAATCTTAATCTTTCTTCAAACTTTTGCTATTAACATGGTGTTTCTTATGAAATTTTGAGGCTTCTAGCACATTTCCTACCAATACCTGATCAATTTCATCATTACCTTGTGCTAGAGGGCCTGGTAGGCCATTATAGGATCTGATACATGTTATATACAAGGAATGATTTCTATTTCTGTTTATTGCTTGTATTGAATGAATAACAAAGCTAATTCTGAATCATCTGGAGTAAGTTCAGCTATTTCAATATGTAAAACAACACTTTCTTCATATTTAGAGTCAGAAACTATATTAAGAAGTTCTGGAAAATCTAATAATACCATGAGACTAGCATATAATTTTGACTTTTGAACAGAATCATCCATACCTTTGTCTAGTAAATCTTTAATTACAATGTCATTTATTCATATTTTTAGCTGTGGTCTTTGATCATTTATAGAAATTTGCCAAAATACTTATTTTATGGTCTCTCCTGAAATTTTTGTTTTATCTACTGAAGCTGTTCTGTCATCCAGAGCAGTGTGTTTTTTAACAATAGGCATTAATTCTTTTAATTGCTCTGTGGAGGAGTTTCTCCAATGCTGACAGGAAATGATTGAACCAGATTTGACAATGGGGCCTGTGAGAGGCCCTCTAAGGCATTTCCTGATGGCAAAGAGTTACTTTGCCTGTCTCATGTTAATCTGTGTTTATTTGTCCAATGTCAGCCTTTGCCATATCTTCTGCTATTCCAGAAGGCCTTCTGTTTGGAGTATCTCTAGAAAATTGTTTCTAGGAACACTTTGTCTACTATCCATTTTCAGGTGACCTTGTTTACCACAATTAAAACACCTGACCTTCTGGTTTTTCTTAAAATTATTAGAAATCACTTTTCCTATCCAAGTATCATCATAAGTATGAGATCCAATATGAGCTATATTTTGGATCCATTCATCTATGGATGCTGATCTTGTTTTAAAGGCCTAATCATCCTTTTGCATTCTGAATTAACATTTTTAAAAGCCAAAGATTCAACTAATATTTGACTAACTTCTGGATCTGATACCATTCTATTTACAGCTGAAGCCAATCTTTGTGAAAAAAAAATCAGTGAAGGCTACTTTTGGGCCTTGCAGAATTTTAGTAAAGAACTCAGTCCTCTTTCCTGACTCTTCAACCCTGTCCCAAGCATTCAAAGCTGCTAAACAGCATAGAGCTAAGGTGTGATCATCAAATCTAAACTGTCTTTTCAAATCAGCATACTGGCCTTCACCAAGGAGCAGAACTTGGGAAATTTCCATACCTCTAGCCCTACTTCATTTTTCTATCTCCACCTTGTTTTCCATTGTAACTGAGGACCAGCTTCCAATATTGCTGCAGCTAAATCTTTCCAGTCTTGTGGAATAATTTTGTTCTAAGTTGTCCATGAATTTAGCATCTGCTTCACACAAAGGGTGAATGCATACCATATGAAACTATTGCTTCCTTATATCTCTTCAAATCTAACATTTCTACAGAATCCCAGGAAACTTCTGCATAGCCTTGGGAGTGCCTATCATCTGGTGGTCAATCTTGTATGGTAACTTGATAAAATAAGGTTGGTTTTCTAATAACCTTGGACCACTCCTCTTCAGTTTTGAAATAAAATGACGAGGTAGGTTCTGCTCTAAATTTTTCCTCTGTGTGTGAATATTTTCCTTAGTTGCATCAGTAGGTCTTTCTAAGGACTGTATCTTATTAGTCAAATTTTAATATTTGGCATTGTTATCAAAACACATTTTTAAGGATAAAGCATGAGTTACCAAACTGATAATAACTATAATTGGCATTATGTCAATCCCAGCTAAGTTGATTATCCCTTCATTAAATTTTTCCGCTTTCAAATCAGCCATTGTGGAACCATACAGAGTCCTAACTCCCTGCATCATAATATTGTTCCCCATTCCTAATGTGGGGAAGATTTCTTTTTTAATAAAACCTAATTCCACCCCTTAAGAATTTCCAGGTGTCTCACCAAATCTGCTGACTTTCCAGTTTTTCCACAGCAGCAACGGCTGAGCTAGGGGGAGAAAAAGAGGGTTAGCCAGCTGCGAGGATGATGCTTGGCTGTTTGGACATGGAGGGCAGGCGTGACAGGGTGCCCAAAGCTGGGCTAGCATGATGCAGCAGGCTGTTGTTACTGTGCTGCAGGCCTGGGCCAAGGGTAACTACAGCTGCTCACATGCTGCATGGGGACGGGGAGTGAGACGCCTGAAAAGCAGACTTAGGGAGATGGGTAGAAGAAGCCTGCAGGGCTACGACATGGCATGGGGGGTGGCACTGGGTCACCTAAATGACAGAGCTGGCGATGAGTGGCTGATTCAGGCAGCTGCAGAGCAGGCAGGGGGCCTTGACTACAGCTTTTGGGACCCAGGTGGACGGCCCAAGGTACAGCTGTTGCAGAAAGACAGCATCAGGAAAAGGCCCTTGTGGGAAAAGCAGGTAACCTGTAGCAGGGTAGAAAAGGGGCGGCTTTAAAAGCCACCTCGTGATTTTACCCCGCCTGGGTACCAGATGATATGCCAGACAGAGCGATTACTTATACTGTGGTATTATTAAATAAAACTCAGGAGTCAGATATTCAGGTAAAAACCTGATAGATCCAAAAAGTGACAGAAGAATCTTTCTAAGCCCTCCCTATTCCTTCCTTAGATTCCATCCTAATCTGGGTCCACCAAAAACTCTATGGTTAATTCTGGCTAGCTGAGTGTTGACTCTGCCCTCTGATTTCTGTCAGTCTCCAGAGTGTCTGTCAGAGCATGATCAAAATACCCCACGACAGACCTACTCTCGTGTGAGAACTGCTTCTCCCACTCATTCCTGAAGTTGAGAATAGCCAGGAAAGAAGAAAAGAGAGAGAAAGAGAATGGGTGGAGGTGTGTTCGTATAAAGAGACAATCACTCCCAGTTCCCTACTGAATAAAAGTAAACACTTCAGTGCTCCAAACTGTAGGTCTTGTATTCTCAGCACAAATGTTTCCAGACAGCGCACTGTCTGCCTACCTTCGGTTTGCACTACGCCCAAGGTGCGTGTGCACATTGACTCCTAGGACAATGATCTCAATTTCTCTTTTCCTACAGTGGTAGGTAAGGACCTGAAGCTTATAGCTAACTGGTTATGACAGCACAGCAGGCCAAAGATGTGAGTTAGGGTGAGGTAGAAAAAGTTCAAAGGTTCCCAGAACATCTCCTCTACCTGCTCCTTTGTACCTCATTTTCACAGAATCTCATTATTGAAGCTCCTCTCCCGATGAAAAGACACACCTCCCCCACTGTGGTCAAGCTTCCCTTGGTTATCAGACACTAACTATAATTGGTGGAGTGTGAATGAGTTTCTCTACTTTGGAACAGAGAACTATAGAGAGAAAGAGAAGAGAGGAAGGCATTGAGCAGGCCCAGAGATGCAGGCTACAAAGTCAACTGTGCTTCCCATGATGCTTAGAGCCCAGCTGTGGCTGACAGCCTCCAGTCCAGGCAAGCTGAGTACAGACCACTCCTTTCCTCACATAGCTTTCCCCCTATTTTAACGAAAACAACTCTCCTGCATTTGCCTCTTCATTAACCACTCTTCTGCTGCCATTTATCTTCCCTTTCAAATGGATGATTTTCCATCTTCAGTTTATGAAGCGCTTGAGGACCAGCCTCCTGTTGGCAGATTATAAACTGTTGCTCCTGTAAGAGGTATCTTTAGGTTACACAGACCGACAGCAGCAAAGGCATCACGTGCAACTCTGGGTGAAATTTCCAGCGGGTTCCCATGTCCTCACTGCACACCGGCAGCACTCTTTACACACTGTGGACTTGCCCCATCACCGACCTTGTCTAATCATATTGATTGTCAGCAATTGCAGTCTAATGGGAGAGCAAGTTGCTATGGTAATTCCAGTGTCTTATGTCTTACATTTAAAGACACAATGATCCTAAGGTGGGGGAAGGGGATTGTGTATAGTCAGTGACAGAGAAAAACGTAATTAGATGTGCAAATTATAAAACTAATGTATTTAAATGAATTCTGAAATGTAAATCAGGATTTGATATAATAAATTGGCCCCACAATTTCTACCAAAAGCACATTTGTTCTGACTATATTTATTCCCCTCCCCCAAACACTCACATTTTTTTTTAGGAAAAGAAAAAGAACAAGAATGGCCAGTTATCTCAGCTGGTTAGAGCAAGTCAGGGGTTGATCCTGTAGGGATTCCTTATCATGTGGGGCAGCTGCTCTCTTTGGGACATTGATGTAGCCCATTAGTAGAGTGCTTGTGTAGCATGCACAGAGCTCTGGGTTCAGTGTAGAGCGCTGTATAAGTCAGGCATATCATATGGATTTGTAATCCCAGCACTCAGGCGGCAAGGCAGGAGAATAAGTTAAAGGCCACCCTTGGTTACACAGCAAGTGGACATCAGTCAACCCTGTCCAGAAATAAACAAAGAACAGAGTGGGCAGGAGAGACAGCTCAGCTGCTAAGAGCACTTGTGGCTCCTCCAGAGGACCAGAGTTCAGTTCCCAGGGCCCCTGTCAGGTAGCTTACAGCGGTGTGTAACTCCAGCTCCGGAGGGCCTGGTGTCCTCTTCTGGCCTCTGTGGGCATCCGCTGCATGAACACATACACTCAGATGCACACATACACATACAAACAGTGGAATAAACATTTTTAAAAAGAAAGAAAAAAAGAAGGAGAGAAGAAGAGGACAAAATATTCCACGAATAAGTAGGACCTGCGAAACTGAAGGCCAGGCACGCAGGGAGCCTGTAACATTGGGACACAGCACTGTGCCCAAAGGAAAACCAGCATGGAGTTAGCTGACGAACTGTTCCTCCTTTCTTTTCTAATTTGCTGGCCTTCATGTTCTCTGCCAGCCTTCTTGGGTAAATGAATGGCAAACTGTGCTTTCGTAATTCCTTTAGTCTACCAACAATCGGTGATTACCAGCCACTAATCAGGCAGATTGCAGGAAGCCATCCCTGCTGGAAACGAATTGCAGAAGGCAGTGCCTCTTCCTGCTGGATTCGAAGCTCCCTGAAGTCAGAAATCACTCTCTTGTGTATGGACAAAGAAGGACAATGGAATTTGAGATTTGGTGTCAAAACTACCAAATCACTGTTCCTCAAACTTAACACACATGGAAATTCTGATAAGTATGATGTGGACAGCCTTGTACAAGAGGAGGGTGACCAGCGGGCTCCTCAGCAGTCAGGGACCCACAAAGAGTGTGCAGCTGGTGTGACCACTGGTGTCACTGTGATAAACTATTCTGATAAAGGCACAAGCGATGTCCTAAGGAAGCTGGGAGGATGGAATGCCTTAATTCTGGGTGACTAGAGAAGTTTCTCCTGGAAATTACTTCAAGAGATGCCTCAGAATGAGCCCAGGATTTTCTTTCACTGCACTGCTTGAGAGCAGGGAGAAAGTCTAGTCTCATCACACATAATTGAATGCCAAAGAGCTTCAAGCCCTGCAGACGGCAAATGCCCACTCAACACACATACTCACGGAATGCCTGGGGACTATACAGGTCCACCCTATGAATACACCCAAGTCACCCTGGGAATTGGCTCTACATTAGACTCCAATAGTTAGGACAATAAATACCAGGGCTGAGACTGGAGAGATGGCTCAGTGTTTAAGAGAGAGTGCTTGTTGCTCTTGCAGAGGACCTGAGGTTTGTTCCCAGCACCCATGCCAGGCAGCTCACAACTGCCCATAACTGCAACTTCAAGGGGATCTGACATTGCTGGGCTCTGCAGGCATCTACACTCACATGCGCATACCTTCCCTGCACACACACACACACACACACACACACTAGCATTTCAACATGGGGACCAAAGTAACCTCTGTGTTTCTGAAGGGTCACAAAGGACAGCTTGAACAACAGCATTGCATAAGCATTCCAAAGAGGAAATTAAGACCGTCAGTGTGACCCAAATTCAGAAGTGGCCAAACACAGCTCCTTCACTGTGACTCATAAAGGAAGCACTTTCATGCCAAGTGTAAGAGTTAATGAGGTAGAAAATGGAAGGTCATAAAATATGGAGTAATTATGAATTACAGAGCAAAAGCAGAGGCTTGAAGAGGAGGGAAGGCGGTTGGTGAAGGGGGCGGTGTGACAGGTGTGGCCTGGGGGGCAAGAGGACACCACAAACAGGAAATTATTAAGGGAGTTTTGGGGGTGCTGTGAGATGAGAGCAGTGAACAGGATAACCTTTAGTAATTACCACATACACACACAGGCACACACATTTGCACACTTGTTCTTCTGGTAAAGAGGCTCTGACTATGTGTCAATGGAGGAAGAAATCAACACTGCCTTGCTAGAGGCATCAATGGAAAACCCGCTATGTTGACAATATAAGTCTTCAAGAGAGTGACGGTTTGTGCTATGGGTTCTCACCTAGCCCAGGGCTTTGAACGAATTGAAAGGCTGGCTGCTGCTGAGACCCGGACGCTGTTCTTTCATAGATCTGCCCCATGAGAGCTCTCAAGAGAACAGTTGCAGGCCCCTGAGAAAGGCTGCTTCCTGGAGGCCTTCCTCGCTCCAGCCCCATTAGAAATGGAAGCTGGCTGTCATGGAGAACTGCCCACGATGTGGCTGGCTGCCTTTTAATAACAGAAATAATTAAAATCACAAAATTCTGAGGCAAGAAGAGACCCTAGAGATTATTTGAATCAACAGTGTTGTTTTATAGATGAGGAGCAGAGGCCCAGAGAAGATAACTGATTTGACTCCAGGAAGGTGGTTAATTAGTGGCAATGTCAGGAGTGCAGCCTGGGTCTCCTGACTCTGTGAAGTAATGGAAGTGACAGGAAGCAACGTGACCTCTGCATACTGCCATGTGTCTTGTTCTAGTGCTGTGCATGCATTATTCATGGGATCTTCAATAGTCCAGCCCTGCCAATAAAGAGGATTCAAGATATACATGCATTGAGGGATAGAGGACCTCTGCAACACTTTACAGATGGAAATGGACCTCAGACAGCTCCGGTGATTTGCCAACGTGATGAAGAGCTTCCACTCACCCATCTGTTCAGGAGACCTCGCCTCGTGCAGCCCTGCATCTTTGGATTTTAGACAGCTGGGGACTCAGGTGTCTTAACCTGAACACCACCCTCTCAAGGCTATTCGGTGGTCAATTTAGTAGCCCCCAGTTCTTGAAAAGTTGTTTTACTGGCAGACAGTTTTTTTTTTGTTGTTTTGCTTTGCTTTTTCGTGAAATAATTGAAAAGGGAAGAACAGAAGCCAAGAGCCTCTAAGTACTTCAATGAGCAGCAACCACTTCCGGTGTTCACTTGAAGTGGCCAGGCAGCACAGTCACAGGTTGTACAAAGTACTGTCACTAAGGGAGAGTGGCTTCTGGCTAAATGAGGTCGAACACGAATTTAGTCAAGAGGATTTTGCCATTGTTTGTTTTCTCCTAATTGGCCAAACAGTCCTCCTGTATGATTTGTAATTAACGAAAGAGTCAGAATGTGTTCAACGCCACGGGTGCGTTCATTTTTTTACTAGCTGGTTGATGCTGAACTCTTCCCCAGCCCTCACAGGAGGAGTGCTGGTTGATCACACACCGCGTTTCCCCCTGGTGGCTAGCCTCTTGCCTTAGGCACAGTAGACACAACAAGAAGCATCAAAATGTCAAGCACTTCTTCCCTGTCACGTGGCCCAAGGTGGTCCCTCGGCATTCTATTAGAATCCCAGGGCAATGGCAGCTTCTGTTCTGGGCCCTGTCGCCTCCAGGTGCCAGGGGGAGGGGAGGCAGAGTAAGAAGTTATGGTCTCTTCTGTTCATAGTTCATAGGGAGCACGGGGAGGGGTTCCTCTTCAAAGCAACAACTTGACAGCAAGGTAGGCTAAGAAATAGAGTCCAGGGCTTAAAATAGTGACACATTCCTGCAATTTGAGCTACTCCGGAAGCTGAAATAGTGTGGGAAGCCTAACAAGACCTTGCATCAATACACACACACACACACACACACACACACACACACACACACACACATATATATGCATATATATTGTGTGTAGATATATATATATATTGTTTAAGAAGCTGGAAATATAGCTTACTGGTACAGTATTCCATCTCCAATCTTACTGGGAGGTGGGAAAGCAGGGAGGGAGGGGAGAGAGAGAGAAAGATAAGGAGGGATGTATTATGTAGCTAAGCTTCAATAAATGAGAGGGAGTGGATAGGTTTTTCAAAGACAGCTAGAAATATATTCCACACCATATATTATCTCCATAATTCTCACAAAATCTCTAAATGACTGTATAGTTGTCCCTCTTGAAATCAACAAGTGTTGTGAGTGTTAGTCAACTTTTCCCAGGCCACATACACACTAGGCAATGACTACAAGAATTGGAATCCAGACCCATCTCTGGCCTCCCAGTGCGTGTTGTCACTCACATCCGATGACTACAAGCTAGACAGGGACAAGCCAGCAGAGGCGTTTAGTGAGATCGCCTGTGTTGACCATTTAGTGCTGTGTTTACTATGCAGCAAATGTCTAATAAAGGTTAATTATTATCAACAGCACCATTGTCCTGCAGCCTGGGATACACAGCTTGAGTTCACAAGTGGGGAACTCAAAGACAGTTTTCTGTACGCCCACGTGTGTCTGGCTGCTCCAATCTCCCATTCCCAGCCCCAGCTTTGGCCTCCAATAAAGCTGAGAAGCCACAGTGGCACCAAGTGATCTAATCAATGTCCCTCTCCTTTTGGCTCTGCACAGTCGTCTCCTTTACTGCCTTCACCTTTCATCACTAGGAACACAACGGATTCCTGTTTAAACCGTTTCTGACAGGCACACACAGTAATGAAATCATGGTCACCCTTGCTAGCTTCCAGATCTAATCTGGTTCTACCTGGAGAAAGTCTAACTTCTACCTTAAGCTCATTTGTTCTCCCCAAACAACCCCACACAGGACTTCCAAAAACAGGCACCATCCATACTCATGTTCACAGGTGGACAGCAACTCAGGCACCAGCTTCTGCTCTACCCTGTCCTCCACTTAATACTCTGCTGTTACTATTGTTGGAAGGTAATTTAATCAAAAGACCACAAAACACTCTTAAAGCCCAATACAAAGTCTGGATTGCCAACCAGTGGCTGCATGGGGAACTTGCCCAAGCATGCCTCCCAAGCCTCACCATCCTTTGTCTTTATGCACAGAAATCACATCTTGGTTGACACACTTCAATTGGCAAGAATCAGAACTGTAGGAGCCATAAAGCAATGTTAGTACATTTAGGGAATTTCCTGGATTCTGGAACTAGGGACGAGGTCTTTGATTGATTAGGTCTTTGTTCTTGTTTTGGCAGGTGTGGGCGCCTACATTCTGGGTTCTAAGATCAGAATGGTGCCTCCAACATGGTGTCCATTGTGATAAGGTCTGTGGGCCTGTTATACTGTCATGCTCATTATATACCTAAGCCCAGGTCTATTCCAACTTCTTAAATCAATCAAATGGGCACACTCGATTTGTTTGAAAAACAGTTACCCATAACTCCCATCAAATTACTCCTGAGTTAGCACAGACTTTTAAGAACACCTGGATGAAGTAAATAGCAAAAGAGCCATGCTGAGGCCAATAGTGATAGAAAATGGGGGATGTTTACAAGAAATAGTGAAAAAAGCAATGAAAAGGCCTTAAGGTCTGACTGGATATTAAGTGACAAAGAGAGATCATAAGTAAGCCTAGGAGTAAAGGGTTGAGTTGGTCCAATGGACCAGTAGTGATATTAGGTGGGGCTGTTAGTTTGGTGTTGGGATTGAAGGGGGAAGACCACGGGGGAAGGAATCCTCCTGCACTAGACTAGTTGTTAGAACCAACAGTTCACAGGAGAAATGACACAGCATGCCCTGGGCAGCAGCAGGCATGAGGCCAAGGTAGTTCAAGATAAATGAGTATCCCAATGGTATGTGGTTCATCAGCAAAGAGGCTGTGCCTAAAAGAGTGTGGGAATGGACCAGTCCAAGGGGACGTTAACAGGAAAAGACTGAGAGAGTTCAAGTCACAGCTTGAGAGATGCTAAGATTTAGAGAGAGAGTGGTGGAGAATTAATAACATGGGAGAACACTCCCTCCCTCGTAATCTCTGTGCTGGGCACTTGGCATCCCTTCCTCTCTTCCACACCTCTGCCCTACTCACTTTACACTCTCTGTTTTTCATACATGTGACTTTCATCCAATTAAATTGCAGATTCTTGGAAGACAAGGGTGCATCTTTTTACTGTTTTATACGCTTTATACTTGCATAAAAATGTGCTGAAAAAGCACTTATCATATGGGTTGCTGCTTGGAACTTTGATTTATCTGTAGAGGGCAAGTTTGCATGTGAATTTGTTTATGGGCTTGTCAGAACTCAAGTGCCCTTCCTCAGGGAGGGAGAGAGGGGAGGATGTGAAGTTGTTTTATAGGCCTGTAGCTGCCCCCCAAAAGTGTCTGCTCTATTAGATATCAAAATAGCAGTAACAGGATTTCCTAAAGTAGAAAGGTTTTAGGCACTGGAAATGTGGCCCCCTAGTTTCTGCTATCCTCTGAGACTTCGTAGAAGAGTGATCCATATTCCCTGTTCACTCTACAAGTTACGTGAGCAGTAAGAGGAAATCAGGTAATCTCCCTGTGCCTCTCTTTGCTCTTCTGTAAAGATGGCACTTACTTCCTGGGGCTGTTGTGAGCTTCAAACATGGGGAGGTGGCAGAGCCTGATACATAATAAACACTTAATAGATATTAACTGCTATGATTATGATTTTTTCAATCCTTTCTTCCTCTGCTGGGAGAAGCATGAGAAATAAGCCAATATGTTCATGACCGTATGCAAGATAAAAATCCAAGTGGGTACAATTAGGCTGGGGCCACTGAGAGTGATTTTATCTCTGTGTCCTCTTGGGGTGTCTTCAGAGCAGCCTCAGCAAAAACTGGTCATGCCCTGGATAAGGAAAGAGTTCTGAGAAGGAAGGGCTGTCCCTGACATGCTAGGAAGCAAAAGGACTTACCTGCTGTCATCTGAGGAGTCAGAGGAGCCCTTTGGCAATGCTCCTAAATCACTCTGAAGATGACCTGCTGCACCTAGACTCACCCTCTTCCTTGTTGTGGAGTATTTGTTTAACTAAGCAAAGATGCATTACATTTGTTTATGCTGCATTTGTTTAACTGTGTAAAGATGTGTTGCTTTGCCTGCCTAAGGCACCTGACTGGTCTAATAAAAAGCTGAATGGCCAATAGCTAGGCAGTAGATGAATAGGCAGGGCTAGCAGGCAGAGAGAATAAGTAGGAGAAGGAATCTAAGGAAGAGAGAGAGAGAGAGAGAGAGAGAGAGAGAAAACAAAGGAGAATGAGAGGAAGATGCCCGGGGCTAACCAAACAGGGAGGAAGCAGGAAAACAGGACATACAGAAGGAAAGAAAGGTAAAAAGCCCCAAGTCAAAACATAGATAAAGAGAAACAGATTAAGTTATAGGAGCTAGTAGGACAAGCATAAGATAAGGCTGAGCATTCATAACTAATATTAAGTCTCTGTGTCATGATTTGGGGGCTGGTGTTCCAAGAAAGCCCGCTACACTTCCCAAGGGAACAGCGTACTTCTTTGATTATAGCTTCAGGAGGGGTGGTCACCCATGCCAAGGCACCCTCCTTGTCCTACCTAATCTCCTGGGTGTGGCCAGTGACTCACTGTGCCAGGCAGAATGGAGCTGGGGTTTGGAATAATACCATAGCCTAGTTGAGGAATGCAAATGACCTATAGATGGGGGTGGACATGACCTGGATTTGTCTGTGTGGGGCCTGAAGAAGGGTTCCTAGGACATTTGCCAACAGCTATTTCCCAGCACCGTGGTTGCCCAGGCCAGCACCTCAGGAATTCATCAGCCTAGATGAATTCAGTCTTAAACACCAGGAGAGGGAAGTATGTGGTCCAGCAGCATGATGACGTTTGAATTTGCTATCAGACAAGCATTTCCTTTCACACAGATTACTGAGTCCCTTTGGAACCCCAGGAGGTGGCTATTATCAACCACTTACACACGGAGGCTCTTAGTAGAGTTCCAGTAGTCAGATGGAGCTGTTCAAATCCTCCTCTTCACTTTAAAGCCTCTGACTCAACCTTAAGAGATTCTAACAGGGTATGAATGTGAATTTGAAGAGCTTTATCAACTTCTCCAGAAGATATTTTCATCAGGGTTCTCACTGATGCTTCCTAACTTTACACTGCTGTGTGTGTCCAGAACTGAGAGAGTTAGACAATACAGGAAATGACAGGCTGTGTGGACCATACACACATTATCATGAATGATACGAAGCCTGTATTTGTACTAATATGTCACCATATATATTATACTACAATTACACTAAACATTACATAATGATACTCATTTATAATCATGTATCTTATAACATGATGTATATAGTATAACACTTATACTATACTTTGAGTATTGTATATGTGAGTATGCAATATGTGGGTTTTTGTATCATATGTCTTTCATTATGAAGCATGCATTATATGTTGTGTTTGTGTGTGGCTTTATTCTCAACTCCTCTAGAAATGTGCTTTGTAGCTAAGTATATGTATATTACATATGTGATATTTACTGTATACTTACATATGGGGTATGTTACATGCTAACATGTGTAACTATATACACCATTATATTTAAGTACAATCTACTAAAAAAAATTATTTTCCCAGTAACCTAAATGAGGCCTAACACATAAATTTAACTAGACTGTCAGAAAACTGCCATGACCCAGGATCCAGTTTATTTATCTCTAGATTTTTGTCACCCATGTCAGCCCACAAAACACAGGAGCTGCTCAGCCAGAATTTGCTGTGCATGTGTTGAATTAGTTCTCTGCTTTTTAACAACCTCACTCTGAGATTCTGCTGAACAAGAAGCTTCCCTCTGGTGTTAATATGCAATTTGATTTGCAAAGATTGTTTGCTGCGTGTGTTCAGGAGCACAGCTTTGCTGCTCCAAAGCAGAGTGGGAGAATCTTCCCTAATCACTCAGAGCTAATTCATTCATTTAGCAAACAGTTGGCTGGGAGCAGGAATGCTAAGACAAAAGGCAGAGGCACTGTCCTCTAGAAGTTCTCTGCAGAGAGAGGGAAACTTACTTACTTAAACTATGGAATTCATCTCCAGAATGCAGATCCAATGTAATATGTGAGGATTACTGACCAAGGATCTATGATCCCATGGGTTATGGGAGGGACAGATGATTAAATTTATTCTTCAAATAAATTATAAGGTTATTATAGAAATGGAATTTTATTCCGAATATTTTAATGCCATTCAGTGCCCTAATATATACAATCGAGGAAAAGCAAACTACATAAGTCAGAGAAAGATCCTCAATGGGGTGGTAGGGGAGGGAACACAAAAAATTCTCGCTAGAGAACATCCCCTATATTTAAAGAAAAAAGTAGAACACCTAACATGAGTAGCTATAAAATCTTATTTGTCTCACAAGTCTAATGACTGGAAAGCCATCATGGCACCATGATCTGACTGACTCACAACATGGCAGAGGGGCAGAAAGGGAGCCCTTTATGTGCAGAAGGGACATGCCTTCCAGGAAGAGACTGGGGAGGAGCAAGGCTCTGTGTTCTAACAACCCACTCTGGAGGAAACTAATCCAACTTTCCAAGACCTAATGCACTCAGCTTAGACCACAGACAAGACTTATTGTCATTTGCTAAGTTTGGTCATGGTGCCAACCAACAAAGGTACAGAGGAAAACCTTGGGTGAATCTCATCCCTGCTGCAATTCAGCAGATGCCACTCCCAACACTGACCACTTCCTTTTTCTATCTTTCCATTTACCCACTAGTCATTCCCGGAGTGCTAAATGCATACCAAGTCACCGCTAGATGCTGTCAATATAGAGTTGAATATATAATTGAATATAGTTGAAACCAGCACTAAATCCTCCACACAGGCAATTCTGACCCAGTCAATCACTCCCCGTTAGGTCCCATCTCTTTTCAGTTACATCATCTCTTACCCTGAGCATAATGGGAACCAAATTTCCAGCATATGAACCTTTGGACATTTGAACCTATCTAAGCCATAGCTCTTTGTATCTCAAATGTTAACACACTGGCAGTCACCCAGGGATCTTACAAAATACAAGTTATCATTAGAAAGGCCTGAATAGAGCCTGGGGCTCTACCCTTCTAAAAGCTTGGTCCCAGTGCTGGTGTCGAGATGGCAACGTTCTTTTTTAGAGCATAGCACTCTGCCAGGCTTAACCTCTGACATTCACACGTACGGTAGGGGTGAAAAGCATGAGAGAGTAATCCAATTATATCAGCTCAAGGGGGTGATATTCTTGATTAAAAATGTGTACCCCCCCAAAAAAAATGTTTATAGCCATTTCAGCTTGTCTAGTCCCTAAAGTCTCATGAGACTTTCTGCAGTTGAAGCAATTATCACATCATGGCTGGGCCACTGCTTTGCTTTGTCATTATCCATTTTATGTCTCCCAGTCTGGTTTCACTGAGTTTCTGGAAATCATCTTCTTCATCTGCCTCTATATTGACAGCATCTAGCAGTGACTTGGTATGCATTTAGCACTCAGGGAATGACTAGTGGGTAAACGGAAAGATAGAAAAAAGAAGTGGTCAGTGTTGGGAGTGGCATCTGCTGAGTTGCAGCAGGGATGAGATTCACCCAAGGTTTTCCTCTGTACCTTTGTTGATTGGCACCATGACCAAACCTAGCAAACGACATTAAGTCTTGTCTGTGGTTTAAGCCTTCGTCCCAGAGTTTTGTTGTTGTTTTTCTAATCTACATGGAAGAAGCACTTGATTGTATTTGTTTCACTGTACTAAAGCATCAGGGTACCTGTCTCCATACTTCTCATCGCCATAGCTTCCCTAGACATCATGTTTATACGATGAAGTCCTTGAATTGACAGAAGAGCCATAGCTGAGAAAGAAGGAAAGCCTGGTGACCATCAGAGGTTATGAACCATTTGATTGGGGATTAAAGAAGTTGACTTTGAAGGAAATGCATGTTTGTACAAAGAAAGGGGAAATATGCCTGCATGCAGCATGGGTGTGGGAGGGGACAGGACACGTGCTCTCGAGATTTCAGAATGCAGTCGTGTTCTGCTGGTCAAGGGAGTGGTGTTCATGTTCAGGACTTTTGAAGGAAAAGGTAGGGTTCAATCAGTGTTCCTAGTAGACAAACTTTTTTAAGAAAAGTTTTTTTTATTTATATTACTTTTAATTTTGTGAATGCCTGTGTGTCTGTACTTGGATAAGAGCATGGGAGCAAAGGTACATGCCGAGGCTACAAGGGGGTGGTGGATCCCCTAGAACTGGAGCTATAGGAGGGTGTGAGCTGCCTGGCATGGGCACTAGGAAACAAACTCCAGTCCTCTGAAAGAGCAGTAAGTGCTCTTAATCATTTAGTTGTTTTGCCAGCCTTACTGGAGGGAATGCAAGGGAATAACCGCGCATTTTGAATGTAATTAGATTAGAGATCCAGCATGAACATTTAACTTGTCATAGAGTGATACTAATGTGTCTAAGGTCATGTGTGTTCAGTCTTGCCTGATCTCCGAAGCTAAGCTGGATTGTGTCTGGTTAGTCCTTGGACATGACAGTGTTGTGAACATTCCCACCATTATATCTTATATGAATTTGCCAAATGCTGGGGCTGTTCATTTTGAGCTGAGTTATCACAGGTCTACAGAATAACAATACCAACAACAATACTGGCCTCTGACTAGGGGCTAAAAGCCTCACAGTCAAATAAATTAGAGGAAAGGCTATAATCAGAAGTCAAATGCTCAGTGCTATGGTTTAGATATGGCTCAATTGTCTAAAGGTTCATTGTTGGAAATTTGGTTCCGGTGATGCTCATGGTAACAAGGAGAAGTAGACCTTAATGGGAAGTGGTTGAGCTTCCTCACCTCCAAAAATTAACCTTCTGCAGAGTTGTGCTTGCTGATGTGACCCTGCTTCACTGCTCTGGAAAGGACTTAGCAAACTATCTCATCTACCTCCTCATTTTACAGTGAGGAACCCAAGGTCCAGAGAAATACCTATCACAGCCTGAGGAAGCAAAAGAAAGTGTCCAAGACTTGTTTCTGCATACAGAACCAAAATGACGACTTCACAGTCATGTGGAATGAAGAGGATGTCTAATAAACAGTAAACACTCAATAAATGATCATAGAAATAACTGGAGACAGAAGTGGGGAAACAAGGAGACCTAGGAATTTCTTATGCTTTCTGCTATTGTACCTTGTCCTCTTTGCCCAGCCCCATCTGGCCACAGACATGCCCCCACCCAGTCCTAATACTCACTCCTATCTGCAGCAAGAATCTTAAAGGGTCTTCTTAATGAAAATAAACCTGGAGCCAGGTGAATGCTGAATGATCAGAGAAACAGAACAAGTCACAGCCACCTCACCTGGCCAATTCCTCAGCTGATCCTGTTTCCTCAGACTGGAAGCTTCTGAGTCCTCATCTAGAATGAATCTCAGCTGAACTACTGCTCAAAAGCCTTAAAGCTTAACCAGCTCTTGTTCCTGGTCCTCACGCCTTATATACCTTTCTGCTTTCTGCCATCACTTCCTGGGATTAAAGGCTCACTTCCTGGGATTAAAGGCGTGTGTCACAATGCCTGGCTGTTTTCAGTGTGGCTTTAAACTCACAGAGATCTGGATGGACCTCTGCCTCCCAAGTGATAGGATTAAAGGCGTGTGTGCCACCATTTCCTGGCCTCTATATCTAGTGGCTGTTCTGTTCTCTGACCCCAGATAAGTTTATTAGGGTGCACAATATTTTGGGGGCCATAATATATCACCACACCTATCTCTGAAGTTGACACTACGACATATGAACTACTTACTGAAAGAAATAAATTAGGACTGTTTCTTAGCTAGTTCATGCTAACGATTTCTAAGGTTCCTTTTTTAAACAGCATCAAACTGTCCAGACTTGAGTTTGGTTAAGGAGGTGTGTCCTGACGTTAGACAGAATATCAGCATGAGTGCTGATCAAACCTAGTAATGGTCATGAACCGGGAAATGCAGCTGGAGGAAATGTCTTGTGGGTCTCTCTAGGTTTAAATTCTCCTTATCCAGTCCTTCCCTTCACGGAGCTCTTCCACTCAACTCCTTTAGATGTTCACACACATGCCTTCTGAGCTATTGCCAAGGAAGAGCTTATCACTCACAAACCCTCATCCACCAGCTTGTGAGAAATGATGCTTGCACCCCAGATCCACAAGTCCCTGAGGTCTTTATGCCTCTCTGAGATAGCTGTTTCACTCCCCTCACCCAACTGCTCTGCTCTCCACCCTACAGACATTCTCCACAGCACCTTTAGACCTCTACATCTAAGTCCCAGGTAAGCGGACAGCATTTCTACCTCAGCCTGTTTGAATGCATGCTGCCTGTGAGATTTCCTGAGACAGTCAACTGAGCATTAAAGCTGTGTGAGGGTCTTCCCAGGAGGCCGAATAATAGCATGTTTCATCTGTGAGACACAGTATAAACATCAAACCACCCTGTCTCCTCACAGGTTCTGGCTTCTGCATAGTGGGCTTTATTTTCCACAACCTTCAGACTTCTCCAGAAGGAGAAAAGCTGGGGTCTGAAACGTGGAGTGTTTTATGCCAAGCCATCATTAATACCAAAGACAAGCTTCACTTTAGTAATAGCATGGAGAGGTCAGGGTTTTTGGGGTTTTTTGTTTTTGGTTTTTCGAGACAGGATTTCTCCGTGTTGTTTTGGTGCCTGTCCTGGATCTTGCTCTGTAGACCAGGCTGGCCTCGAACTCACAGAGTGCTGGGGTTAAAGGCATGCGCCACCACCGCCCAGTGAGAGGACAGGTTTTACTCCATGCTTATTTTTAAAGTAATTCATTAAAAGAATAAAACCAGATCCATGACAACATGCATAACAACCAATTCAATTAAAAAAAATAACGACCTGAATGTCAGCTCTGAAACTTTGAAACTGTTAGATAAAAACATGGGTAAAACACATCAAGATACAGGACTCCAATAGCACAAGAAACCCACAAAACTGACCTCCCCCACAAAAAAAAAAAAGAATTGCCATAAAATTAGTTAGTTTGTCACCACAAAGGAAACAATAGTTAGAGTGAAGAGAGACTGCAGACTGGGAGAAAATCTTTGCCACCTGTCCATCTACATTAGATCTAGAGCCAAATAAGAACTGAAAAAGAAGCCTCCAGTCAATGAGTGGACTAATCAACCAGATAGTTTGCTGTGGGATGTCCTTCTGTACGCTGTGAATATGTGTTGCTGTGATTGGTTGATAAACAAAGCCGTTTGGCCAATGGCAGGGCAGGATGGAGCCAGGCAGGAAAATCCAAGGGAGATAGAGAAAGGAGAAAGGAGAGGCAGGGGAGACGCCAGCCCCTGCCAGGAGAAGCAAGATTTAAAAGTACCGGTAAGCTACGACCATGTGGCAAGTTATAGATTAATCGAAATGGGTTAAGTTGGAAGAACTAGCTAGCAAGAAGCCTGCCATAGGCCATTAAATTGATAATTAATATTAAGCCTCTGAATGATTATTTTATAAGTGGCTGCAGGACCTCAGTGCCGAGCAGGGCAGGAGAAATCCTCCAACTACAATAGTTCTAAAGAAAAAATGCAATTGATTAATAAATATTTTTAAATATCCAAAATCTTAAACCACCATGGAAATTCAAATTATAACAGCTTTAGTATTCCATCTCACCCCAGTCAGAATCACTATCCTCAAAAAACAATTTACTAATTCTGGCAAGGATGTGGAAAATGTGGTAACCTTATACATCACTATGATCATGTAAACTGGTACCATCACTATGCAAATCAATATATAGTTTCCTCAAAAGAGTTAAAAATGGAAAAAGGCCGGGCGGTGGTGGCGCACGCCTTTAATCCCAGCACTCGGGAGGCAGAGCCAGGCGGATCTCTGTGAGTTCGAGGCCAGCCTGGGCTACCAAGTGAGTTCCAGGACAGGCGCAAAGCTACACAGAGAAACCCTGTCTCGAAAAACCAAAAAAAAAAAAAAATGGAAAAAGACTAAAATAGAAATACAGTATGGTCCAGAGATGCCACTCACTCCTGGGATATACTCAAAAGATCCTAGGTCAGCAAGCAGCAGAGATAGTCAATTGTCCATGTTTATTGATGCAGTATTCACAACAGCCAAGATCAGGAGCCAGCCTAGAGTCCAGCGATGGATAAAGAAAATGTGGCACATATACATAGTGGAATTTTACTCAGTTGTAAAAAAAAGAAGTGAAATTATAGAAATCACCAGAAAATGGATAGAACTGAAGTTGACTGTGCTGGGAAGTAAACCAGACTCAGAAAGACAAATATCACATGATTTCACTCACACATAGTGTATAGGTTAAATTTGTGCTGTACCAAATTTGTGTCTGTACCTGTGTGTGTGTGTGTGTGTGTGTGTGTGTGTGTGTGTAGTTGTAGGACATGAAAGGACAAATGGGACCATGAGAGGAGAGAAAATGTCTAAAGGGAGCAGCAGGGAAGGACAGGGAGGGTGGTGGAACATTTGTGCTATGAAAGCATAAAGTGGGCTCACGGGAGGGGACGAGGACCTGTCAGAAAGGGGGTGGGACAGTGAAGGGTGGTGGGAACGAGGTAAGAATGATACATACGCATATATATCCTGTGTATCTAATGATATAGATGCATCAAACTACCATTTTGAAAATGCCATTTATTTTATTCTAACAAAAACTGTAAAAATACTTTTAATTAAGGAAGAGAGTAAGAATGACAAGGGGGAATCAGGGAGAGAGGGGAATGGGGAACAAGAATGTGCATCTACATTCTCCAACACCACAGCCAGTTTAACAGAGAGCCTGGCTCCATAGTCCAGAACAGGTTTAATGAAACGCAGCCCACTGGCGGAATTCATTCCCATTTTTAATAAAGTTTCATTGGCACACGTTTCATTTCCTACGGTTTCTTTGGAGTTTCATTGCTTATAGTGGTTTTAACATAGATCAAACGATCCACAATGCCAATAGGTAGTTACTATCTGGGCCTGAGAAAGTTTGCTGACCCCTGACCTAAGGAACTTGGTTTTATTTCATCCTGTATATTTCCCTAAATACTGTTAAGAAAGTCTCCTTCAGGCTTTGGTTTCTACAGCTGAGAAGTATCTAATCGCCTAACGACCCACTACCTCAGATTTATTTTCCCACTGTTGCGTAAACATTAGCGTCTAGTGTGTTGGTTTAGACTTATTACAATCGCTGACTTGAGGAAAAGAAAGCAGTTTGGGGTCTTAAGAATCCTCCTAGGCACAAGGCTCTAGATGAATCCTTTAAAGGTCTATGGAGAAAAACGGAACTAACCTGAATTATCTTTCTTTTGCTGCAGAGAGATCTCTCAGAATGATGTTTTGGAAGTAATAGAAGCAGACGTGTTCTCCAACCTACCCAAGTTGCATGAAATGTAAGCAACATGCCAGTGTGTGCGTGCGTGCGTGCGTGCGTGCACACAAGAGGGTCATGACTATTAGAAAGAGCCCTAAAGTTCTTTTGTATTCCTGGGAGGCTCTGACTCTGTTCTACCCTCAGATCCACAGATCACCATGACGAGAGACCAGAGGCATCCTACAAGGGACTGTCATCTGTCTCTGGCTAGAGACACAGGCACCAGCCTCGAGTTTAGCTTCATTCAGTACTGACTCCCTCCATTGGTTTTCTTCTTGTCACTTTATGTCACAGGCTCTAGAACCCTTTTTCTAAGACGATGGGAAAACTCCCCCATCCCTCCATCCCATCACCTCATCCAGTGTTACAACCACAAAGGTCAAATAAATCCCACTCAATGTGACTGAGGCTGGATAAGCCTTTTCTGAGAACTGCCTCTGCACATGCATGAATGCTCAACCAAGACACAGAACCATCTGAGACTTCCGTTTCTCGTCTGCAAAGCTAGAGTGAAATCCACACTCTCAGAGTTGCTGGGATGAATGAGGAACATGATAAAGAGCAGCTAAATCTAGCATATCAACCAGTGTAACTCAGTTACACTGTAATGACCCTTGGTTGCTCTACTAGTGTAGACACACTTACTTTCTCTTGTTGACATTCTTGTTGTGTATGTGTGCAAGGCATAGGTCTAAATCTGTTCTCTATCAGTCTCTAATCACCAGAAAATAATCCATAGACTGACAGGAGGATGTCAAAGCCACAGAGACTTTCAAGTTTTATCAGTTCAAAAAAGTTTAAAGTATGTTCTATTGGTTACTATGAACCCAAGAAATTATTTGGTGTTAAATAAAGAAGAAAGAAAAATATTTTGTGATCAAATAAGATTAGGAAACACTGAGTAAATAAGAGGAAAAAATCTCATTTATCACTAGAAAAACTCAGAAGTTGTTTTATGCTAAGATATATTTGGAACTTCCAAGAAAAAAATTGCTGTACAGTCTGTGTGTGTGTGTGTGTGTGTGTGTGTGTGTGTGTGTGTGTGTGTGTGTGTGTGTGTGTGTGTGTATTAAGGAGTTTATTTAGAAATGGCAGCCTGGTTTTTGAGCCCACTACCTATGGTGGGACACCTCATACTGCCTTGAGGCAGGGGGAGGGGCTTGGACCTGCCTCTGCTGAATGTACCAGGCTCTGCTGACTCCCCATGGGAGGCCTTACCTTCTTGTAGGAGGGAATGCAGGGTGGGAGGAGGGAAGAGGGGGATCTGTGGTTGGTATGTAAAATGAATAAAAAATGTCTTAATTAAAAAGAAAGAAAGAAAGAACAGCCTGCACATTTTGTCAACCCGTTCTGCCTCCCACCTCATTCCTCCTCATTTTTATGACTGTCTTGTTCCTTTATTCTCTCTCCACCTGCCCTCATCTTGCCCTAGTTAGAGAAAGAGACCTGATAGGGCCTCAAGGTCCACAAAGAATATCAGAGAAATGACCCGAAGGCCCAGTGTAAAGCACGCCTTGGTGCCGTGCAGTGGGCAGTGGGGCTAATGAAACAGTTCTTGCACCTCTTTCTTGCATGGGGAGGCACTCACCCTCATGCAACACTGGCTGTGTTTAAAATGATTAATTTCCTGGTACTTGGCTCTGGTTAGCTACAGGTTACTGCAACATGAAAGCTAATGAAACAGGAAGGAAGTAATTAACAAGAGTATCTCTACAAATATACATTGATCCAGCAAGATGAGAAAGAAGACAGGTTCTCTGCGGGAATCCGAATGTGAACCTTCTCACTTCCAGACTATTGATCAGGACACAGCACAGGCTAAAACCACTGGGCAGAAGTCATCATTCCCCATCTGCTGTGAGGAGCCACTTCCGTCAGCAGAACGGGGCTTGAGGGGGGAGGGGAGGGACCTCCTGCCAGGGGCTGGGACTTGATGCTTTAAATCAGAGACAGTAGTGGCTTTTCTCCCAGATTTTGGTTTTCTCTTTGCCAATTCATTTCTGTTTCTTTAGTCTTTTTGCTACCTCACCCGTATCCCTTTCCGGCCCCTCTTCTTTTCACCATTTCCGGCTGGTCTGAGTGTCCTCCTCTTGTCTTCATACCTTTCACTAGTTCAGTTCCCCCATGTTAGTGTCGCCTGTCCCTTCTTAGTTTACCCCGGTTCCGGGAGATTCTTACTAGTAAAATCCTCAGCTCTCCTAGTGGATAAAAACGGACTGGAGGACGGGTACCAAGCGATGAGTGTTAAATGGACAGGGTTGGTACTCAGTTTACACAGATTTATACAATAAAGGGTCCTGTATGCTTGCTCAATGTTTGCTGAAATTATAGCTCGATAGGGATAAATGGATAGACAGATAGATGGATGGATGACTTATTATTTACTGATGTGCTCTGCGTGACATGAAAAATACCATGACACTCTTTGCTGTTCAAGTCACTTACACGTACCTCCCTCTTTTACAGTAGAATTGAAAAGGCCAACTCTCTGCTGTACATCAATCCCGAGGCCTTCCAGAACCTTCCCAATCTACGATATCTGTAAGAGCTCATACATTATGGCATTCCTTCTGTTATTAAATTGTGCATTCTTATTTTAGTCAAATCTCCAGTTGCTACTGTGGGAATAATCACTTTTTCATCAAGGATGGGCAAGGGTTACCAAAGCAAAGGTGGAGAGACAGATGGTAGTGAGTTTAGTTTTCTTTAATGAGGAAATTCTTCCACTAACATAATTGCATTTTGTTTTCATTTTCAAGTGAAGGATGTCTTTCGCATTTACAGGATTGTCATGCAGACCTCTTACAGAACGAGGTCATAACTTGGGATTAATGAGATTCAATCAAACTTTCTGCTATCTTGCATTTTGCAACCTTGATTTCAAAGATATTGTTTGTCTCACTTGTTTTGCGCTTAAGTATTTTTTCTCAGATAGATTGCAGTGTTTTATTTTGTATGTTTTAGTCAATAGCTGTCATGGCATTTTATCAGCAGAAAGATTTCTGATGTCTGAACTCCATCCTATGACCTGTCCACACCAGCAGAAACAGTTTCCTACAGTCAAATGACTTTACATTAGCCAAGGGCTGACAGATACTTGAGTGTTATGATGAGATCTTACAAAGTAGCAGACAAGAATCTAGACTCCGGAGTTCAGCTTTCTGAGTCCATTCACTAGCTGTTTATCAGAGACAAGGACTTAACCTCTCAGCTTGTTTCCTCATCAAGAGAATGGAAATAATAATGTACGTAGGTTATTAATGTAATGACGCTGCACAGAGGCTTAAAGAAAAAACCATCTATCATTGTTTTACCTGTCTCAGTTGTTCGGCCAAATCAATATGCTGACCACGACTTGGTTTGCCTGACATCAGCTAAGCCTACTGATGCATCTCTAGCTAGTCAGCAAGTCATCTGGGGTGGGGCATTCTCATGGTCCCAGTTGGAACGACTCAGCTCTCCTGTAATGATCACCTCCACCATGCTAGTGTAGGCTTATTTTCGCTGAGATCCCAGAGTTCCAAGAGAGACAATCTGAAGAGTATAAGCTTCCTCATCATACATCCTGAATATCACATTGTCTCTTCTGGAGCATTTGATTAAGACAAAGAAGTTCAAAGAACCAGCTGGAATTCAAGAGGTAGAGAAATAGGTGTTACTCCTTGACAGTGGAAGCTGTAGTCATGATATAGGGGGTGTGGACACAGAAAAGGAAAATAGGCTTGAGACCATCAATCCAAAGTATATCAGAAGTTTTTCATTGTTCCTATTATCATGGGGTAAAAACCCCAAGAACCACTCAACAAAACCAGAGTGAATCTGAGAGTCTTTCTAAGGCCAGCCGGCAACTGACTGGAAAGAAACAGTTGTCATGGAGCACCCTCACTGCTTTCTGCTGGCAGCTTTTGAAGACAAAAGCCATATCCTTGTTGGCAATTTCAGGGGAAGGGGAGCAAGCAAGCAGTTTAACAGAAGCATAAAGCAGTGGTTAGCTGAGTCAGCTTGATCTCAAGTCCCTGGGACAGGGTTGGGCAATTTTCTAAGGGGCTTTCCCACAAAAGAAAGTGTAAGGGGGGTGGGTGTCAGTTCTGAGTCAGACCTTAGAGGAGCAGAGAGCAGAGGAGGAACCTTGGCCCCATATCACCTATCATTGTAGACATTCAATCAATATTAGTTGTTAGTAAGATCATTCTCTGGCCCTAAATTTTGGTCCATACTAACTAGAGTTAGTAAGTATGATAAGAGGTACTGAGCCATTTGTGGACCTCAGCTCTCTGAGTGGGAACTAAGTAATAAGATTCAGCAAATGAGAGTCCATCTAATCTTCCATGCCTTGTCTATAACAAGAGTCCCAGGATGTTCTAGAGAAAAAATAAGGTTAGTTACTTCTGAGTTCGTGTCACAGGCAGGGCAGTTTCATGGGCACACAGCACATAGTTACGAAGCTGTTTGCCTTCATTCTTTCTTCTTCCTCCTTCTTCCTTTTAGAAGATATCTGAGCAGAATATGGGGTCATAGACTCTTCTATAACAGAACAAAGGCATTCTAGAAGATGGAAAGGAGTTCCTGGGATAGATCCATTGGCAAACTACCCCTAGTCCAAGTTCTACTGCAGAGGATAGACTCATGAAGAAAGCTTCATGCACACATTTCATGGCTTTTTAACGTAATAGCCTGTCCAAAAAGAACACAGCATAGCAAATAAATGAGGCCTGAGAGGATCATCCCATCCGGAATTTGACTCTAGGGTTAGGAATGTAGCTCAGTTGTAGAGTGCTCGCCTAACTTGTGTTAGGTCTTGGATTGATCCTAAGTATCACAAAAAACAAAACTAGAATTGGACTGGTCTTGGCCCACACATCATGGCCAGCCCCATTCATTCGTCTTGTTGGGGACCCTCAACAAAGGAGGAACTTGGAGAATGTAGATATGGAATTCACTGTACAGCAAAAGAATGGAGTGAGGGGACCTTCAGTAAAACAGAAAAGACAAAGTTCTGCCTTTGACCTTGGAGGAAGATGAAACCTGTATCTGTTTTCATCAAATCCAGCCTTCTCTTTGTGCCCTTTCTCACACTGAGATGAGCAGTCCTCTTCAATCAGGATCAGGAAAAGGTTGGCTTCATGGACACACAGTCTGGGAATTTGCTCAAATCCCTATGCTCAAATGGGTTCTATATTGATCCTACCTGATTCCTGTGGCTAAGATTTTGACAGAGAGATGCTGGTTCCAGTCACATTGTGTTTAGGGAGATTATTCCTCAGTGTATTTTAAACCTGCTTTCTGAGAAAAGAAAATGGTGAGAAACTGGGAGAGATTTCATTATTGTCAAAAGCTCCTCTTTTGCTAGAGCAAAATGTTATTTTCTTGATCAGCTCACACTGCTACAACAGAATACCTTAGGCTGGGTAGCTGAAATCACAAGTCAATATTTCTCAGTTGTCTGGAGACGAGAAATCTAACATCAGGTACTCCCTGTTGAGTTCTTGGAGAAGGTCCTCTTCCTGGTATGTAGACAGTTATCTTCCAATTGTGTCTTCATGTGACCTCTTAGGAGTATATACTTAAAGAAAGAAGAGAAAATCCCATGTCTACACCTGCTTTTATGATATCATACTGTGGTTTAGGGTTTCAAAATAAGTTAGGGGAAAATACCTAGTTCATAGTAATGACATAATTCTACACTGTCCCAAATCTCCTCACATCTGGAGTCCTGCACTTCCCCCATAAGGAGACTGAGAATAGGAATTGTATATCTTAAGCCTTTTGACTTCTGGCAAAACTAAGCCTTCCCCAGATGTGCATACCACTTCTGCATGCAGCAGATGATACTCCCTGGAGGTTTAAACAACTCTGCCCTCCAACAGCACTTCAGCCAGCAATACACCTGTTCATGGCTCAGGCTGCTGCTCTTTTGACATATTTTCCAGGCCACGAAGACAGAGCACACAAAATGCACAGTGATCTTCTCATCTGAAATGTTCCATCGGGGAAACAATGTCCGATTAAGCTCCCATTCTGCGTTAGTCAGATCTGGTGACCACAGCAAACTCTATGAGATAGGGCGGTTTAAACAAAGAGAAGTTTATTTTAAAGATGGAGGCTGGGAAGTCCAAAATCAAGAGCCTGGAAGACTATGCTGCTGTACCAAGTCTCTTCCTGGCTTGCAGATGGCCTCTTTCTGCTCATCCTCGAGTGACAGAGAGAGTGGGCATGCACTCAACAAAGCAAGAATGAGCAAGAGTCAGCCTCTGGTGTTGCTTCTGACAGAGACTAACCCAGTAGGTTCAGGGTCCCACTTTTATCACCTTACTAACGCATAATTGTCTCCTAAACATTTTCTCTCCGGACCCAGTTGCAGGAGGATTAGGACTTGATGTTATAAGCAGGAGGAGGACACGGGTTAGAACCTTGAACACCTCCCCCATACTTATTCCTCTCACAGTCGCAGCCATCCATACAGGTTTATAGAGACAGATAGAGACAGAGACAAGAAGTTCACATGTCCTCTGGGATGATGAAAACTTGTTTCAGGAGACAGGAAAGGCACAAAGTGGATGAAGAAATTCAGTAGTGATGAGCTGCGGGTGGTGTGTTTCTAACGTTGTTTTTGTCGTTTTGGTTCTTGCTTTAGTAAGCCAGGATAAATATTTAGCATCGGCGCAACCAAGAGCAGGAAATTACCAGGGGGCGGGGATGAGGCCCCATTTGACTGGAGCATCCTAATTGCTGCATACACACACGCTTAGAAATGTTTTTCCGAAGCTCTCCGCGTTGATTCCATTTCATGCTATTCACTTGATAGCGCAGGATTCAGGACAACTAGAAATCAGCACTCCTCATCAATGCCTTCATGCTTCACAGAGGAACCTGAAGTAGTTAAGAAAAAGCTTATAAATAAAGAAATGTTCTTAAACCAGAAGAATATGCACCAAAGGATTCATCTGAATGGATTTTTTAAGTCAATGTTTTATTTGCAGGCAATAGTTTTTTTCTGCTTTGCCCTCCTGGAGCTGACCTTTTATGTATGAAAGATTATCTATTGATCTGTAAATAAGGTTTATACAATATTCTCTTGCCTTTGCATCCTGTCAATGTAATTCCCAGGCAGCTGGGTGCTGTTCTTTGCTACTCAATAAACTATAATTCCATTTAGTAAGCATGTCACACTGCTACACAGCAGTGTGCCCACCCCCAAGCCACCACTGACAACCACCTTCCACTCAGATGTGTAAGCCATTAGAACTCTTCTAGAATGCCTTCTGATGCTGCCAGGCCATTTACTTTCTACAACTGAGAACCATTCCAGGAGATTCCTTACAGAGACACCCCTCAGCAGTCCAGGCTGTTTTAGCCCAGCCGTGGTTAGAGGACTTTTCTGACATGAATATGCACTGTTCCTACAAAACAGATCACTTTTGGTCCTCAGCCATGCTTTCCCCTCGATGGTGGCTGGGAAAAGAGCCATACAAAGATCCAATTTTAGAAACTGTGGCTAACAGATGCATGGTCCCTCTCCATTTGTTGCATCATTTGGGTTATGAATTGTCCAGTTAGGAAGAACTCACTCAGTAATTCATTAAAAAATAAGTAAGGACATACTACATACAAGACTTTCTTGTGTATACCAAATATGACAGGACAGATGAAACATTTGGTTCATGGAGCTCACATTCTCATTATAGAGATTAAATAATATTGAATTATACCAGGTGACGATGATGCTATCAAATATATATTTTGGAGAATATATATATCAAAGAAAGTAATACTTGGGGAAGCATGGCTGAGAAACCATGGAGTGGACAGCTCTCTGAAGGATACAGGAACTATCTAGAGGTCGCTCTTACTTTAAGGAAAAGACTACACTCCTGGACATGACAATATCTGTAGAGCTTGTGGTCATACTTGAGAGGATTAAGCAAGTGCCCTGAACCAGACAAGTCGTGGAGTGACACATTGGAGTGGGACAATCACAGGCTTTAAAAAGACCGAAGAGGAAGGAGTGAAGAAGTGTCCTGTGAGGAAAGGTAGCAAGTAAATACATGCAGCATGCAAAGATCACAAGTAGGGAGAAGCCGAACCCCCATGAGAAAGAGACTGTACATAGAGAAGGAGTGGAACTAGATATTGGTGTGTGTGGCTGAGAAAAATTGGAGGGGAGCCTGAGGCAGGGAAGTTTAGTCCTAACAAAGTAGGAAACAGCTACTCAAGACTTTTGGGCAGCAGATTAGCATGATGATAGTGACTGGAATGTAGAACATCCTACAGCAAACTGTACTCAAAGAAGGCCTGCTAAGGGCCTGTTACCATAAGCCAGAGGTGGAGTTATGGTGACCACAGTTGAAAGTCAATGAAATTTGCGGTGGCCTGTCATTTACCTATGGGCCACACAGGAGTACACATCATTGAGATTATTTTGGTCCACTCACTTCATTACTCTGACCTCCCACACAGCCATGTGATAGATGACACTCATCAAGAAGCTAGGCATCTCACATGGACTGCGATTATTAAGATGAAATTATTAGCCATCTTCTGGGCTGTCAGCATTGCATCTCAGGATGTTGCCATGACTACCAAGATGCTTGGACACAATGAAGACTACAGGATTGCTTATTTTATCAGTAACCTGTCTTCCAAATCTGACTTTGCTTTAGCTCTCTCGACTCCAGGATAACACGGCTGTTCGAGGTGAGATTTCCATCTTAGCATTACTGCTCCCACAGGCAAGGACCCCTTGTGATTGTAAATTGGGCGATATTTTTATGCAGCTAACCTTTCCTCCCTGTGCAGAAAGCTTTCTTCTGCAAGAGCTTGAGCCCTTTCCATCAGAGAGGAAATCAACTGATCTAGCATTCCTAGCAATGTGCTCAGGTCTTACATTCTTCCCAGAGTAATTAGCATTTTCTGCATTATGTCTGCTGTGTGTTTCGAGTGTAGGTATATGAGTGTATATGTGTGTACACAATTGTACGTGTGTGGGGATGCACATGTGAGTGTGGAATCCAGAGGTCTAACATCTTCCTTGATGTTCTCCAATTTAGTTTTGGAGACAGGATCTCGCAACCCCGATTCACCAATTTGGCTAGACTGCCCAGTGATCTCTGTGCTTCAACTATCTATTTGACTACACACACACACACACACACACACACACACACACACACACACACACCCCTGCAGATTCTGTGTAATGTAATTTGCTCAGGATAGTTCTTAGAAATCAGGTGCGTACTCCTCTCATTAAGTTTGAAGTATGGCCTCTCTCTCTCCTCACGAAAACTCAGACACAGGAACAGGTCTACAGTGAGCACAAGTCTCAGATTAGCTGAGTGGAGCTTAACCTCAGTTTCTTCCTCATTGCCAGCGTCATCTTCCCCACCCCACGCCTAGGCAGTGACGCATTAACCCTTCCATGTTTCTCCATCTGAAAGGACAGAATGAGCAAAATGTGCTTCAAAAGGCTGGCCCGGGGAGAAAATGCCTCTAACTCCCCTAAGAACTCTTTCAACTGTCAGGTGCTTGATTCCACACCTGTAAGTGTCACAAATCTGGGGCTCTCAATGTGACACCTGCCCAGAATCCAGAAGGGCAGAATCTGTCTGCAGGACAAGGAACCCTTGTCACAACATGACAGACCCCTTCCTTCATCTCCACATGAAGCTCCCTTTCCCTGGCCTATAAATGTCACAGTCTCGGAGGCACACTGAGAGACTCCAGCCTGCTGAAGCTCGGCTCCTGTGCCAAAGGGCAACCATAGGATGCATTCCTGCTACATTGGTCCCTCACAAATAAGCAAAACTGCCTCACCAGAGCCCTGGGGGACACTGGCTGTGGGGAAAACTTGTCAGAGAGCACCCAGCAGCCATTGGAGGTGGCCTGATATGGCCCATCTCAGGTTCAGGTAGAACCAGAGACCGTAGCAAAGCCCACACCAAAGGACCTATGAACTATTGCTTCTTACTCCAGCTCCGGCAGTGTCTTTTCTTTAAGATACCTTTAGACTTGCAGTTTTCCCTGGAGAGGACACACGATCGTGCCAGCATCTCCATAAGAATTGGCCAGAGGATGGTGTAGGCAGCAAAAGTAGATAAGACATGGAACAAAGGCACAGAGTCAGACGAGTTGATTCCCTTCCCCCCCTCTTTCCCTCCCTCCCTCCCTCCCTCCCTCCCTCCCTCCCTCCCTCCCTCCTTGCCTGCCTGCCTTTCTCCTTTCCTTTTTTCCAGGATGAGAACTTAGCACCGAATCCCCAACACACAAGGAGATCGATCCCCAGTACATTGTAGCAGAGATGGGAAGGCTAGGAGAAGAAAGGAAGGAGGAAAGGGGGAAGATCATTCTGTCTTACAGCAGCCCCGTTGTGATGACGGCTCACTGGTTAGGCTCTCGCCTCCTTCTGTAGTACTTGTCAGGGAAGAGCTATATTTTCTCCTTGCTTCCAAATACTCACTCCTGTCATCTCCATTAACATAGTATGTTAGGCTGTGAGCCCCTACAACAGGAGTATTCTAGCCGAGGGCCCCAAGCCCTTGACTTTGCCTGGGAAGGCTGATATCCTCTATGAGGGCATGACTGTGTGAAGAACACATACTTTGACCAGACAGCAGAAGTGCTTGGCTCAGGACCGAAGAGCAGTGAATCGGCAGGTGATGCCTGTCTTGGGTTGTACCTGCACCTTAGCTAGATCAAGCGCTGTCGTCCCAGACGTCACTGAGTCTGCATGGAGCCAAGATCAGTGCACAGCAGGCCCTTAATGGGAATATGGGCCTGGCATGGAAGCTTTGTGTTTGCGTGGTGGGAGAGCAGCAGCTGATGTTTTGAGGGAAATATCTTGGGGCTTTGCGGAGTGTGAACACCAAAGTGACAAACGCTCTAAGGAGGGCTATTTTCATCTTCCGCAGACACTGCGTAAATGTTCCACTCAAACTCACCCACGGTGATCAACCTACAGATAATGCCTAGTTCAAGAGGCCGTGAGCCCCTCCCTCACCTAGTTGGGATGCAGAGATGCGGGTGGAGAGCAGATGGCTGGTGGGCCTGTCAGATCTTGGCAATCTCCTCATAAAGTTCATTCGTCACCATCTCCCTGGTAAGGGCCAGACCACACAGATTCACCCACCAGATGCTGAGGAAAAAAAAAACCCTTTCCATGACAGAAGAGTCCAAGAGCCAGGTTCCAGCCCTGGCCTTACTTAGGAAAACAGAAACCTCCCTGGGTCTCAAGAGAAATGGAGAGAAGGAGCTGGGGGAACAGCTGAGTGATTAAAGGGCTTGCAGCACAAATCAGAGGAGCAGAGTCAGAGTCTCCAGACCCTCCTATGCTATTCCCATTCGGTGCCTGAGATAAAACACTCAGAGAAGAGTAACTGAGGGGTAAAGAGATTTATTGCGGCTCAAAACTCCAGGTGACAGCCCGTGATTGTAGGAAAGTCAATGCTGACACTTCAGCTTCTCACATCGCATGCAGCCAAGAGCAGAAATAAGGGAATGCATGCGTGCTCACTTGCTTGCTTGTATTCAGCTTGATTTATCCACTGTTCTATAGTTCAGGACTCCCTGCCTAGGGAATGGTGTCCCCCACACCGGGCTGGGTCATCCCACATCCATTAACTAAATTAAAGCAGTCACCCAGAGACATACTACAGCAGGCCAAACCAAGACAGACAATCCGTCATTGAGATGACTTTTCAGGTAATTCTAGGTGGTGTAAAATTGCCAGTTAAAAACCATCACATCACATGCATGCCAGCAAGGTGTGATGGCTCAGTGAGAATTTCAGCCCTGGAGTGGGGACACAGGGCATCTGCAGAGCAAGCTGACTGACAAAACTAGCCATAGCACCAAACCTCAGGTCTCATTAAGAGAACCCATCTCAGAAGAACGAGGTGGAAAGCAGCTGAAGAAAATTCCCCACATCAGCCGCAGGCCTCTGCACGTGCATATTTGCATGAGCACACATATGCTTATTGGTGTGAACACACAACTATATAAGTGTATCGACATGCACAGGCATACACATCAAAAAAAGAAAACAGAGAAAAGGAAATTGGAGAGAACTATAGCTATCTCATCTCCTGCAAAAGATTGCTGTAACGACGATGGGGAGGTAAAAAATTAAGAAGTGCAGCATTTTAAAGTCAAAAGGCCTTGGTCACCAGTGTGGGTGGCAAGAATCAGACTTCGAAAAGCACTGTCACTTTGCACTCATTTGCTGACAAAAGTCCTGTGGACTGTTTAGTGACAGATCTATGTCACAGATGGAAGCCTGAGGTTGAGAGACAGTGACTGAATTGAACAAGGTCAAAAGCTGGACTCCCGAAATTGTTGGGGAGCAGGAGGCCCAAGGAAATTCTTATTGTGCGTGTATGACAGGGCACATTCGGGAATGGGCATTTTTGATCACACCAGTTTGTCTTGCCCTTGATTCTCCCGAAAGAGTAAGGTACATTTCCCGATCCACAGATAAGGGTTTTGAAACTCCAGAGATTATATAACGAGTAAAATGAAGAACCAAAGCCGTCAATATGTGACTCTCTCCCAGTCCATCCCACAATCAGGGCTGTGTACAATACAGAGGAAGCCAATGTAAATCTGCCTAGTGTTCAGAGCACATTGACACCTCAATAATGTGTTTGCCATTCAGAATGTGTGATCACCCACCTGAGCAAAGTTGAAGTGTACTGAAGAAATAGCATTCTAAATAATTTATCTTGGAAATGAGTTGTGGGAAAGGGTGTGCAAACTCTTTAAAATATTAACTGTTTTGGCAGCTCCCAAATGTGATGTAAATGTAACTGCTTGCCACAAATTGGTCATTTGATCAAACTTACTCTTACTTCAGCACCCAAGAAGGTCTCGAAAGGTTGATGCTTGGCAACAGCATTAGCCGTGAACCGAATTCAGGGATATTTAGGTTGTGAGAGTTTCTATGTAGACAATGAAGTGTACTGGGAAGAATATAATTGAGAGGATACCAGCAGGAAGCCTGGCTTCAGATGTCACTCTTCTACTTTCTATCAGACAGATCACCTTAAAGTCCCTCATCCTGTTTCCTTATCTGTAAAATGTGGCTGATAATAGCACCTTCTTCACAGGCTTTAAGGAGAGTAAGACATTTGCACTGGGGCATGTCACAGGCTCAGATAACAGGTGCATTCTAACAACTGTTTCTTCCTGGTTCAAGTCTAGAACTTCAGCTGTGCCTAAGTCTTGCCCCTCCTAAACTATAAAAATGGGAATTATTATGGCCAGGTGGTGGTGGCGTACACCTTTAATCCCAGCACTCGGGAGGCAGAGGCAGGCTGATCTCTGTGAATTTGAGGCCAACCTGGGCTACAGAGTGAGTTCCAGGAAAGGCATAAAGCTACGCAGAGAAGCCCTGTCTCGAAAAACCAAAAAAAAAAAAAAAAAAATGGGAATTATAAAGTAACTTAGGTTATATATGCTACAAAAAGATGTGGTAACTTCTGTGTTCTCTCCTCAGAGAGAATTCTTGGGACTGTGACTAGTGTAACCAGCTTCTAGGAGTTCACTAACCTCCCCAGTAGTAGCATCTTGATCTCTGGACACCATGGGCAGCTTCTTCACATGGCCCAAGTCTGTAGAGTGTATAAAATTCGGCACATGGCCAAATTTAAATTTCAGTCCCCTCTTTCAACCTATGTGGAACACCAAGCAGTCCCAGCTAGGATGGGCTGTCAAGAAGGAGAAACTCAAAATTGCCTTCGGAAATGCTTCTCAAAAGATGTATCCCGAATTCCATTCTTCACTCCGTTTTCATAATCAGTGTGTGTGAGAGATGTTTTCAGAAACCTAGACTAGAGCATCCCTTGTGTCAGAGCAGAACTCTGACTGTGATCTTGGGTTATACCAAATCTGCCTTAGGATGGCAGTACCCTGCAACATGCTCTATATAAAAGGGCAAATGACATGAACAGCCGAAGCTGCAGGTAACCCATCCGTCACCAGTTCCAGTTTTATTATTACATCATCAATAGGCCCATTGGTCAGGGATTGCTTCTCTGGTTAGTTCTTTTAGCTCAGTTCTCCAGGATTTGTTTTCTTTTGCCCAGATCAACATAGGTGGACTGCTGAGGTAGGAAGGAGTGGGACTCCCTCCCAAGGCTGAGAGTCTCCGCAGCTGAAGGCGACTTTACAGAGGCTCCTGACTTAACTGTCCTGATCACAATCTAGAGGAGCCACCATACAGTGTCCGCCAACACTAGTAGAAATGAACTCAAACCGGACCTGAGGGTCCACCCTCTCACTCACGCAGCTCTGCTTCTCTGTGCTATCAAGTTCAGATCTACATCACGGGGCAAGGAACAGACCAACTGACTAATGAGTGCTTTGCAGAAGACAGATTTATCAGTTAATGCCCTCGTAAGTAATGGCATTTTTAGCAATTAATCTGTAGTTAAAGAAACTCATATAGATGCTTTACTTTCCACTAAGGCCACCAAGGCTGAGTTGAACACATCAAACTCCAGAAAAAGATGGAGTCTAAAGTTTAGAGAAAGAAAGCTAGCAGGTGTTTTCCTTGTCATAGGCATCGCTAGTGAATGGTAAGGGCGTTGCGATGCCTACAGAAAGAATAGTTGAGCCCTGTTAAGCCAGCATTTCCCCCTTTTATTACCATTGTAGCCTTTCCTTTTTAGACAAAGGAGATCTGTCCTCCAATCTTTCTAAAGTGGAAGCCATCTTAGAGATCATATTTCAGATCCCTCTCACCAAGAAGCCCTTCCACCATTTGGACGCTTTGCCAGGGGTAGGAAACCCAGACCTCATCAGTACAATCCTTTCTTCTGGTGGACAGCTGTCATAAGGAGACTCTGTCTGTGGCTGTCAGAGATGTCCACGCTTCACTTAGATTCAGAGAGACCCGGTCCAACCTCCAGTGCAGCCTCTCCTTGTGTGGCTTTGAGAAACATCATGGATCTCTCTCGGTCTGTCTTCTAAGGTGGTATAAAGGAATAAATAAAATAATCAATGGTAAGTGCTTGGTGTGGTACCTGGCTCGTAGGAAGTGTTCAATAAATGCTGACCATTATTATTATGAATCTATACCTATTTTCCAGAACATCACAGCACAAATCTATTGCCATTTCCACTTGGCTACTCTTCAGAATTTACAGGTGGCTTTTTCCAAGCAAACACCCTATGTTAGAATGGGTGGTCCTAATTCTTCACCCTAACCACCCCCGTTCCAAATGTGTTCCCAAATAAGCTGATTTATTTATACAGTAGATATGCATACAACTAAAGTATTGTGTGCTTTATAAATATGCAAAACTAATGAAGGCTGAAATAAAGATAAATAAACTAAGGGATTTCTATACTTTTAGCTTCCCTTATACAGTGTTCTACATGGTACGAAGGTTGTTTGTTGTTTGTGGATCGGTTTGTTTGTTTTTGACTCACTACCTATACCTATACTGTAGAGAAAACAGTGTCATGGGGTGTGATTTGTCATTTTTCTAATGCTTACTTTAACATTTTAACACTAAGAAAGGCAATCCACCAATCATATTAACTGTCCCCAAACGAAAACAAATCATTAAAATAAGTTGATCCAATAGAAGAACTCTATAATTGCAGCCCCTAGGTTATCTCACTTAGTATTCTATCTTACACCTCTTTTATGCAAGTTTTTTTTTTTTTTGCAAAATTCATCTAGTAAATTTTCTTCTTTAATGTCAATCAGATGTTCCTTCAAACTACCTGGGAGATGCTGCATTTTCATGTTTTTGATGAAAACATCCAAAATCACATGGAAAAGTTTAAATTGGCTAGAAAATGTATATTTTCTTGTTTTTAAAATATGCAATATGAGACTGTTCACATATAGTGACAGACATCATTTTTGTTAGTAAAATAGTCATTTGCATACATACATACATACATACATATATATATATATTTTTCCTGTAACTCCCTATGCAACATAGATTATTTTCAAATGCTATTGCATTATTCATTGTTAATATATTCTTTGCCCTTAAAGAACTTTTTTTAAATGTTTCTAATTCAGAAGTATCTGCTTTGTAATATTATTTCCAGTGGCCACTCGTCACCACAGAAAAAGTCACACTTGAGTCACTTGGCTCTTAAAATGAGTCAGTCATGTGAGTCATCTCTAATCTTTGTCAACTCTATAATATTCTTTGATATGTTGTATCAGTTACTTTTTTGGTATGATAAAACACTGCTCAAAATCAACTTGGGGAAGAAAGGGTTTATTTGACTTACATTCCCATGTCATAGTCCATTCTTGATGGAATTCAGGGTAGGACCTGAAGAAGACATCGAAATAACGATTGTGGAGATGAGTTACTCATTGGCTTGCTCTCTGGTCTCATGCTCAGCTTGCTGGCTTTTACAGCCTAGAACTACCTGCCCAGGAGTGGCACTGTCCACAGTGGGCTAGGCCTGCCCACATCAATTATTAATCAAGAAAATGACCCCACAGACATGCCCACAGGCCAATATGATGGAAGCAATTTCTCAGTTGAGAATTCCTCTTCCCAGGTGACTCTAGTCTGGGTCAAGTTGACAAAAACTAACCAGCACACATGTAAAAATTATAAGTGATAATATAGTACTGACCAAAAAAAAAAAAAAAGCTAAGATTCAGAGAGTAAACAAAATCAGTCAGGCCGAAGGGTGATTGAGTGAGGCATGTCATAAGGAAGCAGAAGATAGCAGAAAAGGAGTCAAGTAAGGATTTGAGAAATTCGGGTGTGACCAGCTACTTGACTGTCACAGGGGTCAAGGAAATAGCATGTTATCACTCCCAGAGAGTTAGGGAAATGGAAGCTAAGACTGAGAGGGAAAAAGACAGTCTCTGTGTGGCAACTAGAAGAGAAGGCTGGCAGCTGACCACGGAAGTCACACTGCTGAGAAAGCAGATGCAGCTCACTTACAAGGCAAATCCATTCCCCAGGACCAATGAAAGAAATAAGCTAACCCCTGAGGCTAAGCTGGACCTCTACCCAGATTCACTGGTGCCGGTCAGATCCCTTGAGACAATACTACATGCTCTGACCCAAAGCAGAAGCTTGCTACTTACCTGGAACACTGGGTCAGAACAATCCCTAGCCATAGAGGGCTAAACTCTTGGAAGTGCTGCCCTTGAACTAATTAAATTCCCTGTGTTTACTACAGACAGTTGTTTCCATGGAGATTAAGGCATATTAGAATTGAACATGGGAGTTAGATAGCCCCAGTTTTGAAGGTATAAAATTGGAATGGCAGGAAATGAGACTCTCTGGCTGTCTCCTACAATTTTTTATGCACAGTCATTTTATAGCCAGAAACTAGGATCCTGCAAAGGTCAGTCCATTAGTTGGAAATGGTCACTAGCTATGGTCACTATCCTTGAGTCTAGGGTTCTATTCATTGTACTAAAGCATCTTATACTTTTTTCCATCTAGCACTTAGATTCTGTGGTACTCAACCTGGCCAAATCTTTATGGAGTGATTCAGAAAACATGCATCAACATCTTTTAATCACATTGATTATAATATACAAATTCCCCAGAAAATAAAAATTTGCAGTTAAAACTCAACATGACATCAGAAACTTTCATAAGTTATGGCTTCTTTTGGATACACTTAGTTCTTCTTTGCAGATTCCATATCTGCTGGTTCACTCACTTGCTAACATTTATTCCAAATCAGTAGTTGTAAAACAGCTGTCAGAGTCAGGTGGTGGTGGTCCACACCTTAATCCCGGTACTCAGGAGGCAAAGGCAGGTGGATCTCTGTGAGTTTCAGATCAGCCTGATCTACAGAGCGAGTTCCAGGATAGACTCCAAAAGCTACACAAAGAAACCCTGTCTCGGGGGAAAACAAAAAACAAAAAACAAAAAACAAAAACAAAAACAAAACCCACAGCTGTCAGAATCCCCTCCCTAAATCAAATTCCCTAAACCACTTTGTAGAGTGTTCAAGCCCTGTCCTAAGCTCTGTCCCTTCCTCGTGTCCTGTGCTGAAAGAGGGCTGCTTCACATAGTCTCACAGTTGCTCATTCTATACTATGCTATATTGGGAATGATACAAAGAACTGTGGGATTGGTTGGCAAAAGGGAAGCCAGGAATCTCCTGTCATTTTTCTAGAACTACTTTGCTCAGTTTGGCAGGCTAAGTATGTGCTTCTATGGTAGCTTCTCAGTGACCCCCATGAGTTTGGCCTGATTAGTACTATGAAGACATGAGGTGATGGGACAGTGAAAACATGGACCTGCTCTACTCAGAGAAGCCCCAAGACTTCTCCTTTTAGGATACCGAAGGGGCTTCCTATATTTCCCATCCACCCTACACTTCCCTTTATGCTGTCAACAGTTCTTGAGATACAGCCTCCCCCTTCCCTTTCCTGCCTTCCCTGCTTTCCACCCTCCCATATTCACCCTGTGACCCAACTGTACACACTACTACACTTAGCTCAGACGAAGGTTCTTCCCTCTATAAACATCTGGTTGGTTGTTCTTTCTAGATGTTGTCCTAACTGGTCATTCCAGCTCCCTCTGCTTCCTGCTGTCTTTCGAACGTTTAAGACATTAGTGATCAAAAGCATACAGTGTAGCACTAGTCCATTCCTTGAATGTTTCACCTGTGTTCATCTTAATCTGATTCGCCTTCAAACTCTCTGAAACCAAGACATTATCTCTGGCTTACTCTCTGGGGCATGATGATGCTTTCTTAGGAGGATGATAGTTATACTGGTGCTAATAACAGACCCCGTTAACTAAAGGGGGAAAAAAGAAACAGGAACCCATGGGTGCTATTGGAGATTAATGAAAGTATCGATGCAAGGGGCTTTAGAGTCACAGGGTGGTCTTGTGTGAAAGGCAAGTATATTCCCCTGTGGCAGTAGAGGTAGGGATGATTCCCACCACGTGCAAGGACCCCACTAGGTTTATCCTGAACGGAGGGACATTTGTATTATTGTAACCTAAAGATTAAGGGCAATCGGGATACAAAGGCACTAATGCCGGCCCAGGATGTGAAGCTGGTGACTGAGGGAGGGAGAGCTCCGAGCTGGTTACTTTTCTTTGCAAGACCCATTTGAACTTAAATTTGCTGACATTTTACCCTTAGGCCTTTAACTGTTCCAGAAGATAAACCACAGTTGAGTGAATCAAAATAATTTTGCAGCAAACAATCATTTGACCAAAGCAAACCCATTGAGACACAGGGCTCCTAGCTGATTACCCACTTCCAGACTCCATCAGACGTGAATTTATTGATCAGAAGGGGGAAAATGAATTGAAAACTAAGTGTTCATCAGAACTCCATTTCCTGCCTTATCTTGGGGTTATAGAGAATCTCAGCTACAGAGTTATAAGCAATAATCCATCCAGCCAGATGGTCACTAGATCTTTTTAAGTATCTTAAACCCAGCACTACTGGAATAATTTCAGCCACTTTCACTGTGTATTTTCTTTTCTATAAAGACCAAAGATTTCAGTGTGCTGCTGTGGATGTCTGTACGTACTCCATAACGTGAGTATGGGAGCTCATTCTGTTGGCATTAGCTAAATGTTTTGCTCTTGTGTCATCCTCGTTGGAAAAGCATGATTTCTCATTTCTTCAACTACACAAAACTCATAACCATTTGCAGATGCTAATACCATGTCAAATCTGTGTGCTTTGGTTACAGGCAGGACATAATTTTCTCATGTGCCCACCTTACTGACAGCACATAGCACATACCTCCTTAAAAGTTTGGTGGTGGCACACACCTTTAATGCCAGCACTCAGGAGGCAGAGGCAGGTGGATCTCTGTGAGTTCAAGGCCAGCCTGATCTATACAGTGAGTTCCAGGACAGCCAGGGCTACACAGCAAAACCCCATCTCAAAACAAAACAAAAAACAAAAAAGCTTGACAAGCATCAAATACAATCTGTGTTCCGTCCAGTGTGGTGGAAATGTTAAGTTTTCTGGGAAAACACAGATTCTGCCTTTATACCACTCACAATGTGGTTGAATAATATACACTTTGGAATTTTTTAAATTTATTTTCACTTCATTTATATGAGTATTTTACCTGCACGTATGTGTATATACCACAGCAGTAGTTTTGGGTGAAGATATGGAGGTTGGATGATCAGATTGGAGCAGATTAGACCATATAGATGAGATAAGAGACAACAAAAATAACATTGCAGATAAACCTTTCTGAAAGTTTTGCTGAGAAAGAAGGAAGAGAAACATGACTGGACTGCACTTAAAGGCAGACATGAAGTCAGGGGACAGAGTAAACTACCTGTGAATCTATGAGGAATGTGAACTTCATTGCAAGTTGGTGTCTGCCTTAACCTAAGGTCTCCAAAAATGTCTGAACAAAGACTTACATGTGAGTGGTTTATGTATGCATACAAACTCAGAGAAAGGATGTGGATGGAAAAAATGAAAGAAATGGAGAAAGGGGAAACATTAAATCAAGACTATATTATCATACCCCGGCTTGGTGGTGTGGGTCTAGAATCCCAGCTACTTCAGAGGGCTCAGGCAGGAGGATGGCAGTTTCAAGGCCTTTCTGGACTACAGCATGAGTTCAAAGTCAGCCTGGGCAACTTAGAGAAACACTGCCTCAAAATAGAAAGTGAAAAATTGTTCAGGGTATTACTAAGTGGTAGAACAGCTGTATGCATGATGCCCTAAGGTCAAGGCCAAGTACTCTAAAGGGATGAGGGGAAGAATGCACTCTCAGCCCAGTATGTTCCAAACCTATATGCTGGTATAGTACCAGACAGTTGGGGCTCAGTCATGCTGCAGTCCTCTAAGATATAGTGTAAAATGTATTTAGAATTGTTCATACATGAAACACAAGAGGAGAGTTCCACACCAACCAGGAATTTTCCACTTCAGTGTTAATTCCCAAGCGTTTCTGGACTTGTCAAGGCCTCAAAATGGCTTATCAGGTTTCTATAAATGCCAACCTTAAAAGCAGCATAGAATTCCAGGACAGAAAATGAAAGCCACTCAGTACAGCTGAGGCAAGCATCTGCCATGTTAAATCTAACAGCAGCCTATTGCCATGGCAACAGCTAGAGTAAAAGTTGAGCTAAGAGGAGGTGAAATGGCAAAGAAGTGTTTGGTAGAATGTCTACCTTGCTGATCGCAGTCCACACACTCTCTGGCCTGGAGGGATAAACTTACTCATGTCTCCTTCATGCCAGAGTTGACATGCAGGTTCTCATGACTACTGGCCTCCAGGCCTCCCTGGCTCTGCTTAAGACTAATTACCCCAAATAGCAAGTACCTGACAAGCAAATTAGCCAAATTCGAGTTTTGATATAGTCCTGGTGACAGAAACAAGCAATGTTTCACAAACATCAAGCAATTACCCCGGTATTTATGAGCACACACTGCATTCCAGACCTAGACACAGAGGAAGATTATCAGAAACTCTTAAATATGGTGGGTGCTCTGATGTCTCCTCGGGAGAATACTGGAAGAACACTTGGGAAGAGATCTGAAAATAAGAAGTTTGGATCTGATGAAAGAGGACTGTGTTGAGTCGTGGGTCTTAAAGTTACTCCAGTACTCCCGGCAGCACTGAGGGGAATCTCAGGGGTTACTGGAGAGCAATGGTGAAAGCTATTTTGGCGGACACTTCCAATTTCAAACACTAACGGAGGCTGACACTGGGCCATGAGGTGACTTTTATTTTCTCCTGTAAATGTCTCTCTATATTTTTTATAAGTCTCATAATAAATAAATAAATAAATAAATATATATATATTACTTTGGTATGAAATAATAAGGATAGCTTTTGAATAACCAAAGTATGTAGAGCAACTGGCACTCTCACACATTGCTGGTTGACTACAAAATGGTACACTTGTTTAAAAAAAAGAGCTAAACTGCTTTCTGTTTAAACATATGCTTGCCATCTGACCCAGAAATCATACTCCAAGGCGTTTACCCAACCAAGAAAAAAAGAAGCCTATATTCTCTCTCTCTCTCTCTCTCTCTCTCTCTCTCTCTCTCTCTCTCTCTCTCTCTCTCATTCTCTAGCTCTCGCTCTCTCACTCTCTCACACTCTAGCTCTCTCTCTCTCTCTCTCCTTCTTTCCTCTCCCTTACCCAGCAGACATCAGCCATATACTTGCATTTAAAGCCCCTTTTATATGTATGTGATACACTGTATAAACATAGGAACATTAATGCATTTAACCACATATTTTTTCCACACAAAAAAACCTGAAATTTCAGCTGGGAAATAGATAAGCAAGTTGAGAAGCATTCACACAAAGAAACCCTTATTTAGCAACAAAAAGCAAGGAACTACCAAAACACACACCATGGGAGGATTTCGAACACACCACGCTGAGTGAAAAGCCAGCCAGCCTCAAAAGTCATCCACTGTCTGATTCTATTTTGGAAAATGTGATCTAGTAGAAAAGGCAAAATCATAGCCACAGAAAACTGGTGACTGGTGGTTGGGATCTGGAGGTTAGGAAGAGGTTAAATGCAAAATGAAGATACAGGGGAAGGGACCAGGGCCATGGCACTGCACTGTATCTGGGATGTGGTGGGGACCACATGTCTCTATGCACTTATTTTCACTCATTGACCTCAACACCAAAATATCCATATCTCTGCATGGAAAATTTATTTTGAGACAGGGTCTCACCTATGTAACCCTGATTGGCCACAAATTGCAATTTTCCTGCGTCAGCATTCTAAGGACTGGGATTCCAGGCCTGAGCCATCATATCCAGCTTTTAATTTTTAAAGGAAAATTAATGTCATAACAAATCCTCCAAACGATGATATGAATAACCCCTTTGGTCCAGTAAAAGGCAAGAGGTCATTCTGATTTTGATGGAAGTATTCAAAAGAAAAGCTTATCAAAAATGAGTTCTCCATGTAACGTTAGGAGCCAAGTGGGAACACGGCCTCTGAGAATCATTGCAAAAATCTATAGACAGGATGTACTGACTCAAATATAGATGCAGGGAACAAAGCATCAAAATCCAGTGTAGAGCTTTGGTCCTTCACAATGATGTGTATATTGATAAGGGTTCTTCAGGATGCAAGCAACAAAGACAGGCCGTCATTTAGCCAAGAAACACACAGAAAAGAAGTGGGAGAAGAACTGTACTGGAAAGGCTTTGAGCAACTCGCACTAGGGAAATGCCAGAAAGTGGTGTTCGTTTTCATGTGTCACTAGACAACTCAAGCCACTGAGTAGCAATCACTTCCTCCAAAATGTCACCCAGCGTCAGGAAGGTGTAGCTGGACACCACCACCTCACCCAGCATTTCCTCTGACTCACTTTCTACTCTGAAGGATCATCAACACTATGGTAAGATCTACCCATCCAAAACTCACTGGGTATTCACAAATACCTCAGCTAGAAGTAGGGTATTAGTAACACGCTACTGCCTTTGACCATCAAGAGATAGGAATCCCTTACCTCACTGCACACTCTTCCATCAGAGCAATAATTCTGATGCAGGTTAAAGAGATCTCCTAAATCAGGTCCTTGAGATTAAGGAACTGGCACCAGTAGCAGTGGCCAACACCATCACTCATCCTGGTGCTGACTGGCTTTCTCCTCCCCTGCTTCCTGCTTCCTGCCTTGGATGCTCTGAATTTACAGCATCCATTCCATCAGCCATGGACAGCTTTCATCTCAGACTCTCAGGCTTTGATTCCCATGGAAGCTGAACACTGGGAAGGATCCAGGGTAGGTCTGCCGTCATAAGATGGAGGGATTTTTTTTAGAACCATCTCTGGACTGGTGATAGCAGAAAACTTGTCTCCAATCAACAACAACCACTTTCCAAGAGAGAGTTGAATTGACCCTTCGTAGCTTACTTGTGTACCCTGAAGTCAAAGAGTGTGAAACTCTCACACCGTAACCCCAACAGAACTTCTTTGAAAGGGGAAATGCTAGTTCTTCATCAAGTATACCAAGGCTGGAAACTGGGGTAACTTGGGAAATTTGGTTATCTCATAGTAAGTTACTTCTGAATAGTGCTAATTTATCAATGTTCAAAAATAAAACACTATGTGAATGACAGTAAGACATCTCCACCTTGTAAAAAAAAAATTGTAAATTTCTTTGCTCCAAGGAATAAACACTGACTAGATCCTGGTTAGAGTCTTAAAACATAAAGCAGATAATAAAAGTATAATTTAGATATATTGGCGTACTCTAACAGGTTTTTCTGACAGTCTACAATTGGTATTTTGCATTTGGAAGGTTCGGGCTCTGACAAATGTTTACATTACAGTTTCACATACCCTCACTCTCACTTTGTCTCTCTCTCTTTCTCTCTCTAGGTTAATATCCAACACAGGCATTAAGCACTTGCCAGTAGTTCATAAGATTCAGTCTCTTCAAAAGGTTCTATTGTAAGTTTTGATTGACAGGATGTCAATCAGCCCTCCATCTAACAAATGCCTGAGATAACAGACTTACAAAGAGAAAAAGATTGCCTTGGTTCACTTTCCCAAGTTTGAATAAATGGTTGGTTGGTCCCGGGCCTTGGTCTTATTGTGGCCTTCTGGATCCCTAACATCCATCGAGTAGTGCATCCTCCAAACTCCTGGCTCTGGGTGAGCAGAGGGAGGAAGACAAACAGAAGCTGGGCTGGCAAAGTCCCATTTGAATGAAGTTAACAGACTCTGCACCAAGAATTATCAGCAAACAGCCTTAGAACCAAATCATACAGTGAGATCCCCGCAACTCCTCATACTCCTCCATCATTTCCCCTCACTTCTAGAGTCCCTGTATTTCCCTGCCTGGGAGAGTCTTACTAAAGATTAGTAACAACTATTTTCCCTTTTTCTATGAAACCTGTAGTTTAAAAGAGGAGAAGAAAAGGCAGTGTGTGTGGAGCTAAGACAGAGCTCACGGTAGAGTATTTGTCTAGTAGGCATGAGTATCAGGGTTTATTCCCAGCATAGAAAGAGAGATGAGGGGGAAGGGGAAGGAAGGAAGGAAGGAAGGAAGGAAGGAAGGAAGGAAGGAAGGAAGGAAGGAAGGAAGGAAGGAAGGAAGGAAGAAAGAACTTTTTTTCCAATAGTCAACTTGTAAGAATCTGAGCAGATAGGTCCCAAGGGCAATGGGCAGGAGGGTGTAAGGAGCTGAGGATGGAGGACAAAGGAAGTCCTCCAGACCTCTTGTGCTATTTCCAGTTGTTAGCATGTCTGCTGTTACATGTTCACCAGACCTAATAGGTCAGTCTAAGAGGAGGATAAGTAAAACAGACAGGAAAAGTTCTCTGTCCTTTAACGTGAGAAGGAAAAAGTCAGTAAGAAATTTTTTATGTGGCTCAAGAAAAAAAATTGATGGAAAAATAAAACAATATGTAAGAGAAAGGAAAAGGACCTGAGGGATAACTCAGATATAAGTGATTGACTCATAAGCAGGAGGGCCTTAGCCTGACCCCCCCAAACCCCTGCTTTTTAAAAGCCAAGCATGCACCGCCATGTCTATCGTCCGGCACGAAGGAGGTAGAGGCAGGACACTGGAGATTTGCTGAGCAGCCGGCCTATACTGCTAGGCTGGTTCTAGGCCAGTGGCAGATGGTGTCTCAAGAAAAAGGCGGGTGCTATGACCTGAGGAATGACCTGAGGCTGTCCTCTGGCCTACACACACACATACCAAGAAAGTGCTAGATGGATGAGAAAGGAGGAGATGACACAAAATGAGTAGAGTGGGCGGTCTGTAAGGAACAGGTCAGTTCCTGGGTCTGGCCTACTGAGCGGAGACCCCCTGTGGAAAGGAAGCTAAAAAAGAACTGTACTGAAGAGCGCCTCAACACAGGGACCCCCTCTAAGGAATCCTCCAAAGAGAAGAGGTTCTACAGGTGTGCAATTTCGTCTTCGAGAAGAACTGACACACGACAGATAAACAGGCTATCTGTTGCCCAAACCTGGAGCTGTTGTCCTCTGAACAAAAATTCTATCAAAGTGTTGTTGCAGCTGCAGCTCATTTGGTGCGGCAAACTGAATGTGCAGAGGTTACCCAGGTGGAGCCCACACAAACGTCTAATTTGTCTGCTCTTTCTTCTTAGAGACGTTCAAGATAACATCAACATCCACACCATTGCCAGGAATTCCTTCGCGGGGCTGAGCTTTGAAAGCGTGATTCTGTAAGTAAGAGGGGAAACCCAATGGCCTAGCCCTTGAGTACCTGCTTATTGATCTCCGGTTTCCTCATAACGGCCGATGCCTTTGTCTGTTTGTGTAATAACATTGGCGATTCACCATCTCAATCATTCTATGGCGCCTGTGCTTTCCTCTCATTTTTATATCTCAGAATCGCAACATGGAGTCATGTTAATAATTCATGATTCTGTAGTGTGATTCAAGTATTTAAAATTGTTCTTTGAATGATGGTCTCCCGTGATGCAGCATCTGCTCCAAAGGACAGAATAGCTTGTGTGTCAATAAAGCTCATTACTGCCTGGCAAGGCTTCTGTTGCCTAAATAGAACGATGGGGAAGGAGGTGGACTCTGGAGACTGGGCTTCTTCCTCATAATCACAGGAAGCAGCTCCCATTCGGGCCCATGCTGAGCTCACAATGATGGTCTTCTTTGCTTGGAATAATCACACTTGCTAATGAGCTTGAGTTAATCTGTCTGAATTCCGGGGAAAGTTTTTGAATACACTCAGTGTCATCAATGAGTGGCCTTCTAATCCTCTGTGTTAGTAACTGGCATGGCAGTCCACCCTCTCCTCAGGATAGTCAGAAAACGAGGTATCGTGAACGTCCCAAGTGTTCACAGAATCCTTGCCACTCGGATGCACTGAGTGACAGCTGGAGAATCACTGATTGCGATTACACCTGTGAGAAAAGAGTTCCACCTTCCTGTTTGATAAATTGCTATGGGTTCACTTTATACCGTGATTTCTCGTGATTTTGTTTTGTAAACGGACTTCGCTGTGTGCATCTCTCCTAAAGCGGTAAAAGCTACACAGATACTGATTCGCCACTTTGTTTATGGGCACTGTGTGACTCCCCAGAGCTCAGCAACACACTTTTAAGAGAGGATACCTTTCTCTTGAGAGTCAACATTTTCCAGACGTGTCTCTGAGAGATAAATTCACATTTGTGAGAACAGCATCTATTTTCTTACGTTGTCTGCTCCTTAATCCATAGATAATAGAGTCAGAAGACTCCTACTCAACACAGCTGTAAGTCTCCGGTTGTTCTTTGTCAGGATACTTTTAATACAGAGATGTTTTCTCCTGGGAGAGCCATCCAGTGCACTCGGGGAAAATATAGCAAACTGGTGCTGAGCACCGAAAAGCTCTCTACTTCATCACAGCTTCAAAACTTCGGAAGTCCTACTCTAAAGACAAATGTACATATTTATTTTTTTCTGAAATCCTAAGATTATCCGGCCCTTGGCAACTGACTTGAAAAAAAATGAGCAATAAAAACACATTTTCTATGGGCTTTGAGCCCTTTCTCATCCACTTCTGTCACAAAAAGCAGAGAGGCTACTGGAGAAATGACTTAATGATGGCCTTCCAGAAGAATGGCCTACTTCAGGAGACCAGAAATAAGGTTCTGTTTGGGGCCACTGTTCCCAGCATTCTGTGGCTCTTCCTTAGTTGGCTCCCACCTAGCTTGCCCTTCCTTCGTGAGTTTTAATGGACAAGGCCTCATGCTTACAAGAGAAGTCTCCACTAAGTGAGCATACCATTTTGACTCCAGGGATGACACAGGACCCAGGATTTTTCTGAGGGATTTTCTTCAGCAGGACAACCTCACAGATGGTTGTGATTCTCATCATTATCACAAACACCATCATTATCACTGGATTCTAAAGCAAGCGCTCCTTGTCTTAAGAAGCTAGGAGCCAGGCCTAGTAATACAAGCCTATAGTCTGAGCTATTTAGGAGTATAGGACAGGAAGGTTGTGAGTTCAAGCCTGCCTGGATTGCAGGGTGAGATCAAGGCTAACGGAAGCAACTTATCTCAAATTTTAAAGACATGCATATTTAAATATGTCTGTTATATTTATAAATGGCTGAGGATCTATCCCAGAGGTAGAGAACATGTCTAGCATCATCAAGGCCTTGAGTCCACCACAAAAGAACCAGAGAAAGAGTTGGGAATACACTTTATAGTTGTTGGTTTCTCCATATTAGTAGAGTCCAACAGCCTAATAATATGAAGCCAAGGGAAAGGGGTTTTGACATAATTTGATTTTGTGTGATGATATGCCATTGACATAAAAATAGCCATACTCTCCTTCATGTTGTGACCTTCTAATCAAGAAAACGATAAAGACAGTATACTTCTTTGAATACCATAATTATTGTAGTCTATATATTACTTCATTATGTCAATACTTTTTCATAGGGCAATTTGTGCAGGAAAGATTAGTTATCTAATCTACAGACAAGTAGGTAGAGCCTATACAGGCCTTCAGAGTCTTGGGCAAAGAGGCAGGATCAGTCAACTAAAGTACACAGGCCAAATCCAGCTTGAAGCTAAGACTCACATTTATAATTGACATATATTAAAAAGGAAAAAAACAATTTTATTTAATTACTATATTTTGTATTTGTTCAGTAACATCTGTGGCAACATTTTAAAGCAAATGACATCTTTAACCTTGCCTCTTGGTCCATAAAGTAGAGAAAGTTCATTGACACTTGCGGTTGGTGTTAAAACCCCAGGGATAAACACCCCACAGGTTAGAGGCTGCCGCCTCACTGTCACCACCCTGGACAGGCTGATGTATCTGCAATCTAAATGTTCCTGGTAGAGACCTTCTGGGGTAGTGAAGGTAGAGAATGGGGGTTGGGAAGCAAGATGGGGTGCACAGTCACCCCTTTGTCAAAAGAAGCTACCTGTTGGCTGATGGTCGAAAAGATTTACTTTTCTTCTCTCTTAGGTTTTTTAGCTCATTGGATTTCAGGAAGAGGCAAGAAAAAGACACACTGTTGTTAGTCTGTGATTTTTTTTTTAAAACATCTTCTAGCTGCTCATCACAGCCCAAGAAATTTCTGGAGTCCTCAAGTAGTTTCTCTGGGCCAGCTCTCAGCACAGTGCTCTAAGTAAACCCACCAAACCCAGCAGGGAAGGAAGCTGTAAGCAAACAAGGGCACATGGCCAGAGGCTCAAAGCTGGGCCACTCCTGACCTTGGGGAATTGTTTTTGTTTGAAAGTCCACTCAGGAAGAGAACAGGGCAGAGCCAATGGCCCAAGGTGGCCTGAGACACCCCTGCCCAAGCAAACCTGTTCTCAGCATCTTAGTACAATAAGCACAACTATGTACACCAATCCCACCTCCCCCAAAGCTTAGCCACAGCCACAGCCACACACACACACACACACACACACACACACACACACACACGCTCAAACTGCCACAGCCCACAGTTGCTGTAATTAATTTCTCTTCTTTTCTTCCTTAACCCAGAGTCACCTCCACAAACCTCCAATAACCAGGGCCCCACGGGTCACTGGAGATGTTCAGGTTGTCTGACAACTTAATTAGATCATTTTTTTGATGACAGCCAGGCCTGCCGCGGTGGGTGAGCATGGGTGAAAAGCATAAAGCCTTAGAGAAAGGTGACATAAAATGTTCTTTCTCTGTCTTAGAAATATTTGCTCAATAATTAAGATTTCCGCCCTTCACGACAGGGGAGAGCTTTGATCTTCCTATAGAATTTTCTCCATACCTGGACAGAGTGTGCAAAGATCTTTTAAGTATATTATCCAGAGAGTGTACCTTTAAAAAGAACAAAAAACAAAACAAAAAACAACTAAATACTAAATTCCATTTATTTAGTCTTCTCTGTGAATCTCAGTTATTCCTGTGAATAGATAATATGCAGACATAATACAAACTTCAGAACTTACTAAAGGTTCCAGAGCAGTAAACCAGCCCCGGCCTCCCTTCCCTCCCTTTCCTGGGCCTAAGGGTTGCATCTTATTTATGGCACTAACTGTGCTGTCTGACCTTGCCCCAGTGTTTCCAATTACAAACCCCTGTATTGTCTGCGTCTGACATTATTAAGTTTTTAATGGGCTTTTATTTCAGATGGCTGAATAAGAATGGGATTCAAGAAATACACAACTGTGCATTCAACGGAACCCAGCTAGATGAGCTGTAAGTAGCCCTGGCTGCTCTTCCAGGCCATTTAGAGGGAAATGGCTCTTACAACAGGGATATTTATGTGGCTTTCTTTTTCTTATTCTTTCTCCAACTCCATCCCCAGGAATCTAAGCGATAACAATAATTTGGAAGAATTGCCTAATGATGTTTTCCGGGGAGCCTCCGGGCCAGTCATTTTGTGAGTAACTTCGTCTGTTTCCATGCAGAAGAGCTCAGTTTATATAAATTAGAAGTCAACTTAGTCCAGCTTAAAGAAGGGGAGGCAAACAAGGTCAATTTTGATCTATGATACCTGCAAAGATGTGTGGGGACAATTTAGGGTTATCTCTAGTATGACTTTAAATAAAGTGGCAACAATAATAACATGTAATGAGCATGTCCCAAGTGCCAGTATTCTAAAAGGTTAAAATGTGCTCTCAATCCTTACAAAACCCTCTGGGGTAAAAGGTGTTATTGCCATTTTGAAGAGAGAAAAACTGGATTACCTGGAGGAGTCAACCAACTCACTCAACAGTAATGCAACTTTTATAGAAGGGATTTCAAAACAAACTGACTCACGACACACACCAGTCACTCGGCTCCTTGTCTCTCCTGTGACATGGAAAGCTTGACTCTCCTACCTTATGCTCAGGACCCAGGATACGTATATACACGTCTTCAGTGCAGTGAGATGTATGTACACATTATTTTTGGATCTTCTTCCCAGATTCAGTGGGATGCATCAGTACCTCACTTGCTGCGTCAGAACGTCTTGCCCACCAGCACTTCCCCACCCCTAACCTGCATCAAAAGTGGCTCTGCCCTTGTCTCTTCTTATCCATACCCCCATCACTGAGGATCTTCTAAGTCCTGCCTCCAGTCCAAGTCCTTCTAAAGACCTCAGCCAACAGTAGCTTCCCCACTGTGACTCCCATTACCTGTGTGGGCGGGGAGCTCATGGGGACTCTGTATCACAATTACCAAAGGTATTTGTTAATGTGCTTTCCTGGACTCTATGCAAGATCCATTGAATTAACTAAAGAATATTCCTCAGGAAGAAAGCCATTTAAAAAGAAGAAAAGAGGTGTTGGAAGGCTGAAGAAGAAATAAATATACCTCTACCACACCTAAGGTGACACCCACCCACCCCCGTCTAAGTTCTGTGCAAACATTTGGTAGCCACACTCCTGTCCTCTTATTTGCCGGTCACTGAGGCTCCCATGCATAGTCATTTACCTACCTCCTTACCATCCTCCAACGTCGCTTTCACCTTCACAAATGGCTTGTGCTCTCTTCTGTGATAGAATCTTCGTACTTCCAGAGTCCCATTCCGTATGGCAGCAGAACAGTAACTACACAAATGTTTGTTATTGATGACAAGGGGTATTCTGTCATTATGAAAGAGGCTCTCCCCTTTGAAGAAAAGAAAGCATGTGTTAAGATAGATTTATCATCCTGAGGAAGTTCAAACATTAATCCAAAGTGCCTGAGTGGTGACAGGCACCATGAGCACACACAGGAAGCATGGCCTTGCCAAAGCAGAGGTGTCAGAGCAGACAGCCCTGGTGAAAACTAGGTCCTTTCCCTCTGTAAGTCTCAGCTGCCTCATCTAAAAAGCAGAAAAACCTGTGGTATCTATTTCTTTTTACTGTCTGAGATTTAAAGGCATGTATCCACAGATATGTCCATATGCATGTGTATGCATGGATGAATATCTTTCGCTGGTGGTATTTAACAGAGCCCCACCCTGGTGTACTACAGGACACCAAGAGTTCTTCATCCCAAGGACATTATATTTTCATGGAAGGGAAATCAGGTAATAATCATATAGCTTAATATATCAGATTATTATATTTGGTTTGAAGTACAATGTAGGACACAGTGGAGAGTACCAGGAATGTGGTCTAAGAACTCAAGTACATGGAGTATTCGGAACCCATAATGTTTAATGTTTTCTGCTCTGAGAGTTCTTGGAGAACAAGTGGACTCTGACAAAGTACTTCTGATGCTCTGTGGATGGGTAGAAGTTTGTCCATTTCACTTAGCTACTAGTCCTGAATGCCTTGGATGTTCTTACATGGGGACTGCTAGCTGTTCTTGGCAGAACATGTCAGTGGTGGGATATGCTTTCAATATGCAACCTGTCAGATCTCTAGAGCCATAACCTACTGTACACACCTGCAAATGTAGCATTGGATATGACTCACAGCTGGCTCATTATCCAGCTGAGACATCCAGGACCGAAAGAGGAAAGTGGCCCACTGAAGGTCGTACTTTAGATAGAAGGCATAAACCAGCCTTGACTTCTCACATCTCCATGTGTGCGCACCATAAACGCATCTCCTAAGACATCTGAAAATCAGTCACCAAACCCCCGACAACCGCTGTCCAACTAAAGTAAAAGGGAACACAGGTCAGCGATACAGAAACTCGGCACAGGTGGCCATGTGCTGAAGATGCATAAGCAGGATCCGGGCCAGGCACTAACCACTAACAATGTGTCTCCTCAGAATTTAACAGAGATCACAAAATACAAGTCTCCTGTCCACGCCTGCTGCAAATGCAGGCCGGAGAAAAGGCACCAGCAAACACAACTCCGCAGGGCCCTTACAGGCCTGTTTCCATCCCCGGTGCTGCTGTAACGTAGATGCACAGGACAAAGGGAGCAATGTTGGTAGAAAATTCAAGGGAACTCAAAAACACTTTGATTGACTCAAAATGGTCGGGAAGCCCGGTGTAGTGGCACACCTATAATCCCAGAACTCTGGAGGCAGGCACAGGAGGATTGCCATGAGCTGTAGTTAGCCTAGGTTGGCTACATAGTAAGTTTGGGGCCAGCCTGAGCTACAGAGTGAGGCCTTGTCCCAAAAAGCACCCCCCAAATGGCATTAAGCAAGAATAATATTCCACATATCCTGTTGTGTCAATGCATGAGGATATGTGTGTAAGAACCCAGCATGTAACTGCTAATTTCCTTCTGTCCCTTCAAGGACAAGTTATCACTTTAACTTCGAGCCTCCCTTTCTGGGGCATTCAGGTTATTCCGAATGTCCTTCAGGCCTCTCTGCCTGATAACTTGGATTCTGGCAGATGACAGCCTATCTCATTTCCTACTTCTGCAGTGTTGTGCAGCAACTCAATTAAACCTGCCCAGTGGGCTCCTTGTTTGGATGGCCAGCTTCCTCCAGTGCTTTAAACAAGTGAGTGGAAACAGGGTTATGCACAGACAGCCCACAGCACAGCAGCTGCTGCTCAGGCCACAGCCTGAGCTGTGTCTTGGGTCAGTTACCCAATTCCCACCTCAAATAAGAGTGCTACAGGCTTCTGAATCCAGGAGGGTCGCTACAAAGTGCTCTCTGGGTAGATGGGGAGTACCTGGTAGAAGGAAGCCCAATCTGGCTGCGTCGGTAACTGACTGGCAAAGCATCTCTAACAGGTCAGTGGATCCCACAGGGAGCCCTAGAATGAAGATGGGTCCTCCAAACTCTACTGCAATACAGCAAGGAAGCATGCCTCTCCATAAGCATTTGTTGAGTGTAGTTGACCCTGGGAAGGAGTCAGACTATGTAAGTCAGCCTAGGGCAGCTGTGAGTGGTTTTCAACTGAGCTGCAGTGGGCTTTCTAAATATGATTGAGCATTGCAACCATCTGGAGGCTTTTTAAACCACAGATTGAAAATTTGCACCCTAAAAATGTTTGATTCATTGACTCTGGGAATAGATTAGTTAGTAGAGTGCTTGTCTACCAGGTACAAAGCCCCCAGCACCCCATGAGATCAGGCATGGTGCCACACATTTGTAATTGCTGAACCAGGGCTGAAATAGAAGTAAAACGTAGAGGCAAAAGGATCAGAAGTTCAAGTTCATCCCTGGCTGCATAGCAAGTTGGAGGCCAGCCTGAGTCACAGGAGACCCTGGCTCAAAAGCGGGGAAGGATGTGGTTCAGCATCTCAGGGCCAGACCTTAAGAACTGGTATCTCTAACAATGTCCCCCAACAGTGCTGATGCAGATAGACCCAGAAGCACTCTAAACATCCCTGCTCTAGAGCTAGTGTTGAGAACTGAAAAAGCCTTGCTCAGTCTCCGCTAAGGTGGGTCTTCCTCTCCCAAAGCCTTTTTCTTTATCTCTATCAGATAAGTCCAAAAGCTTCTAAGGGAATTGGGAGAGCTCACCCAAACTGTTGGCTGCTTTTTCCTGAAGGTGAAATTTCTAGCTACATGAAGAACAGTGAGTCTCGGAACACACAGTGAGTCTAGGCTGTTTGATTGCAAAGAGGAAAGAGTGTAGGAAGCCGGGGGCGTGCCGACAAGCTCCATCACATTTCAAAGGCACAGCAGTCTCAATCCCCCTTATAAATCTTGACCTTGAACATCAGCAGCCATCTAAGTTTTCACCTGATATTCTTAACTCACTTGAGCTTTCTTTCTCTCTCTCTCTTTTTTTTTAAAGCAATCAAGCAATTGCTGTTTCCTTGGGAAAGAGTTTCCTGTGGGGAAAATTTAATGTATTGCCTTTGCAGGCTGGAGCCAGTACAATCATATTCTGATGGTTTATCAAATTGATTTGGCTATAGCTCAGATTCATTTGATAGTTCAGATTCAAACACTGAGTTATTTGTATAAGAATGATTCTCTTCCATTACCAGTGTACCCACAGTCCTATAGATAGTAAATTGCCTTTTTATCCCGCCTGGGATCATGAAAGAGCGGTCTTCTAGCCATCTGTCAATGTAGAATACACCAGAAATATGCTCTCACTTATGGAAATGATTGACCTGTAATAACATCTTTGCTGGGAAAAATAGAAATTGTTGACATCAAATTTGTGGCAGTGGCTCTAACAGACTTTATTAAAGGGGCATGGGGCACCATTTAACTCCTGCCTGTCCTGCCTCGGTGTTGGTACCAACTGCTCTCTCCCTTGCCACTCTGTAATTCAACACCAAGAATCCCAACAATGTTGAAACAATTGAGGATGACTAAGTCTCTGGGGACCCAGCCATGAGGCTGTGGTGTCTCTGTCGGTACTTGGAAGGATCTAAAATTTCAAGACCATTCATTTCCAAAATATAGCATGTGTTGAAATACTAACCAAAGTGATACTTTAAAATGAAAAACTATGGTCGTTCAACCCAACCGGACTAAAAGACAAGGATTAGACAAACCAGCCCACAGCTCCTGCCACCCTGTCCAGCCACCAGGAGCAAGGGCAGAGTTGAACATTCTCAGGTACTCATTGAGGATTCAATAGAGGATCTCCTACTGTGTGTCTAACACTAGGCTAGGTGTGAGGAACAGAGAGAGTTGAACCAAAGCAGTGCCTACCCTGGAGTGCTTGGTGGAAGGATAGATGCTACCTGCTAGTTCAATAACCATGCTGGGAATCTTCAGCATAGGCTTTGGTAACAGACCAGATTGCTAATTGTAACACCATGGACTCCGGGTTCGGGTTGGAGTTTTGAAACATGTCTTACACTGTAGCCTAGGCTGGCCTGGGGCTCACTGTGTAACTCAGGCTACCGTGAAATTCCAGGAGTCCTCCTGATTCAGCCACTCCACTACTGAGATTATAGGCATGGGCCACCATACTGGACAGCAGTGACCAGTGATGTAACAGTGTGAAAAGACAGCGTTCTTCAATCCAGGCCTGAATTTGTAATAGTCACTCTATGTCCTTTCTGTCTGAAATCCCCTTTCTTTACAGTTTATTTAATATACAAATTATTGAATACATAATGTGTGTAAGTCTCCAGGTACTCAAGACTAAAAAACTCCAGATTTCAATGAGTCATTTTTCCATCTTTAGAAATTCTAAATTTCTGTCTGGTTTTTCAAAGCTCAGAGTTCTAATCCTATCCCATGGTTCCCTGTACTCTTTAAAACATGATTGCCCAGAATGGCCCACATTGTGTTTTGCTTTGTATTCTGAGCTGTTGTGAAATACTAACCAAAATGTCACTAAGCATGTAGTGATTGCATTAATCACAATTCTCCAGAGACACATAACCTATGACATAGACAGATGTAGAGATACATGAGATGAGATTCATCGAGGGAGTTAGTTCATGTGAATGTGAAAGCTGAGAAGTCCACTGTAGGCCATCAACAGCAGGGAGGGCCAGGAAATATGGTGGTGTAGCATGGTCCAAATTAGAGTCCTCAGTCAAAGATCAGAGAGCCCAAGGAATTACTGTTACAAGTCCAAAGGCTGGTGAACCTGGTCTTTTGCTGTGTGGGGGGTGAGGGTAGGAAAAGAAAGATAAGCTAGCTCCAGAAGAGAGAGGCAGTGTGAATTTATCTTTCCTTTCTTTGCTCAAGCCAGGAAACCAGCCAACTGGATGAAGCCCACACACATTGATTGAGGCAAATCTCCCCTTACACTCTACTGATTCAAGTGCAATCTTCTGGAATATCCCTATAGATGCTTGGAAATATTGCTTTCCCAGCTCACTGGGTATCCCTCCATTCCAGATTAAGAGCTAAAATGAGCCAGTTCAGTCACAATCACCTATTTCATAAATAATAAAAACAGAATAACTGGCTTCTGTTCTATTACATTCCATAGATATTTGCCATGGAGAAGTGAAAAGCATTTTTATAAAGGAATTATAAAATCAAACATCATATTTCTAAGTTACCTGGAAAAATCGTTGTAGCTGCAAGATTTCCTGTGTCCCACCTGGTCCACAGTCAGGACAAATCTCTCACCCACAGTCCTGCAGCCTTTTATAAAATAATCACTCAGAAGCTTATATTAATTACAACTGCTTGGCCTTTAGCTCAGGCTTATTACTGACTAGCTCTTACACTTAACCCATAATTTTTAATTTATGTTTAGCCACATGGCTTGTTACTTTTTCTCAGTTCTACCTTGACATCTTGCTTTCTCTGTGTCTGACTGGTGGCTCCTTCCATACTCTGCCTTTCTCTTCCAGTCTATCTGCTTATATTTCCTGCCTGCCTCTAAGCTGCCTTGCCATAAGCCAATACAGCTTTATTTATTAACCAATCAGAGCAACACATATTCACAACATACAGAAAGACGTCCCATAGCACTTCCCCTTTTCTTTTTTTTCAAAAAGGAAGGTTTTACTTTAACCTGGTAAAATTATATATAACAAAACAGTTATCAAGAAAGGATTACAGTTACAATATCTAGTTTATTTATATTTGGCAAATTTAAAGAAAATACTCTATCTATCCTATATTTGTGAGTCTAAAATTTCATACCTAATTTATCTTTTATCATAACCAAGGAAAATTATAACTATCTAGTTTTCAACTACATCAAAGGCCTCAGAAGGAAAGAATATTACCCAAATAAACAGGAAATGCATTGTAAGCAATTTCCAAAACTCTGGAAATGGCAGAGACAGCTGCCTGCCTGGACAGTCATCCAAAGTTCCTCTGTAACATTGGGGCATCCATCTTCAGCCCATAAGCCTAGAGTCTCTCAATCACTTTTTTCTGTGTCCTGTAGAATGTCTGGCTGGCAGTCTCTTCTGCAAAGCTGGAATCTGAAGGACCATTTCATCTTACAAAGTCCAGTGGTCACCTTCTTATGGGTCCTGCATGTCCAGTTTATACAACATACTCTCAATCAGTTGACGCAAGGGCACTTTTTGCCCAGTGGCTAACTTTTTGCCCAGTGGCTAACTTTTTGCCACAAAGAAAGCAAACTCCATGATGAGTTTCTTCAATGCCCATCTCCTCCTTGAAACAATTGGTGCTGCCAGGAGCAAACATGTCTCATTGTCCAGAAAAGTCTAAGTTCTTAAAATGTTTTAAATGCTGTATTCTGTAGGTCTTTGACGTGTTTGAAGATTACCTATCTATCTGAAATATATCTATATCTAGAAAACAACTAACATGACTGTAAGTTTATCATAGATGACTAATTATTAATCTGTATTTCTTAATTATACATTACAATTTCAAGTGAGGTGCATAAACATACCTTGAACAAAAGTAGAAATATATATACAGTATAACAAAATTAACTTTTAATTTGTATCAATAAACTAAAATCCATAGCAATATAAAACATTTTAAACAAGTTGTTACTCTTTATCCTATCATATCTATAATATCCCCTTTTCTTCTTTAGAAAGAGATTGCATTTATAATCAATGTGCTTTAAATAAAAATAAATATTCATAAATAATATTTTGGGAATTTCAGCAGAGCTTCTCATACTACTTCCTGCTGATAGAGGGCGCTGGTAATCTTATGGGGATCCTGAGAAAATTAAGAATTATGGTCAAGTACCGACTGGCGTAGTCTGTGAGGCTGCATTGTCTCAGCCAGTTGCTTTGAAGCTGTTTTTGATGTTGATCATCTGGAGACCTCTCAGGGGGTCTTGGCTGATCAAACCATATTAGCCTAGAAATAATCCGCAGATTCTCATCTTCTGTAGAAACAAAAGCAGAACCTCTTTTGCAAAGTAACGTATCCTTAGACACAAATTTTGAAGTCAAGATACCTTTAAAATATACATATTGGTTTAACTTAGTAGCTTTTACAATCAAATGTCTCTCTGCAGTTAAAAATCCCAAAGACAATATAATCCAGACTCTCAGTTTGATTCCCATCTTTATATGGCTTATTTTTTATATTACCTTTACTGCCTCTTTAAAGACTTTATTTTTTATAACTATTTCTTTATATAACATCTATATTCATTTTCCACTCTCTTCCAAACCTACATACATTTTTACACACACTGTATACCATTTAAAGTCTCATTCCATCTGAATCTGCCTTATTGTTGAATCTATATTGCTTTAAACTGCAGTGGTTAGTACTGAAGCAGCAGCCTTGGCTGCTGACTCCACCCATCTCAGCTTTTCAACATGGTGGAGATAATTCACCACCAGCTCTGGGAGCCATGCTGTCCGCTGACTCTGGGAGGTCTATGCTTCTATGAAAGCAGCGTGTAGCCCAGAAACTTTTTTTTTTTTTTGGTCTGTACTAGCAAAGGCTAAATCCAGCACTCAGCATACTGCGTGGCTTGGAGACACCTCTGTGTACCGTGGTGGGAATCTGCCATGATGCAGGTCAAGCCCACACACTGCGGCAAACCTTCCATACTGTAGCTCACAGCTTGCCTGAGAGACAAAACTAGGAAGCTGTTTTTAGCTCCATTTTAGAGTCTTTTTTTTAAAGCTTTCTCAGGTTTTAGGTGGAAACTCTTGCCCCATGTTGGGAAGCCAAATGTAGTAGGAAGGTTTCTCCAGTCCTGCCCAGCTCCATGGTCCCTCAGCCACTTATAAAATAATCATTCAGAGGCTTATATTAATTACCAATTGCATGGCCTGTGGCAGGCTTCTCATAAGCTAGCTCTTATAACTTAACCCATTTCTATAATCTATATTTTACCACATGTTCCATGTTTTTACCGGTCTGCTGGCATCTTGCTCCTTGGGCAACTGGCCAGTGTCTCCTTCCAGACTCTGCCTTTTTCTTCCTGTCTATCTGCTTGTGTTTCCTGCCTGCCTCTAAGCTGCCTTAGCCAATACAGCTTTATTTATTAACCAATCAGAGCAACACATATTCACAGCATACAGAAAAACATCCCATAGCAAATCATAGTCAGGAAAAGTGTGTGTGTGTGTGTGTGTGTGTGTGTGTGTGTGTGTGTGTGTGTGTGTATGCAGAAGAACAGGGCAAAAATGGGAATAGTAGTGTAGTTATGTCTCAAACAACACTGAACAAGACTTACTTACTTTGACCATGCTGATAGAAATGTATATAAATTTACTTAAAATATTATGAGACTTTCTGTGTGACTTTTTTTTAGAAGCTTGGTTGGGTAGTTTTTGCATGTGAACTCTGTAGGCAACAATGTCATATGGCAGCATCTAAAGGTTAGACACATGTGCTGCCACTGAATGTTGAGAGCTCTTTAACAGGACTCTCCAGAGTCAATTCAGAAGCTAATGGTGCTCTTAAAATCTGTGTCCAGAACTCAAGTAGCAACACTTTCATATTCTGTTCCCTCAAAGCCTCACAATTCAGCTCAGGTTCCAGGTAAGGGCAAATAGATGGTTAATGGAAAGACAGTTAAAGAGTTTGCAATAATCTTTAATCTACCAGCAACTACATTAGGTAACAGGGTAGTATTTTGGGAATATGAAAGTTTGTTTCATCGGCTATCTAAAGTTAATCTGAATTACATACATATTCCAAACTCAAGTAGGAAGGCAAAATTAAGAAAAAACTGATCTTTGGTTTTATATTGCTGGCTTTTGGGAAATGTCCTTAACAAATAACTAGTAGCCCAGTTTAAATTGTCCCTGATCAATTTTAATGCTTCCATCTTATTCCATGGGCAGATCTTTGAACATAAAGAATAGGTACCTGCACTTCCACCTCTTCTACACTTGAGAGAAAAAGGAAGATCCCAAAGGAGAGGGGGATGGAGTTTGAGAAGAGAGAGTAGAGCACCTACTTCAGTAGCAGAGCTGCTCAAAAGAAGGTTTGCCTAAAGAAAAGGGGAAAAATAACCGAAAGATCTCCTAGAGCACAGAAGTTGAAAAGCTCTAAAACAATGAGGAGAAATGGCACACGGGCCAGCAGAGCTGACTCATTAGCAGCAGAGTGAAGGCTCTTCAGTGGGCAATAGTTGATGCACCAGACCTGCAATCGACAGGGACCCCGGATCTGAGAAATTATAATTCGAAGATGAAGACTAGAAAACGTACCTGGAACACCTGGATTTGTTCCTTCTAGTGATAACAATGACTGAGAAGTGTTAACAGTTAGGTTTGTATACATGGCGTACCAAGAAGTCTTTCTAAGCTTGAATACAGGATCTGAAACACAGAGTCAAGAATGCCATCAAAATCTGTCTACAACAAGTTGGAACATCCAACCTGCTGCAAGTGGAGCAGGGGTTTTGTTGTTTGGTTTTTTGTTTGTTTGTTTTGAAAAATCAAGAGCTTAATTTTTAGTGTCTAAAGCTTGAGATGCTGATTAAGTGGGCATCCAAGCAGAGGCTGCCGTGAGGTCTCAGAGAAGTAACCAGAACACAGTGTTGGACTCCCAAGGCTTGCCAGGCTCATGTGCAGTGTAAGGGAAGACAGAAAAGAACACTGTAGGTACTGAGTCCGCGGGTGTCCCAACAGGTGATGGTCAGGAGGACCTTGAAAATAAGAGAAGGTTTCAGAGTTAAGAGGCAGATAATAGTAGATATGGAGAAAATCATGAGGAAAATAACTCTAAATTTATATGGAGTTAAAAATAACCAAGAGTATAAAAGCATAAATTAGCAAAACAAGAAGCGTTTAAATCCAGAATCACAACTGGAGACTGTAGCATCCTTCCCTCAGTGACGACAGAATGGGGGTGGTGAGGATCAGCAAGTGTAGAGGATTTGAATTGGAATAAGCAAATTTGATTTAATTGACAAGGAGAAACACATAACATAGTTAAGTAGCCAGGCGCTGGTGACACATGCCTTTAATTCCAGCACACTGGAGGTAGAGGCAAGTGGATCTCTGTGAGTTCAAGGCCAGCCTGGTCTACAGAGTGAGTTCCAGGAGAGGCTCCAAAGCTACACTGAGAAACCTTGTCTCAAAAAAAAAAAAATCATAATTAAGTACTACCTAAAGGCAATTGCTGCTTCTACCTGACTATCTAATAGGGGATCAACAGCCTGGAGATCATTAGTAGTAGATAGCCACTTCTGATCCCAGGACTCAAAGAGCAAGTGACAAATAGACTTCCTGTAGCCAAAGAACTAGAGAAAGTTAAAGAACTAGATCTTTAGCTGATCTGCTCCGTAGTGTCTAGAAGTAATTCAGATGCTGCCTAAGGCAAGAAGGAATAGGAGGAGATGCTCTCTTGCCAACCCCCAGGCTTCTCGCCCACAGTTAACAAGGTGATGTATGAAAAACAGACCTGGCAGGGGTCAGCCCTCCTGCAGTGCTGAGCAGAGCACAGATAAGGGCATGGAATAGACACAATATAAACCAGGCAGGGGACAGGCATAACACACCCAACGATTTGCCCTTTGTCATAAGAACCACAGGAACTTGTTGAAGAATTTGAGGTCATAATCTGTCTAGCCTTCTAAAATTTTTGTTCAAGTTATGGTGTGAAGACTGTACTGGAAAGAGGAGATAGATGGTCATGGAAGAAGTGTTATGGTCCATTTCATCTGACCACGCAGAGACTCTGGTGACCCTCACCGAAGTAACGAAAGCAAACTAAAAGCCAGTTGAGAAGATACACTGGTGTCCAAGGAAAGAAGAGGGAAGAATCAATGATAACTCCCAGGTTTCTATCTGAATATCAGGGGAAGGATACAGGAGAAACCTGTTGAAATGGGGAATAAGAGGAACACGTTTACAAGAAAAGTCCAGTTTTGATGCTCAGGCACATCATCAAAATCATGGGCTCCAATGGAGAAGGGGGTGTCTTGTTTGAGCTCTGAACCGGCATACGCATTTGGAAGCCATAGCCACATACCCGATAATGTGAAACTGAGGGACTAGGGACAAGATTGGATAGATACCAATGTTCAAATGACAGAAGAGGAATAAAATAAAATTAAAAAATCAGAAAGAACTTAAGGAGAATGGAGTGCAAAATAGAGCATTTCACAAGACATTTAAAGGGTCAAGATGGTGGGAACCCAGAGGAGGCCTTGGTCAGCACTATTTCTATAAGAATGAAGAGGAAGATCAGTGGTAAACAGAGCCGAGTGACATCATATACAGACAAACAACCTAAGTTTGGCTGGGAAAGAGAGGTGACAAGGGAGCAGCAGTCAAGGAGATTTCACTGGACACTAGGAAGCCATGATAAACCGTTGAGCAGGAGAATGGCGTGGAAGGGAGGAGGGGATTCTTTGAGAATGCCATTTTCACCCGCCTGTGAGAACATATGGGGCAGCAAAGACATATTCACACTTCGAGTTCTGTTTCTCTGAGTGCCTACTGCTTTGACTTACAGAGAAAGTCAGCATTAAAACATTCTTCTTCAAGTCCATCCAAGGGTCCCCTGGAGGTGCTGAAAGGAACCATCCAAGCCATACTGCCCCCATCAGGAGCACCCACTCACAACCACGCCATGGTCTCTACAGGGCCAAGATGGTGTCATTTGAACCTCCTTGGCCTTACCAGCTGATGTTGACTTTGAAGGTTACAGCTGCCAGTGTTGATACCAGAAGGGTACCCCCATCACTAGTGTGGATCTCAGAAGCTTCCAGGAATAGCAACCAGCCTACTGTACCAGCTCCTACCAAACGTCGACTAGCTCACTCAGCCAGAGACACTCTTACCAAGCTGGCCTCTGTGTGAGCATGTGCACGTGCGGACATGCATGTGTGTGATGTTTACTCCTAATAACTGCCAGGCATTGAGTATTGCCTGTGTATTCCTTCACTGTGGATCTCTATGATTTCTATCCTCTCCCTTTACAGCTGAGAAAATTGAGACATAGAAAACACATAGTTTGACCAAGGTCACAGATCTAATAGGCACAGGGGCAAGCTATAGATGCATATAAGTCTGCCATGAAAGCCAAGCTCTACCTGCCGCCTAGACTTGAGGCTGAGGCTGAACCTGCCAGACTCCTCTTCCCTGTGTGGCACGCTCCCTTCTCATCGTGTTCTATGATTCAGGCCACAGATTCCAGCACAGTTCACCAGAGAGATTGTTATAGCTGCCCTCATGGTGGAGGAAAACGGTCTTAATCTTGGTCGGGCACAAATCAACTACAGAAGAGAGATGACTGAGTCTACTCACCAGCCAGGATTAAGCCCAAACCAGCCAGGATGCACAGGTCTGTCCAGTTATCAGGGCAGCCCGTTAACTAAATCCTCCCATCAGGACCAATAGGACCAGGACTCCTCCTATGCAAGCCACACATCTTTTTAAGCTGAAGATTGGCCTGGCCCAGGTGTGCTGCTAAGCTGGAGTCTCCTTTCTCACCCATACAAAAATAAAACTCACCTTACTAGAATGTCTGCTAGCTTGTCTATTGACTGGAAGCAGAAAATCTTTGACCCAAAGTGATTGTGGTATATTTTTACCTTTTCTCCTAATAGAGACATCTCAAGGACAAAGGTCCAGTCCCTGCCCAGCCATGGCTTAGAAAATCTGAAGAAGCTGAAGGCCAGATCGACGTACAGCTTAAAGAAGCTTCCTAGTCTGGAAAAGTTTGTCACTCTTGTGGAGGCTAGCCTCACCTACCCCAGCCACTGCTGTGCTTTCGCGAACTGGAGACGGCAAATGTGAGTCCTTCTATGTCCATCCCTGGGTCTGGCAAAGGCCTTCCCGAAGTGGAGAACCTCTACAGACTGGTGACGTGAAAATCCACACGGGGGGGGGGGGGGGGGGGGGGGGGGGAGGTGTTTCTGACTGAAGGGAGGCCTGAGGCATTTTCTGGATCAAAGAGTCAGTCTTGTGGAGGGCAAGAGTAGGCTGGGTTCTTGAGTTCTTTGAAAAATGATCGCAGAGGAAAGGCTGATTCACATGGTGGAGAGTCTACCAAATATTAAACAAGAAAGCATGAAAAACTTCCAGCATGGTCCCTGACTCATACTGATACTTAGCCCCCCCCCACTCACCCCCTTTGCTTTGTGTCAACATTGATTTGTCTTTCCAGTATCAAACTCTATACCTCATAAATGTCCTGTCCCATAAAAGAAGTAAATGCTCAGTCCTACTGACATCAAAGTCTGCTGGGAAGGAGGGAAGCAAAAATGCCTTCCAGAAAGTGTGTGCACACCTGTAACATCTCCCAAGCACACTAAGCCCCTCGGATCCACCCCCAGACTTCAGCAACTCACAGAGAGCACAAAAGTTGGCCTTTACAGAGGCACACACCTAAATGGGATAACCAAAACAGAGCCAGGACCCGGTGGTGGCTCTCTGAAAGATTGTAGTAATCCTAGACAGGATCTGGAAAGGGAGAGACATGGCAGTTTCGGAGAGAAAGTTCATACACTCCAGACATTAAAAGGGTCTATTGGAGGGAGGAAGTTACTGAATATCCCTTTCATTTCCCCCTGAACTCACCAATGGGAACCACTCCATGCAGTCTTACCCACCTGAACAAGGCCTTTCTGGCGTCCTTCAGGAGTAGCCCAGCATCAGCACCGAGGCAGCACCCCCGACAGGTTATTTTACTGTTTAATGCACTCTCGTCAGTTAGCCAGCCTTTAATATACACCAAGCTGCAGTAGCTAATTCACTTGCTCAAATCAAAAGAAAGGCAAGAAAAAGAGCATCAAGACAGTCTGTGCCCTACAATGCTTCCAAAGTAGAGGAAAGTACCTAGACCCGCATGAGGGTCCAGCAGGAAGGGGGCTGCTCCTCAGAGTTAGTGAGCATCACTGGGAAACTACCCGGGTTTAGAGACATCACACAGATTGGCTCAACAGCTGGAGAATTTCTTCCCAACAGCTAGAGCTCTTAAGGGCCTTGGCCTAGGCAAATGGCTTGCCCCTTTATATTCCAGACAAAAATTCTTCTAGCCGATTGTCTGCAAAGACCCTACAATAGAGCACCCTCAGGAGAAATCTCAAAGAATATTAAGGTCACCGTAAGAGTGACTGCTGGTATGCTCTATGGCCCTGTGCCTGTGAACCATAGGAAAGACTCTTACTTTGTTGCTAAGAGACCTCTGACCTTGCCACCTCCTGGTTATGTGGACCAAACCTTAGGACTCTCTCAACCAGAAACCTCAAATTTGCCTTAGGTGCTGCATACCATAAGCTTTCTCTGATCCCTCCAGGTCACTTGGTCCTTATACCTTCTGGGTCCCTGTTATAGCTTTCATGAAGGCCTGTAGGGGTATACCAAAGATGAGGCCCACAGGTCTCTCACCATGTACCCAAATGTGGGTGTTTGGGGTGTTTGTTTGTTTGTTTATTTTTTCACCCAACAGATTCACACACATCACCAACAAACACAAAATGACTTGCTGTCTAGAAGATAATAGCAGAATTTCTTCTAATACAGTGTCATTTCGTTACCTAGCATGTGAACGGAGGTTTGGTAATAAGATTTGTCTTCTAAGCTGTTTCATGAAACTGTGCTTCTGGTCCTGGTTGGGAAATAATACCCACAATATAAATATAAGCCCCATGATGCCTCGGGGTTTGGGCTAACAGCCCTCCTGGACTCCTGTTGAAGTGCTGGGTCAACCACACCCCTTGACCGAGGTCAGATATTTTCTATACTCATCTAGCTCTGTTTTGTTTCTCCTCTGTCCTTTGAGTTCCCTTGCATTTAGGCCATTTTCTTACAACTGCATTTGAAACTGGTGCACCGTGGCACATGCTTCCAGATACACACACAGGCCTAGAGCCCACCATGAACCCAGTGAGCACCATCAGCTGGTCTTCACACTGCTGGCGGAGCCGAGCACTCCCTGCCGTACACAATAGCACCTTCCACCCTTATTGCTAACATTGCAGAGTGAATCATCATTCTCAGCATGATTCCCTTCAGACAAAGGCAGAAACTGGGGCTCCGAGCTACTGAATAACTGGATCAGCATTGACCAAATGAAGCTTCCAAACTTCAGCTCTGCCTGCTTCCAGAGCTCAGGCTCCAGGGTTTTCTCCGGTGCCATCCACTTAGCATCTGTCCCTCAGTGGCTGGAGTCCTCAAGTTCCACTTTTAAACCATCACTGTGCTAACTCCCCATTCCTTAGTCTACTGAGGATTCGCCAAGATACCGCAAGGCCACACTGATTTTCCTCACACAAACTCTCATCCTGTGGAAGCACATGAGGGCGGCTCCTCCCCCAGCCGCCTGCCTCTTCTTGTTTCAACTGTTATCTCCAGGGACATAAGTACCTCGTGTCAGTGGGTGACTTCTGCTTCAAGAAAAGGAGAGCTCACTATTAAGTAGGTCGGTGGTAGCACCGATGATTAAAATCCTCTTTACTAAAGCCAGTAACCCCAGGAAGAGGAGACTTTCTCTCCACAGTGAAATCAGCTCCGATTCCACTGAGCCAGACTGCAATCCACAAGCACCAGAGAAGTTCCTTTCTGCCCCTAGAGTTGGGTTCCAACTAACCCAGAGACAGAATTCAAGCTAAGCACCACAGAATGGCCCTCTTGTCCCCTCTACACCTATCCCAGAGCTCACCTCACTTTAGTTCACTGACTAAACTCAATGATTCCCTGGCTTCCCATTCCAGCCATTTTCAGTTATGTGTGTCAACTGTCCTCCTTAGAGTAGCTGGGACAGATTTGAGAGATCTTTTCAGTGTCTAAAATAAAAGATGACACTCCAAAAAGAAAAGAAGAAAGACAGAATCTCTAAGGTCAAGATAAACTGACTTCTGGCCATTTAATTCATTTCCCAGTGAGGGAAGAGTTCTCCAGGATGCCCCTTCTCAATGGGGGAGGGGAACGCTCAGTCTGCTGCACTGGACACACATGCTCCCGTCCTGTAGAAGCACTTGAGGGCGGCTCCTCTCCCAGTCACCTGCTTCTTGGGGGGGGGGGGGCGCTTTTGAGGGGCTTTAGTGCTCTTTCTCACTTCCCTGCTGTCTGAGTGTGTGTTAAATTTGAGAAAACACTCTCGTTTAACATTCCTGTGAACTCTCCCCTGGAGCAGTAAGGGAAGGAAGAGTAAAGATATATTTTTGAAGAAAAAAAAGATATGTGTTTGATTTCTTTTTTCCATCAAGAGTTCTCCCGTGTGAAAGAGTCACACTTGTTAAGCCTTTACATTACAAGAGTATTGCTTCTGTCCACGCGAGAGTCTTAGTAGATACTTATGCATACACTTATAGGTTGAATATTTACTACCGGGGTCTCATTATCCTGCTGACAAGGTCTCATATATTTGGGCTTAAAAGAAAAAAAAAAGAAGAAGAAAGAAAGAAAAAAAAAGACAGGAAGTTTCCCTGAGAGGACTCATGGCTCCTGAGAGATGTTACAACCTGTGAATAAATGAGGCTCCTTTAAAACTTGCATTTGCTCAGCTGGCCGCCCCCAAGGGAACTATTTCATATGAGAGAACCAGGCTTAATCTGCAGGGCAAATGAATGCCGGAGACCTATTGTCACCTCTGGGGAGTGAGATGATAAAGCACAAGATCCTGGTAGCATTTCAGGAAAATTAACTGGCCTCTCAATAGCCCGAGAACCCAAGAGCCAAAGGATGGGGCTGCCCAAGAATTAACTCCAGACTCTCATGCTCTGGTTCGTGCAGATAAAACTAGCAAATAAGCCCTCATTCATGTCAGAGGACATAATCTCCCAGTGATTAGACTAGAGAATAGGAGTATGTCTGCCCAGGCATGCTAGAAGATACCTGAATGGAGACAGAAAGGAAAGAAGTAGAGATAATATCAAGTCTGTAAATTATTTGCACTTAACAGCAAAGGTTAGCTAGTCCCAGGCGCCTTCCTCCCCACATTCAGGTTGTGGCCAGATGGTTTCCCCTGTGGCCTATCCAGCTCTAGGAATATGTATCCACACATTGTTGTGCTCATTTACAGTAAGCAGCCTTAACCCATGAGTCAGCCTCAAGGGCAGACAAGATGTTGGAAAGTAAAACAATCTCAAGAAGATGCTGCACAAAGATGATAATATATTTGCCATTCTGTACCCAGGATGTTGATTCTATTCCTTTTTGTATTTTTTTTTCTAGCTCTGAACTTCATCCAATTTGCAACAAATCTATTTTAAGGCAAGATACTGATTATGTGACTCAAGCTAGGGATCAGAGTGTCTCTGTGATAGATGATGAACCCAGTTATGGAAAAGAATCTGACGCGATGTACAGTGAATTTGACTATGACTTATGTAATGAAGTTGTTGACGTGACCTGCTCCCCAAAGCCAGATGCCTTCAATCCATGTGAAGATATCATGGGGTACAACATCCTCAGAGTCTTGATATGGTTTATTAGCATCCTGGCCATCACTGGGAACATCACAGTGCTGGGGATCCTGACGACGAGCCAGTACAAACTCACAGTGCCCCGGTTCCTTATGTGTAACCTCGCCTTCGCTGATCTCTGCATTGGAGTCTACTTGCTGCTCATAGCGTCGGTTGATATCCACACCAAGAGCCAGTACCACAATTACGCCATTGACTGGCAAACGGGACCGGGCTGTGATGCCGCTGGCTTTTTCACTGTCTTTGCCAGTGAACTGTCAGTCTATACGCTGACAGCCATCACCCTGGAAAGGTGGCATACCATCACTCACGCCATGCAACTGGAGTGCAAGGTGCAGCTCCGCCATGCTGCCAGCATCATGGCGATGGGCTGGATCTTTGCCTTCGCAGCCGCGCTCTTCCCCATCTTCGGAATCAGCAGCTACATGAAAGTGAGCATCTGCCTACCCATGGATATCGACAGTCCTTTGTCGCAGCTGTATGTTGTGGCCCTCCTTGTGCTCAATGTTCTGGCCTTTGTAGTCATCTGTGGCTGCTACACCCATATCTACCTCACAGTGAGGAATCCTAACGTTGTGTCCTCATCAAGCGACACCAGGATCGCCAAGCGCATGGCCACACTCATCTTCACTGACTTCCTCTGCATGGCCCCCATTTCTTTCTTTGCCATCTCGGCCTCACTCAAGGTGCCCCTCATCACTGTGTCCAAGGCCAAGATCCTCCTGGTTCTGTTCTACCCCCATCAATTCCTGTGCCAATCCTTTCCTCTACGCCATCTTCACCAAGAACTTCCGCAGGGATTTCTTCATCCTGATGAGCAAGTTTGGCTGTTATGAAATGCAAGCCCAGATTTATAGGACCGAAACCTCATCCAATGCCCACAACTTCCACGCAAGGAAGGGCCACTGCCCCTCAGCTTCCAAAGCCACCAATAGCTCCAGTTACATGCTTGTCCGTCTAAGTCATTCAACCCGGAGCTAAAAAGTAATGTGAAAATGGATCATCACCTTGAATGACAATGATAATGAGGAATAGGCCATGGAATCGCTGACAGTGTTTCTACACTTTCACCTACCTATTCTTCCTGGCTGCGTGCACGGCAAATCAGTCAGAAACCGTTAATCTCTCACGTGACTCATTTAAGAACTAAATTATTGGTAACAGCAATTAAAACAATGCACTACAGCAGCATGCTTGTTTTATGCTTCTGTTCAGTTTGTCTCAACTGATTTGGTAAAAACTCGTGTTCAGTAGGCTGAGCAGTGATTTTTTTTCTTTCTTTTTTTTTTTTTTTTTGGAGCTTTACAAATGAGGAAAACAGACTCCAAGAGCTCAGTGACTTGTCTGAAACTGCCTGGTGTATGAGAGGCAGAGCCAGGATAGAGTAACCCAGCTCTGCAAGAATTTCCAAGAGAAATGTCACAACATCATCCAAATATTTATTGAATGCCCATGACAGCTTTGTCATGGGTCAACGTGTACAGACTCAGCTACATCTTCCAGAAACCCCTTCTGTGTGTGTTTTCAGTTAGGGTGGGCCACCCAGAGAATTCTTAGGAAAACATAACATCCAAAAAAAAAAGCAACGACTGTGCTGTGATCAACAGGACACTGCCACAGCTGATTCCACTCAAGGCTGCCAAGGCCACATGGTGGGTGATCACTGTCCCTCCCCCTGGATCCTCCCTTGGGTTCTCTGAGTGAGTTCGGGGCCACTTGTGAGGTTTTAGTACCATGAGGAAGGACAAAACTTCTGTAGGATGCTTTATCACCAAGGTCGGAAGCAACCAGAACAGAAATGGGGCTCAGTTTGTCTCCCTGGAGTTACACCCTGTGTTTGCTGAGCATACGCCCATGATCTTTCCATTATGAGGACAGATGCCCTGAGGACACTGAGCTCCAACGTCAGATGTGAGGACAACAACATCCTTACACATCCTGCTTAGCCAGCCTCCCAAACGCGGGAGAGACAATTCCCCGTAACAAATATTTACCACCTACACATATTTGCATTCATACATATGTATGATTGCTTCTGCTGCTCTGGCTGAACTCTAATGGAAAATACACCTATTATATGGCATGCATATAGATTACAATGTTAAGGACACAGCAGCTTTGAAATCAGAGTTAAGATTATATTCGGATTCTGTAATAAGCCAGGGCTCAAGGTTTTCAGTCTCGGCTTCTTCCTCGACAGGTGCACCAGCTGTGTCTCTAACTTTTAGGCTGCCAGTGAGAAGGAAACAAGCCATTATAAAATGCCTCGTGCTGTAGCAAGTTTAACGTACATTAGTTTGTGTCTTCCTTCTCAGACCAGTTCCTGGGCTAGTAACCAGCTCTCCTGGCCCTCAGTCTAGAATTCATTCTGTTACCATCTAAGGTCTTGATGGAGTTCGTTTCCTCTCCCACTGAAAGAATAAAAAAGGCAGGAAAAGTCTTGAGCATTAACAGGTAGCAACAGAGGAAGTCTCGGACACAGCAGAGTCACCCTGTGAAGAAAGGCTTTTAATAGGGATGGGAGAAAACACACACAGAAAGCAAGCAGAGAGAAAGACCTTCTGGGGAAGAGAGGGGACACTCGGGAGCCTGGGGTCTGCTCTCTCCTTGGGCCTGGGACTTTTAAGAATCTTTGAGGGGTCTTCCTCCCTAATTTAGTGTTGGCTAGTTTGAAGCTAAAGACAGAGAGGCTGACAGGCCCACGACTTTGGAATAAGCGTGCCCTGATCCAACCTTGAACTTGTGAGACTGGTCCAGGGCCAGAGGACCCTACTGTCAGGAGAAAAATGCCACCAGTCCTTTATTTCCCATTAGGAATATGATGAAGAAGCTGGAAGTCTGCCATCTTTATTGTCTATTAGCAGCCCCCCCTTTTCCAATTTTCTGTCTATCAGGGGATCTGTCTAAGCCCTAGACCCTCAGGTCCATTATACTACATCAACACTGAAAAATGAACATGTTACCCACACATGTTCTCAGAAATAAGCCCACCTGAATAACTCTCTCCTCCCCTCCCTTCTCTTTTCTTCCCCTCCCCTCCACCTCCTCTCCCCTCCCCCTCCTCTCCCCTCCCCTTCCCTCCCCTCCTCTCCTCTCCTCTCCTTCCCTCCCCTCCTTCCCTCCCCTCCCCTCCTCTCCTCCCCTCCCCTCCCCTCCCCTCCTGTCCTCCTCTCCTTCCCTCCCCTCCCCTCCTTACCTCCCCTCCCCTCCCCTCCCCTCCCCTCCTGTCCTCCTCTCCTTCTCTCCCCTTCTGTCCTCTCCTTCCCTCCCCTCCCCTTCTCTCCTCTCCTTCTCTCCTTCCCTCCCTTCCCCTCCCCTCCTCTCCTCTCCTTCTCTCCTTCCCTTCCCTCCCTCCCCTCCCCTCCTCTCCCTCCTCTCCTTTTCCCCTCCCCTCCTCCTCCCCTCCCTTCCTCTCCTCTCCTCTCCTTTTCTCTCCCCTTCCCTCCCCTCCCCTCTCCTCTCCCCTCCCTCCTATGGATTCTCCCATCAACAATCTGGTCTTCCCCTTAAGGCCAGTTGGATATGGTCCTTTAGGATTTCTCAGTTTAGATTAGTAGTGTGAAATGCCCCTGTTCCTCCCTCCTTCCTGGGCTCCACTCCTACCTAAACCTCTGAGCCAGAAGTGAGGGGGGTATAATACTTCCAATCCCTGAGTGCCCAGCCTCCCTGTGTTGAGTTTTCAGTCTCTGGTGCCGTGCCTAGTGGCACGGGGGCTGGGGACGGCATTGCCCTGTCTGGGTTTTTATAAATGTCTTTCTGAAGTTCAAACCTCCAGCTTGAGAATCAGGCGCGTCCCTTTGACTCAGGAAGCAAGTGTCAGGCATTGGGGCGGGCAGGAGGTCTGTACCGTGAAACAACTTGTGTCTTTTCCTACCACGGTTGTAGATAACTTTCCGGAGCCAAACCCCAAATTTGTACTTGGGGCTGTTTTATTCTGCCTTGTTTCTTGCTAAAATCATTCTCTTGCACACAGATTTGCTGTAACATTTGAAAAAGGAATAAACGTTGTCCCTTAAAAATAAATAAATGTTTGCCAAAGAGCAAGAGGGGGACCAATTGTCTTTCTCACTGTGGAGGACCCTCGGAGCTTTGCAAACTGACTATGGCACAGTGTTTGAACAAAATTGAAAGGTGTCTTAGAGAATTTCTTCTTCTCAGGGATCTTCTTGGGAGAACCCTCCCCTTTGGCCTCAGCTCCTTGGCTAAATAAGATGGTGCTGACTCAATGGTCTGAGCTGCCTGTTTGGGGTGGTGACCTTTTGGTTTGGCCTTCTCACGGGTATACGGGGAGCCCCGACTTTCTCCTTAGCAGCCATATCACCAGGGGAGCCTTGGAGCTCTGGTTGCCCATGGTGGGGGGTCTACTAGGGAATGCTGCCCCAGAGCTTCCTGGGACAGGGATATTTCAGTGGGGATGACCCACCAGGCTGAGGCATGGAGTTGAACCCCGGTATTAGAGAGGCAAAGCAAGCTGCACCCCAGCTCCACAGCTGCTCCCCACCCCCTACGTGCAAGAATGCCCTGGCAAACATTTTAAAGGTTGGTCCTAAATGCATTGACAAAGACATTCTGTTGGAGCCGGACAAAAATGCAAGTCATCTCTGTCCTTCGGCCATGGCACTGTTTCAATAGAGTGTGAGTGGAAAACGGAAAGATAAAACGGTATTGCTTGAAATATTTTAGAGCATGAAGAAAGAGAGAATGGGGAGAGGCGGAGGAGAGGGGGCAAAAAGAGAGAAAGGAAGCGGAAGGAAGAGAAGAAGGGAGGGAGGGAAGGAGGGAAGAAGACAGGCATCCGCTTTGAAAACTGAGTCTGCACCAGTGAGATGATACAGAAGACAAAGTCTAGGGGAGCCCTCCAGTTTTCCTTCACCTCCATGTTTGAGACACAGCTACACTATGTTCCCATTTTTACTATTATATTAAACACCACACACACACACACACACACACACACACACACACACACACACAATCATTGCTATCATCCACATAATATTTAAAAATCAAATGCGACTTTTCATAAGTCTTCCAACATATATGTGCCTAGATCTTTGCCGTCTGAGACAGCAGCCGCTAGCCTGCATGTCACGACACAACCCTTAAAACGTGGCCAGCCTGAATTAAGATGACTGGAAAGTATAAAGCACACTCTGGATCACAAGGACACAAACAAATAAAAGAGAAAGAGAGAAATAAAAAAAAATAGTTTAATAATTCTTATATTGGTTACATGTGCTTGGATGAATTGGGACAAATCAAGCACAATTAAAAATTAATTCCAGCTATTTTTACATTTTTATGGTGGCTTCTATAAAATTTAAATTGCACATGTGGTTTGCTTTCAAGTTCTGTGGGAGAGCTGATCTAAAGCCCTAAGAAAGCACAGCACTTTCTTCCTCCTTCGCCCCGCCTGCCACTCCCCCCACTCCTAACCCTCCCCACTGCCACCCAGCACACCAACCAGTTCGCCACACTGCTGGGCTGTCCCAGCGCCATTGGCAATCATTATTCTTCCTTGTGTGTGGCCAGAGGCAGTGTATTTCTGAATTTAGAATCAAAAGTGAAAGCTGAATTATAAATACGATCGAGGGGTAATCACCTCACGGCATAGCTGCTAATGATACCCTGGTCTAAGACTTGCTCTGACAGGCACGAAGACCGTCAGAGGTAAACACACAGCGCGAGATTGCTCCAAAGATGCTCCACCCCCCACTGTCACCACAGCGCTTGCTGCCAAGAGATGGGACAGTTCTTAAATAAGCCAACATATGTGGGGGTCACTAAACTCAGTCCTTCGAAACCCTTTAGACAAGTCTCAAGGGAAAGAGACGTGGTCTACACTTCCTGCACGTCAACAGAACCAGTTAGAACCCAGCTCACCCATTCCTTTACTGAGAGTGTTCAGGCAGCCCTTCGGAAGCTCCGCCCCTGGGGTTGGGGTTCAGTCCCAGAAACGGGCCTGGAACACGCACACACAGCCCAGAGGAGTTTCCAATGGGGCTGAGATAGCATAGCTCATCCGGCTGGATTCAGTCTAATCCCGCAGAAGAATTTCATCATCTGGGACAGGAGCTCACAGAGTCTCCATCATGTATGCGTCGCTGCAGAGCCTGCCTGGCTTCAGAGTGACTCGGGAAACCATACCTTTTACCTTTTCTTCTTTTAAAAAGCTTTTTGAAATAGGGCTGGGATTGTAGCTCAGTCACAAAGTTCTTGAACAGCATGTCTGGGAGTCTGGCTTCAATCTAACACCACAAAAAGATTTGGAGAGGAGGGGGAGGAGGAATCGCAAAATAAACTACAAGTTTGCTTTGGTTCATTTTTTAAGATTTTGCTTTGATTCTTAAATGCCATGAAGAGGACTAGCTGCTTCCAGAGACTTCTTTACATACCCACATGCCTGGGATTGCTATTTGAAATATAAAACAACTGGTACAGCCCAGGCACCAACCTCTGCGGACAGATACTGACCGTGAACCTTCGATTTGGCATCCTGGCACACAACGGATGATACCAGCCCCTCATGCTTCATTGCCTCCCGAAACTTACCCTGGGACTGTTCATATGTCTTCAAATGCTAACCCCCTTAAACTCCCTCAATCCCATCATGGCAGGCCTCTATTTCCCTTCTCCCTTTCCTTTCTCCTTCAGATATTCCCTTCCCGAACACCAGGAAGGAGGCAGACATGGTAGGCGCCATCGCGGAGGGATGCCATTAGAGACCAGGTAACCACAGAAGCTTGTACAGGGCCGGTGAAGAGGGAACTCAGGCGCTGGAGTTTATCTCGCCACTCCCAGCAATGAGGAGGATAGGAAACAGATGGCGTTGTTTCACCAAGAGTGTGCTGAAAGAGGGGACCCTTCAGACCCCTGTTCCAGTGGGAAGAGAAAAAATGTAGAAAAAGAAACGTTTACCCCCATCTTTAGTTTTTATGCGTAATCATAAACTTAGCTCTGCAATCCACCTGAAGAGGAATCAGTAAAATCTGAAGGAGAGCTGCAATGAGAGCATATTGACGATCATGGGCTTTCCTGAGCACATGGATGGAATGCTCTCCTGAGCTGTAGACGAGAGGGTCTGGTGGTCCAGGTGCATGCCGGTCAGAACGCTCAGCACTGTCCATCGTCGGCAACGGTGAGCTCCTTGTCACACTTGCTGTTCTGGGACCCAGGGTGCTCCATGGCTTCCATAATGCTCGTACCTTCTTCTGCCCTCCCCAAAGACCACATGCTTGCCACCCAACCACTCAGCCTCAGCAGTTCACACTGAAAACTGGGAACTGTTCATGTCTGTCCCATCACTTGCCGTGGACAAGATACTAGGAACTGTACACTCAGGATGAAGTTCTCATCCTCAAAATTCGCCCCATAGATGGACTTAACCACTGGTGGGTGCCATTATGGCATGTGAAGTCACACCCCTGGCACATGAATCCTGGATAATTAGGTAAGTAGGGGAACCCTTGTAACCAAATCCTTTCTCCCAATTGCCTGGAGCAGCAACATTGCCTGCTCTCTGGGAAATTGTCTATAAACAGCTCAAAGGACATATGGCCTTAGGGGCTCATTGACAGTGAAATCTAAAAACACAGTGAGGTTGACCATGGCTGCCAGCAAGCAGCGACAGGGGGCAGCAGAATCTTCACCAGCCACCAGAGGAAATCGTGCATTGCCCAGAAGCCGTAGCTCTTGCCACACATGATACCTGCTTTATTTGGCTTGACATCACACAATATTCATTAGAACGTTACAAGAGAATGATGCCACTGATGATCTCAAGCCTTTGGTTTCACAAAGTTTTACACCTAACACTGTTAATGAAGCTGAGAACTCGAGACTAGATAGGTCACAGGCCCTAGGGGAAAACCTACAACTGTTATCCTGATAAATGAACATAGCAATAAAAGACTCGTGATGATACATCACTGTACCCGTAGATCAGTGCACCCCTCAACCCTCATCAGAGACGCTTCCTCTTGCAGTAGATGGCCATTAACACAGAGACTCACACCTGGGTGATGTGCAGAGAGTAAGAGACTTTGAAGCACTCATCCCTGCATGGGATGTCCCTACCAAACCTCTCACATCGAGGCTCAGGGATCTTGGTGAGAGAAGTGGAAGGATCATAAGAGCCAGAGGTAATAGACAATTTTAAGGAAACCATTTTCTAGACAGAGCAGGGCAGATGCATGTATTAACTCACAGATACCACAACAGCCTCACGCCAAACAAAAGCCCAGCATAGAAGAGGGGAAGTGGACATAAAATTCCCACCCCTGATCAAGAGACTATTCATAAATTATAGCCCCTGGGAGAAGAAAAATCTCCTTTCTTCAATTAAGAGACACTGAGTATATCAGCCACACTCCGGTGCAGGCTCCATGCTCAGGAGAAGTTGGCCATGTACAGTGGCTCCTTTATTTGTTTGTTTGTTTGTTTGTTTTTTATTTTTGTTTTAAAGAGAGAGAATGAAAATTAACTTGGGTGGATATGGAGTGAGCAGGACATGGGAGGTGTTGGGGGATGGGAAAGAATATGATTAAAAAAAATATGAAGTTCCCAAAAAATAAATAGACAATAAAAATAAAATTTAAAAGGCACATGCTTCATCATAGGAAGGGGTACTTGAGAGAAGAGACAAACACATAGTGCTTTATTTGGTTAAAATATAAACTAGTCCATTCTAGATCCTTCCATCCTTGAGCTCCGTCATCCTGAGAGTGCAGTTATGTCTTCCCTCCTTGTATCAAGGTTGCTACAGCAGGTCCATATGCCAGTCAGGATCCTTGTATAAATCTCTTTTCAAAAGGGAAAAAAAATCTCTCTAGTGACCCTCAGGGAGCGTGATTTCCTACACAGTATCCAAGATTGATACCCTGGCTGCAAAGGATATGTCAAAATAAGCCCCTGCACTAGATAGACTCTGTCATGGCAGGAAGGCTCTCCAGCCAGGAAGGTGGAAGCAGGATGTGGATTAGGGTAATGGATGGATCCTCATCCTCCAACCTGGATCATCTGAAATCCTCTCTCATGAGGTGAAGCCAGTGAGGTTCAAGGTCAAGGCACAGAAGCCTCACACCTCTCGTGTCCTTATGTCCTGCTGTCCTCTCCAGCTCCACTGTCCTGTGTTAGTTTGTCCCATCCCCCCAGGAACAACCCTAGAATATAATCACTTGAGGCAGATATTGCCCAAAAAACTTCCTGTGTGAGACAAGGGAAAGATAGAAATGGAAAACAAAGTAATGGAATACAACAAGCTGTTAAAAAATTTTAAATAAAGACTAGGAGAGGAAGAGGCGAGGCCTGAGGAGTGGAGAGAGAGAATGACCGGGCAAATCAAAGAAGGGGCGGTGTGGAAGGAAGCCAGCTCTTAGTTCTGTCCCTCCGCCCCGGTACTTCTTCATCTCATGCTTAAGAAAACCCTGTCAACTTGCCGCAGGGTGGCCAGGATTGAAAGAGCTCAGCCCCACTCCACAGAAAGGCACAAGGGCCGTGATGCCCCAGGTTCCCCTCTCATTCCATAGAGTGGGTCCTCCAGGAGGACAGGGTGGGTAATGGGGAAATACTGCTGAAGGTCTTCAAAGCCTCCTCATCTCAGATACTGCAGAGCCTGATCAGTCCTGTTCACAGCCCAAGATCTTAGCCACGTTCTCTATTCCCCCCACAACAGCAGGGGCCACAGGCCAAGCATTCTGTTCTCCAGCAAATGGGCCTCATGATGCACTGATCCCGAAGTCTGTGAGAGTATTCCTCTATTCCCTCTTGCTTCCTCTTCTTGTTTTATTTACAGCACAGAATCCACTGAATCTTGAAACATTTCTCACAAACACACACACAAAGAATATCATTAAAGATCATCTTATTTTTAGTGATATTCGCTACATAATAAGATGCAAAGAACATTTCCAGCTTGGCACTTGGAAAGCTTTCAGGCAGTCTTCCCCCCACGTATCATTAGCTGGGGTCATTCAAACCACCAGGTATTAATGTGTTGCATAAAAATGTTGTTTGGCCAAGGAAGGTTTGCCATTGTTTCCCAAGCAGTAGGGGCTTCTCATCTCCCGAGAATGGACCTACCAGGCAGCTTTGCTTCTTTTATTAAAATTTGGAAGCTGATTTCTGTGGGCCTCTCTAGCACTTTGCTTCTTCCTATTCTCATGTGGTCTTCATTTACCATGGTCTCCTATTCCTTGTTCTCCCTCTCTGTTCTTGATCCAGCTAGGATCTTCCGCTCCCCCAAGCTCTCTTTCCCTTGACCCTCGCCCTTCATTACCCCCACTCATGTCCAAGCTGTTCATGTAGATCTCATCCATTTCTCCGTCATTGGGCGATCCCCGTGTCCTGGGGTCCTGTTTTCCAGGTAACCTCCCTGGTGATGTGAGTATCAGTCCAGTCATCCTTGTTCCACATCTAGTATCCTCCTATGAGTGAGTACATACCATGTTTGTCTTTCTGAGTCTGGGTTACCTCACTCAGGATGATTTTTTCTAGATCTATCCATTTGCCTGCAAACCTCATGATGTCATTGTTTTTCTCTGCTGAGTAGTATTCCATTGTGTATATGTACCACATTTTATTTATCCATTCTTCAGTTGAAGGCATCTATGTTGTTTCCAGGTTCTGGCTATTACAAACAATGCTGATATGAACATAGCTGAGCAAGTGCCCTTGTGGTATGATTGAGCATTCCTTGGGTATATGCCTAAGAGTGGTATAGCTGGATCTTGGGGGAGATTGATTCCCAATTTTCTAAGAAAGCACTATATTGACTTCCAAAGTGGTTGTACAAGAGAGGCCCACAGAAATCCACAAAGATACCCCCACAATAGACTGCTGGCAATGGTCGAGAGACAGCCCAAACTGACCTACTCTGGTGATAGGATGGCCAAACACCCTAATTGTCGTGCTAGAAACCCCATCCAATGACTGAGGGAACCGGATGCACAGATCCATGGCTAGGCACCAGGTGGAGCTCTGGGAGTCCAATTAGCGAGAAAGAGGAGGGTTTATATGAGCGAGAATTGTTGAGACCAAGGTTGGATAAAGCACAGGGACAAATAGCCAAATGAATGGAAACACATGAACTATGAACCAATGGCTGAGGGGCCCCCAACTGGATCAGGCCCTCTGAATGGGTGAGACAGTTGATTGACTTGATCTGTTTGGGAGGCATCCAGGCAGTGGGACCGGGTCCTGTGCTCATTGCATGAGTTGGCTGTTTGAAACCTGGGGCTTATGCAGGGTCGCTTGGCTCGGCCTGGGAGGAGGGGACTGGACCTGCCTGGACTGAGTCTACCAGGTTGATCTCAATCCTCAAGGGAGGCTTTGCCCTGGCGGAGGTGGGAATGGGGGGTGGACCGGGGGGAAGGGGAGGGGGCAGGAGGGGGGAGAACAAGGGAATCCGTGGCTGATATGTAGAACTAAATTATATTGTAAAATAAAATTAAATTAAATTTTTAAAAAAAAGAAAACAAAAAAAAATTTGGAAGCTGAGAGAAGGCCAAGGCCAAGGGCAGGGAGGGTTCCTAGGAAGACTTTGGGTACCCCCCAAAATCCTTGCTTTGTGCATTTGCCAAGTCAGGAGGCATTGTATCCCTGGGATTGGATGAGTCATTACCTTCTGGCCTTGCAGCTCAGGCCGGAGGAGGGACTTGAGCAGTGTGAAGATTGTGCCCAGCAGCATGCACTGCACAGCCCAGATTCCCTTTCTGCTATGTGCAGTCGTGGAAGAAAAGCTATGGAGACCAAGGAATTATTTATCCAAAAACTTCATTCAAAAATGAGAAAATGAAGAGAAAGAGGCTTGTCAAATTCAGCTGTATTCCAGCTACAGCCCTTTCCTCAGAATTCCCTCCTTAAACCAAGGAACTTTGCAGCATGAACACCCACAGGCACACACAAGTGCATTCCACACTTAAGAAGAGCCAGCTTCGGAGTGGAGAGATGGCCCAGCCTCAGCTCACTTGATGCTCATGCAGAAGACCTGGGTTCTGTTCTAGCACTGAATTTACAACTGTCCTTAACTAAAGTTCCAGGGAGTCTAGTCTGGTCTCTTCAGGCATAGCATATGCACACACTACACCTTCACACATGCAGGCAAAACACTCATGCACATAAAATAAAAATAATAAGTATTTTTTTAAAAGAACAAAAACCAACTTCTCTGAACTGAGGGAATTGGCCTTTCAAGCTAACTATTCATGGTGATTAAGTATCAAGGGTGATTTTAAAACAGCTGTAAGAATTCACAGTCCTCCCCTTCCATTTGTGAAGATTTACTGGTTTTGTTTACTGAAAAGTCAGGTGCCCTGACCTTGGAGAGAGCTACAAGGAGGTATACAGTGCCCATTTCTATCTCCTTAGTTACATGTGCCTTTAAGTCTCCTTGAGGCAACTGCAAACCCTCTACATTCAAAATAGATTTAGGCCATCCCTTCTACACAGAAAAGGTGCAAGTAACATATAAAGGCATACTTATTAGAATAACACCTGACTTCTCAATGGCAACTCTAAAAACCAGAAGGGCCTGGGAAGATGTGCTGCAGACTCTAAGAGACCAGAGACGCCAGCCCAGACTACTATACCCAGCAAAACTTTCAGTCACAATAGATGGAGAAAGATGTTCCATGATAAAATCAAATTTAAAAATGGAATGACGTGAACTGAAGTTCTCAGAAAGAAAGCTATAACTCATTAAAAAGTCTACAAGCCTGATTGACTGAATTGAGCTTCTGTGATTAGGGAGAGATGGAATACCACAGACTCAGAGCCAAATTATCAGGCTATCTTAGCTACATAAATAGTCATTTATTGACCACGTCTGTGTGATGTAAAATCCTTGTGCCTATAAGGTAGATTCATTTGCAATGTACAAATAGGCCCCTAACTTCTACCAACAGAAAAGCTAAGAATGTCATCGGAGAGCATCTGAAGCCTGTAGCAGAGATTTCTCTGCTTTGCTGTATCCAACTATCTGATATTTTTAATAAGGTATCAGGATTTACAATGTTCTTTGCTCTTTAAAAACTCCATGAAACTGTTACCACATTGGAACACAGTATTTGGGGGAAACATAAATTTGTGTTCCTGGGCCATGGTAACAGAGACTACTAAGAATTACTAAGGTGACAGTGACCTTTGCCTCATCCATTGAAAAGCATAAGAGATGACTGAGCAAAAGAAGGGATGAGGAGAGAAATGAAAGAAAGGGGGAGAAGGTAAAGTGAAGAAAAAGTAATATGAAAGACACCATGAAGAGCAGCCTCCTGTTTAAGAAGTGGGAGCCCACAGTCCAGGACAGGGAAGCAGGTAGGCTAACTGCAAATCTTCTCTTTCTCCTCTCCTCCAAATCCAAGCCTCCAGACTTGCCCCAACTCTGTAACAGAATACCTGCTGCAGCCTCTCCCTACTCTTTCCTCCAACCTCCACAGGATCATACAGATGTTCTCTGCCAACCATCCTCCCCACTCATCCTGTGACCCCAGTCCCCAACTCCAGCAAGCCTTCCCTAGGAATCCTCCAGTAATCTGCCAGGGGGAAATGCAGGCCAGCAAAACAGGTAGGCTAGCTTCAGCTCTTCACTCTCCCTCTTCTCTTCCAAGATTTACCAACAGAGTACAAGATGTAGAAGAGAGAATCTCAGGCATTGAAGACAAGATAGAAGAAATGGACACCTCAGTCAAAGAAAATGGTAAATCTAAATACAGAAAAAATTCAGGCACAAAAGATCTAGGAAATCTGGGATACCAGAATAACCCCAAATCTAAGAGTAATAGAATAAAAAATGAAGAAGAAACCCAGGTCAAAGGCGTGGAAAGTATTTTCAGAGATGAAAATTTCTCTAGTCTAAAGAAGCACATAGAACATCAAATAAAATGGACCAAAAAAGAAAGTCCCCTTGGCACATAATAATCAAAACACTAAATGTACAGAACAAAGAAAGATATTAAAAGCTGTATAGAAATAAACCAAGTAACATATAAAGACAGAATTATTAGAATAACATCTGACTTCTTAATGGAGACTCTAAAAGCCAGAAGGTCCTGGAAAGATGTGCTGTAGACTCTAAGACACCAGAGATCCTCGCCCAGACTACTATACCCCGCAAAACTTTCAGTCACAATAGATGGAGAAAAACATCCCATGATAAAATCAAATTAAGCAGTATATATCTACAAAATCAGTCCTGTAGAAGATATTAGAAGGAAAACTCCCACCTAAAGAGGTTAACTATACCCATGAAAACACAAGTAATAAATAATTCCTGATCAGCAAACCAAAAGAAGAGAAATACACACACACACACACACACACACACACACACACACACACACACACACAGTGAAATAAAAGATATCAACAATCATTGGTCACTGATATGTCTCAACATCAATGGTTTCAATTCTCCCAATAAAAAGACAGGCTAACAGAATAAACATAAAAAACAGGATCCATCCTTCTGCTTCATCTAAGAAACACACCTCAACATCAAGGATAGATATCACCTCAGGATAAAAGGATGGAAAAAAGATATTCCAAGCAAATGGACCTAAAAGCAAACTGTTGTGGCTATTTTAATATCTGTCAAAATAAACTTCATATCAAAACATATCAGAACAGATGGAGAAGGACACAAACTCATCAAAGAGAAATATCTACCAAGAGGACATTACAATTCTTAACATCTATGCACCAAACACAAGGGCACTAAACTTGTCAAAGAAACACTACTGTAGCTTAAATCACATATTGACTCTCTCACACTGATAGTGAAAGTCTTTAATATCCTACTCTCACCAACAGACAGGGCATTCAAACAAACACTAAACACTAAACAGAAAAATTCTGTAGCTAACTGATGGTATAAACCAAATGGACCTAATAGACATTTACAGAATACTTCACCCAAACACAAAAGAATATACCTTCTTCTCAGCACTTCAACAAACTTTCTCCAAAATTGACCACATGCTTGAACACAAAGCTAGTCTCAACATATATAAGAAAATTGAAATAACACCCTGCATCCTATCTGTCCACATTGGATTAAAGCTGGATATCAAAAACAGAAAGCTTACAACTCTTGGAAATTGATCAACTTCTGTAGAGGCCCACAAAGTTTTCCTAGTGAGATCTGAGCTTGCTTTACCCAGCAGAGCTACATTAGAGGATTGCTTGACCATGTGCATGGTTTCTGGGTGACTGGAAGGGTCTACACTTGGCTGAGCTAGGGGAAGGTCTTTTGCTCTGCCTCTTGGCATTTCTATAAATAGCACTTTAGAAGAGGCAGAAGGGGCATATGGATAAGAATCCAGGCCCTCTCAAGGCTATCCTGTGTTTCTATCTGTCTATCTCCCCTCTATTTTTCTATCTAAATCTCTTATCCCTCACTCCTCAAGAGTACCCTGGGGTAAAATGTGGGAACTGATCTCCCAGCTGGCCTCCCACAGATGGCACCATGAACAAGGACCAGGGACTTGGCAGAAGGGTGTCAGGGGGCATTGTGAATATAAAGAGGCATGCCTCATAAGGAATTAAAAATAAAGGTGATGGTATTTTATTCTCAGGAGTGAAAGTTAGGTGGCAGAATGCCAAAGTTGAAAAGTGAGGCTGCAGCATATATTTCTCTCTATCTAGGTTTCTTTCTTTTTCTCTCTCTCTTAATTCCTATCTATAAAAATTAAGAAAAAATGTAAGATAGAATATAGGAAGATCGTGTAACAAGAAATTTAGAATAAGAGTAGAATTAGGAATGTTGGGTAAAAAGAAACTTAGGGTAAGATAGAATAAGATAAGCAACAAGACAGAGGAACTATGTCATTGATTTCCAACCATGGGACTATGAACACAAACTCCTGGAAGAATCGGAGTCATGAAAATATACTATGAAAGAAAATGGGCAGAAAAAGATTCCTGTGGAAGCTTTTGGCCTGTGGACAGCTTAGAGTCCTGAGTTACAGGGAAAGAATTTTCCCTGAGGTAGATATAAATGAAATAAAACTCTTCACTCTGCTGGCATCACCACTGTATGAAAACATCGTACCACCAGAATTAGTTTCCTATTGGCCATGAAGCCAAGAATAGGGAACAGAAGTCTTGGGGAAAATTTAGTAATCTTTCTCTCAAAAATTGAAAGCTTTCTTGGGAAAAATCTAGCAATCTTTCTCTAAAAAACTGCAAGTTTTTCAAGTCTTTCATTCTCAGATCTCTTTTCTTTCTGTAAGGGCAAAATTAGATTTATCTAAAAATAACATCTATCAGAATGAGAAAATCACCTGTAATTGCCCTAGAAAAAACAAAAAGCCTCTTGAAAACTTGGCAAATCCTCTTTGCTAGCCCTGTCTCTCCTTCAAGCCAGTATTAGAAAAACAGCAGCCAAAATCCTGCTGCTGCCAGAGCCTATGCCTGAGAAAGTGCGGGCAGGAAGCCGAGCAGGGACAGCATCCATCAAGGTGGAGCTGCAGCAGAGGAGGTGCGGGACCCAGGGAGGGGCTGCTGGTGTGGAAGCAGTTAGCAGAGAAACTGCGCCTCAGCTAAGGCATCAGGGACTCCACATCTTGGGGGAGGGGACAAGCAGGGACAAGAAGAGGATCTATCCAGGGGAAAATCTTACTGAAAAAGCTTTATTTTAAGTACTTTCATTTTCTTTCACTGACCCAGTAAGGTGGGAGACAAACGCCGATCCATAAGTGCACATGGGTGGGCACAGACCGCTCTGAGAAAAATGTCAGGTGAAGGAAATACAGCTGTCAATGTCAGTTCAGGAAGAACAGAAACCTCCCGTGGTGAAGAGAAGCTTGCTTGATCTTGATTTTCAGTATGAAAACACCTGTGCAAATGGAAACAGGAGTGCAGCAGACCCGAAAGGCAGTTTGGGAAATACAGTCCACAACATAACAGCATGATGCTATAGAGAAAGGCAGCTTGGGAAATGTAGTGCGTAAAAGCAACGCGGCATAGATAAGCAGGCCTGGAGAAAAGGCACATTTTCTTCAGGGACAAAAAACTTTCAAATGGCTTCGAGCGACAGCGACGCAAGATGGCAGCCACCACAGGCTCGGGAGTAAAAGTCCCTCGAAATTTCCGACTGTTGGAAGAGCTGGAAGAAGGCCAGAAAGGAGTAGGCGACGGCACAGTTAGCTGGGGTCTAGAGGACGACGAAGACATGACACTTACAAGATGGACAGGGATGATAATTGGGCCTCCAAGAACAATTTATGAAAACCGAATATACAGCCTTAAAATAGAATGTGGGCCTAAATACCCAGAAGCACCCCCATCAGTAAGATTTGTAACAAAAGTCAACATGAGCGGCGTGAGCAGTTCAAACGGAGTGGTGGATCCGCGGGCCACGGCAGTGCTGGCCAAGTGGCAGAATTCCCACAGCATCAGAGTCATCCTCCAGGAGCTACGACGCTTGATGATGTCAAAAGAGAACATGAAGCTGCCACAGCCGCCAGAGGGACAGTGTTACAGCAACTAGTCACCAAGGCCCCGGCCTCCCCCCCCAGTCCAACCTAAGTCTTCATTTCCCACAGTAGTGAATTTTCTAGATTCATCTTGTAGACCTCAAAGGACTGGAGAGAGAGCTCCACTGAGACTCCATCCTGGAACACTGCTCTGATACTAATTTCTTGTCCATTTGAAATACATAGGCTGTGCTGTGTAACATCCTCTGTTGAGTATAACCGCTGGCTGCCTAGTTGAACTTCTGGGAGCAAGAAGGTGTGTTGAAATCGGTTTCCTTTGGGAGCGGTGGGCACAGCTAACGCAACTGTGAACAGACACGTCACACAATCACCTGCTGCTGACACATGGCCTGGGTCTGCCTCTGCCCACCCCGCCCTCCTGCCACAGCTGTGTGGTGGCCCTTAGACTAGATGGGAAGAAGGCTTCAGGTAGCAGCTGTGGGACTACTGCTGGGCTTGGGGGTGCTTTGGCCGCACCCCTGCTTTCTTAAGTCTTAAGTGATGCCCCATCCAAGCCATCGTCCCCCCCACTCCTCCACTCCCACCCTTGGCCAAAGCTTAGATTGTAACCCTCCCCTCCCTCAGAAATTGGCCGTGGGTGAGGATTCAGGGCTTCCCGTCTCCCCACCTTTATCAAGGGGTGCTGCTCTCCCCTCCTCCTCAACTCCCTTGTTGCCTGTCACCACCCAACACTTGCTGTGGCCAGAAGCCATCAGATGAGGTGGGAAGAGCCTGGCCTCCTCACTTAGCTCTGGACCACACGTTCACTTGCTACCAGCCTGGGAAGGGGGTGCCGGGTCCTCAGCCCTGCTGCCACCATCAGCCGATGCACTTTGAGCTCAGGTCTCGAGGTGAACAGAGCAGTCATGGGGCCACAAACCTGCCAGCGCTCAGGGGCCTTGGTGGTGCCGCCTAGAGAAAGGCCATGTGGAGAGTCCGAGTGCACAGGGTTCTGAGTCGGTTCCTTTTCTCATGATCGCTTTGCTTTTACACACTGAAGAGGTTTGGACGGGGCTCCCTGGCCACCATCAGGTCTATGTGGAGCCTGACAGCTGAACAGAGCCCCTGACCCTGCGGACTCAGGTTTCAGTGTTGCTGCTCCTCAGACCCTCGCCAGGACCTGAAGGAGCTCTGTGTCACGAGGTTTTAGATCGGTGGGCCTGGCCTCCTGGCTCGTCGCCATGTTCCCCACTCTGTTCAGGACCACTAAATGTTGAAATGTGGATGCATACCGAAATAAAGGCAATTCGTTGTGTTGCAAGGGTTATTTTGGGTTTGGGTTTTTTTTTTTGGGGGGGGTAAACATATATGTGAATTCACCTGTTGAAGCGGCAACTATCAGATCTGAAAAGTGGCTGGTGTGGCCATTGTTCTTTCTGGGGCAAACTGTAGCTGTCCGGGCGAGGCATCCTGTAAGTCAAGTTTAACAGTGTTCCATAAGCAGCGTGTTGTCAGTCATTGCCTGATTTTACTGTAATAAACAAGTGTGCATTGATACAAAAAAAAAAAAAAAAAAAAAAAAAAAAAAAAAAAAAAAAAAACTTTCAAATGTTTCTTCCTGGTAGCATAGCAGAAAAATGCCCAAGGGAAATGCTGCCAGTATAACACCCCCCCCCCAAAAAAAAAAACCCTCAAAACACCATTTTTTCCACAATCTTTGTTAGCTTGCTTCCTGGGAATGTAAAACAGGTGAACAGCTTGCCTGCTAGGCGGGAATTATTTGCTATGAAAAAGCAAGATGGTAAATTGAACATAAAACAGGCATTCCTTATAATCCTCAAGGATAAGGCATAATGGAAAGAGCCCATGGAACTCTTAAGAAACAGCTTTAAAAAATTAAGAAGGGGGAAATTGTAACCTCAGAAGCTTGCTGGCTGCCTGAGTTTGGTATGATGTGTGTAACACAGAAATGTCAGCTCCAGTGACGCTCCTCCAGAAGAACTGGAGTAACTTTCAGAATGATATTAAAGCTGATCCTGAACTCCAAACTTTCAGAAATAAAGCAGTGTTGAGTTTAGTTGTAATTTTTACTATGGTAACTCATGATTTGCATACTCTCTGTCTTGTTGAAAGAAAATAAGTTAGTTGTGTTAAGAGATTCTTTCTAGATGTTTGCTAATAGTTTCCTCTTGAATGCAAGTTTAGTAAATAGTTCTTCTAAGAAGTCACGTCTAGATATGTGCTAAAGTCTGTAAAAATAGTCCTATAGAGTTTCCTTTCAAGTATGTTTGTAAAAAGTGTAAATGTTGAATGTAAGTCTAAAGGTTGAACGTGAGTCCATAAAAAGTGTAAACGTCAAATGTAAGTTTATATTAGAATTGTTTTTATTACTCCATCAATATCTGTCTAGTCCAGACAAATTAGATTACATTAATTTTTAAAGAATAAACCAAATCAATCACATCAGAAGCATCTTGAAGCTTTTATTACTCTTTTACCTTCAGATATTTGAATACTTTTTATAATAGCTTGAAATATAATTTTATGATCTCAGTGGCCACTGGAAAACTTAAGTGAAGGTGTCATAAATAGGGGAGCTTTTCTGTCTTCTTCCTAGAAGTTTCTACTCTTCCTGTTTCTGTTTAGAAAGGGGTAGGCTTCACACAAAGAGGTAGGTCTCTCACAATAGTGTTAGTTTATACAGAAATTCTACTGCTGTGGTAGGGACACATGTATAGATGAGTTACTTAAACAGCTAAAAGTGTTTTTTATAACTAGCATGGGTTTATGTTTACTTGAGTGGATACTTTGAAATGATTTGAAATGACTGTTTTCTCCTGGGAATCAAAATAGTCTCTTTAAAATTTTATTGAACATCTCTTAGGAGAGAGTTTTGATCCAGGAACAGGGCTTGTTGCAGCTAAGACTGCTGTAATCACCTTAGACCCATTCCAAAAAGGATATTCCATCTTTATTATCCTCTACTCCCTTACTGGGAGGTGTGGCAGCTATGGAGATCACTGTGGATGTGTGCAAGCACATTAGGGACCTGGGCCAGAGCTGAGTTAAGCTCTCTATCCCCTCTTGCCAGAGGCTGGTAGCCAACTTTCTTTTTGATAACTCCCTGAATGTGTGAATGTAAAATTAATCAAGAAGGATGACCTAATACAGGCACAGTCTCTTTGAGGGGCCTAGGGGGGCCTTTTTTATATCAAGAAGGGGAACTGTGGAGGCCCACAAAGGTTTCCTAGTGAGATCTGAGCTTGCTTTGCCCAGCATACATTAGAGGATTGCTTAACCATGTGCATGGTTTCTAGGTGATTGGAAGGGTCTACACTTGGCTGAGCTAGGGGGAGATCTTTTGTTCCATCCTTTGGCATTCCTATAAATAGCCCTTTAGAAGAGACAGGAGGGGCCAGTGGATAAAGATCCAGGCCCTCCCAAGGCTATCCTGGCTTTCTATCTGTTTCTCTCCCCTCTATCCTTCTATCTAAATCTCTTACCCTTCACCCCTCAAGAGTACCCTGGGGTAAAATGTGGGAGCCAGTCTCCCAGCTGGCCTCCCACAAACTTTCTACTGAATGAGAAATGAGACAAGACAGAAATTAAGAGTTAAATACTTTCTAGAATTAAATAAAAATGAGTACACAATGTACCCAAACTTACAGGACACAATGAAAGCATTTCTAACGGCCAAGTTCATAGCACTAAGTGCCTACATAAGAAGTTAGAAAGATCTCATACTCTCAACAACACACCTGAAAGCACTATAACAAAATGAAGAAATCACACCCAAAAGAAGTAGATGGCTAGAAACAATCAAATTGAGGACTGAAATCAACAAAATAGAATCAAAATAAAACAATACAAAGAATCAATGAAACAAAAAGTTCATTCTTTGAGAAAAATCAGTAAGATAGACAAACCCACATCCACATTAACTGAAAGGCAAAGAGAAAATATTCAAATTAACAAAATTAGAGACAAAAATGGGGGACATAACAACAGACACCAAAGAAACCCAGAGAATCGTAAGGACATCCTTTAAAAACCTGTACCCCACCAAACTGGAAAATCTAAAAGAAATGGATCATTTTCTTGATACCATTTACCAAAGTTAAATCAAGATCAGATTATCAATCTAGAGAAACATATAGCCCCTAGTGTAATAGAACCAGTAATTAAAGTCCTACCCACCAAAAAATCCCAGGGCCAGATAGTTTAAGGACAGAATTCTACCAGACTTTCAAAGAACAGTTAATATCAATACTTCTCAAATTATTCCACAAAATAGAAACAGAAGAAATTGTCCAATTTATCTTCTGAAGCCATAGTTACCACGATACACAAACCACACAAAGACTAAACAAAAAATGGAATTACAGACCAATTTTCATTATGAACATTCATACAAAAATTCTCAATAAAATACCTGAAAACTGAATCCAATCTACCATGATTAAGTAGGCTTCATCCAAGAGACAGATGAATGGGTCAATGTACATAAATCCCTAAATGAACTCTATGAACAAACTGAAAGAAGAAACCACATGATCATCTCATTAGATACAGAAAAGGCCTTTGATAAATTCCAATACCCCTTCCTGATAAAAGTCTACACAGAGAAACGCTGCTTCAAAAACAGCAACAACAACAACAACAAACCCTTCTGAATGGTGCCGCATTAATTATGCTGATGTGTTGATTGTACAGCCTGGTATTTATTACTAGAGCATCTTGAAGTCCAGTCACCCTTCATTTCTTCCAACAGCTTCCTCCACCTCTTCCTCTTCCTCACCCTCCTCCATCCTACTGGCTTCCCGATCCCCATCTTAATCCTCTGCACCTTCATCTCTCCACCTTCCCAAAGCAAAGCCCTTTTCCATGGAACTGTCAATGGCTCACACTACAGGGATAATGCTCTTCTATTACATTCCAACGGGAAGACTTGGCCTTCTGTAGAAATTAGGGACACAAGGGACAGACCTCAACATAATAAAGGCCTTTTACAGAAAGCCCATAGCCAACATGAATTTAAATGGAGAGAAACCCAAAGCAATTCCACTAAAATCAGAAATAAGACAAGGTTGACCACTATCTCCATATCTACTCAATATAGACTTGAAGCCTTAGCTACAGCAATAAGACAACTGAAGGAGATACAAATTAGAAAGTTAAAATATCTTGATTTGCAGGTGATTTTTAACCAGGAAACTCCTACAGATGATAAACACCTTCACCAGGGTAGCTGGATACAAAATTAACTCTCAAAAAGCAATAGCCCTTGCATGTACAAATGATAGACTAAGTGGGGGGGGGGGGGGGACAACACCTTTCACAATAGCCTCAAATAACATAAAATATCTTGTGGTAATTCTAACCCAGCAAGTAAAAGATTCATATGATAAAAACTTTAAGACACTGAAGAAAGAAACTGAAGATATCAGAAGATGTAAACATCTCCCAGGATCATGGACCAGTAGGATTAATATAGTAAAAATGGCTATCCTACCAAAAGCAATCTACAGATTCAATGCATCCCCATCAAAATCCCAACACAATTCTTCACAGAAATTGAAAGGAAAACATTCAACTCCATATGGAAACATGAAAGAATCCAGGATAACTAAAACAATCCTGAATAATAAAAGAACTTCTGGAGGTATCACCATCCCTGATCTCAAATTATACTACAGAGCTATAGTAATAAAAACAGCATAGTACTGGCACAAAAGCAGGCACATCGATTAATCTAATATAACTGAAGACTCAGACATAAATCCACACACCTACGTACATGTGATTTTTTTTTATAAAGAAGCCAGAAACACACACTGGAAAAAAGACAAATAATCCTGGCAAAACCAGATGGTTGCATGTAGAAGAACACAAATAGATCCATATTTGTCACCCTGCATAAAGCTCAACTCAAAATGGATCGAAGACCTCAACATAAAACCAGATACACTGAGTCTGATAGATGATAAAGTAAGGAATAGCCTTGAACTAACCAGCACAAGAAAATATTTCATGACCAGAACACTAAGATCAGCAATTAATGAATGGGACCTCAAGAAACTGAAGAGCTTCTGTAAGGCAAAGGGCATCATCATTTGAACAAAGCAGCAGTCTACAAAACAGGAAAATATTTTTACTAACTATCCAGCCAAGGGAGGGCTAACATTCAAAACATATAAAGAACTCAAAAATTTAGATATCAAGAAAATAGCTCAAAAAATGGAGTACAGAGAATTCTCAAAAGATGAAACTCAAATGATTAAGAAACGCTTAAAGAAGTGTTCAGCATCCTTAGTCATCAAGGAAATGCAAATCAAAGCTACTTTTAGATTTCATCTTACACCCATCAGAATATCTAAGGTGAATAAGGCAAATGACAGCTCAGCTGGCAAAGATGTGGAGTAAGGGGAACACTCCTCCATTGCTGGTGGGAGTACAAACCTTTACAGCCACTACGGAGATCAGTGTGGTGGTTCCTTGGGAATATGGAGTTGATCTACCTCAAGATACAGCTAGACCACTCTTGGGCATATACCCAAAAGACACTTTATCCTATTAAAGAGATACTTGTTCAACTACGTCCATTGCTGCTCTATTTGTAATAGCCAGAAACTAGAAATAACCTAGATGCCCCTCAATAGCTAAATAGTGAATAGCTTAAGAAAATGTGGTACATTTACACAATGGAATATTACTCAGTTGTTTAAAAATGTAATCTATAGGTAAATGGATGGAACTAGAAAAAAAAATCATCCTGAGTGAGGTAACCCAGACCCAGAAAGACAAATATATTATGTGTTTGATTATATATGGATATTAACTGTTAATTCAGTGATAACCAGGTTGCAATCCACTGAATTACCAAGGTTTGGTATAGAGTAAAGGACTAATGGGGAACAGATAGCTCTCCCTAGGTAAAGGAAACAGAATAGATAGTTATAAAAGGATCAAGTGGACTGGGCACAGGAGGCTCGGGTTGGGAGGCAAAGAGAGACAACTAAAATTAAGGGCCATATAAGGGATTGTATGAAAACCTAATACAGTAGACGCTTAATAAAATATACACATATATGAAGGTAATCTAAATAAAATTGCCAAATAATGGGGGAGACAGAGTCTCAACTGGACAGCTCTTGTCACCAAATGAAGTATCCAGTACCAGGATTAGGTTACGTCTAATTGAGTTGTTGGCCAAAGGCATCCCATGGGAATCCTCAAGCAACCCAGGCTGTTCCCAAGACTATTAAGCTGCTCTCCACAAACTGACAGAAAGACTCCATTGCTGAAAACAACACCCATACAACTGACTGAACACAGGGAAGTGGAACTGGTGCCCACATAGAGCCTTCACCCCTATTAGCTATTGTCTTTGGTACAGGAAGGTACTCTGCACATTACCCAAGGAGAAAGGTAAACACCAACCCAGCCAGAAACCCTTTTATCTACACTGGTATTCTACCATCATGTTGTACTAGTGCAATGGTGGTACAAAACTTGTGGGAATAACCACCCAATATTTGCTTTGACTTAAGGCCCATAGCACAGGGACTATGGTAAACCCAAATACTACTGGTCTAAAACAAGCAAAAAATAGCAATAAAATGACTCCTAATGACATTCTGCTATACTCATAGATCAGTGCCTTGCTCAGATGTCACCAGAGAAGCTTCTTCCTGCTACAATGGGGACAAATACAGAGACCCACAGCCAGACTTTATGCAAGGAGCGAGAGGCCTTGGAACATTCAGCCCTAAATGGAATATCTCCCTCAAATCTCTCCTCTCAAGGCTCAGGGAACCCTCAGGAAGAGAAAGCAGAAAGAGTATAATAGCCAGGGGGGATGGAAGACACCAGGAGAACAAGGCCCTCTAAATCAACAGGATCAACGCACATATGAACCCACAGAGACTGAGAGAGCATGCACAGAGACTGCACAGGCCTGCACCAAAGGAGTCCTAGAGCTGAAAAGAGAAGTGGACACATGTCCACATTGATAACTATTGGTGAAATTATTAAGGCCACTCCACGTAGTTAAAAGGGAGATTTATTCAGTGGCATAACTTGCAAATGAAGGGATAGGTAGGTTGCAGATTCTGGGAAAGATGCAGAGCAGTCCGGCGGCGGTGTTCTCTGGAGAACTCTCCTTGCTCTACCTCTAGCATCCAGGGTCCAGGAAACAAGAGAGGTGGCCCATTTGGATCTCAGGTCTTCGGGGTCCTCTCTTGGCCCCGCCTTGTAGGCGTGACAGTTACCGAAGCCTCAATGGGAATTGGAACTTCCAGATCAAAGCTGGAATGACAACCCACTACATCTCCCCCTTTTGCCTAAATAAGAAGGTTCTAACCTAATACAAGACTATATACAAAGGAATGGTTATCAAATATTGTCCAGGAATAATGAGGGATAATGACCTAGATAAGATGGAACTACAACCAATGCGAACAATATCAAGCAAGAAACACATACTAAAATCCAGAGAAGTCTAGAGTATAGGTAAATGGCATGTTACAAAGATCATTTCAAAAGGTGTCCTATCCTAAAGAACCTGAATCTAATACTTAATATGTTCTATCTAAGATACTATATATATACTAAGTTGTAACTTATAACTGCTAGTCTTCAATCCCATCAAAGACCTAAGAAGGAATATAATGGTACCTGAGAAATGGTAGATGGATGCAAGCAACTTTCAGGAACCTTGCAAGAGTAGACTGAGACAAATGGCAGCCTGGACAGTCACCTAATGTTCTCAGCGTTGTTGGTGCATTCAAATTGGCTACAGGCCTAGAGTATCTGACAGACCATTTTCAGAAGCAGGAATTCTGAAAGACCATCTTACCCTGTCTTGGCAGAGTACAGCGGTCGATTTGCTTGTGTCCCGCTTGTCCAGAAAGGACAGCATTTGACTGTCAGCAGTCGAGGCAAGGGCAGTTCTTTGCCCAGTAGACCATTTTGTGCCAAGAAGAAAAACTTCCAAATGGAAATGTCTTAGAGCCCAACATTCTCTCAGGATCAAATTGGTGCTGCCAGGAGCAATTGTGTCTCACGTCAACAGAACTCTAAGTTATTTAAATGTCATATTCTCTAGGTCTATGAAGTGTTTGAAGATTACCTGTCCATCTGACCTATGTATCTGTAAATCTGGATAACCTAACTAACGTAACTATAGAGATGACAAGCATAGGTGACTATAAATCTCTAAGTCTTATCTACCAAAATAACCTAAGGACTTAGGCTTCATGTAAACAAGGTAAACAGTCTATAAGCAAATGTATGGTAAAGAATGATGACTTCAAAATTGTGACAATACACAAGATATTTATAACGGAGGTAGGAATATATAGTGCAATATGCAATATGACAATAATCTTAAATATATATCAATATACAGAATATCCTAAACAGAAGTAGGACATACATAAAGTATGACAGATATAAATTTACATTTGTATCAATATGCAAATATTTCAAATAAGAGTAGAAATATATGTACATTATAACAAATATAGTTTTGTATTTGTATCAATATACAAATTATCTTAAACAGGAATATAAAAATAGTTTACATTTGTATCAACATATAAGGATCCAAAACAGTGCAAATTACAGTGCAAATTATCTAAGGCTGCTATTTTACTAAATTTGTTTACAAGTATACACAATAATCTACCATAATATCTTATACCTATCCATTCCATTTCTTCTTTTCCCCTTTTTTTAGGAGAATACTGAGTTTAATATTTTCTCCCACCCCCAACCCTATAACCATCATCCATAACCCTGAGAAATATGAAACCTTAGGGAGAAAGGGCATCATTTTCTTAGCATTGCTTCCTGCTGTTTTGGGGGTGATGGTATCTCTGTTGGGTATTGTGAGAAAGCTCAAATAGTTGAATCTCAGTTAGACTAACTGTAGATTCCGCAGCAAGTCTTAGAGTAATGGGTAAAATTGTCTGAAATTCTAGCAAGAAGTGTAGTATGATGATGATTACCATGGCATCATTCTGAATTGAGCAGAGTTGTTGTTGTTGGGGCCCCATCTTCCTTCTGGAGACTTCCGAGATTGCTATTGGAAAAACTTATTTTTTATCAAAATGGAAAGTTTGGATATAAAGAGGACATAACATGTAAGAAAGAATTCCAAAAGATCAAGAGTAAGCATGGAGAGATAACCACTTGCAAATGAAAATTTTGTTTCATCCAAGAGAGTCTCACTGGAGACACAAACTATTCTTAGGGGAAAACTGCATGCCCAGCAGTAAATGGCCAACAGGAAATGAACTCAACGGCATAATTGGAGGTTCCTTGTCTCATAGTGTCCTGTCAGGCTTTTTTTTATTTCATTTATATTTTTTCTCTTTTTTTACTTTCAGGTCCTTTGTGTATGTATTATGGCTCCCAGTTTAGTGTTTTTATGGGATTCTTGAGTGTGTAAAAGAGTGAGTCTCTGCATCTATACCTGTTCATATGCCTTCTCTTGAGCTCTTTTCCTTCTGTTTGTTTGTTTTCCTATTCTGATGTATTAGGTTGTTTGTTTTTCATTATTTTATTGTATTTTATTATTATCCCTTAGAAACCTGTTTGTTTCTAAAGGAGGTGGATCTTGATGATGGGAGGGTGAGAAGAAACTGGGAGGAGTAGAGGGAAGGGAAACCGTAATCAGGATATGTTACATTAGGAAAAAAATCTATTTTCAATGAAAGGGGGAAGGAAGCTTGGGGTCATTCATAGACATCCACAAAATTCTCCTCACTATGAATTTCCCATGCATCTACTTCCAGTGTAGTTTCCCAGTATCACAAGCCAAGGGATACTCCTTAAGGAAAGGACCCATAAAGGGCTCGGTCTGTCTTCCGCTGGGGAAACATTAGATGTGGATTAACCAACCCTGGAAACTCACAGATCTCAAGGAGGTTTAGATGTCTGTGTACTTCAGTGAACAGCTTTAGATCAAAATTCAAAAACACATTATTTGTAGGAAAGAGTCTAATCAAAAGACATAAGGGCTAGCATTTGGAATTGTGCAAATATTTGGTGTTGGGATTCAATTATATCACTGGTGGCCACCTCCAGAAACCAAATCAAACTCTGAAGAAGCCCACACAGTTCTGTTTTCCATTCACTCCTCCACTCGTTCAGTAAATATTTACTGAGGATCGACAAGCACCATGCCATTCCTACAGCTGGAAGTACAATACTTAAGTGGACGAACACTTCTGCCCTCAAAGACTTTACATTCTAGCCATGATGGAAAAGGCAGTACCAGCTATGTGGTTAAAATTCATTCATGCTAAGTAAAGACAAGGGCTGGTGACAAAAAAAATTGATGATGATGGCGATGATGATGATGATGATGGTGATGATGATGATAAATCAAGAAAGTGGTGCTGAGATGCAGAGCTGGCTTTGAGTTCAACAGAGACCTTGGCTCTTGGTGAGTTAGACTTAGGAGACTAGGGTTCTAGAAAATTCAATATATCAAACCATCCTGAGCCAGAGGATTTTGAGCTTTTGTCTCACAGAGCACAGAGGTAAGTTGTAGAGAGAAGTTCATTGTACAGTCACAGATGGGAGCATGAGAGAAAGTAAGAAGGCAGAGCTCTTGTGCAGGAGGAAATAGCCAAGGATGTTGACTACGGGGAAGCTGCTATTCTGGGGGTGCTTCATAAACCTTATGGCAGGAACTGGGGTGAAACATGGGGAAGAGGGTGATCTGGTCAGTGTCATTGACCTAGACATGAGGTGTCCAGGTGTCTCTTCTTCGTTTTAACCATGCCTTCATGCATGTCTTCCAGGCAGGGTAAGAAGTGACGTGAAACCAGGAGCCAATACTCTCTTCTGGCATCTTGGCCGCCAGCAAGAACATTCTTAGAACTGCCCCACCTGGCCCGTTTCTATGTCCTGTTCCAACAGAATGGTGAGTAATGTCAGGGAGTTGTTGAAGGTGGCGGCTTCCCGAAGGATGGGACTTCTATCCACAGATCCTAGAAAATAGGTGGTGATATTGGTGCAAACTGAGAGAAGAGGGTTCCAGAGGAAAAAGAAGGACCATGAAAGCTCTCAGACTCAGATGAGCAGGTCTAGTGAGTCCTGGAAAAACACCATGCAGTCAGAACTAAGGAAAAGAGGCCAAGGAGGGTACAGAAGTGAGACAAAATACAGAAAGCTAGATCATTTGGGTTTCTTTGTATCTATAAAGGTGGGAGCTGAATGGTAAAATAGTAAACTTCATTAAAAAAAAAAGCTGGGCAGTGGTGGCACACGCCTTTAGTCCCAGCACTCGAGAGGCAGAGCCAGGCAGATCTCTGTAAGTTCAAGGCCAGCCTGGTCTACAGAGTGAGTTCCAGGACAGGCACTAAAGCTACACAGAGAAACCCTGTCTCAAAAACAATAACAACAACAAAACCCTCCTGAATGGTGCCACATTAATTATGCTGATGTGTTCATTGCCCAGCCTGGTATTTATTATTAGAGCATCTTGAAGTCCAGTCATTTCTTCCAACAGCTTGCTCCACCTCTTCCTCCTCCTCACCCTCCTCCATCCTACCGGCTTCCCGATCCCCATCTTAATCCTCTGCCCTTCATCTCTCCACCTTCCCAAAGCAAAGCCCTTTTCCATGGAGCTGTCAATGGCTCACACTACAGAGATAATGCTCTCCTATTACATTCCAACGGGAAGACTTGGCCTTGCAATGGCTCATAAGATCCTTAAAGCACCCCCACTGAGGTAGGACAGAGTGACCTAGATGTAGTGGGTAGCTGTTCCAGTTTTGACCTTGAAGCACTGCCCCTAATGAGGCAGCCCGTAACTGCCACGCCTGCTTATGACCTGCCCTGGGGGCGTGGCCGAGACAGGAGTTCCTAAGACTCAAGATCCGAAGTGCCAGTCCTCTTGGTTCCTCGTGATCCTGGATGCTGGATTACAGACCAAGTCAGAGTTCTGAGAACCACGCTGGACTGCACCTTACCTCTCCCGGAACCTGTAACTGACCCCTTTACTGGTTATGTTACCCCGAAATAAACCTTTTAACTACCAGATAAACTACGTGGAGTTGCCTTCTTAAATCCCCACTTTATCTAGCTAAGGTGGTGAAGCTGAGCTATGGGAGAACAGCTGAGTTAGAGTCCCTTGGGTCCATTTTAGACTGTCCCCTTAGTGACGATCACAACTGATGCCCCTGGAAAGAGTTACAAACACCAGCCTTAGCAGAAAGAAAGAGCCATGCCCTCGATTGGACACCACTCACAGCGAGACTAGGCCCTACAGCAGAGCAGTAGCTGTGTGCTCGCTTGGTCCCTGCTTCCTGGTCGTGCTGAGGCCTCTGAGGGTTAAATTTAATCAAGTGAACAAGGAAAATGCAGTCGAAAAGGCACCGCACAGCACTCAGGTGGCAGCGTTTTTACTAATTCCCTAGAATATCATTTCTCCTGATCTTGAGTGTCCCCCTGACTGGCACACAGCTGAGCTCAGCAAAAGCCAGAGAGAGAGAGAAATGAAGGCCATGAAATAGGCTCTGGCCCAGGAGAGTGCTAACTCCAAGGCCAAGCTCGGCTCCAGGCCGACACAGTCAAGAAAGGGTTTGCCAACTCTGAGGTGTTTCCTCCAGAGGAGAATAACCTTTAATTCAAGTGTATCTTTGTTCATCTCTAAAAGAGCCCCTTGATTGGAAGAAAGTAGACAATCCCATGGCCTTTTGTTTTTCTGCTGCAATCACACACTTCACAAATGCGTGCTGGTAGGTACTGAAGCAGAACAGGAACAGAGGCACTCAGGCCTAAGAAGCTAGGCCTAGCACTGTAGAGAGTCCCACCCTGGCCCTCTGTGGGTGTATTGCCCCCAGCCACCAAGGACTCTGAAAGCCCATGCAGCCAAGGAAACATGACTACCTGATAGCCCACCCAACACACTGTTATAAAATGTGGAGTCATGGTCAGCCCTGTCACCCCAGGAGAACTTCGTTCCCAATGTGTATACCACAGGCTGGAGAATGTCTGGAGAGTATTGAGGGGAAGACTGGGCCAGGCCCACGGATGATGGCTACAGTTGGGTGGGAAGAGAATGCTGTGGGTTAGGACTTCCTTCCCACGGTTGCCTGAGTCTGGCAGATCTTACTGGTGGAACTCCTGAAGGAGCGGATGTGAACGCCATCTTCTCCTGCCCATTGCTGAGCACAGCTGGCAGGCCTGTGCTGTCACCTTCTCTTGAAGCACACCCATGTTGCTCCTGCTCCTACACCATATCACCCACATTTCTTTCATAATCTATGTGCTCTACTTTAGATCTTATTTGTTCCCAGAAACCCAAGTGAGGGTTGGAGAGATGGCTCAGTGATTGATGGCAGACTCTGCACTTGTGAAGGAATCTAGTTCAGTTCCCCAAAATTCAGATGACAGAGGCTTCTTCCTGCGGGTGGTGCTATTGGGAGGCCATGAAAACTTCAAAGAAATGGAAAATAGTAAATAGCCCTTTCAATGTTCGGAAGTGTGCCTTTGAAGGGGACAGTGGGGCCCCACTTCCTTGTTCCCCCTCCCCCACTCACCCCCCCCCCCCCCCCCCCCCCCCGGCCAGAGAGTGAGTGGTTTCTACTTTGCTGTGTGCTGCCACTGTGGCGTGCTGCCCTGCCACAGACCCATAGCAACAGGACCAATCATGCATGCACTCCAACTTCCATGATTGTGAGCCAGAACACAATCTTCTCTTTGTAACCTTTCAGGCATTCTGTTAGAGGGAGAAGGGGTAACTAGGACTCCAGTGGCTCTCGCTCAGCCTCCATCTCCTAGTCCACTCCCGCTCTTCTCTGGTGTCTTCAGCATCTTCCGGCCAGACTCAGTTCCAGCCTCCTAGGGCTATGACTTACTCATTCCCAGAGCCCTGCACTTCCATACACTTGGGTACCCTGTGACCAAATCCTGATCTTGAAGCTTCTAGAAACAGCGCTCTCCCCTCTGAAGTGTTTGCCTCAAGAAACACCCCCCAATCTTTCATTCTGCCATCTTTTCAGGCTTTCCTCCTGAGCATGATGTGTTTCCAGCTGTCAAGCCTCTGTGCACACCATGCTCCCTGCCTACAGGCCTCTCTGCATTTGTGTGCTGGGCAGAACCCTTCCCTGGTCTATATAAATTCAGCTGAAGCTTCTTTGCCTCTCACTCAAGGTGCACCAATTAAGCACCTACTAGAAAGCAGCCATTATGGCAGGCAGCAGTTTTACAAAGCTTAGTCAATGCCCAAATGTGAACTAACCAAGGATCACACTGATGGGCACACCATGCTGGACCTAGAAAATCCCAGGGTGCCTAAACACTACATACAATCTATAGGTAACTGAGGAAAGCTGGGAGCCTGAAAGGTGGTCCCCTTCAGAGAAGAGTACACCAATTGATTGCCCAGTGCCAAACAGTCAGCCCTGACAACATAAATACAAGTAATATTGTATGGGCTGAACAGATTATATTTAGGGGTGTGTGTGTGTGTGTGTGTGTGTGTGTGTGTGTGTGTGTGTGTGCAAGCAAGATGTGATCATCCTGTCTGATTTCTTCTATTGACTAAACTACTTGAAACAAAGCCTATCTTGGGGCTGGAGAGATGGCTCACCAGTTAAGAGCATGTACTGCTCATGCAGAGGACCCAAGTTCAGTTCCCAGCACCCACATCTGATGGCTCAGAACTGCCTTTAACTCCAGTTCCATAGAGGTCTGAAGCCTCTGGCTTCTGAGGCATCTGTAATCACATGCACATACCCATATGTAGATACATACATATACTCATAATTAAAAATAATAAAAATGAATTTTAAAAAGAACTTTATCTTAAACACTGGAATTCATATTAATTCAGTGCTGGCTCTCTGTCTGCTACTACTCTACTCTATGACCTTACACCTTGACTTCAGGTAACTATTTCAGTAATTCTACAACACAAGAATTTGGGTACTATTCAATTTTATGTATTCAAGAACTGAAGATTTTTACCAAATTCTCCAACATGTCATGGTGAGTAACTGGTCAATGAGGATGTAACAGGCTTGCCATCATTGTGACTAATGCTTGAGAAAAATGACTTAAAGGAAAAAGTTTCATTTTTGTTCATAACCAGCTGTTGCACTGCTGTGGACCATTGCTGAGACAGAATATAATGTGGCAACAGCATGTGGTAGAGAAGGCTGCTCACCTTGAGGCAGCGAGGAAGCAGAGAGGGGCAGGGAATGGCCAGGGTCAAAATATTGGCAGCAAAAAGCACCTCCTCTGGGACCTCTTCTCTCTAATGAGGCCCCACTTTCCAAAGTTTTCACTTCCTCCCAATAATGCTAATTATGAATTGAATTATAGTCTTAAGTTTTCCTGTGTCCTGCCAGGTCCCACAGCTGCTCAGAACCAAATAAACACACAGAGGCTTATATTAATTATAACTGCTTGGTTGTTAGCTCAGACTTACTACTGACTAGCTCTTACACTTAAATTAACCCATAATTCTTATTTATGTTTAGCCACATGGCTTAGTACCTTTTCTCAGTTCTGCCCTGTCATCTTGCTTCCTCTGTGTTTGGCTGGTGACTCCTGACTCAGCCTTCCTCTTCCCAGAATTCTCCTTGTCTGCTCACCCCACCTACTTCCTGCCTGACTACTGGCTAATCAGCATTTTATTAAACCAATGTACAAAAGCATTATCCCACAGAAATGAATTTACTAATGAGTTAATCTATGGGTCAGGTCAGAGCACCAATGATCCAATACCTTCTCAGTTATTGGATCCACCATCTGAAGAACCAAATCTTCAATACATGAGCTTTGATAGCTCCTTTGTATTCAAACCAAACAATGGAATTCATCATTCTTTCATTCCTTCCTTCCTTCATATTTAGGAGCTCACAGTGTATATAGATGCTATGCAAGCCTCTGTGGATATAGATACAATAGGTAAGACAGCCGTCACCCCAAGTTGCATTCTGGTGGCAAAGACAAGAAGTAACCAAGTCAGGAAAACGGACACATGACAGTCTATCAATAAGTATTATCAAGGAGTGTGGGAAGAGGGTAGAGGGAAGAGGTAGATGCTGTCTGAGACAGGGTAGTTAAGGATCTGTCTGGTTGCAGTCTCGAAGCACAGATGTTTCCAGAATCCCTACTGCACCTGTGCCATGCTTCAGGACTTTATGTGACAACCAATCCTGGCCCCTCTCTTCTTCCACATGCTCCAGGTCTGGTAAAGGTTTACAAACCTTGCTGTGTCCATTGATTCTCAAATATTTTCTTCTAAAATGCTGCAGAATTCACTTAATGCTTCTTACCTTGAAGAGGATGTAAAGGACACCTGTGTCTGTGTCAGTGCATTAGCAAAGTGGAGAAGTCATAAGGCAAGTCAGGATGAATGCATGCTTCACTGGCCATGAGTCAGTTAGGGCGCTGTGAAGCTCCAGTTGCAGGTATGTGAGGAGCAAGCCCTTCCTGCATGATGTGATTGAAAGGGATCACTATCCCATGTTCTCCTCTGTCCCTTAGCTCAGCTTCAAACTCTCCTCCCTACCAGTGTTCTCCACTACCTGAAACCTGCACCCCTACCATCATGTTTCCATCACTACAATATAATAACTTAAAGAGGGACCAGTGAGATAAATAGCTCATCATGTAAGGGCACTTGCCACCAAACCTAACAGCCAGAGTTCAAGACCTGGAACTGGAAGAAATAAGTCATGATGGGCCATTTCAGTATGAAGTACATTTGGTGCTCACACACAAATAAATCCCAGATACCAAGAGCCACTGGGCCTCTGCTTTCCCTACCTAGCAGCTGGCACTGGCTGACCCAGGTACTTTATAGTTGATCTTAGCGTTGAAAAGTTATACTCTACTTTGTAGCTTAAGCCAAGGTATCAGAAAAGGGTGCTGGGTCTTCATCCCTGGGTAGATGGAAAGTCTTGGGTAAAGCCTATGCTAGACACATCGTAAAGATTGTACCACCCCAAAGATTCAGCCAATGGGGAACCAGGGTCAAGGAAATGCAACCAAGAGTGTAAAAACCACTGTTTTGCTCCAAATCAGCATACCAGTCATTTTTATGTTTTGTCCAGGCTGAAGCCCGGCTTCTGCAGAGCCAAAAACACATCTGTCTCTCTTCTGCTGCTCCGAGTCTCCCCCTTTATTATGTGAAGAAGATCAGTGTTTTTCACAGGACCTTCAAGGTAAAAGGGGAGAATTAACTCTCACAAGTTGTCCTCTGACCTCCACACGTGTGCTGTGGCCACACACACACACACACACACACACACACACACACACACACACACACACACACACTGTCTTAGTTAGGATTTCTATTGCTGCGATAAAACACCATGACCTAAGGGCAAGTTGGGGAGGAAAGGGTTTATTTGGCTTACACTTCAGCATTGCTGTTCATCACTGAAGGAAGTCAGGACAGGAACTCAATCAGGGCAGGGTCCCGGAGGCAGAAGCTGATGCAGAGGTCATGGAGGGGAGCTGCTTACTGGCTTGCTTCCCATGATTTACTCAGCTCACCTTTTTATAGAACCCAGGACCGCCAGCCCAGGGATGACACCACTCTCCATGGGCTGGGCCCTCCCCCACTGAACATTAAATGAGAAAATGCCTTACAGCTGGATCTCAAGGAGGCCTTTCCTCAGCTGAGGTTCCTTCCTCTGATGACTCTATAGCTTGTGGCAAGTTGACACACAAAGCCACCCAGTATACACACACACACACACACACACACATACACACACACACACACACACACACACACACACACACACACACACACACAAATGTAAAAAAATAAGTTGAAGAGAAAATAATATTTGGCTCAAAATTTTGGAGTTTCCATAACAAGACCAGGTGAGTCTACTTCAGACCTCTGGTAAAGGTTTTGGTGGGAACTTGTTGCAGAGAAAACCACTTATAACATGAGCCAGGGAGCATAAAGAGAGAAGAGAAAATGGGTATGTACAGGGTACTTTGGGAGCTAGCCTCCAATGACCTAAGGCCCTCCCATGGACCCCATCTTAAAGGTTCTCCACCCCCTGGTAGCACCTCACACGCCCTTTGGATGAGGCCTTCAATGTGGACAAGGTATGGCATTAGCCTATCAGTCAAATTCCTTGTGCTTCAGAGAACACAATATGATGTGCCCAAAGAGCCAGTCTGAAGTTTGAAATTTCCTGTACTTACAACCTTGAAGAAGTCACTGGCTGCTTATGCAACTCGATTTCTGTGACTGTGAATTGGGACGACACCCTGCTAAGGAAGGATGTGTGAGTCAGAGTGTCTGAAACTGCCTATTTGTAAATATTGGCCCAGTTGAAATGCAACGGTTTCTTGGGAAGGTGTCAACTCGTGGGGTGGAACCAGCTGATCTCCGCCTGCCCACTACTGCTTTTTTACCCTGGGAAAATAGAACTTACAGGCTGTCTGGTGCAGGAAGGAAGGCGGGGGCCAAGAGCCAGGCTGGAAATACAGAATCAGCCCTTGCTGGGGCATGCATAGAGTTTCGTGAGCACTTGAGAAGCAGCCAAAAAAAAAAGTGAAAAAGCATTGAAGAGCAGGTTAGCTCAGGTCACATGACTTAGACCATTTCCGTGGAAATAGCGCATTGGAACATAGAGCTAGCTTAGCAGCCCAGGGCCCCAGTTCCCCAGTTACCTTGAGACACACACACACACACACACACACACACTTCTCTCCCTACAAAGCATTTAGAAACCTGAGTCCCTCCTGAATCACACTGTACACACACACCCCTCTCCAAACAAAAGTACCAGTCACTCCAGCCTATAATTCCCTAGCAAGCCTTAGAAACGCACCCCGCCTCTTTTAAGATCAAACACATCCTGAAGATCCAGCCTGGACTGGTTTAGGGTATATACTCAATAAGGCAAAAAGTGTCTCTGAATGGACTTTCAGGAAAAATTCCTTATTACTATCTTACAACTATGCATGACCGAGCATGCATATAAATAAAATCAAATACATCATGGGAAAGGGCATGAACAGTGAACAAAGGCCTACACAATCCAAGCCCAACAAACAAAACAGAAAACCACCTGTACTCCGCCTCTAGCAACCAACTCCCCCTCTTCCTGGGCTCACAAAAGGAAGCCCTGGGCAGGGACCAGGCACTCCAGAGCATTATGGGTGCTCACCGCTGCTTCCCGTCTCTATCCAGTGCTTCACCTCGCTTCTGAGTAAAAATCCTTTGCTGCTCTGAATTTGCTGTGTGCTTCCTCAATTCTTTGAGCAAGAGGCCCCAAACCAGGAAACATCTGGTATAGAGACCACCAGCAACAGCAGAGCATCCCCCAGGAGAAGGTCAGAGCTCGGTGTGGGCCCCTCACAGTCAGCCATGAGGGATCCACAGGCGGGCAGTGCTGTCAGAGACAGAGCTTAGCATCACCACGGCTATCACCCTAGCTAGCGTGTGCAACTGTGAACTCTGCCAACAGCGTGGGAACAGAGAAGCCTTTCGGCAGGCAAAGAGGGCGGGGCTTCCCGGACTAACGCTACACAAAAAAACAACATGTGAGTCGGTGTGTTTACTCTTACTCTTTTAAAAATCAGTTGCTTAACTCTGTAGACCAGGCTGGCCTCCAACAGCCAGGGCAGTCAGGGCTACACAGAGAAACACTTTCTTGAAAAACCCGAAATAAATAAATAAATTGCTGAACAAACAATACCAAGATGATCAAACTGCATGGAATATTAAGATTCTTGTGATGTTTTTGATAAGATAGATGAAATGCTTTTAAATGAAAAAATAATTCTAGTTTAAAATCAAAGGGAAATCACTGACTAGGTATGGAAATATATACACAGGTTTGAGCTCCTAAAGGGCAAGGGGTTTTTTTATTATTTAAAAAACGTTTTTATTCATTTTATGTACCAACCACAGATCCTCCCCTCATCCCTCCTCCCGCTCCCCCCAGCCTCTCTCCCCTTGACCTGAAACCCCATCCCCTCCTCCAAAAAGGTAAGGCTTCCCATAGGGAGTCAGCAAAGCCTGGTACATTCAGTTGAGGCAGGACCAAGTCCCTCCCTCCTGCATCAAGGTTGAGTAAAGTGTTCAACCATAGGTAATGGGCTCTGAAAAGCCAGCTTGTGCACCAGGGATAGATACTGATCCCACAGCCAGAGGCCCTTCTAACAGACCCAGCTACACAACTGTCTCTCGCATGCAGAGGATCTAGTCCAGTCCCATGCAGGTTCCACAGCCATCAGTCTAAAGTTCTTGATTTCTGAGCTTGGTTTAGTTGTTTCTGTAGATTTCCCCACCATGATCTTGATGCCCCTTGTTCATATAATCGCTCTTCCTTCTCTTCAACTGGACTCCCAGAACTTGGCCTGGTGCTTGGCTGTGGATCTCTGCATCTGCTTCCATCAGTTACTGGATGAAGGCTCTATGATGACAGTTAGGGTATTCACCAATCTGATTACCGGAGTAGACCAGTTCAGGCACCCTCTCCATTATTGCTAGTAGTCTAATCTGAAGTCATCCTTGTGGATTCCTGGGAATTTCACTAGCACCAGCTTTCTCCTTTACCCCAGAATGTCTCCCTCTATCAAGATACCTCTTTCATTGCTCTCCCACTTCATCCCTCCCCCAGCTCAACCACAGAAGGCAAAATTTTAAAAAGAAACAAAAAAATTGACCTTAGGTAGGACATTTTGCTTGGTTGGTTGGTTGGTTGGTTTGGTTTACTTTGGTTTGGTTTTTGAAACAGGGTCTCTCCATGTAGCCCTGGCTGTCCTGGAACTCACTTTGTAAACCAGGCTGTCCTGGAACTCACAGAGATCCACTAGCCTCTGCCTCCCTAGTGTTGGAATTAAAGGTGTGTGCCACCGTGCCCAGCAAGACAAAATTTTCTGGTCAGTACCCCCAAAGCTCTAGTCATTAAAAAGAAGAAGAAGAAGAAGAAGAAGAAGAAGAAGAAGAAGAAGAAGAAGAAGAAGAAGAAGAAGAAGAAGAAGAAGAAGAAGAAGAAGAAAATAAAAACATAGTAAAAATTCAACATGTCTGCTCCTCAGTAGACACAGCTTTTTCCCAAGGTGCATCTCTGACAGTGACCTCATATCCGGGACACATAAAGAATGCCTACAAATGGACACTGAAGAACATGTAACAGGGACTGCGTAGGTGGCTCAGTGGTTAGGAGCACTCATTGCTCTGCTAAAGGACCTCAGTTCAGTTCCCAGCACCCACATCAGGCAGCTCACGACTGCTTATGATTCCAGTTCCACATGAGCACATTATGTGTATGTATGTGTGCATGTATATATGTAAATAAAAATCACTATTTTAAAAAATGTACATAATAATGAGAGGGCAACCCCATCTACCATTTGATCCAGAAAACCCACTTGAAGTTTACACAAGGGAAGTTTTGAAATACATCACAAAACAGATATGAATATAGCATCCATATTTCTAAAAATCCCAAACTGTAAATGACATTTACTCAGAGAGTGGATGAATTGCAGTATGTTTATACAATGACATACCTATTTATATATTCATTGTATCTGTGTTTTTTCAATCTCTAAAGTGGAGAGGATGGGGAAATCACACAACGGCCATGGAAACTCTTAGGTAACGGTGTAAATACAACAGACAGACAGCAAGACTTCTGCAGTTAGAAAACCAAAATAAAACCTAAGTAAAGAGAGAGAGACCAATGTGATCATCTGTGATCAACATTGCCCAGGTAACTACTCCCCCTGCAAGCGAATGCACAAATTCAATCCAATGTCAATGAAATTCCCAACTTTAATTCAGAATAGAAAGATGGCTGACCTTTTTGGAGATCATTTTGGCTACAATTTTCCCTTCTAGGGGTATACCCCAAGGAAAAGCCTCATTTTCACACATAAGAAGATATATTTTATTATTGGGGTGTGTGTGTGTGTGTGTGTGTGTGTGTGTGTGTGTGTGTGTGTGTGTGTGTGTTCTGCTGGAGATCAAACCTTTGCACGTGTTAGGCAATAAATAGCTCTACTGCTGAACTATATTCCTTGAGTTTTCTGATGCAGAGTTTCACTATGCTGTGTAGACTGACCTTGAATTTGTGATCCTCCTGTCTCTGCCTCCCAAATGCTAGAATTACAGGACAGTTACAGGGCACACTAGCATGCCCAGCAGTGCTATTCTAAGACACCAATAAATAGGTAAGCTGCTTTTAATTATGTTTGAGTACTGAACTGTTTTATAGTTGGTGAACTAGTCTGTATGAGGTTGGATCTTTAGAATGTAATGATAAATCCTCTGCAGGCCAATCTCACAGGTTTTTTTTTAAAGTAATCGCTGTGCGCTCCAGTGTGCATTCTGTGTTTATTCTTCACTTACTTTTACTCCAGGAATCACTGAACCCCAGTCTATGTAACTGCAATCCCATAATTCTCACTTCCCTACTCTCTGGAATATGACCTGCAGACATTCTCCAAATGTTAGGAAATACTCCTGGTATAATAATGACGTGAGACCATATGTGCCCCCCAAATGCCTGTTTCAACCCCACATTAGAATAATAACTTTGCTGTGGACTGCTGGTAGCTCAGAGACTAAGACAGTTAATTTTGTCAATGGGATAGGATCTAGAGTTACCTAGGAGTCACATCTCTGTGCACGTCTGTGGGGCAGTTTCTAGTTTGAGTGAAATGAAGTGGGAAGACCCACTATAACTGTTGGTAAAACCATCCCATAGGCTGAGGTCCAGGACTAGATAAAACCAAGGAAGCAAACTGAACACCAATGTTCATCTTTCAGCTTCCTGATGGTAGACACAACACCGCCAAATGCCTCCTGCCAACAGCACCAAGCCTTCTCCATCGTGAGAGACTGTGTGCCACAGAACCTCAAGCCACAGTGAATGCTTCTTCCCTTGAATTGTTTCATGTTAAGTATTTTGTCACGGCAACAAGAAAAGGTGAAAGCAGGCCTGGTATGCCCCAGGACTATCAAGAAAGCTCAACTATTGTACATAACAATTTTCCTCACTATAAAATTCTGGGTTTACTATCTGCTTCCTCCACATTTTGAGGATATTAATTCACTGCTTTCCCACATCTAGTGCCGCTTTGTAAAGGATGATTGTAATCTGATTTTCTTGTTCCTTTGGGTAATGTGCTTTTTATCTTTGAAAGCTTGTAAAATTTTCCTCTTTTCCTTTGATATCCTTTAATGTTCCTGAAGAATGTCTCTGTGTGAGGTCACCTCCACTGCTCAGCACGCTCTGTGTCCTTTCAGTACAGGATCCCTTTTCTCCTTCTGTGATCTTCTTAGATGGATATTATAGCTGCCTCAGCCCTCCATAGGTGCTCGCCACACTCCTTGCATGTCTGTATCCTTCTCCAGGGCCTTCCAACAAAGTTTCTTGTTGCAGAATTTCAAACTGCTACATGTTCCTTGGCTATCATCGGTCTGACAGACAGACGACAGCCCATCCACGGAGCTCTTTACTGTATAAATTATTTGTAGCTACCCAGTGACTCCAGTCGGCTTTTCCTTGTGTCTGTTCCTCTTCGCTTTGTTTTTCAGTGGTCTCTTATCTCTTTAGAGATAATTGCTAGGCTTATTTTTTAATTATGTTCATTCTGTTTCCTCTGGTTTACCTTGTTTATGTTAATGTATTTCTCCCAAAGAATTCCTCCTCCTCTCGTGTCTAGTTAATTTTTTTTTCTTATTAGCTAATCTTTTATTCCCTTAGGACTATCAACTGCTTTCAAAAGTAACATCTGCCTTGGAGAAGGGTGGGGCTTTTGCTCTGTTTCTTCTTCAGGTGAATTGAAAGAAGATGGTCTCAAGGTTGCAAAGGTACAGTACTACTATTCCCACACCACCACTGCCCAGCACCGCCCAGCACCGCCCAGCACTGCCCAGCACTGCCCAGGACTCATGCTGGTGTCTTCTCAGGCTCTCAGAAGAATGGGCAGTCTCTATGAAGACTGATGTTGAATGGAAGAGGAAGGCAGGGTAACAGAGTGTTCAGGGGCATCCAGCTATCTTGACACTGGCCTCTGGGCTGGGCTGGGCTGCACCCTGGTGCCCCACCACTGCATCCTGGTACTGTTGCTCTCCTTTGCAAGAAACAGGCAACACCCAAAAGTAACCCAAGGGAAAGAAGGGACATACTAGAAGGCTATCTCAGCCGATCACCGCGTGTCTCTGGCTTCCTCACCTCCAGTCTGACATTTCCCTCATCCAAACATCTGGAGGATGCTGTTTTTGGTGGTTAATGAAAAATTTTCATTGTTGGGTTCAGAAAAGAAAGCCAATACCATGCAAAGATTGAGCCACATGGAACTTCGGGAACACTAAGGTTATACAATAAATACTTAGTCAAGAATTCTTAAATTAAATTATAAGCAAGAGGAGATGTGTCTAGGGGGAGTCAAATCATATAAAGGCTCTCAACTCAGGCTGCACAGCTTTCCTGACCATCCTCAAACCAAAGAGAGATTTTCAGAATCAACTTCATTTAATCGATGCTCACAGGGGATAGTAGAGAGAGAATAGTTGACTACTTTTGACAGTTATTCAGAAGCACTAACCCCTGAGAGGACTGAATATGTACTCATAGACAGATGCCCTCCTGGACACAATCCCCAGCCTCATCTAGTTCATCTTTTCTCCTTTAAAAGAAAATTTTAATTAGTTATTTTCTATGTGTATGCAGTGCCTGTAGAGACCAGAAGAGGGAGTCAGATGCCCTGGAAGTGGAGTTACAGAAGTGATGAGCCACCACGTGGGTGCTGGGAAGTAACCCTGAGTCCTCGGCAAGAACAAGGTGCTCTCAAGAGCGGGGTCATCTCTCCAGCCCCTTTACTTTTCCTCTCGGGTCACCCCACACACACTCTCTACCCCTTCTTCCCTCCTTCCTTCTCTCTCCTCCTTCACCTTCCCGGATCCCCACTGCTCTCATTTTATTTTCTTCGGTGCCAGTACAAGGACACAGGTAACAGCAGTGTAAGACATGTGATAAGTTCTACTACTGGAAAAGCGAGCCTTCCATTGCTTCAGTGAATGCTGAGTGATCGATAACTACTCTAAGATAAGGCAAGACACTTCTTGTGGCACACTTAGGGAAACTCTGGGCTGGAGAAGAAAGAACCAAGTCCCTTCTGTGCCACCAGCAGCTCAGCATCTCCACGGAATCAATGTACCCTTCGCGGGATATTATTTTCTCTGAGGAAAACAGCATCAATGTTTAAGGCAAATCCTTTCTGGGTAAATGGATAGGGGTGTCCTACATGCAAGGCCCTTGGATTAAGTATGAGATCAAATCACTGCTCACACTAATTATACTGATGTCACAGGACCTACACTAAGTCTCTCTGGGATGCAAGACCATCATCATGAGTTGTTGGGCTGAGGGCTTAAGGACAATTAAGACTGATTAATCAACAGTTTTAAGACAATTCCTAGTGATAATGAGCATTTCCTGCCTTCCACCTTGCCATAGTCATAGACCTGGGTGTACACACATGTAGACATGCACACATCACTTTTTCCTTTCTAGGTGTTATCCATCTCTTTCTCTGCTCTGCCTACAGCAAACACCAATACCCACACTTCTCCCAAAGGGAAAGATGTCTTTTACAAACACTCTGTCCACACAACCTGGAAAATGAATTATTTAATGTAGACACGGACCGACGGAGAACATTTGGTGCCCTCAGACCAAAGAACTGTTCTCAATCACAGATAGAACAAAGAAGGGTTGTGGGGAAAACTTGCCCAGATCTTAACAAGTCCAGTCTTAACATTCCCAATTTTGTAGGTGAAGCTATTGGCACCCTGTGAAGGTCTAGGCCTTGCCAAATACATCACAAGCAAGTGTGAGCAGGTGACCCCGAATGTGGGTTTTATGCTCCTGAAACCATGTTCTCCATACCATAGGCTTTTAACCCATGCTCATATATTCTCAACACATCACATTCTGTATGAACAGGTCAGAAAGATACTAAAATCCCTCAAGTTTTATTACTTCAAATCTCATCAACCATCTCATTTCACAACTCCAATAAAGCTTCCCAATTTCACTCTCCTGGGTTTCAACTACCTAGAGTTGACTAATGCCATCCTTAGTGGGCAGATCACCAAGCAAGTACAAGATCACCATCTAGTGGTAAATGCAATAACTGCAGGTTACCCAGCACGCCCTAGATTCTTCCACACCCCCCTACTTCCATCCCTAAATGCACTTATCCCAGACAGCTTATTTTCAGCAAATTTCCAAAAATAATTTTTGAAGCTAATCAAGATTTTCCTATTATATAAGATATGAAGTAAGTTTAAATTATTTTTAAATGTAGGCATCTACTAAGTCAGTACACTTCTTACCCTGCCAGCAGACTACAACAGTTCTCCACAGCCTCATGCTTCCAGATAGACCACGCTGCAGATAGTTGCAGCAAGTGAAATCTGTAGGTAAATGTTAGTCTGCTTTCATTAAAGTGGCTCTAGAGTCAACATTAGCGAGTTTCTGAGAAACGCATGTCTTGCGAAAATAGCTGCTTGTAAATTATGTGAATTCTGGTTCTCTCAAACAAGTATTTACTGAACACCTACTACAGGGTACAGATGGTAATTGTATGATTATTTGTTACACACACACACACACGCACGCACGCACGCACACGCACGCACGCACACGCACACAACTGGAGGAGCATAATGGAAAGACTATAAGAGTCGGAGGTTGGGGAAGACAGCTGGGAAACAGTGTCTTGTGGACATAACAGGACTAGCACATTCATGAACTCACAGTGGCTGTGGCTACCTGCACAAGACTTGCACAAGATGGAGCCAGTCAGCATCCCTGCATGGATGGGAAGAGACTCACAGCCATGGGAAGTTGATGGCTGCCGGGAAGGGTCATTTGTCTTCAGAGGTGTGGCCTCTGGTAGGTCGTCCATGTTCCAGTGGATGGCCTACACCGGTGCACAGATGAGCAGTGCTAACTGGATACTGTGGGCATTACAAAATGGAAGAAGACAAGAAATTGGGAAGGGCACGTGAAGCGGGTCTGGGGAAAGCTGGAGAAGGAAGAAGTGAATGCCATCAAGATACATGGTATACATGTGTGGAACTCTATAAATAAAAACATTATATTACAAAAATGACATGAAGATATCAAGATAATCTTTAGTGATAATGGGCATTTCCTATTTCTCTGCCTTTCTATGGTCTCACATCTGTATGCACACATGTGCAGGCACTAGTCTATAGCATTCTTTCCTCTCCGCTTTCAACCATCCCTTCCTCTACTCTCTGTCTACAGGAAGACTCATACAATTCTCCCAGTGGGACAGGTGGCTTTTACAAAAAGTCCACCCATCTGTTCCCGACAATACTTAAACAGTCCTCTAGCAACCTTGCTTCTGCTCACCAAACATCCATCTGTAAGAAACATCTCTAGGCTTTTCATCCCACATTTTCAACTACTTAGACCCTTGGCGGCTTCCCAGTCATTGCAGCTAAATCAGAGAGGAGCAACTTCACCTCCAAAGTCCACTTCCGTTCATTCATGCCCAAACCCACACTCAGCAGTGACTCTAACTCCTTCTCCCCCAGTGTCCTCATTCTAGCCAGACCCAAGGGCAGCCAGCCCTGCACTGACCAAGGCCTCATCATCCCGCCCATCCCCCAGCCCGTCCCATCACTCCAGTGATCCAACACCTGCTCCCCTTCCACTTTGACCAGGGCTTCCGGCAAGTATTTGTTCTCAATGTGCTTGGTGGGAGCCTTTCACATGCCGGGTGTTGGCTGGGTCCTCAGAGTGACAGAGACCATCAAGACAGCAACCTTTTGAAAAGCCAGAGCTTTGGAGCAATTACAGGAAGAAGAAATAAAAATGGATGGAGAGGGAGAGAGAGAATAAAAAGAACTGAGTATTCTCACCCTCTATTCAACACAATCAGATCCTCTGTTCCCATTCCATGCTACCCAAGAAGCAAGTTATAGTGAAACTCAGAGACCCTGAGAAGAGGTTTATGTGGTCGATTTCAAATGAAGGAAAGGCAAATACCTAATTGTTTTCCTCAACCTCACGTCTTATTTAACTTTTTAAAGTCATTTTCATAAATTAACAACTCCTAAACTTTTGAGGGGAAAGAGAACTAATTAGGCAAAATAAAAATGGTACGTGTGCCTTGCCATAGCTAAAACTGTGAAACAAAACCAGCTTTTGTTACTAGGAGGCAAATTAGCAATGCATCCCTGTTTTGATCATTTTGCTAGAAACCTAAAAATTTAAATTATGCTTATTATACTTGAAAGAATTAGCTCATCAAATCAATGCTTATGAAGCCTAAAAAGCAGTCAGTAAATCTTGTGCTTAGTCATAGTCCCAATATTAATTGCTAATTTATAAAGTTTTATATAACTGATTGATTGATTGGTTGATTGATTGATTGATCCATTATTTCTCACTGGTTGTTTGCACAATAGTCCCCTATGGGCCAGGCATGGATGGACTTCCGAGTATAGAAACATAATGTCATAATTGTCCTCAAGAAATCTGCATCCTATCCTAACAAGGATTTGTGAAATCTTAAGAGATGAAAAGTATAAATAGAAATTCAGATGAGATTCTGTGTGGAATGTTCTGTGGAACAGGGCAGGTGGGAGCCAGACAGACTTCACCAAACAAAGAGGCTCAGCTTGGGTTTTGGATTTTGTGAGTGCCTCCACTGGAATTGGAGAACAGTATGACAGATAGAAAGAAAGTCATGCTCCCAGAATGTGACACTCCCCACAGAAGCAAGTTCCAACACATGGAAATGTAAGAGCCCCCACTCCAGACAGCAGAGAGTGAGCCTGCTCTCGAATGAGCACAATTATCAACACAGTGGCACACTTTCCCAAAATGAACAGATGTCAGACAGTTTCCCATCCCAGCTTGTTGGACATGTACTCAAATGACCAAAGATCGTATGTACAATATGGGCAGACATATGTACGAATCGACTCCAAGCAGATAACCATTCCACAGTTCCCCTAGGGCCTTAAATTAACAGAGCATGAGTGGGCCTGGTTTTCCACAGCAGCCATGAATTCATTAAAAGAAAATTCTGCTTGCCCGTTTGCATTATCTGGTGTTGGACTATTTGTGCGGTTACCACAGCAACATATGGAGGGATAAATTTGGCACCGAGCATGTGGCACTGCTAGAAAAGGTTTGCTTTGTGGGGCACTTGACGATACTATTTCCACCAAGAGTTAAAGATAACACAGCAGAGCCACCCGATGGGTGAGTCAGAGTCAGAACGAAAGAGGAGGTAAGATGGGGGGGGCATGTCAGGAAAGAGGTTCATGGACTCTGCCCATAGCAAGTAACTATTAGTTCTAACTGGAGCGTCTCGGAGGCAACAGTAGGTTAAAAAAGAATACTAATAATGCCACTGTGAACCTGACTCCCCTGAAGGAGAAACAGGCACTCAGGTTCCAATCTAATTGGCCATGAGTTACTTTAAAAATAATAATATAATATTTTTATTGTTTGAAATGATAATATAATTACATCATTTCCCTCTTTTCTCTCCTGCTGCCCCCATATATTTTCCCCTTGAAAATTCATGGCCTCCTTTTCTTTAATTGGGGCGTGTGTGTGTGTGTGTGTGTGTGTGTGTGTCTGCCTGTCTGTTTGTCTGTCTGTCTGTGTGTGTATTCTTAAATGTATAAATACAGCCTCATCAGTCTACATAGTGCTACTTATATATCAACAAGAGGGAAGTCAGGCCTGGTACTGGAAATCTAGGCAACTATCCAGGGCTAGTAAAGTTATTGATCTTGGAGCAGAACCCACAACTGCCACTTTCCTAAACGAGCATAACCCTGGCTACATTCTAAGTATCTGTCATGGGGTAGGGGTTGAGACAAGGTTTCTCTGTGTGACATCCCTGGCTGTCCTGGAACTTGCTTTATAGACCAAGCTGATCTCAAACTCACAAGGATCTGCCTGCCTCTGCCTCCTGAGTGCTGGGATTAAAGGTGTGCACAACCACACTCAGCCTAAATATTTGTCTTTATACCCACAGACAAGTGCAACCCTCACCCTTCAATAAGGAAACCTCTCTTTGCAATAGATGGAGACCATTAGAGAAACCCACCACCAATCAGAATACAGAGTTGTGGAGCTCGGCCCCAACAGATACATCTACAACACAACTCCCACAACGAAGGCTTGGAGACAACGGCAGAAGAGGGGCAGAAAGAGCCAGAGGACCAAGGAGTTTGCTGTGAGATCAAAGTTCATTTCACTAAAGGCTCCTCCAGGCATGAAATCTCAGTGCTGGAGAGCTTGAGACATGAGGATTATTAGTTCCAGGGCAGAGTAGTCTAAAGAGAAAGAACCTACATCAATCAACCTGCTTTTTAAACTCCCTTATATTCTAAGCAGGAAAACTTTAGAAACAGAGGAACATCCTGTCCCTGAACCATGATCCTGAAATTCCTGTCTCTACATAGTGAGAACAGGGCTACAGTGAGCAATTAAATGATCTCTATGTGTGGCTCACTCTACAAACAGCAGAGGTAGAAATTCTGATTTATAAATACAAAGAGTATGAGGCACTCTTGATAATGAGACAAAATTTAGATAGATAGATAGATAGATAGATAGATAGATAGATAGATAGATAGATAGATAACAGGTAGGTAAGTAGATAGATGATAGATAATTGATAGGTGATAGATAGATAGATAATTGACAGATGCATAGATAATATATAGATACATAGATGCATAGATAGATAGATAGATAGATAGATAGATAGATAGATAGATAGATGATGAGAGATAGATAGATTGACACAGGCATTGGAAAAATACAATGAGCTAATATTTACTGGATTCATTCTGTGTGTATCTGGTAAGAACAGTGGTGGGTTTGGGTACTTAGTAATCAATCATGGACTTTGTCTTCATGGTACCAGCAGTATGTATGGGAGAAATATTAAACCAACCAAAACACAAACAAGCCTACACATGGTGGGTATAGCAGAAGGGAACACATGTTATACAGCCTCACTAAAGACAGATCAAACTTGGGTCTGGTAGAGAGTGCTTTCCTGCAAAAGTGTCCTCAGTCCATCAAAATGTCAAGAAAGCAGTGCATGGGACAGAGAGAGCATGTGGGAAGTCGCCGAGGTGGAAACAGCTTTGGGTTACTAAGAAGCACGTGGCAAAGAAGACAATGGAGAAAGGAGAACCCAGCCGGGCCCCACCTGCAGGGCCTTGAGGGTAGCAGAGAAGTTGGCCTTTTGTTCCAGTAGAAGGTAGAGGCCTTTTCGTGGCTGTGAGAGAAGCATCACCGTCCGATTGATATTTTAACTGCATGGGATGAGCAAATTGGGGCTCACTCGGCACTCTTGACGGTTCAGTCACTGATCCAGTCTCTGATGACACCGGAAGCAGAGAAAGAGACAGCAGCTTGAGTTGATGTTTCAACTCAGCATCCTCTGAAAACCACAGCTGCTGTGGGAGAGCTGCTGAGAATCCTGCAGTTAGTTCCAAGCCGCTCCTAACCTCTTAGAGCATGCAACTCTTGTGTGGAGGTAGGCGGTAGGAGGGAGGGATGCGGGCTTCTGTGCACAGAGCCTGGTCTGAGCCAGCTAGAGAGAAAGAGACTGTGCAAAGGAAGCACCGAGGGGGAAACATGCTCATTCTCTCCTTGGCTCCTGAGAGCCGCCTTTGTCCCCAGGCCTCCGTTGTGCTTACAGCCTTTCCTCTGAGAGCCGCGATAGGATCCGTTGCTGTTTGAGTTGCTGACATGCGTTGACCGAGGATTAGTTAACAGCCACATGAAAGCAAAGTAAGCTAGTAGAGCCCACAGGAGAGGAACTCCGACAGGGCATGTGGTTGTTTGAATAAGAACGGCTCCCATAGGCTCATATATCTGAATTCTTAGTACCAAGATGTGGCACTATTTGAAAGGGTTAGAAGAATTAGGAGGTGTGGCCTTGTTGGAGCAGGTATGGTCTTGTTAGAGGAAGTGTGTCACTGGGGATGGGCCTGCCTGAATGCACCCATACTTCCCACCATTATAATAATGGACTAAACTCTGAAATGGTAAGCAAGTCCCCCAATTAAATGCTCTCTCTTACAAGAGCTGCCTTGGTCATGGTGTCTCTTCATAGCAATAGAATATTTGATTCAGATGGGGAGAAGCAGCAGCTACGGACACAGTGAGACCTTTTACTCTACATTATCTTCTTGCTAATGTTGCACTCAGCATAAGAAGTCTGAGGTCCCGCTCAGTTGTAACCAAGCTGTGTGGCCTTGGGTAAGTTATCAGTTCTGGAGGGCTGTTGTTGTTGTTGTTGTTTGTTGTTTGTTTGTTTGTTTTTTATCTTATTTCCTGTAAACTGTGAGCACTGAGCTATGTGCTCAGGAAGGCCTCTTTTCCACTGCTTGACCTCTCACACTGGGTATCCAAGGGTCACATCCAGGCCAGGGGCTGTGAGAACATCAGGAAACAGAGCACTCTGCTGCATGCTGCACGCTGCACACAGCCTTCTGCATTTTGAGGACTCCACGCAAATCTACCTTGTACTAACTAACCCTCCCACTGCACGCGCACACAGCCTTCTGCACTTTGAGGACTCCACGCAAACCCATGTTGAGCTGTCCCACTTGGCACCACCAAGCTGGGAACCCCAGCAGCTTCAGAAAGCAGAGAAGATTTAGAGCCTAACTCTGGATCCCTGGCTCACAGGCACTACTGATGATAGTTAAACTGTATAAAACAAGCTCACTTTTGAAAATATGAAAATTTGCCAATTTGATATAAAATATCAGAATTTGAAAACATCTGCTTGGTGTGAAGTTTGAATGATAGCTCAGTTTTAAAATGCTTGTCATGCAAGCTTGCAGACTTGTGGTTGATTCTCAGACAAACGTAAAAAGCCAAGTGGGATGGCATACATGCCTATAGTTTCAGAGCCAGGAGGCAAAGACAAGCAGATTTCTGGGCTTGATGGCCAAAAAACCCCATGGAGCATTCAGTGCAGCATTCATTATCTCAAAAGCACAAGGACAGCTCCTGAGTACAGCACTCAACTTTGACCTCTACCCTCCATGTGTACACACACACACACACACACACACACACACACACACACACACACACACGCAAATAACACACACTAACTATATAACTAAAGAATCAAAATTTGTTATTTGCTGTGGAAAATATCAAAAGCCCAATCAAAGTGTAGCTTGTTACAGGCAAAAGATCCCCCTATTGTATTAGATGATGTTTGAAACAGAGTTAGACCCCATTTTCCCATGAATTTAAAGGATATAATGGAGGAAGTCAAAAGAAGACTTGCTTTTGCTTTGTTTTGGTAATTGTTGGAACTGGGTGATGGGTGCATTCATTATATTACATATTGCATTATTCTCTTTACTTTCATATCTGCTGGAGCTAACTGGAATGAGATACTGGAAGAAATTCCAGACAGCATGAACTGCACACACAAAAGCTGAAAGCCTAAGAATGCCTGGTCTGTGACGGGGGTGACACCACATGTCCTTGTTCAGCTGGGATTTCCTAACAACAGAAAAAAGTGTCCCCATTTTGGACAACCCATGTCAGTTTTCTGTTCTGTGATACAACTTGGAGAGAAGGGACTACAAAGAGCAAGAGACTGGCCAGTTCCCACAGCCTCTTATTCTTGGTGGCAAAAGACATCTACAATGAGCCTCCAGGCCTGACAGTTAATTCAGGGTGTTCCCAGAAATGTAGATAAGCCAGAATGAAAGATGGCATGCCCAGTGAGGACCAGGCCTAGAGAAATGAACAGAAAGAATAAGACTGAAGGGAGGGGCAAATGTTTCTGAGATCCTGAACTAAGACGGACAGTTAAACCCTGACTCTCAAGGAGTGTTTTGAGAAGGCCCCTGGGCAGAAGCAGAGCAACTTCACAGCTGTAGATGCATGAGTTCAGGGTGTTGACTCAAGTTACTTGAGGAACCTTACAGGGGAATTTCATTTTACATAATGAATAAAGAAACGGGTCCAGAGTGCCTCCCCCAATGAACACATTGCAGGTGGGGAAGCCGTAGAGACACTGGAGTTCCGAAAATGTCCTGTTTCCATCACAACAGAAGAGAACATAACCTCTTCATTACTGGAGCAGGCGATTTCCTAGTGTACTTTGAAATCTAAGCCCTTTTGTGAGTTGGAGTTGATGGAGCAATAATGAAAGAAAGACAATTCTTTTCTCACCAGGAAATAAGTGTTAGTTTTTAGACATTTACACATCTCAGAGTCTGGGCGAGAGTTTTTAGTGACCACTGGCTAGCTTTGGAAGAAAAGTCATGCCAATCTGTTCAAGATGACCTGGGAGCTGGTTTTGTCCCCAGGGTTAGTGTTGGTAGAGTCATCCTGAGGTAGACTAGTTGTATTCAAGAGTGTCCCAAGCCATTGGTTTCTGATAACTCTGTCCTCTGGGAAGGCAGAGAGGGAGATTCAGCACCTTTGTCTAAGTTCTTATTGAACTTCTGTGTTGTCTGGGCTCCCATCCCAGGTTCCCTGTGTTACAGTACTATCATTCATTCATAGTTTTCCCTCACTACTGCCATACTCACCATAAAAAGGACCCCTGTGACCTGTACCCAAAGTCGGTCTCACCCATCATTCCACTGAATTCTACTGACCTTGACCTCCTCTATCTTCATGACTATATCATTTTCCACTAAAGGGTTGGGAGGGATGTGAGTAGTTGGGTGCCCTTACAGAACAATCTTAGAAGAAACCAATGGTCCAAATTCTGAATGAAACAGGAATTTCAGGACTGGGGCCAAAAGCACGGCACATGAAGAAGTTGAGGTCTAGGGAGATTAGATTATACAAATTACACATTTTGTTGTTATTACAGGGACATGGCAGAATAGAAACGCTATTTATCATAGGAAGAGGTAGTCACACTTGGTTTGACTTTGCCAAAGGTTTGACTTATGACCCTGATGTTCAGTCAAGTCACGAGGCACAGATGCCAATGTAATGATGGACCCAGATGTGCACTCAAGTCAGGAGGCATGGATATTAATGTCCTGATGGACCCAGATATACAGTCAAGTCAGGAGGCATACATATCAATGTCCCAATGAACCCTAGCATTCAGTCAAATCAGGAAGCATAAATACCAATATCCCAAAGAACCTTAACATTCAGTCAAGTCAGGAGGCATGGATGTTGATGTCCTGATGGACCCAGATGTGTAGTCAAGTCAAGAGGCATGGATGCTGGTGTCCTAAAGGACCCCAATGTGCAGTCAAGTCAGGAGGCATGGATACTGATATCCTGATAGACCCCAATGAAGTCAGGAAGCATGGATACTGGTATCTTAATGGACCCTGTTGTACTTCAACTTAGAAAGCATGAATGCTGATGTCCTAGTAGACCCCAGAGTGCAGTCAAGTCAGGAGGTATGGATGCCAATGCTGTAATGGAAAGGTGGCCTAGGGACCACTTATTCCAGCTTCATGTATAAATTTTTTTAACTAAAATTATATTTTCCTGTGGGTCTGGAATATTTAGATGGAGATTGGGGATGATATTAGTACCAGTCATTTACTCTTGGTTACCCCAAGAAAAATACAAAATTGCCCTCTGTCTCCTCCTTAGCAGGTATTGTGTGCTTAGTGAAATCATCGTTTAGAAGAACTTGGGCAACAACAAACATGTACAGTTCACTTTTGCATTATATCACCAAGTAGCATCACCATAAAGAATGAGAAAACGGGAAATGAGGCACTGAAATTAAAAAGAAAACAAGTGTTCTGTGTTCCAGATTTTGCTGAGGTTTCCTGTCTCCAACCTTTTAAATAATTGAACTCTTTGGCCCATATTCTTAGTTTAAAAATGAAATGCCTGTACAATAGCAGTGAAATGGCTTCTAATGGCGTACTGCCATACCTGTGGAGCAGAGCATCTCTCAGCCCACGTCAAGGAAGCATCTCCTTGCAGTGGATGGAGTTAATACAGAGGCCCACAACTGGACAATGCACAGAGAGTGAGAGACATTGGAGTACTCACCCTGAAACCGGATGTTTTCATCAAAGCCCTCCCCTCAGAGAGCTATGCAGAAGAGGCTGCACAGACATTGTAAATCCCAGAGGTGATAGACGACTCCAAAGAAACAGCATCTTATAGACACAGTTGGACTGATGCACACATGAACCCACAGACACTGTGTCAGCATGAACAATCCCTGAACAGGTTCAAGCCAATTGGAAAATCAGTTTTCTCCAATGGAGTGTCACTGGATATATCTGCTACACTCCAGGGCAGGGCCCACATCCAAGAGTAGCTGGCCAACCCAAAATGGACTCCATGTTTTGTTTTGTTTGTTTTTGGAAATTAGTAAATTTCATTTTTTAGTTTTGATTTTCGGGGGGTTTGTTGTTATTCTTTTTCCTAGTTTTTTTGCTTGCTTGGTTGGTTGGTTGGTTGGTTGGTTGGAATTTTAAAGCGAGAGCATTGGATGGGCGCGGGAGTGGGGAAGATTTGGGAGGAGTTGAGGGAGGGAGAGTATGATCAAATATTATATGGAAAAAGAAAACAATACATAAAATATTCAAGATGCTTGTTTATTCAAAAGTGACTGTAGCCATGCCATCTTAAAAGTTATCATGACCAATATATCGAAGTTGCTGGTTTAAAACTAGAAAGGAGGGCCAGCAGACATCTCAGGGAAATCAGTGAAGGGAACATTCCAGGGAGCCCAAGTACATTGAAAATAACCACACTTGTCCTGAAAGGAGAGATGGCCCGTGGATTTCCCTTCCCATGCCCATCCACTCCAGGGGGCTTTACTGACCTAAGCCTTTCTGAAAACCCTTCTCCCAGCTCAAACCCAAATTCATTATTTCCCTCATCACTTTAAGGTGGCCTTGGGTGACACGATTCACTCAGCCTTGGTTTCCAGCCCCAATATCCAGGCGGAGTCCTGCCCAGTCACCTGACATTGTGGTAATGGTTGTCACCCCAAAGGGACTGGGTTGGAGGACGGCCTGGGAGTCTGTCACAGCTGGACTCCAGGTCAGTCCTCCATCTCAGCTAGAAGGATCATCCTAACAAGACTTTCTCTTTCATCTAGAGGGGTTTTTTTCCCAGGGACTCTCAGTCCCAACTCCTGGGAAGAGATGATTGACAAGCACACAGGTCCCGTTCCTTGAGTCATCCCCACCCCAAAAGGGACCTCATGCAGTGAAGTTTCCACTGAGATGGCTCCCTAGAAAGCAGTTCAGTGCTGCCCCGAGCTCAGCTGTCAACCGCAGAAAGACCAGGATTTTAATTCGAGATCTGTCATTACCTGTAGAATTAAATTCATAATATTGACCTTTCGAGGTTGCTGTGAAGATAAAAATGAAATAGTGTATGTAAAAGACTCTGCAAGGGTATCTGTTATTTTTATTTTCATTTTCGTCGCGGTCACTGGCAGCGCTGTGGGCCGCTCTGGGCTTCCTCTCATCAGAATCCTTTGTCAGCAGTATTCTGCATCTCATCTCTGGAGCTGCCCTTTCATCTCCCGCCCCCGGCGGCTGGTGGATATGTTACCTATCTCCCCTTGCTCTGGCACTCAGGTTCTCCCACCTCCATCGCTAATGGATATGAGAACACGGTCATGATCATTCACCAACACTGGTGCTCATCCTTGGAAGTGTGATGTGTCCATATAAGGAAGCTGTTCACATCCCTTTCACCCAGGATCCATGATGCCTGCCCTGAGTCCATTCAAATCACACTGTTTTGAATGAAAGTTTGTCAGGACCCTCATATGCAGTTCCACAATGAACAGACTTGTCTAAGAATGACAGTGTTGGTGAAATACATAGATTAGAAGAGCGAAGCCTAGCTTTTTAGCAGTCAATCAAGCAGATACATTTTCATTAAATTGAGGCCACAGATAACAAAATATAATAAATAATAATGATAATACAGGCAGATGATGCTGGCTCACAGCATCAGAAGACCATCGGAGGATGATGTGCAGTGTGCAAGCATCTGGGACAGATGGTCTCTAAATGTCTCCTCTTCCCACAAGGGAGCTTCCTCACTCCTCAAAGCCCGTTCCCAATGGGTCCTGTGGTGGCCAGTAATGTCTGTCCTCTACAACAGATACAGGGAGCTCAAGGGCAACAAGTAGGGCCCCATGAAAGCCCATGACACACACAGCTCACGGTTTGTTTTTCTGCTCAAACCTTCCCACCTCCAGCATAACGGTTTGCTATTCCACCAAACCCAGCCCAGCTAGACAGCACCTCCCCAGGCCAGCGGAGTCTTCATCCGTGTCTGCTGCTCAGCACACCCCCTCCTTCCCCAGCACCTCACCTCTGTTCTTACTACGCTCACAATCACCTTTGCTGGTCCTCACTGAGGCCTCTCTTCTCCAAACACTTACCGTAGTAGCATACCAGTGTTTTGATTTGCTCAGATCTGTTCACTACCGGCTCCTTAACTCAACTGCCATTCATTGAAATGGCAGTCGGGGTGCATCCATTTATGGAAACCCCATTGTTCCCAAATAGGAATGGATTCCCAAGTATTAAAAGAGATCGCTAAGCATTGACTTTCTTCTAAGTAAATGGAACTGGCTATAAATGATGTTCCCCTTTTCAAAGGAGCAAAAGGGGGGAAGAAATGAAAGAAGAAATAATATTTGATGAATAGTTACTCAGAGCTACATGGCACGTTTCAGTTGTAATACCATGAAATTGTACTACCCCGTGGTATGGATGTCCTTTTCATTCCAAGGAAGTCAAACAGTTGAACAAAATGTGCATAATTTGTCAATGACAGAGCAAAATTAAAACTCGAGTCATTCTGAGTCCAAACCACGCTCTTGCCAAGACCCTTATCACCAGTACCCTTGTCCCCATGGTTGTGTCTGTTGTGGTGGCGTGAGCAGCTTACCTACAAAGAAACCTTGCAGAGCCAACTCGGCCCACGCGTCGCAAAAGCCTCCATGTGTTCCCCGATCTCTGCACAGAACGCTCCATCAAAAAAGCAAACGGCAGCACGTCTGCAGGCCCCTCTTTGTAGCTCAGTTCTCCATCACTGGCCAACTCATGACTAGGTCCATGATCAGACCTGAGTCATGCAAACTTACAAAGAATTAAGAGGACCTGTGGGGGAGGGGCAGTGGCCTTGCTCTACTGCATCCTGTCTGCATGCCTCCAGGTGAACATCTCCAGTTCCCTCAGATGTAGTTGCTTCATCATTAGCTCGGGATTCTTTCAAAGCTCCCTAAAAATCTCTGGCACTAAATGTAAAGTAAATGATAAAAATTAAGTTCCTGAATTTTCACATTATAGGGCAGTGTCGATCTTACCCCCTTGGGGACAAGCTATTTAACCAAATAGTTGAAGTTATTCTTAAAGAATGACTTCTAAAAGAACCGTCTATAACTCGTGAACAAAAATTAAATATAAAGTGAATATGTGCTAAATATTTTATCAGCCCATTCATTAACATGAGAATCCGCAAGACATTATAATGCGTTCAAAAGAAAATTCAAAACACATACACACCCCAGCCCTGAGATGAATTTACAAACAGCTGTGGTCAATATCTAGCAATAATCACTTGGATTTCATGGGGCAAACTATTTGCATTTCAATAGTCAGGAACCACCTGCATTACACATAGAGGTCTTCGACTTACAGAAATTGAGTGACAGTTTAAGAATGAGCACTGGTGGGTGCTTGTAAGAAGACCAGGGAGGGAGTGAAAGATGCTCGTCCAGCCTGGTGAACTGAGCTCCTTCCCTGAGCCACACAGTGGAAGAAGAGACTCGACTCCCACTAGTTGTCATTTGACTTCCAAATGCACACCACAGCACACGCTCTACACACACAAAAGAACTTGAAATTGTGCACAGTGCCATGACAGCAATGAAATAATCCAGGCAAACATGTCAGATAATACCTAGAATAATACTCTGTGTAAGACGAATTGCTAAACAGTCTTATTAACAAAAAAAAAAAAAAAAAAAAAAAAAAAAAAAAAAAAAAACGGAGCCAGATATTGGGGTGAAAACTGAGAGATCAGAGGAATAGACCAAGCCAAGCCACAAGTTCTTACTGCTAGGAAATCCTCAGCCCAAGAGAGAACTACTTCCTGTATACTCAAGCCTATATACCTTTCTGTGCCCTGCCTTCTTACTTCCTCTCTCCACCTAGCTATACCACTTCCTCTTTCTGCCCAACTCTATTACTTCCTGTCTGTCTATACAGACCTCCAGACCTCTATGGTTAACTAGTGCTGGGATTAAAGGCATGTGCCACCATGCCTGACCTCTATGTCTAATTTGGTGGCTGATTCTGTTCTCTGATCCCCAGATAAGTTTTATTGGAGTGCACAAATAAAATACCACCACAACTCTGTAATCTCTCTTTCTCTCTCTTTCACTCTCTCTGTCTGTCTCTGTCTCCCTCTCTCTCTCTCTCCCTCTCTCTCACTGCAAAATCTTTTGTTACTTTTTAACATAATTTACATATTAGACCCTGAGCAAGGAGAGAAGTAAGAAAAATGTAGTAAGTTATTCCTATACAATGCTCTCCATTATATCCCCAAATATTCAGTACTAAAGAATTAGGTATAGGATTCTTGCTACCTAACTTAAACTTAAATAAAAATTAAAAATTCAGTGCTTCCCAGGAAACAGGGACATAAAACATTACAAGGGGCCACACCAGGAATGCAGATTCCCAGGCCACCCCTCCACTCTCCAAAGTAGGAACCTACACTTTTAACTACGATCCTCATGTGTTTTGCATGAAAATGAATTTTGGAGAAGCCACGGTTCTCAAATCAGCGTTTTGCTTCTACTAGGCTTCAGGCAGCTGTGTTGTTTAAGCAAGTCAAGTCACTTCTCTAGGCCTTGGCTTCCTCACGGTGAAGTAAAATGGATGGCTGGTCTTGATCCCCTTACTGCTTGCTAAGTTCATTTACAAAGGCTTTCTCCATGACATCAAGCTCCAGATCCAACACCATGCCATCAGCCTGGACCACGGACAGATTTAGTTAAGCCTGATTTACAGTTTTCTCCTGCGTCCTTCTCTGAGAAGAATAAATTGACACAGTGACCTTAATGGCTTTAACCCTGTCTCTAGAGCACCAACAATGTGGCAGTCTTCCCTGGGAGCCAGATGAGTACGAAACCTCGCCATCTGCTTTCAAGTCAGGGATCTCCACAATTTGGCTGTCTGATTGAGCGCATTACTGTTGGAGTCCCAAAATAATCAATTCTGACAAGAAAGATCCAGATATGCTTCAAATTATAAAAACAACAAATTTCCTAACAACCTGATGAAGTGAGAAAGCGAATTACCAGCTTGTTATTTTTAACTTACTTGGTTTTTTTCAGTCAAGCTGGCCTGTTCCACAGGGGAACCTCTGACCCCAGTGCTGCGTATATCAGCCCAGGACTCCTCAGAACCCTCTGCTCACCATAGCAACACAGAGCCCCTTCTGCAATGAGCCAGGATGACAATCATTCCTTGACTGGAGAAAACTCCAGGGGAGTCTTGTAAGGAAGCTTCTACGTTCCAATGAAGATAGTCCTGCCTCCCTCCCAATGATCTTTTTATTTTACCCTTTGTACCTGAAATCTATGTAGAGAGCAAAGAATTCTGGACTAAGGGGTCCCATGGCAATATCCAAATCCTCATGCATCCTGTAAGTACTGCCCATTCATCCGCGAGACCTTGGGGGCTGACTGCCCTTTGTCACTCACTCCTGTGCACTGGGACCCTTCTTGCTGCCTCAGTGTCTCCTCAGATTATTCAACCACTGGTGAAAATCTGCAGACCACCAGCTGAAGTCAGCGCTTAGACTCTGAGTTTGGGTGGTAAGCCAGGTTGACAGGTTCAAATTTCACCTGAGGCCCAGAGGATGGATGTATGACAGAGACATGAGTGGCTTCCACATGTAGCTGCCACAGTGGCACCTGACCCGATCCTGTCAGTGAAGAATGCTCGAAAAAACACTTATCTTCACATCCCTCTGTCTCCTGTTGTGACTCTCCTCCCTATACGGTTAGGAACATTTGAAGCTCAAAAAAGAAATGACTTTTATAGTAAGAATATAAAGAGAGGAAAAAAAATACCCAGGCCATTTGCAGCTTTTGAATTTCAAAACAGACTTTTCAATCTGCTATCAGAGCAAACGGGCTTGAAAGCCAGAGCCTTCACTGGGGAATACTGGCCTTCCTAAGAAATAAGAGCTAATGGGATTCCAAAAGCCCAAGTGTCAACCAGAAAGCTTTGAAAGAATCAGGGACTCGAGAATCAGAATGATGAAGAAAATTGAAGAGTTCATTTGCATATTTACATGGTCTGGGCATTAGCAACGAGGGAGAAAATGAGACTCTGCGAGTTTTGATTATGGATTTGACATATTATAGAATCACCTGGCATGAGTTTCAGTGAGGGATTGCCTCAACCTATTGGCCTCTGGAAATGGGACGTCAGTGGGAATTATCTTCACTACATGAATTGGGGTGGGGAGCCCTGACCACTGTGGGCAGCACCATTCCCTATTTAGGGGATGGGAAAAGTGAACTGAGCAAAAGGCATGTACTAACTCACTGCTTTCTGCTCTTGTCTGTGATGAAATATGACTAGGTGCTTCAAGCACTTTTTTTTTCTCTGTCTAATGGCCCTGGTTGTCCTGGAACTCAATTTGTAGACCAGGCTGGCCTCAAACTCAAAGAAATCCACCTGCCTCTGCCTCCCAAGATCTGCAATCAAAGGTGTCCGCTGCCGCCACCACTGCCCGGCTTGCTTCAAGTTCTTGCTGTCCTGATTTCCTGAAATGATGGACTGCAAACTGAAATTCTGAGGTAAAATAAACCCTTTCTCCCATAAGTTGCATTTGTCAGGGTATTTTATCACAGCAACAGGAAATGAAATGAGGACAGACCCCTAATGATAAGTCACAAGTTGGTATTTAGCAGAGACTGGGTGGCAGACTGCCTTGCTACAATGGCATTTCTTGCTAATACCTTCCCCATACTGTGAGACAAGGTATCAAATCTTGATAAAAGCCAGACAAGTGCCATGATGGAAAATGAGCCAAAAGCAGCCATAGCCACAGGCACAGAGACCAAGGACTTGACACTCTCCCGGGCACCTTGACAATAGGCAAGCGTACCCACACATTAGATACATGGAGACCCAAAGTTGGGTGAAATATCCAAACTGGGTAAACTTAACTCAAAATAACAGGAAAAAAATACTGCAATTGATGAGATTTAATGAATTAACAAAGTTGCTGGTTTTTCTGCCCTCAGACAAAGTCCTTGAAGTAAGATGATTGACATGTAAAGCATCCTCCATACCCGGCCACAAGCCTGAGTTAAGCAGACATCTGCTGTACTTTCCTGAGCTTGACCGAAGGCATAGTGGATGAGAAAGTGGCCACCAGCTAAGTTAAACTTTCAAGAAGAAACTGTTCAAGAAATGCTAAGGCCCTTGGCCAGTGTGAAATTTCCTTACCCTCAGAAATTGAGAGTCAGTGTGCCTGAAAACCAGGTAAGGAAAAGCCCCCAAATCAATGTATTAAATCAATCAGTGGAGTAAAGACTTTGCCCTCAGCTGGTGCTATTGGGAGGTACTAGAGACTTTCAAAGACAGGGCTAGTCATTGGGAGTGTGCCTTTGAGAGATCATGAGACCACCCCCCCCCCAAGCTCTGCTCCTACCATGTTATAGTTTGAATTAGAAATATCTGCCATGGGATCATGTTTTGAATTCCTATTACTCGGTGGGTATCAACATTTTAATGTGGCCTGGATCCGTCTCAAGGTAGCAATAGAACTCGGCCTCGTGTTATATGCGCTGGTTTTCCATGAATGCAAAATATAAGAGGAGCCTTCCACTAAGGATCCCAGAGGAAAGGCTGCAGAGTCAGGTGATGTATAATGGATGCCCTCCAGGGAGCCTCAGCAGGCTACGCATGAAGCTGAGACGGTAACTCTATAGTTGCAACAGAGACAGAATCCAGGATGTTGGAGATGCAGGAGTGTGGACCATCTCCTGAGGAGACCTGCAGGTAACAGATAGAGCCAGTCATGAAAGATGTATGGCCAATCCCATTGGAGCCCTTTGATGATCACACCCTGTGCCCCAGATGGTGCTCTACCAGCCTGCAGCCTTGCTTTGGTCCAGTCTTCCCTTGGGGCTCTCTCGGTCCATCTGTTTGGAGTGAGGATTTGTGTGCATGTGTGTGTGCATGCGTGCGTGTTCTGTGCACTGAAAGTTTGTAACTTTCTCTTTGATTTTTTTTATTTTGAATTTTAGAGTTTGCCTTCAATACCAGAAAATACTTTGGACTTTGGACTTTTGAACAGCATTGGAACTGTTAAGGGGACTTTGAAGGTTAGACTATGCATGTTTGCATTATGATGTGGCCATAAGCCTATGGAAGCAGCTGCATAATGCATTCTGAAAGTGAAATGGCCCCCAGAGGTTCCTGTTTGAGGACTTGTTTCCAATTAAGTGGCAATATTTTAGACGGTTGTGGAACTCTTAGGAAAGAGAACATGACTGAGGGACAGGCCTTTGAAGGTCACAGGCTGGCCCCTAGATTTTGCCACTTTCTGTATCCTTGTCTGCCACTAGGTTATAGTGGTCACGTGAACAGCAACTGCCATGCCTTCCTCACCGTGAAAAATTCAAATATCAACAGCCAATAGCCAAGCACCATCTCCTTCCTTAGGTAGCTACTATCGAGTATTTGACCATTAGTGATAAAAATCACTAATGTACACCATGCTGGACTGATCCACACCACACACCGCAGGCCCACATGCATAAGCCTGTACTGAAACCTCCCCAAAGCCAAAGGAAGTCTTTCTCTTCACAGTCCATGATCTGTGTTTGCTACGATAACAGCCAACACAAGGTGTGGCATGACATCATGATAAGGTCTACGTTGGACCAAGGATTTTAATTGTGTCCTCAGAGCAAGTGATGGGGAGGTTGTGAGGGGCTGGAAACAAAATCTTTGTAGCATCATTTTTATGCTTTTCACAGTTTTGCCTTTTACACACATTCTCCACCCCAATCCTCACACACATTCATCTGCTCCAAAGGTTCCCATAGTCTGCTGTCCAATATTGCAGGAGTCATTCAGCTGGTGGCCTTTCCCATCGCTACAGAGTGTTCTCTACCTGTGGCCTGTGCAACATTTCAGTAAGATTCCTTTAGAAACTAAAATCAGAACAGCAGATATTATTGTAATGAGGTTGTGGCCAAAAGCCAAAGAAGGGCCTAATCTTGCCGGTTAATTACCCAGCAAAGCTCTAGACAAGTCAGTGTTCATGGAGAACCAGTGCCACATGGAGACAAGCATGCTGGTTTATTGATAGCGGCACAGGCGTGTTTGGCACATAGTTCTGATTAAAGGCTGAGTTCAACGAGGTCTCCTGTTTACCTCCTCCCTCTCACATCTAAATGTTGCAGCTGAGATATTCCTAGCCATCTACTGGGATTGAGAGAAATGGCTGAGCTCATAAAAAGAAGGTGAGAATGGAGGTCTGACCCTTTCTAGGCATAATTAACCTCAGCCCCCTTGTGGCCTAATCAAAGTCTCGGGCACCTTAGCAGAAGGGGTCTGTGCCTGAAATCCCAGACCTGCCAAGGAAAGGGAGAGGCAGAAGTAACCAGTGCACCACCAGGGCTATACTTCTGGCCATAGCTTAATCCACTAGTCTAAAATCAATCAAAGCGCTGTCACCCATAGAGGGAAAGGCAGGAAACAGTCAGGAATGTCTTTAAAACACTGCTGTGAGAATCTCCTGTGTAAAGGAATGGCCCAGTCAGCTAGGCACTGCTTGGATTTGTCCTTGAGGTGTTGCTTGACATGGAGAATTCTGGAAGACAGCTATAGGAGCAGGCTCCAGAGGGGTTGCCCTATTCTTACAAATTCAAAAAAGAAGAAAGTCCACAGAGGACACATTGTTCCCTGGGGAGGGATGCAGTGGAGAACTTTAGAGATCTTCTCAAAATTCACATCCAAGAGACTGCTTTCATCTCTCTTCATTTCTCTTATAAGATCGTATCTAGGATGATTTTTATGAAAAGTCAATTCAAGGGGAAACTACACATATTTCCATTATCATACTACAATTAAGTATGCATGAGGTTTAAACTTCATTACAGCGTGTCTCCCTCAAACACTAGTCTGCAGCCTGCTTTATACTATTTGACAATGAAAAGTAACGTACAGTTTTTCTAGGTGAATGACATATTGCTGCATCTGATTATTATTTTTAAAAGGAAAAGATACTGATGCTATGTCAATGCCAGCTGAAGTGCTAAAGCAGATCAGATGGGTGGGCGTGGTCCTGAATATGTGGGCTCCCTTCTTTCACATCTGCCATGCTGAGACATCCCCAGTCACCATCAGGTGCCACTGTTTCCTACGCCTCCATGGCGCAGCCTTGCAATTCTAATTTGAACATGACAGCCAAGAATCAATATTTCCTCATTATTTTATCTGAACTTATCCAAGAGTAGCAAAAGGAAAAGAAATAAAAAAGACAAGGTTCGTTTTCAGTAAAATTAGATCATCAAAATCTCAAATCTCTACTGTTATACTTTGAATGGTGTGTCCCTTCAAAACTCATGTTGAAACTTAATCTCCGGAATAATAGTGCTAAGAGGTGAGATGTTTGGTGGGTGATTAGACCAAAAGGGAAATTGGCAGCCTTACACAGGGTTCTACAAAAGAACAAGGCAGGCCCCTTTCCCTTTCATCACCTGCGGACACAACATCCAACAACCATCTTGAAAGCACAAACGATGCCCTCACCAGATCCAAGACTCCACCTCTAGAACTGTAAGACATAAATTTCTACTAATTATAGATCATTCACTGTTACATGTTTTCCTATAGTGACTCACATAGATTAAGACATTCACCCTGGCCCTGGCAAAAATACAGAAGCTGCATACAACCACTATAACAGAGAAGGAAGCTTTCTAGAAGGAGCCAGGGAGGAAAAATCTAGGCTATGTTCTTCCTGAAACTTCCAAAAGCTCTGAGGTAATGCACATGCTCCTTGAAAGGGAAGGCCATGCATGCACGCATGTAATCCCCGTATTTGAAAGGCAGAGACCAGAAGATTCTGAGGCTAGACTCAGAGATTAAATCAATAAAATAGGAAAAGAAAACATGAATAATCAATTAAATAAACAGTTCATTCTTTGAGAAAATCAATAAGATTGATAAACCCATATCCAGATTAACTAAAAAGCAGAGAGAGAATATCAAATTATCAAAATTAGAGACAGAAAGGGGAAATAACAACAGACACTGAGGAAATCCAGAGGATCATAAGGACATACTTTAAAAACCTGTACTCAACCAAATCGGAAAATCTAAAAGAAATGGATAATTTTCTTGATATTTACCACTTTCCAAAGTTGAGGCAAAATCAGATAAGCAACTTAAACATGCTTATAACCTCTAGTGAAATAGAAGCAGTAATCAAAAACCTAACAACAACAACAACAAAATCCCAGGGCCAGATGGTTTTAGAGCAGAATTACACCAACTTTCAAAGAAAAAATAACACCAATAGTCCAAATTTTTCTGTAAAATAGAAAAAGAAGGAAATTTCCCAATTCTTTTTTATGAGGCCACAGTTACAGACCAATTTCCCTTATAAGCATAGATGCAAATATTCTCAATAAAATACTTGCAAACCAAATCCAAACACATGTCAAAAAGATCATCCACCATGCTCAAGTAGGCTTCATCCCAGAGATATGGGGATGGTTTAACTTATGTAAATGCCCCATAATATATGAACAAACCAAAAGACAAAGAAACACATAATCGTCTCATTAGATACAGAAAAGGGCTTTGATAAAATCCAATACCCCTTCATGGTAAAAGTCTTGGAAAGATCAGGGATTCAAAGGGCATTCCTCAACATAATAAAGCAATTTACAGAAAGTCCATAGCCAACACCAACTTAAATGGAGAGAAATCCAAAGCAATTCTACTAAAATCAGGAATAAGACAAGGTTGTCTGTTGTCTCCATACCTAATCAATATAATACTTTAAGTGTTAGCTAGAGCAATAAGACAACTGAAGAGGATCGTGAGTATATAAATAAAAAGGGAAGCCAAAGTATCTTTATTTGCAGATGATATGATAGTAAACATGAGTGACCAAAAAAATTCCACCAGGAAACTCCTACAGCTGATAAACACTTTCAGCAAATTAGCAGGATACAAATCAACACATAAAAGTCAGTAGCATTCTTAATATACATATGGACTGAGAAAGAAATCAAGAAAACATACTTTGCAATAACCTCAAATAATATAAAGCAAGTTAAAGACTTGTATAACAAAACTTTAAGACATTGAAGAAGATTTCAGAAGATGGAAAGATCCCCCATGCTCATAAATTGGTAGGATTAATACAGTAAAAATGGGTGTGCTACCAAAATCAATCTACAGATCCAATGCAATCTTCATCAAAATTACAACACAATTCTTTAAAAATTTTGAAAGGGCAATTTTCAGTTTCATATGAAAACATTTTTAAAAAAGGATTGTTAAAACAATCCTGAATGATAAAATAACTTTTGAAAGTATTATCAGCCCTGATCTCAAGTTGTACTATAGATCTATAGTAGCAAAATTGAAGACCCAGACATAAATCCACACACATATGACACCTGATTCTTGGTAAAGATGCAAGAAATACACACTGGAGAAAAGGCAGCATCTTAAACAATTGATGCTGGTCAAACTGGCATCTGCATGTAAAAAAATCCAGATAGATCCATACTTACCACCCTGAACAAAACTCAGCTCCATATGGATCAAAGACTTCAACATAGAATCAGATACACTGAGTCTGATCAAAGGAAAAGTGGAGAATAGCCTTGAACTCATCGGCACAAGAAAAGCCTTTCTGAACACCATTAGCACAAGCAATTAGATCAACAATAAGATTAATATATGGGACCTCATGAAACAGAAAAGCAAGGAACACCATCATTTGGACAAAGCAGCGGTCTACAGAATGGGAAAATATTTTTATTAACTACACATCCAATAGAGGACTAAAATCCAAAATATATAAAGAACTCAAAAAATTAGACATCAAGAAAACAAACAACTCAATTAAAAATGTGGTACAGCTCTACACAGAATTTTCAAAAGAGGAATCTCAAATTGCTAAGAAGACTTAAGGAAATGTCTGACATCATCAGGGAAACTTGAGTGGTTGGCTAAAGAGATGCCAGTAGAGTCCCTAAACAGCCCAGGCTGTTGCCAAGGCTATTGGTTGCTCTCTACAAACTGATGGTGAGGCACTCTTGCCAAAGACAACATCTACATAACTCATTGAACATGAAAAAGTCAAGCTGGGCCTACCTCGAGCCTTTATACCTTCAAACTGGAAGGTCCTCTGCACACTACCAAAATAAAAAGGTAAACACCAAACCAGCCACAAACGCCTCAATCTACAACGGTGACCGGTCTGCAAGATATGCTGACGCAATAGTGGCACAAAGCTTGTGGGAGCAACCAACCAAGATCTGATTTAATTTAAGGCCCTGATTCCATGAGATGAAACACAAACCTGACATTGCTTGGGTGACCAAGAACTGAGACTAGATAGCCATGGATCTAGGGAAAAACCAAATACTACTTACTGTTCTGCTAAAGAAACGTAGCAATAAAATGACTCCTAATGACATTCTGCTATATTCAGAGATGAGTGCCTTGCTCGGCCACCATAGGAGAGACTTCCTCCTGCTGCAAGTGGGAACACACACAGAAATCCACAACTGGACAATGTTCAGAGAGTGAGAGACCTTGGAACATTCAGCCCTGAGTTGGATAAACAGAGAAGAAGAGCTGGCAAGATAACTCAGCAAGTGGGTAAAGGAGCTTGCAGCCCAGTCTGATGGTCCGAGTTCAAACCCTGAGCCCACATGGTAGAAGAGAACAGACCCCCCACAGGGTGTCTCTGACCACATGCATGCTATGGCACTCACACAGGAAACACACATACTCACACCACACACACATACACACACACAGATGCACACGTACACAAAAGAAATAAGTACATGTTAAAAGGTGAAATACATATCAATATAGAGGCAAAAAATTATGTCAAGATAAAGAATTACTCTGAGTTAGTAATAAGGCAACTCAGTATTAAATAGGTAAGAAATGTAGTCACTTAACAAAAAATATGTTAAAATAAATGATAAATATGAAAAGTTGCTCCATTTCATGAGCTCTTAGGAAAATATGCAAATCAAAACCACAAAGCGGTGTCTCTTTTTTTCTAGTCAGAATAGCTGAAGTTTGAAAAATTGATAATGTCAAGTTTGAAGAAAATCAGAGAGAATAACATATTCAAATCCTGAGGAAGGAAGCCAGTACTTGTAGAAGCGTGCTGCAAAAGTGACAGCGTTTTCCAGCAGTAAATTCCTAGATAAACAGCAGTGGAGATGGATATGCATGTAAGCATACACACCAAAGAGAATGCATGTGAGTGCTTCTAAGACGGACGACCTTTCACAACCACTGAAATGCCCCATCCACGGGGTGGGATAAAGCTCACTGTGTTATGACAGAATACCATGATGCATCAAAATCAGAGCACCTCTGTCTCGTGCAACAAGTAGGAGTCTCACAAGCGCATCACTCTCCAGGGCAACACGAAGCTGTACACATCCCGGTTCTATTTGCATGAAGTATGGAAAGGAACAAGATCAAGGTCTGCTATCAGAAGTTAAAATGGGGTTTGCCTTGAGCAATTTGGAGGAGAGCAACAGGACTGTTAGAAGGTGTTGAGTTGCTGATTCCAGGAGTGTTCACTTTCTTATAGCCTAATTGACCTACAAAGCTTTTGGTTTGCACATTTTTTTTTTTTTTTTTTTGGTTTTTCAAGACAGGTTTGCACATTTTTTAGCTTTCATGTTGTTTTAAATTTAAACCTCTTATAAAAGGAAAAATGTCAGCAGAAATGTTTTTTAATTGTATTTTTTGTGTTAAAGCTGCCTTGACAGATATAAAAACTCAGAGGTCACCACTATTCATATTACAGGTAAGATATCTGCTGTTTGGAAAATTAGGAGATTCACTCAGGGTCACAGAGCTGGTAAGTGACAAGCTCATGTCCATTAATCTCCAAATCCAAATTCTTCTTCTTCCTCTTCTTCTTCCTCTTCTTCTTCCTCTCCTCCTCCTCCTCCTCCTCCTCCTCCTTCTTCTTCACTATGTCTCACTACCTCAACTTCTACCCATACCACTTAACATTCTCAACCTTCTTGGCTTCCAACAAATAAACCATAACAATAGGAAGGGGAAATCCACCTACCTGGCAATTTCATGGGATAGCCCCTACCCTGAGATTATCCCCAAATTACCCAATGTCTTCCTGTGAACCTTGCTAGTGGTCTGACACATCACACCTTTATAGAGAAATAATGCTTCTCCCCAGCTGAAAGCTCCACTAGCTAATTGCAATACTTGCTTGGCTATCCAAATATCATGTGGACATTTTTCAATATTTTTAATCTGTAAATGTTGAAACAGAGTGGAAGAGAGTGACTGAGTGAAACGATACCCCTAAAAATGGTATAAATGGAAAACTTCTTAAAAACAGACATGCCTGGACAGAAATCAAATTTATGAACAAAGAAAATCACACCCAGTCACTCAAAAAGAGAAAGCAAACCACATAATTTTTATTAAGGAATTTCTATTCATTTTATAACCACAGATCCCCCCTCTTCCCTCCTCCCACCCCTCCAATATCCCCCCAACCCACCCACCCCCATTCCCTCCTCCAACAAGGTTTGGCCTCCCATGGGGAGTCAGTGGAGCCTGGTACATTCAGTAGAGGCAGGTCCAAGCCCCTCCCCCTACATCAAGGCTGTGCAAGGTGTCCCACCATAGGGAGTGGGCTCCAAAAAGCCAGCTCGTGCACCAGGGATTGATCCTGATCCTACTACCAGGGGCCCCTTGAGCAGATCAAGTTACACAACTGTCTCACTATGCAGAGGGCCTAGTCCAGTCCCACGGACAAACCACATAATTTTAAGGATGTCCTAATAGTGTGTGATAGTACAGCATTTCCGATGTTTCACTCCTGGTTTTAGCTTAAGTGCAATGCCAGCCGCTGGAGGCTAGGAAAATGTGAGGGAAGAATCTAGTCTCACCTACCATCATTTCCATTTAGGAAAGGCTCTTTGTGACACAGGAGTTGGGGAGCGAACATCTCACTGGAAAGAAAAGTCCAAAAAGCAAGCCGGGCGGTGGTGGCGCACGCCTTTGATCCCAGCACTCGGGAGGCAGAGCCAGGCGGATCTCTGTGAGTTCGAGGCCAGCCTGGGCTACCAAGTGAGTTCCAGGAAAAGGCGCAAAGCTATACAGAGAAACCCTGTCTCAAAAAACAAAAACAAAAACAAAAAAAGTCCAAAAAGCAGGAGTTTTCTGTATGGAGAAGCCGCTTTCACAGTCTCCATTTTTACTACCTAGGTCTTACGTCTCGATATACAGTCTGAATTGTGTCCCTTCAAATGTCTATATTGAAACCATAATCCCCAATGTCACAGCAAACTAGGAGTGAAAACATGACAGCAGGAACCAATGCTTCGTGTTTTCTAATATTCTGTTAGTTGGCACATTTGTGACCAAGGGTGTGAAGGTGAAGGGAACAGCTGTGGGCCAGAGGGAAGGGACAGCATCAATGACAATTTAACCTGTCTACTAACAGACTTCCAATGCCCATCTCCAAAATCAGAGGTGGTCTGTGCTCTCTCTACTAATGACCTGGGAGATGTTAAAGACATCATTCATGGTGGACATTCCTGATCACTCACTTTCACATACTCCTTAGACTACAGATTTGTGAAAGAAGTTGCTCTCAGCCTTCCAAAATCATAAGGTGACAACGAAAAGTCCTTCCATAGATGTGATATTATATCCACTGAGCTCTTTCAGGTCCATTATTATGAAGTAGCTTTGGGAAATGGAATGAACCTATAGTCGTATCATCTACATTTGTAGATGAAGACATTAAGAGCCTTACAGGTGAAATGACTCACCCCAAGTTGCCTGATAAGATATTACAAAACTGCACTCCTATCTAAAATCCATATGAAATCTTTCTTGACTGCCCTGTCCCACCTGCCTTCCCCTCTAACTGCCCCTTCCATACACACGCAGAATACACACCCACCCACAGATGTACACTAGTATTCATAGCTCAGAGCAATCAACACACACACAGCCTCTCAAGGAGAGGTCATCCCTACTTGCCTAGCCCCTACTCCTCCTTTGGGATCTAATTTATGTGATCCCCACCTCCATTCTGGGCTGGACTAGTTCCTCCTCACACATGCCCTCACACAAGAGTCTACTGGTCTCTGATGACAGTCTTTGTCACACCACACTGTGACTGCCTCTTTAATTGTCCATACCACCTAGCAAATTGTGACTCTACAAAGAGCAAAACATGACATGTTGAAGACGTCCAATAAATACCTCATGAGTATTGAGGGCACAGATGCCACCTGTGGTGATATGGGGCTCCAGCAGCACTTAATGTGAAGCCGACTGAACAGGCAAGTCTCCTAAACTTCCAAAAGTCACAGTTTCTGAAAGAAATAAGAATGTCCCCTATTGGCGAAATTATTAAGGCCACTCCACGTAGTTAAAAGGAAGATTTATTTAGTGGGTAACTTACAAATGAAGGGATAGATAGGTCGCAGGGTCTGGGGAAGGTGTATCTCAGTCCAGCGGTGTTCTCTGGAGCTCTGCTCGGTCAACCTCCACCATCCAGGGTCCCGGAACAGAGAGAGTGCTCGCTCTTCCAGATCTCAGGTCTCTCGGCATCTCCCTTGGCCCCGCCTTGTAGGCGTGACAGTTGCCGAAGCCTCAATGGGGGTTGGAACTTCCAGATCAAAGCTGGAATGGCTACCCACTACAGTCCCCCTTGGGGCCAGCATTTCCCCAAGGCCAAATATATTCCAAAAGAACAAATTAAGCACTTCAGAAAATTGTTTACCAGATTGCAGCCACCCAGGGAGCCACTCAGTTCTGCCTTCCTGGAGATCCATGGGGAACATTCTCCCCTTGGCTGTGTTTTCAGTAAAATGCAACCAGACAGATCTTTTCCTGAGGCTGGTAGGGGGAAAAACTCTGACCTGAATTCTCTCTTACCTCTGATGTCCAGGTGCCAGGCACTGCTCCCAGCCCTGAGAACACATTTAACCCTTGCAATGACTCTATGAAGTAGGTGCTGCTCATGTCCCTATTTTAACAAAGAAGAAAGTGAGACACAGGAAGATGGAGAAATCTACCAAGATCATTCAACAAGTATGTGGTGGAGCTGAGATTCAAAGCTGGAGTCCTGGCTTTTACATGTGTCAAGAACCATATCAGACCTCACCAGCTTAGTGCTGATGACCTTAAATCAGGTGCAAATTCTAACAGATGTCTTCTGTGGTCCTCGAGCAACTATTTGGGGTATTTTATAATCAACTCTCCACCTGGCATTCTTGTGTGGTAGTCAAGGCTAATTGATGACCCTTGATCATCCCTCAGCCCTAAATGGACTCTTCCTCATGTGTAGAATTTTGTCTTCCCAAAGGGAACAGACAGGTTGGGCAAGAGAAGATGCCCTGGGACATGCAGAAAGAAAGTTAATTGGTGACTAAGAGAACACCTGCTACTCAGCAGAGGAAAGGGCTGGGTATACCCCTAACAAAAGCGTTGGCTACCTATTCAACAAGTTATCATAGCTCTAAACGCAACGAAACCCTAACATTGTCACTGACTAAAGACAACTTCAAAAACTAAACACATCTCCTTTCCAGTCACACAGGACCAGAGCCCTGCAGCAGCACCATCGGGAGGCAGTAGAACACGGAGTTAAGCTCTGGGCTCCAGAGCCTGTGTCTTCATTTTATAAGTGCTTCATAATTAATGATGCCAAGATGGCAATCTGTATTCTACTAGGCTGATTCTTTTGCAGAAATCAATAGTCTGACAGAGGAAATCCTTTTGGGAAGAGACTGTTTAATCATCTTCATTATCATCACCATTATCATTGTGATAGATAACGTTTATTGAATTCTTAAGATGTGTAAGGCACTGAATATGAATGACCACATCTCATCCCTCCTCTAGCTTTGAAAAACAAGTTTACTAAACTGTAGAAGGCACACGGCATTGACTCCTCACATTAGCCCAGTCCAGTACCTTACCTCATTTCTGGTAGCCTGGCAGAGGACTCGCATAGTAGAATAATACATCACACACATTACAGCAGGCAAGGTTTCTACATAAATGCAGATGTGGTTTGTAAAGGCATATCAAGGACTTTCATATCCTTCTTCAGCAGTGTGACATCAAACAACTAATTTCTTTGGTCCTCAGTTTCCCCAGAGTACAAATGGAAGGAGAATACCGCACTAGAGCTGTGTGATAAAATGGTCATTTCCGTATCTGAGGGCACCTGACAGGGGTAGCTTCAAGAGAGGCAGGCTCCCTTCTGCAGCGAGTATCCAGCTAAAAAGCCCTCTGACTTGCCCACAACCTTGACCAACCTTTGGAGCAGTCTTCCTAGTATTCTCCGTTAACTAATAAAACAGAACAAAATGTCCACCTTTGAGCTTTTTCACGGTACCCCACGGTCATAATTGAGATGCACGATTGCTGCTCTGTGGTGAGGCTCCAGACTGCTGACCCAGCAATCCTCTTGCTCTGTTCTGGAAGGATTGTCAGCCTAAGCCTTAGCGGAGTCTCCTCCATCCATCCCAGTGCCCTCCCCCCGCCACACCCGCCGCCCCCATCCCTGAGCTTTGCCACTTCAGCAACCTCAATTTTCACAAAACTGTTACTCAAAATAGATTCCTCCAGAAGCCGCCCTAGCTGTGGTCTCCTGCAGAGTGAGAGTCATGGGTTCATGGCAGGTGCTGACCATCCATTCTCAGAAGTCTTTGGATCTGCCCTCCAGATTTGTGGGTGTTTGGTGAAGTATTCCCCCCAAAATTCAAAGGATACTTGAAAGTGGTTGTATATGTGTATTGTAATACGTACACTCACTTCTGTTTTCCCTTAAGCCTGTATTATCTTGTCCCTAAGCCTTAGCTAGGAGGTAAGATCTGGCCATCATCCTCTATTTTTATGTTCCCAAATGCCTGGCATGGACACAGGAAGCCGCATCCAAGCACCGCTTTGAAAGCTGTCCCCTTCCATGGCGGGCAAGTCTTAGCTGAAATCCGAAGCCAAGGGAGGTCTTCTGGATCTCATCATTTGAAGTGCTTTGCCTCTTTGCCCTCTTCCTCTTTGCCTGCCTGAACAAAGCCCAAGCTTGCTGACCCAGTTCAAAACCGATCCCTGCATGCCTTCCTTGACAACCCAGCACACCCTGGCCGGTCCTCCCTGCACCTAGCTCCCGTGACTCATCCATCCACCTCTTTGGGCCACCTTGGCAAGGTTGCCTTCTGCTGATCTTTAATTCATGTGTGACCTTTCTGCATTTTTCAAATGGCTGTCCCATCCCTACCCACAACCTCTGTTTCTAGGATTGGCTGGCTCCACCTGTAGGGGTGGAGCACAGCTGAATGGCTACACCCTGGGGAGACAGAACTCCTACTCCCAAATACACACCCACAACGTTGAGACCTTAAGCCAAAAGAGAAGTCGCTGGAAGCTGGAAAGCTCTTGTCTCCAAGTAGCCTCATGTCTCCAGGGTGAGATGACTCGGCCGATTTCCAGGCATGACTAATGCAAAGTCAAAATGGAACTCTGGGCTTCCAGAGTGTGAAGAGCTAATAAATCCGTGGTGAACGAGACTTCCTAAATTGTGTTTCCTTTGTGAGGCAATTCATGAGCACTTCTGGTTTTGTCTAGTGAAACAGCAAACAGCAACTGTAAATATTAACAAAATGGGGTGGAGGCCTGAGGAAAATGAAACCCTAACACAGTTGTAACCCGATCTGGTTCCCAGAGGACTGCCCTGTAGGAGATTTCCCGTCACCAACCTCCGCTTGCTAATCCATGCTACTTTTAGAGAAACGTAATTCCAAGAAGGAATGAACAATCCGTACTCTGGTGGAATAGGGTAGTGTTTCATTATGCTAAAACCACACAAGAGTGAATATTATTATTAGCTCCGTGACTGGTAAATTAAAGTTTGATTCTGAAGATGGATTCTGGGTCACCCATGAAATGTTTTGTTCACGTATGCATTACTCGGCCGGTTTCCAGGCATAACTAACACAAAGTCATTGTTGATATTTTTATGTTTTGTCGGTTTGATTTGAGGTATAAGCACGGGCTATTTTTTCGTTAAATTTTAAGAATCCAAATATTCCAATGTTACCATTTCGCCTAGCTCATTTGGCAAGGGGTTTGAATACGAAAGACAAAAGAACGTTGGAAAGCGAAGGGAAAAGAGGAAGACGAGAATAATGAGCTCTGAGGCAGCAGCTGTGTGTTCGCTGAGGGCCAAGCATGTCCTCGCTTTCTGTGGGTTATCACGCTAATTTAAGGAGAGTAGTAGCTACACAGATTAAATATACCTCACAGCTTACACAGATTATCTCACTTAATCACATCGCTGTCGCTACCATGTTACAGATGGGGAAACTAAGTCCCAGGAAAGCATGCTGCAAGTCGCATAATTTACAGCTGGAGCAGTGAAAACTCCAAGCTGGCCTCCCACTGCAGGGACGACGCTCTTTAAGCCCTGCATGGCGGTTGCCACTTGTGTTTCGAGAGGGATGAGGAGTCTCGCTCAAGCTCTGTCCAGCCTGGGGTCTTCCTTCTCAGCGGCGCTCTGCAGCATGCCTACAATGTGGGGAGGTGTTTCTGGGTGGTGGGACCATCATGTCAAGCAGCCAGTTCTCTTGCCTGAGCCCAGCCAGAGACCCGCAGAAGCCAGGGCCATTCAGCCAGTCTTTACAGTTGAATTCAGCAGGACACAGAGTTCCCACTCAGCAAGGAGCGCGGAGGAAGCTGACTTAGAGCCAGGGGATGAGGAAGGGAAGCACAGACATGAAGAACCTACACTCTGGGCCAAAGCATTAACATCACGAAAGTCCCTCCTGTTCCTTCCAGATGAGCAGTGTGTCCTTGTGAGGTGGGGTCCAAAGGCCACACACAATCTACCCCTGCGAGACTACAGCCCACAGGAGTCACAACCTCATCCAAAGATCCCACCCTCACAGGCCACAACAGGTACCCATTTCTCTGTCCACTTACCTCCGCATCAACCCTGCTCCCTTATCCTGTTTAGCTACGACACCCCCAAGGCCCACTGCTTGGCGGATGGTATGTTGGGCCACACTTCGTAGTCTTCTGTGTGTCTACTAAGAGCATGGCTGCCAAGATCGGGTGGGTCAAAATCGGAGAACAGAACGCTTTCTGCTTCAGTTCAGGGGCAGAAACAATGGATACAGTATCAAAAGATGTAAGGGACAAGCCTCCCGGGCAGATACACACAACATAAGAATTCACAAGGAGAATAAGGAGAGCACGTGCCCTCATGGGTGGACCCCAGCCAGGTAACCATGCAAAACTGGGCCAGAGAAGGATTTTAAGAGAGGCTGAAGGCTGCCACCTCATCTCGCCCTGTTCAGGACTGGGAGGAGCTGCTTCTGACAATTATCCCAAAAACAGGCTCCCAGGCCAGCACACCCATGCTCAACCATGTGATTTCTGCAATGGTGGGTGGGGCGGGCAATGAGGATTGGTCCATAGCTCCTGCCTGGGGAAGACGACGCTCTCTGAATACTGAGGTTTCACCCCTGTCCAGGATATAATGAACTTTTGAAATGGATCAGCTACTCAGTGGTAGCTGAGGAAAGCAGCTGTGGAGATGAGCCCACGCACCTGAGAAATTCGGGAGCTTGCCTTTGAGCCCCATGTGAGAGATGGCGGACAGAGTCACTGTGAACCCTGTGAGGGGTACCTGCTAGAGGCTGCAGAAATACCCAGCATCCCAAGTTGGAGGAAGGAAGCCTACGCAAGCAAGCGCCTGGGAGGTTGGGGCCTGGAGAAGGACCCAGCACGGAAACCCTTAAGAGCCAGCCAGAGGAGTCCCTGAAAAGGACCTTTTCTTAAACACGGTTTAAGGCTCAAAAAACATGCCTTTCGCCTGCCAATCAAAACTGCTGACCGGCTCTCCTCTTCTCACATCAGTCCCCAAAGGCTCAACATAGCGGCAAACAGAGTGAGCAGGCGCCCGTCGAGGACCCCATTCACTTGCAGGCTTCCGGAGTGGGGAAGGTCCAATTGTGGATGTGAGGCTACTGAAGAATTTCGATACATCTCTTAGACTGTTTGCCGCAGTTTCCTCCAGGGACCGTAATGGAGCTAATCTAAGTGTGAGGAAGCTGCTGGTCTCTTTCCCACACAAGCCCTGCTTCTTCAACACAGTGGGTAGAGCCAAAACAACTCCATCCACAATCAAGTCCTGGGAAATCTAGAACAACAGAGTCCAATGAGTTCCTTCTCTACTCTAGACAAAATCTGTGCTCACAAAGGGACCACAGACTCACAATCGTGAGAGCAACGTCCGTGGTTCCATAGTACAGAGGACATGAAGAATCTGGATGTACTATGACACTTCTAAGCACTTCATCGAGCTCCATGGAATTTGACTTGAGAGTGCTGACCTGAACTCTTCTCTTCCTGTCTCTCACTGGCCTGTACCATGTCAAAATCCCATCATGCCTTTGTCATGGCCACATTAAATTTAAGTATTCTGAGAAATAACAGGGCAGTTTATGTTCCTTTTCCAGCTGGCCTCAAACTCACAGAGATCCACCTACCTCTGTATCCTGAGTGCTGGGGTTAAAGGTGTGAGCCACCACTCCCAGAAAGCTTTAATATAGCCTTTAAATATTATTTAACATTATCACATTGTGACCAAATCAAATCAAAGAAATTATAATGTTGAATATACTTTAGGAACAACATACAGGTTTTCTATAAATGTGGGCCCCAGCATCTCTGAGGGCTCACATGTCACCACCCTATCATCTTCATTCACTACCATGTTAAAACAGCTAAGATCACAGTTTAGGACACATAAAAAGTCAAATTGTCTTCTCTCAGTGGTATAGCGAAAGAGAACAGAGAATAGGCTTGCTGAGCATTGTACCAAAATAACAGAGTGTCATTTAGGCCAAAGAGACACCGCGGGAGCACTAGAATCTTAGAATTTAATTTTCTAAATACTGATACAGGACCATAATTTTTTTCTGAAAGAATAAAGGATGTATTTTGATTCAGAACTGCAAAATCTTGCCTCATAAAATAGCATATCCCATCCCTTATCTGTAACACCTCATTGTTCATCTACAAAGATGCTTTAGACCACCAGCTGGGGATCAGAGCAGGCAGGAGGTAACTTTGAAACCAGAGCATTTTACTCCTCTTAACAAGCTACATGACCCTGGGCGCATGCCTTGCCTTCTCTGAGGCTATTTTTTTATCTTTAAAAATGGGACAAAAATAGATACCCTGAATATCTGCGGTGAAGTTTGAGTCGTTTTTTTAAAACAAAATGCGAAGCACGGTGCCTGGAACACACTGGCTGCTTGGTAGCATTTTCTGCCATGTGGATGGCAGAGGGTTTCCCTGCAGATGCTTATGTCCCAACACAAACAAAATTGAAGAGCTTCGAAAGTCCACAGGATAAACCACAAGCAGAGCTTCCACAAGGGAACTTGATGATGTGTCTGCCGCCCTCCATATGAAGAAACTACCCTGTGTGGCTGGGGTACCTGAATAACTGCTGCTTTACCCTTGCCATCCTTGTACCCCAGGAGATAACTGCTCAGTGACCCTCAGGCAGCCTCAGCCCCCTCCTTACTGTGGGTCCTTCGGGGGAAGGGCTGTGTGGAAGCCAACGGTGCTGGGTAGCTGAAGAACATGTTTCATGGAGAGGGGCAGTGGGAAAACCTCCAAAGCTCTGCTTCAGTTCCCCAGACCCGCCCCAGCCTCAGCCTCCTCTTGGGGCCACTGAACGTACCTACACCCACCATGCGCACACTGTACAGAATGGACGGGAGGCACAGAAACCAGGCTAGAAGCTGACGGGTTGCGTTATCTGTTAACTGTGCCCAGCTGTCCGTTTGCTGGCTTGTACTGAGATGTTCTCTACTGTTTCTAAGACCTCCCCTATCAACAGGCAGCATCTCACTACTGCCCCCCAGCAGGCCTCCCCAGCTGAGCTCAGAAGAGCCCCTGGCCTGTCCAGGCCCCTTCCTGGATCAAGAAGATATCCTCTCATATAATGCAAGGCAGGCAGTTTGTGTTATTATGATAAAGCCTTTCAGCAAAGGCATATCTATGCATGTTTACATTTGGGGACAATAAAGAGAAGTTACTTAGCATATCTTCAGAAACAAGTTTAGTAAACAGTAGGTGAGCATATTAACAAAATTTGTTTGTCTGCTCTTTGTTACAACAAACTGCTCTTTAACACCAGATGGTGGGCAAAAATATGAGGTGCCCATAGCTCCCAAGTCCAGAGTCATCAGACGGTATCCCCAGGAAAGGCCTTTTTCTTCCTCAACCGACCTATTTAAGCTATATGGCATAAAATAATCCATCTGCAAAGCTTCTTGGCCAGAAGTCAGCTCTCATAACATTTGGGGGAGTCAACTAGCTAGCCCCTGGAGCACAAATGTACAACCAACTGAAGTGTATGTCCCCTTGATGCCTTAGAGACCCAGTCCCAGGAAACACCACTCAATCTAGGACTACACATCAACACTTACTTTGGACCCCGGGTGGCCATGTGGACAGCCAATGGGAGATGATGATTTTTCATTTAGAGTAGACAGGCCTTCAAGCAGTAGACTCACCATCATCATTGATGCTTTCACTCTCTGAGAGCCCAAAGAAGAGGAAGCCAAGACATGCTGCTGATTCTGAGCACCAGCAACATGCTGTATTCACTAAAGCTTAAAAAAAATCCCAATGCAAGGATCACACAACAGAGCGGTTCGGTCAGTGTCTGGGGTGAGATCCAGGTGTGAGTTTTGAAGCTTCTACTTGAGACTCTAGTAGCCATCCTAGATAAGAACTACTGCCCTGCTGGGACTAGGGAGTCACAGGATGGAGAAACCCAGTCTCCAAACAGAGCAAGGAAAGATCATATCCACTGACAACAGGAACATTTCACAGTGAGTGCAAGATAAAGAAACTTCAAGTGTTTTAAGCAACTGATGGTTTGAGAGGTTAGTTTTTAGAGCAGCCACCACTGCTGGGTAGGAATCCAGACATAATGAAGCAAACATTTTTCTATTCAGCTGAGGTGTTCTTTGCTGGTATGGGTGATGCCTTGATGACCAGAAACTAAATACGCCATTGTGTCCAGAGTTCCATGTGACTGAACCATGAAAGTCACTGGAAAACTGAAGGAAACTTCAGGAATAGCAAACGAACAACTGTATGTCACCTTTCCACAACACAAACACCACGTCAAACAACTTCTCATCCAGTGTCTTGGTTTCTCCTCTGTCTCGGTTTGAGCTACTGTAATGAAATATCATTAACTGGATGGCTTATAAAGTTTTCAATTATGTTTCAAGAGGTTAAGATCTAGGCGTCAGTAAAACTGGTGTCCAGGGAGGGCTCACATTTCATTTGTGAGTAGCCATCTTCCTAGTGTGCCCTCATGAGGCATGGAAAGCAAGCAAGCCCCTGTGGATGCCTGAGGGCACTAACCCCGTTCCTACTATCCTCTCAGAAGCCCCACGTTTCGACACTATTGCTTTGGGGATTATTTTCCAGCTTATGAATCTGAGGGAACATAAACATTCTGGCCTCAGTATCCTCACAAGAATGAAGCCCTCTTCTTTGCTGATATGAGAATAACATTTACAAATGAAGAAATTGTGGTTCAGGTAAGAAAATCGCTCTCCCAAAGCATCAGGAGCAGAACCAAAGATAATATCATATTTTCCAAGGGGGTGTCCTTTCAACCATAACCTGATCTTCTGACCCACTTGATGGGACCCAAGACAAAATACAGAGATTAGTTTGCTGTCAGAGAGAACCTCACTATGACAGAAGAGCAATCAAAGTGAGAAACACTAACCAGGCTTTGGGTGTACCGCAGCATCATTATGGTAGAATAAGATCCTGGAAAGGGGGAGCCACACATGGGCCTTATGTCCTCTAAGCAAGGCAAGTCCCTAAGCTAATGCAAGGGCCACAGACCAGTCAGCAAGACATAAGTCCCTTTGCTGCAGATGCATCCTCCCCTAGAAGGAAGAGTTTTCTGTTAAACTCACAACCCTTCTTCCTGACTCAAGCCCCAGTCTTCACAATGGGACCAGTTTCAGAAATTTCCCATCCCTCTCTTCTGCCCATCTGTTGAAGAGACCTGAGAAAGTATAAGAAGACATGTTTTTAAAAAAACAAAGAGAAACCTGCTAATTCTACAAGGCCGCCAAGGGCTCCATGTGCCCTGTACCACATCAGACCCCAATATATCACTAACTAAAGAGTAGGTGGCAGACAAAAGATCCTATGTTTGCATTTAAACCAGGAATCATAACAATATCTTGTTGACATCAGGGTGGCCCATGACCAAGTAGGCTTTAAAAGCAATGGGACTCTATACAAGTTTATCAATGAGTATACTCACAATTCCATACCCTTTACCAATGAGTATACTCACAACGCTTGTGACACATTCTGGGCTCTCCAAACAGGTCCTCAGGGCTCACAAAATGAATTAAAGGTGACCTCAAAGACTTTATGTGAATCATCTCCAGTCCCCATGGCCCTCAACTAAATGATTCAGAGATGCCTTAAAGGCTGATGTCACAGAATCACATTATATAACTTTGGTAGCCCCATTCCCTCTCAGTCTATGTTAACAGCACCCCCTGAAGTTGTGCTCCATACACCCCACATGACCAAACACTTCCAGTCAGTCTTACTGTGTTCTCTTCTTTGTAAGAATGCATACTTCATCCAGATGAATGCAAGTTACTCTTTTTTTTATTTTATATATCTTTTTGTTTGTGTGTGTTGCTATTTTATTTATTTGTTTTTATTTTGCAATACAGTTCAGTTCTATATATCAGCCATGGATTCCCTTGTTCCCCCCCGTCCCGCCCCCCTCACCTTCCCCCCAGCCCACCCCCTATTCCCACCTCCTCCAGGGCAAAGCCTCCCTTGAGGATTGAGATCAACCTGGTAGACTCAGTCCAGGCAGGTCCAGTCCCCTCCTCCCAGGCCAAGCCAAGCGACCCTGCATAGGCCCCAGGTTTCAAACAGCCAACTCACTCTATGAGCACAGGACCCGGTCCCACTGCCTGGATGCCTCCCAAACATCAAGCCAATCAACTGTCTCACCCATTAAGAGGGCCTGATCTAGTTGGGGGTCCCTCAGCCATTGGTTCATAGTTCATGTGTTTCCATTCATTTGGCTATTTGTCCCTGTGCTTTATCCAACCTTGGTCTCAACAATTCTCGCTCATATAAACCCTCCTCTTTCTCGCTAATTGGACTCCCAGAGCTCCACCAGGGGCCTAGCCATGGATCTCTGCATCCAGATCCCTCAGTCGTTGAATGGAGTTTCTAGCATGACAATTAGGGTGTTTGGCCATCCCATCACCAGTCAGTTCAGGCTGTCTCTCAACCATTGCCAGCAGTCTGTTGTGGGGGTATCTTTGTGGATTTCTGTGGGCCTCTCTAGCACTTTGCTTCTTCCTATTCTCATGTGGAAGACTGCAAATAGATCCATATCTATCACAGTGCACAAAACTTAAGTCCAAGTGGATCAAGGACCTCAACATAAATCCAGCTACTCTGAACCTGCTAGAAGAGAAAGTAGGAAGTAGTCTTGAAAGCATTGGCATAGGAGATCACTTCCAAAATATAACACCAGTAGCACAGACACAGAGAAACAATCAATCAATGGGACCTCTTGAAACTGAGAAGCTTTTGTAGAGCAAAGGATATGATCAACAAGGCAAAGCGACAGCCTACAGAATGGGAAAAGGTCTTCACCAACCCCACATCTGACAGAGGACTGATATCCAGAATATATAAGTTATTCTTGATAGACAGGAACCCGCTAACTAGAAGAACTTCAGATGTCAGCCTTAAATAAAATTAGGCATCACCACAAAGAGTTTCCCATTCCATTCACTCTGATGCTTGGTGACTCCTGAGATGCATCATGCTGAAACTGAGCTATTGGCTTACAAATATGTTTCCCTCGCCAGACTGGAAGAGCCTCAAGACCAGAGATACTATCTTACCCTGGTATCTGGCACAGAGGCTGACACATAGTCAGTGCTCAATACGTTTGCTGACAGACAGAGGAAAGAGTGGATGCACTCCTCTATGGACTTATGAAGTCCTTTCTCCATAGCAAATACACTTCTAGACCCTGTGGCTGTAGCCACTCGTAAGAAAAGCCAACAAACCCATCCCATCCTTGCAGAGCTTATATTTTAGAAACTAGAAGGGGAACATAGGAGTGAAAACACTGAAGGCTGTAGAAGCAGTGGTGTGAGGTGCAAGGTCATGGTTGTCACTAATGGATTGCTAACCACATGCCAAGATTTATATCCCCCAAACCTAGGAAACAGTGTGCTGTGAAGGTTACTAACATGGCTGTAGAATCATACTGCTCAAGTCATATACAGCTCTGCCCTTGCTGACTAAGACCTTGGGCAACTTACTCTCTGCCGCTTGTTTTCCTCCACTGACAAATGGTTATTTGTATAGTTGGAAGGGCCAAGTGATACGATTCTTACAGAGACCACAGACCCACTCTCCATATCCACTTAGTACCCACAGGCAAATAGCTACCACCACCCCCATTTAACATGCACATCCGCCCTCTGAGAGGTAGGCGTCACCTGCTTGGAGAAGTAAAAGAAGTTAGCCAAGCTTACACAGATAGGAACAGACAAAGCCAGATTGACCCAAACCTGCTCAATCCCAAGGTCTATGCTTTCAACTACCATGACTTGTACAAGGACCAGCATCACAGAGAGTCTGGAGAGCCTAATCCTCCTCCTAAGTATCTCTACAACAGGCAACCACAGCATCTGTTAGCCCTTCAAGATACAGCATCTCATTCCACGTTCCTTCTATACAGAACCTGATGGATGAATCGGCACATGGCCAAGAACAAAGTGTCACCAGGGGAATGGAATTCTGGGACTACTAATATTATTCTATGCTTTGTATTATTCTGTGGTTCAGACTGGTCCAGACCTCATCATTTGTGAAGATCAGCCACCCGTAGAGGGCTGAGGGTTCTAGGGAAGCAAATGATTACAATAGGAAAATGACCATAAGGGTTCAGCAGGTTGGGGGACAGCACATGTTTGTACAGCCCGGAGCAGAAGGAAAAGGAGGTATATACAGTGTAGACATTGTGAAACTAGGACATAGACATGTACAGACTCGGGACAGTTGTGGCCTTATAAGAACTTCTCTTGTGGGGTTCCTGAGATTGATTCATAAGAAGGGCAAAGTGAACTTAACTGTGCTATATGCACAGACCACTCTGCATTCCCTTTTCTGGTGGCCAAAGAGAAGCTAACAAAGAAAAGGAGATGGTGGGGTGGCCCAACCTCAAATCCCATCTTAGAGAAGACATGACTGACCCTGAGTCCAGAAGAAAGATGATTTGGAGATAAGCAGTGATTTCACTCCAGCAAAGGGTATTAAAAGACACACAGCAAGGAGAGCTAAAAGGAAGCAAGAAGGGGCATGGGAAACCCTCCATCACCTCAGACCTGAATAAGAGACCCACTGAAGGCATCCCCTATTCCTGTGGATATCCTTACCGTGCAGTTTTGCAAGGACCTTTCCAAGGTCCAGACTGAAAACTCTACCCATAAATTAGCTCATCTCACTACCACCCCCAAGGGGGGGCTCTCTCTATTCTCAGCTACCCAGCCATATCAAAAAACCCACTCAGTGTATTTCCCACAGACCAGGAAATGAACATGTTCTAGGCTGAAAAGGGAGTGTAGGATTGCTGAGGGAAAGAGGAAAGGGGAAATGCCCAAAGTCTACTGCTCAGTCTTATGAAACTGAAGTTTTAACATCTGGTCTCTGAAGTCTCTGAGATCCCTCTTTGGCCCTGTCCTCCCAGGGAATTCAGAACTAAGAGGGAAATGTCCACGTAGCAGCTTCAAGGTTTAAGGTTGTATACCAATCTTGCCCCCAAGTAACACTTCATCTTAATGTTAATTAACATTACTGTTCAATTTATCAGCAATGCTAAAAGCCTCGGTTCTACGGTCACCCTGGAACAGCCACTCAGTAACGGTTGGCAATATCATGAATGTGTAGTTGTGGAGGGAAGTAGGCGACAGATGGATGGATGATGGATGAAGAGGCAGATGGATAGATAAATGGGTGGATAGGAGGATGGATGGTAAATCTCTATATTACATAGGAAAACACACTCTTTGTTTTCAGAGGATAGCGTTTTAAAAGAGGCCATTAGGAGGTGGTATTTAGCATCAAGAATACTTTTGATGTGACCATTAACCCAAACCTGCCAACTTCATATAGGGATTCATTTCTCATCAAATCACATTTTCCAACCATCCTTTCTCTCTACACCATCTCTCTCAGATACCTACTTTTCCCTCACAGCAAAGATCACCCACAAGAAGATAACTTCAGCATTTCCTCCCCAGTGCTGACCTCTGCCCTGACCTCTTGTGTTCTCTGTAGCTATCTGTCCTGTGTGTTCATCTGGAGCCAAATATGACTTTCATCTCAACATGTCTACCTGAGTGCTGACACCTGCCCCCTCCACCTCAATCTTTGTCTCTCATCTAAAGTCCTAGTATCTCTAGTCTCCAAAGTTTTAATGATAAACATGAAATCAGTTCTTACTATTTTCTCCCCTCCATATGTAATCAGTCACCACATCACTTTATCTGACTGTTAAAAAAGCCTTTTGAGAAGTTTCCATTTCTGACTTCTGCTCTTTGCAATCACACCTCCACACATCTTTAGTCATTAATGGTACTTCACATGTGCAGATCTCTTCATGCTCAAGCCTGAGCTCTGTACTAGAGATTCCGAGATGTATAAAATACAACTGCTGACCCGAAAGATCTCTGAATCTCTGAAAATACTTCATACATTAGACTCTATTTGTTCCTGTTTCAAATTATCTAGCAGTTCCTCATGGTCCAGGGCCCATAGTCATTGCCAAAAACCTGCTTGTATTGTTAGCTTCAGAGGCTGGTTTTTTGGTGCAAATTCAATTCAGTGCTTACAGAATAATTACTGTGAGTTAAAACCAGGCACACTGGAGCCCAGATCCCTGCTCAGAGTTATGATGCTGAGATTTGGGATGCTGACTTGGGGCTCAAAGAAATAGCAGAACTGGGTAAAATTTAAATATTGGTGATAAATCAGGGAGTCACCTGGAGGCTAGGAATGCTGATGCTGCGGAAGCATGAAAGATGGTAGTAACTAATAATAGTGCAAATATTCTCCTAGAATGTGAGAACCAGGGAAGTGGAACCCCAGCTTAGCAGTGCCAGAATTTCTGAGTTACAATGACCCTAAAAGCATCAGAATGGTCCCCCTGTGTTCCTTGTGACCCTTACTGCTTGGTTCTCCCACTGGTGGGGTCCTCAAAGTCAAGTGCTCAGTAAACACATGGGAATGAATGAGGGAAAGATGGGAGGGTGGAGGAAAAGAGCAGGGGGACAGGAAAGAACACTGAGCTGACATTACATGATGACAGGGACCAGGCATGGAGCTTTGCAGGGCAAGAAAGCAGGAAAAGCACCCTCTCTTTCCCCATCATTCCTAAACCCAAATTCAAGAAACCTTAAGTTTAAGCAATATCAGGGGAGGAGAAAACTAAAAGATATTATGGAAAGTGTGAAGCCTGAGAGGATGAAGCTGCCTTTGCCCCCACACTCTGAATCTTTAGCTGAGTCCTTCCCTAGGAGATGACTCAAAGGATAAACTCCATGTGCCCCTCCCAAAAGTAGACAGAAACCAGGCCCGGGAAGGCATCAACTTGGTTGATTTCCATTGTGGTAATCTAAAAATATTAAGACTCACTGATGTGGCACCAACAGAGAAGGATGGGAATTCAATGACATGGATGACAATGGAGAAGGATGGGAACTTGATGATGTGGATGACAATGGAGGATGGGAACTTGATGACATGGATGACAATAGAGAAGGACAAGAACTTGATGACATGGATGACAATGGAGGATGGGAACTTAATGACAAAGATGACAGTGGAGAAGGATGGGAACTTGATAACATGGATGACAATGGAGGAGGACAGGAACTTGATGACATGGATGACAATGGAGGATGGGAACTTAATGACAAAGATGACAGTGGAGAAGGATGGGAACTTGATGATGTGGATGACAATGAAGAAGGATGGGAACTTGATGATGTGGATGACAATGGAGAAGGACAGGAACTTGATAATGTGGATGACAATGAAGAAGGACAGGAACTTGATGATGTGGATGACAATGGAGAAGGATAGGAACTTGATGACGTGGATGACAATGGAGGATGGGAACTTGATGACGTGGATGACAATGGAGAAGTGTGGAAACCCAGGTTCTGTTGCTGCCTGGGGCTCCAAGCTTGGTCATCATGCTTCTCCTTTGCCCACCTGACCTCCAAAAACAGGTGAAATTTAGAGATCAGATGACACTGCTTCTCTAAACTCAAGTATAGCCCAAAGGTTTGTATTTATTGACTGTGGGTTTGGGAGAAAGACTTGGGCCCAACAATGTGGCCAGCTGCTTGATCCACAAAATATTACAGCTCACTCCACATCCCAGATTTCTGAGAGACTCCCTAGCTTTCAGGACTGTTACAAGGATTAGGGAAGATGCCAGTATTGCTTCTCCATCTCTTTTCTTTTAGATTTAATGTTTTTTTTTTCTAAACAGCTCCAGGTGGAGACTAGAAATCTAATTCTTCATTTTGACTACCATACTCATACTGTCCATCAAATTTTAACCATCGTTGTCCATTGTCAGTGAAGCAGATAAGTCTAAATTCTCACTGCCTTCCCAGATCAATTCTCAGACACTACCAAGAAAAGCAAAACAGAGAGTAATGGAAGGGATCCAGGACCAGGGATAGCTATTGAGGTGATAATGTATCTGTCCGTGGAGAATCCACAGCTATTAGGCTTTGTTTTTCTAAGATTTATTTTATTTTCAATTACATGAATGAGAGTGGGTGTCTGTGTACATGAATGTGAGCACAACTGTCCTCAGAGACCAAAGGTGTTGGATCCCCTGAAGAGTTACTGAACATTATGAGCCTCCTAACATTGGTGCTGAGAACCAAACTCAGGTCCTCTGAGAGAATAATATTCGATCTTATCAGCTGAGTCATCTCTCTAGTCTCATAATTGTGGTGATATATTGTGTCCCCAAGTATATTGTGTACCCTAATAAAATTTATCTGGGGTCAGAGAACAGAACAGCCACTAGATTAGACATAGAAGTTAGACAGTGGTGGCACACACCCTTTAATCCCAGCATTCCGAAGGCAGAGATCCATCCAGATCTCTGTGAGTTCAAGGCCACACTGGAAACAGCCAGGCATGATGGCACACACCTTTAATCCCAGGACTTGAGATTTCATGTCTTGCTTGGGAAAGACACATGCCTTTAATCCCTGGAAGTGATGGCAGGAAGCAGAAAGGTATATAAGGTGTGAGGCCCAGAAACTAGAGACTTTTAGGCTTTTAGCAGCAGTTCAGCTAAGATCCATTCGGGTGAGGATTCAGAGGCTTCAGTCTGAGGATTTGTGGAAACAGGATCGGTTCAAGATTCACCCCAATATCTGGCTCTGGGTCTTGTTTTGTTTTTTTATTAATGAGACCGTTTAGCAATTTGTCTTACACATAATGGACATCATATTGATCTGTCCTAGCATCTAGAAGATGCCTCTTCACTCCAGCTAGCCGTGTGGTCCTTAGAAGTGTCTGTACCTCCATCCAGGAAACTGAATTCTAACCCGTAATCTGCACTGACCAGTTAGATACTCGTGGGCAGCTTATTTATCCTCTTAGAGGTGCATTGCCCAGTGTGTAGAAGCCAGCAGTAAATATGTCTGGCCCACTGCACGGCAGACATAAACACCACAACAGATTTAAGAGCTAAAAATGCTTTACAAGCATAAGACCTTATTACTGTTACTTTTATTTGGTCGGCATGAAGAGGAAATGCCAACGTAGGAGGAGGGTACAAACTTTAGGAGCTGCCTGCCCTTAAAGAAAGGAATAAAGCAGAGAGGAAGTGAGGAAGGAAATGAGGGAGGGAGGGAGGGAGGAAGGGAGGGAGGGAGGGAGGGAGGGAGGGAATGCAGATTCCAGGCCACATGCTGACAAACTGCTCTTCCTACAGGCCTGGAAGAGCTGAGAGGATCAGAGGAAATTCATGTATTTACAAGCTAAGCAAAGAGAAAAATGCCGCCATAAATCGGAGGGGGAGGGATAATATAATAAAACAATATAAAGTGTCCTATAAGCACAGAAACAATAACAACACTAAAGCAGAAATAGCTTATTAAGTTAAAACAGCAGTAAATCTGTCGGAACAGCCCATAGAAACTCTCATGATAGTAAAAAGCTTCTTCCAGGCCTATTGTCTTGTACTTTCATTAAACTCCAGTTTTATAAGCTAAATTATCGCGACTTCTTGCTCAATTCCCAGAATGAAATCTAGTTAAACTCTTAACTCGGTAGATAGATCTCTCGTAAGTGACGTATCTTTAATGGACAGCTCCCAAAGGCTGACCCGACTTGGGGACGGAGCACTGGGAACCAAGGCACAGAAATGCTGAGCCAACTGTTTGGTTTTGATACACTGTCCAGATACAACCAGCCAGTGGGGACTTGTGCCAGATACCCAGGGAAATAAGGAAGTAGAGAATCTCCTCCAACAAAGGGGGTTCAGCACTCAGGGGAGATAGAAGTTCCAACCAGCTAGCTCTGTTCTCTCTCTAGCAAGCTGGGCCTGCAATCCTTCCGAGCTCCAAGCCCTCTCAGCATTGTGTGTGCCAAGCAATGGGTGACCAGGGTTTTTTTTTTTGTTTTTTTTTTTTTGGTTTTTTTTTTTTTTTTGGTTTTTCGAGACAGGGTTTCTCTGTGTAGCTTTGCGCCTTTCCTGGATCTCGCGCTGTAGCCCAGGCTGGCCTCAAACTCACAGAGATCCGCCTGCCTCTGCCTCCCGAGTGCTGGGATTAAAGGCGTGCGCCACCACCGCCCGACTTGACCAGGGTTTTTAAATGCCCTTGCTAGTAAAGCCTTGGGTCTCACTCACCTACCCTACTCCATCTCTGGACAGACTCCCTCCTAATGCTCTTTGCCTCAACCACATCGGTTGCTTTCTTTGATGACTATCCTCAACTTATCCTCTGATAGTGCAATCTTAGGAGTCTACTCTGATCTCTGTCCCCAGAGAGAGAGGCAGCGGCCTCCTGTGTTGCCTGGGTCTGATGGGAAGACTTTAGTTCATTTGCAACAGGAAGCAGTGACAGGGAGTGGTCAGGGAATAAGGGGACTGTGAGGCATTTCAGTGATGTATGCTGCCCCAGGCCCTTAATGCGTGGAGAATTGGACCATAGTAACTTGACATAAAAGAGCATGCTTCAGTTAAAATTATCTGAGAACCTATGTAGCATGACCACCTGGATTTTGCTCTGGCATGTTATGGACAAATGTCTCAGGGAAGCCTTCTTGTTTTAAATGCCACCACATATCCAGTTTTATGAGGCAAATTATTTCTAGTACTCAAGAACTGCCAGGGATGACCTTAAGTACTTGACATAGCTAGTTCGTTTTATACTTCTTAGCACCCTACCAAACAGCCACCGACCTCTCTTTCATCTATCCATACAGCAGTTCCACGGCCTCCCCTCCCAGCTCCTCCTTCCCACCACACACAATCACTCTCTCCCCAGAGCCATCTCACCATTGCAGGCCCAGCTCAAGCTTCCTCAGCCTGCAATGACCTTGGCCATAAAGCAACTTCCCCATCCCTCGTAGCTGTGATCAAATCTCACCTTCTGCATGCAGATTCCCTTACACACCCATGTTTACAGTGATCTCTCTCACACCTGGTATCACAAGATGTCGTGCTTCTCTGCTCCATCATAGCATTTAGCTTTGTCTACTTAGTATAAACGGGACAATTACTAAGGAGGAAAGTGTGGAGATTGTTTTTTCTATACTCACATTAGGGTAGAGGCACTGACATAGCTCTTTTCCAAAAGTGAAGTTAATCTTTATGCACACATACACAAACTCACATTCATACACACACACACAGAGAGAGAGAGAGAGAGAGAGAGAGAGAGAGAGAGAGAGAGAGAGAGAGAGAGAGAGAGAGAGAGACTCAGAAAGGAAAGAATGTGTGTTTGTATGCTTCAGACCCATGGAGGAAGAGCATTCTGGATTCACTGATGGGAGGATTTTCTATGAGTGCTATGTGGGCAGAGTGAAAAGTTACCATACTGGAGGAGAGTTGGAGTTTCCTTTAGACAGAGGTTAATCTGCCATGCCTGTGCCCTCACCCTCACTTGTGGGCAGTGCCATGGTAGAATGAGATAGGAGATTGGGGGAGGGCTAGAGAGCAGTCTGTGGTCACTAGTCTTAATTAGGGTTTCTATTGCTGTGAAGAGACACCATGACCATGGCAACTCTTATAAAGAAAAACATTTAATTGGGTGTCTTCACAGTTTCAGAGGCTCAGTCCATTATCATCATGGTGCGACATGGTGGCATGCAGGCAGACTCAGTGCTGGAGAAGGAGCTAAGAGTTAATACATCTTGATCCACAGGCAAAAGGCAGTGAACTGAACTAGGTGTGGCTTGAGCATAGGAGATCTCAAAGCCTGTCCCCACAGTGACACACTTCCTCCAACAAGGCCACACCTCCTAACAGTGCCACCCCCTATGAGCTTATGGGGGCCAATTGAATTCAAACTACCACTGTTGTTTTTAATCTATGTTCTATTTACCAATAAAGACTCAGGATTCAGATATAGGGGTAAAAATCTGCTAGATCAGAAAAGCAGGAAGCAAGCAATTGACCTTCCTCTTCGGCTGGAGACCCAGCAAGATAAGTCTCTCTCTTTGCCTGTTCAAAACCAAGAAGGGCCACAAATCTCTAAGTCCTTCCCTACTCCTTCCTGTGTGTCTCTATCCATCTTCCTGTCTCCTGCATATTCTCCACAGCTAATTTCTGCCAGCTAGTCACTGATCCAAGGTTCATTTTATTAACACAGTCTTGGAGTTTCACGGTGCCATCAAATCCCACCGCACGCCACAACTAGGAAAAATAGATGGGAATGCCCATGGCTTCCCCAGGGGCATCAGGACTGAGAGATGCAGGGACAAGATCACCGTCTACACAGCCACTGTGCATGCAAAAGGGCAGATGTGCAGATTGAAATGGCAGGACCACCCCAGCCTGCTGCTTCCTAGTTTGTGAAGGTTTGGATTTTTCTATGTTCTGATAAAGCCAAGGAGGGAACTTCAAGAATGGCTGAACTTTCATCCCCCACCCAACAGGTAATGCTGGTGAAGAAACTGGTGGACTGACAGGTCTTATATCACCACACAACACCGACTGGGTCCGCATTAAACCCCTCTGAGGTGGGCTTGCCCTTTGCACTGGATTGGGAGCTCCGGCAATGAAGAAGAGTGCCTTCTCTTCATCGCTCCCTACCTTTCCCTACCTACCTCACCCCCACATTTTCCTAGTCCAAGCTACTCAAAGCAGCCCCTGGGGTCACAGAGCGGAGCCTCATGGAAATGATGCCATTTCTCTGGCAGTTTGGAATCCACCCCTGTAAAAGGCAAGTGTGGAGGTCATCTTTCCATAAATTCCCAGTTCTGCTGGAAAAGCAGACCAAGGCGGCTGGGGAGCCGGGCGGCTGCTTTGTTTTTGCAACTTTTTCCATTGCAGTGCCCTTTATATATGCAGCCCAAGTGGAATGCATCATAAAAGGTGACATTTTATCACAGCAGTTTGTAAATTTTACAGAAGCGAGCGCCCTGTAAATCACCCAGCTTATTCCCAAGCTGACTTTATTACAGCGGATCCAGTCATGGATAAACTGTGTGCCAGTTTACTTGAAATTTATCTTTTTTATTCAAGCCGAAGTGAGTCCTTTTAATATTCTTCTCTCTTCTAATGATGAGGCATAATGATAACCTTATTTTCTATTTAGACAGCTTTAAGGACTCTCTTTTTTCTAGAAACGCAGTTCCTATTTGGGGCCTCTTTGCTCCCAAAGTCATTTAGAATTTGTTTCTTGTGTCAAAAAGGTGGGTACCTCCCTGCACCGAGCCACTGAACTCTCTAGAGCTTCGACTTACTTTTACTCATTTTCCTACAGCTCTCTGCTTCCTGGGTTCCACGCTTTCCCTCCCACAGCAGTGGCAGGGAGCCCTCCCTCCATGCGCCCCACCAACCTCCAGCATCTCATCTTCCAAAGAGGACTTTCAGGGATGGTGCAGCATACCCTTCTGCTCATCCACCCGACCTCTACACTCCTGAAGGCTAGAACTGCAACTAGTCCATGCCGAGAGGCACCACACTTGAAAAAATGTACTCCAGACCATGTGGGCTCAGGAGACAATGGCTCAATATGGAAAGCATTTACCATTCACACAGGGGGACCCGAGTTCAGGTCCCCAGATCCCACATAAAAGCCAGGCACAGGGGCATGTGTCCATAACTCCAGCAAGTTCCAAGCTCAATGAGAGATCCTGTCTTTAAAAAAAATAAAGTGGAGAACAATACCCTGGCACCAGGGGCAGAGATGGGAAAACCCAAGAAGCTCGCTGGCCAGTCACACTAGCTCTAGGTTCAGAGAGACTCAGTCTCAATGGATAAGATGGAGCACGATAGAGGAGGACACCAGACACCAGCCTCCACATGCACATACACAGGCAAATGCATGAACGCATACACACACACATAATACATTATATATGTATATATATTATGTATATATATAGTGTATATATATATATATATAGTGAGATCACACCCACAGGCACACACACACATAATACATAATATGTATACATATATATATATATACATATATATAGTGAGATCACACCCACAGGCACACACACACACACACACACACACACACACACACACACACACAAATATATGGAGTGGAATCTATTTATGCCAGATCTCAAAAGTTTAGTGAAAAGATCTCACTAGTAACTTTTATATTATAATAATACAACATTAATCATGTGCTGAAATGGTATTACTTTGAATGTACTGGAAGAAAGAAAACACAGTGAAAAATAGTTGCAAAGAGCTTCATTTTACTCTTTTGAGTGTGGCTACTAGAAAACTTAAGAGAACACTGTGACTTGCGTTCCATCTGCTGAGTCTGCTGGGTCGTGAGGCTCTGAGCACATACTCCCATATCCTAAGCAAAGACACATCTCTCCAGAGGGACTCTGGTCTTGAATCAGGTTCATCTCCTCCTGTGGTTTCTATTTCCTTTAGAGTTGAGAGAGGTGTGATAAGGAGAAAGTGTGTGTTAATTTTGCCAGCCCACACGCACAAGTTTATGTAGACCAGTGGTCCTCAACCTGTGGGTCACAACCCCCACAGGGATCTGTGTCAAACACTCTCCATATCAGATATTTACATTAGGATTCATAGCAGTAGCAAAATTACAGTTATAGAGTAGCAATGAAATAATTTTATGGTTGGGGGTCACCACAACATGAGGAACTGTATTAAAGAGTTTCTGCATTAGGAAGGTTGAAAAAGTGGAAGTACCCGATAGTGACTTGACTGTCCCTCAGTGCCCTTGGCAGGTTTTGGTATGCTCACAGAAAAGATGGTGAACGGATGTGAAACAGACAGACAATTCAAGCATCATGCCAGCACAGGGCCAGGACCTGAAAGTGTCCTAGATTATGCTAGATTATAATCCTGAAATGAGAGTCCTTCCACTGACGATATTCACACCCTATGGGGCCTGATGGATTGTGTGTGATTGCACTGTCGGAGGTCATGTTACCCCAGGGGAAGTCAGCCCAAGGAAGGGGGTGCACGTTAGGATGAACAAGCAAGAGCAGATTCCAAGTGTGCTCCCCACCACACACACATTGCTATAAATCAACTCCTTTACTAACATTACAGCTCCCATCCCCCTCCTCTAGACCATTGTGTGGGCATCCATCTGAGGCTATATTTCTACAATCAGATCGCATCCTGACCTCACTCAGAACCTACCATGGAACTCTGGGGCCACAGGACAGTGTGCTTTTCAGTCTCCCTCCCCACCTCACATCTCATACCCCTCAGTGCACTCATTCTGTAAATCTCCTGATTTTGTACTGCAAACAGCCTGTGCGTGTCCAGGATGGTCCTCCCTCCTGCAGCAGGCTCCCCTCCACTCACCTGAGTGCTCCATCCACACTGGCCATTCAGCAGCTCTTCCATGGAACCCCTCCCCAACGCCTCCTGCCACTCAAATCTTCTTATTCCTGAGCACCAACAGTACCATTAGAAATCACCATCCAATGCCGTGTTCTAGAAAGTCTCCACAGACAGGGTAAGCTGCTCAACTACAGGAGTTATAGCCCTTGAATGCTGGGACAGCGTGAGCTCAGGGGAATTAAGCCAATTATAAATTAGTACCTGAAGGTGGTGTTAGAGGTGGAGGCAAATTCGGCCATGTAGGACCACAGCAGCTTTGAGTGGAAAATGTTCTGTATTCACCTGAGGAGGAACTAAGCAAGGACTCAGTCCCAGCCTCATCTCAGAGGACCACGCCAGAGTGCGGCTCTTAGGGCAATACAAGATTTCTCTGAGGCCAGAAGAGAATCTCATGGTAAGAATGAAAACTAGAAGACGCCACTGGGTGGTCTAGCCCATCCCTCACTTGCTGGCTGTGCAAACAGGGGCCTGGGATGGGTTGAAGATGTGCCCAAGAACCAAGGACGAGTAGTGATCAGATCCAGCTCGGGCTGCCAGCCTGAGGCAAGAGTATTCATTCTGAATCTTGGTCAAAGAATTATCTGTGTCATTCCTGCAAGCATGCCTTTCTGAATACAAAGTGTGTTCCGAGAGCCCTTGTATCTCTGTGTCTGGGTAACGCTGAGAAGTCATATTTTTAGGAGGCTCTTAAGCTAACGTGTGACTCAGCGGAGAGTCGTCACTGCCATGCTGCTTTCTCTCTGGGGCCTTCATGGAGTTGACAACCCTGACTGGGAATCTCACATGTGGGAAACAGAATGTCAGATGTCTCTTCTCTGTGGGTCGCCGATGGATTCCACCCAAGAGACCACAGGGAGAGCACAGGGTAGTCCCAAGGAGGAATGGGGGAAGGGTTTGGAGGTGACAGGCTGGGGTGGCACATGGGAGCTCCAGGAGGAGGCTCCTTTTTCCTAGTCTTCACTGGCCACCTGTATATGCCATTTTGTTAAAAGCTAAGCACCCCAATGGCGAGAGCAATAAATAAATATTGAGAAAGGCTTTAAAAGCTATTAGGTTGTGGAAATTAAAGAGGATTAAATGGCCTGGGAAACTCAGAAAACTGCAGAGTGGATGGAAACGACTGCGCAGTTTCCAGCAGGATTCTCAGTGTGAAGTGTGGGCCTCCATGAAGCGTGAAGTGTGAGCCTTTCAGGAGTTCATACAGTTAGACAGTCATGACCACACAGCCCTGGAAGGCCCCTTTGAGGGGACCCATGCACTTCTGGGTGCCCTTCTGGACTCCAGATTAAGCATAGACCACACCCAGACACCAATTTCAAACACAAAGCGCTCCTTTACTAAGCGAGGCAGAGAGACAAGGTAGCTGAATCTGATTCGGACAGAAACGGAAGCAAATAGCTTTGCAGGACTGATTTTCAGAGGTTAAAGGGGAGGTCTGACAGAATTAGCTAGGATGAGTTGGTAAGTGCTGACTGGACATGTTAGGCAGGTAGCCAAATGGGGAGTTTGGGTTGCTGGACCTTGATGTTTTCCTAGCTGGACCTTGGTGATCAGCCTCAGGAATGAGTCAGGCCTAAGAAAGTGGTCAGATAAGGGAACAGACCTTGGCGGCTAGCTTCGGGAATATGGACGTGCCTAAAGAAATCGAAGGGTTTAGCAAGAGAGAGGGGAGTGGGGCGAGCCTGCTGGGGTCATGTTTGCCATGCTTGGGCCTGTTAGAGCCCTTCATTCTCTGTGGAGCATCCCAGCTGAGAGTGCTTACCCAGGGTCTGTGACCTGGACAGTGTTACCCCCACTTCTCAGTCACCGAGTCCAAAACGCCTGGCTCGGCCTTAACATTTGGAACCAGGGGAAATGAGCATATGACTCTTCTATTTATTTCGGGAAGGGGCTGGTCCTTTCTAAAATCATTGTCTTGGCTGCAAAAGGAAAAATCCTGCCTCTGGGATGAAAATTAAAGACAATAATACGGCCAGAAGCTGTAAGCTCCTTCTCTGGACTCCTGGGGAAACCGCTTTTGCAGAGGTTTGCACACGTGTTTGCACACATCCTGACTAGAACTCACCTTCTAGGCCTTGATACGCAAGTGTCCAAGCACAGGATGAGCGATGCAAAACTATAGAAATGAACAGACAGCTGAGGCTTGAACGCCAAGCCAAAGAACCTGGGTTTTATTCTGAGGCAGGGTGGTGAAGAAACACCTCGCCTAGGAGAGAGTGGATTACTTCTCACGGTAACAAAGGGTTCCCTCTCCCTCTCCCTCCCTCTCTCCCTCCCCTCTCCCTCTCCCTCCCCCTCTCCCTCTCCCTCCCCCTCTCCCTCTCTCTCCCTCTCTCTCCCCTTTCCCTCTCCCTCCCCCTCCTCCCCCCTCTCTCTTCTCCTCCTCCTCCTCCTTCCCAGGATGGGCACGGGCTAACTGGCAGTAGCCCTGTAAAAGATCAGAGCTTGGAGACTCTTCCGTTTTTGTGCATACTGGTGCTATCTGGCCCCCTGGAGCACTGAGTTGTGTGTGTGTGTGTGTGTGTGTGTAGGAGTGTATGTGTGTGTAGGAATAGGAGTCAGAACTAAGACAGCTGGAGCTTCAGAGATGCTGTCCGTTAAGAGACGAAGCCTGAACTGGAGTAATTGCTGGTGAAGACACCGCACAGTCCCCGTAATTGATATTAAAGTCTATCATTCAATGTTGAAGCCATTCTAAGACAGTTTGGGGTGGAATTGCGCACAGTCAAGAGATTAAAAACAAGTGCTGAAAGAAAGAAAACCAGAGCGGAACAGAAACCAGGAACAGCCGACGTTTTTTATTTTCACATTTCTTCATAAGGAGAGATGAGGTAATAAGAAAGGCAGTGGTTGTAGCTCGGCCTATAAGTTACGTTTAAGTTAGCTCCTCTGTAAATTATCCATTCATTCCACGGAGTGAGCTCAGTCATCCAAAATAAATCTTTTCATTATCTTCATTAGGTTCTGAAAGGAAAGTACTCTTTGCACCAATTGTAAGAAAAGGGTGCTGGAACAGGCAGACATGTCTACCCATCTCCCTTAGGAACCAGCAAGGAGTAACCATCACAGGCTGGGAGAGAAAAGGTAGCATCTCAGGAAGACCGCAATTCTAGACTAGACAGCCTACTCCACACAAAGCCGCCAAAGCTCCCTTCACAGAGTAGAGAGCATTCTATGACCAGTGTCTCTCCTGTACCGCTAACAACCTCCCCCTTGGTCTCTCACTCCAAATACCCAAACTACACAGACCACAGAAGTTCACCTCTGACACTTTTTCATCTCAAGGTCTCATAATTCCTTCCTGGAAGCTTTGTCTGAATTCACCAAACACATTGTTCGGCTCCTCCCAGCTTCAGGGACAAAAAGCTACTGAGCAGGTCTTCTCTGGAGAGGAAAAATCAATGTGGGAATGAATACACTATCCACCTAGAGAGATAGCAATGAGACAGCACTAGCCACATGTAACAAGAATAAGCAATGAACATTGACTGGAAACCACCACCACCACCACCACCACCACCACCACCACCACCACCACCACCACCTGCCAAACCTGCAGTCTAAAATGGGTGGTGATGGCCCATGCCTTTAGTCCCAGTTCTCAGGAGGCAGAGGCAGGCCTGGTCTACAGAGTGAGTTCCAGGACAGCCAGGGCTACACAGAGAGACCCTGTCTCAGAAAAATCAAAATCAATAAATAATGACTCTGTTGCTAGCTCACTTTTACCTTCAGACAAGCCACGGACCTCTCAGCCTGAGTTCCACCTGCAAAATTCTCGCATCAAAAATCCATGACAGGCCACCTTTAATCTCAACACTCAGGAGGCAGAGGCAGGTGGATCTCTGTGAGTTTGAGATCAGCCTGGTCTACAGAGTGAGTTCCAGGACAGCCAAGGCTATGAAGAGAGACCCTGTCTTGAAAGAAAGAAAGAAAGAAAGAAAGAAAGAAAGAAAGAAAGAAAGAAAGAAAGAAAGAAAGAAAGAAAGAAAGAAAGAAAGAGAGGAAAGAGAGAGAAGGAGGGAGGAAGGAAGGAAGGAAGGAAGGAAGGAAGGAAGGAAGGAAGGAAAAGAAAAAAACGATTATGACAGCTTTCAAAATTGAAGTCATCATGAGTAAGAGAACAAATAGTAGTCTGCATAAAGACTATGGCAGAGCACAAAAATAATAGAAAATTACATCTATACAACTATACTGCTGTATGTGACATTGTTTTTGCTTTATCATACCCTTTGTGCATGTGACCCTCACAACTAAAAAACTAAGATAAATACATTTTATCTATTTCCTGGCAGAGGAGCCAGGAAATAACAATACTGGCTAGTGGCAAAATTGGCATCCATCTTACAGTGTGCTCATTCTCTTGCAGGCTGCTCTTGGGTTCTAAGAACAGGACACCACGTCATGTTGCCCCAGTGTGTCGCAAAGCGGAGTCATTCTTCACAGCCATCTGCTCCCCACTACTGCAGCCACATGCAGCGTTTGACCTGTTCACAGACCAACAGAATAGTCTGACTTCACAACTGAGAAAAAGCCAAGGATGTCCTCTGAGTTTTCTCCATGCTCATTGGAGGTCATTCTTGTAATCCATGTAAAATACAGGGACCTCACAGACATGGAGTAGTCCCACCATCTGGAAAGCCTTATAATGAACTTGTCAAAGGAGAAAAATTATTTGGATCCAAAATACCTTTAAAAATTAGTCTAATTCCAAAGACTGATGGCGTGACTTCAATGTTATTCATGAAATGCTGTATCTGGATTTGCCTTTCCAAACTCCACATCACCATTTTCAGGCCTGCACCTTCTATTTTACATGCTTTGAAATGAAACCAAGACTCTGTTCATTTTTCAAATCCCCTAATTGATTTCTCGAGTCATGTACTACTTTTTTTCAAACAAACAAACAAAAAATACAAAAGAGATTTATTTTAATTCTGGACCAAAAGAAGTTTGATCTGAAAAAAAAAAACAGAGATAGTAAGTTATAACTCCTTAATAAGAAAAGTAATGTGGCTGACCTGCCTGGTAACATTAGGGCTGAGAAGGGGACAGACATCCACAAGCCTCCCTGGGGACACCTGCCATGGGTGAGTAAAAGAATCCACAGGCAGCCGGGCGGTGGTGGCGCACGCCTTTAATCCCAGCACTCGGGAGGCAGAGCCAGGCGGATCTCTGTGAGTTCAAGGCCAGCCTGGACTACCAAGTGAGTTCCAGGAAAGGCGCAAAGCTACACAGAGAAACCCTGTCTCGAAAAACCAACAAAAAAAAAAAAAAAAAAAAAAAAAAAAAGAATCCACAGGCACCATTATGGTGAGCAAATACACAAGAGAGAGAGAGAGAGAGAGAGAGAGAGAGAGAGAGAGAGAGAGAGAGAGAGAGAGAGAGAGAATGGTCCATGTCCTGTGTAAAGAGGCAGATTTGAAGAGGCAAAGGCAGTGTGAAATGGCTGATGTGAGTGGTCTGCATGCCACCGGGGGCCATGGTGACTTCAGGGCCTGGGCTGCTGCCAAAGGCCGTATCTGGGTCCACAGCCCTGCTGCAGCTGTGGTCAGTGCTGATGTCCATGGCTCCTGTTACCACCAAAGGCCATGAGAATGACCAGGGTCTGAGCTGACACCTGAGGCCATGTTGGTCCCTATGCTGCTGCCAGGGCCATCTGTATTTGCATGGGCCATGGTAACATCTGGACCCAAGCTGCAGCCATGTCTGGGTCTGTGGTTCTGCTGCAGCTGGGGTCTGTGTTGATGTCTGTTGCCATGTTACCACAGGAGCCCATGTGAACCATGTGTTCAACCATGTGTTGAAGTAAGAGGACCATGCTGGGCTGGCCCCAACTCTCACTGGGCTGGGGAGAGCTGTCCCCTCCTCACTGGAGAGTTGAAACCCCCCTCACTGGCCCTGGAATAGCAGACTCCAATGAGCCTACCATGAGAGAGCCAACCCCACCCCTCAACACTGGTGTGGGAGAGCTGGCTCTGCCCCTCACCTGAGGTGGGTGGTCCCAGTTCCAGGACTAACCAACTCAGCTATTACCCAGGTACACACCCAGGGCTTTGAGTTGGCACTCCCCAACATCAATCCCATCTATGACCTCCTGGAGGGTATGAAGGGACTGGTCCTACAGAACCATAGCTGCAGTATCTCCATGACTCTCCATGACTTAGTGTAGTTGGAAGTTTTCTCAGGTCCTGCCCAGCCCTGCAGTTGGAAGAATCTCTCTCTCCCACATCCTGCAGCTGCTTGATCCCAAGTAAACACACAGAAACTTATATTATTTGCAAACTCTATAGCCTATGGGTCAGACTTCTTGCTAGCTAGCTCTTACATCTTAAATTAACCCATTTCTATTCATCTATAAGTTGCCACATGGCCATGGCTTACCAGTATTATCACATCTTACTTCTCCTGGCAGCAGCTGGCAACCCCTCTTCTGCCTCTGCCTTTCTTCTTCCTGTCTCCTCTTCACTTTCCCACCTAGCTATAACCTGACTTGCCATAAGCCAAATGGATTTATTTATCAACCAATCAGAGCAACACATATTCACAGCATACAGAAAGACATCCCACAGGAACTCAGGGCAACAGCAGGATAGCAGAGAGGAGATTCAGTGAAGGTTCAGTATTGATGGTGTAGCAGAAGCCAGAGGCCTTGAACCTGACCAACAATACACTACACAATGAACATTTGCAAGTAAAACTGGTTGGACAAAAAGGTAAACTGCATGATACACAGCAGCTCCCAAGGCCACTAAGACAAATGAAGGGAAAGGAAAGATGGAAGAGCAAAGTGGATTTTTTGTTTGCTTTGTTTGGTTGGTTTTGGTTTTTCTTTTCTTTTGTTTGGTTTTTAATTAATATTCTTATTTGCATTTTTATTTTTTATTTCTTATTTTAATTTTATTTTTCTTATTTCTTTTTAAGTTTAAGTGGAGGATACTACAAGGGTGAAGAGCTGATATGGAGGGACTGGGAAATGGTTGGGATTGGGTTGCATGATGTGAAATTCCCAAAGAATCGATTAAAAAATGTTAAAAAAAAAAAAGATAAAACAGGAGGCTTCAAAAGAAAAGTGTTGCTAATAGTTTACAGAAATAAAAATACCCATTCTACTATAGGTAACGGTGAGCCTCTTAGAAACAATCTATGTGTAGATTTGCAACAATTTTTTAATAGAATAAAATGAATATTCTAAAATGGCACTGTGGTTTCCAAGCTTCTAATTGCAAGATGCAGTTACTTAATTACACATTGTTAGTACCTGATTACACAGACCTGCACTCATTTTGTAATTGTGCTTAATTATACTAATTAACTCAATAATCAACCCACAAAAATACAAAGATTTCATATGAAGAAAATTCTTAGTAAATTACATGATACCTTTTAAAGCAAAGACATATCTCACATCCACCTCACTTACACCTTCCCTACCTAAAACCAAAGCTGTGCCTACATGGGTCTGTTCCAGGGTACACTAAGTCTGGGGATAAGAGAAGAGGGGCCAGGTCACTGCCAGGAAATTGTGGGGTTCACTCCAACTCTCCCCTAGGGGAAACTGAGCTCCCAGAAGACCACTTGAGCTGTGTGGTTTACACACCTAGTGAATGAAGCACCAGACGTCCAGTTTCCTAAATTTTCGGTCCTTTCCCTTCACCAAGTTTTGTACAGGAAGCCAAGGGTGCCTCCGAGACCAAACAATTGACAATTTTAATCTGGATGTATCAAGTTGGATACATCAGGCTTCCTGATATTAACTTATCACTGAGTTTGACAACCCAAAATTCCAAGTAGTAGCGCTCTAACTGAATAGGGATTTTATTTCCCTAATTTAACCTAAGTCCAGAGCAGACAGATGAAGTTGCATGGTGGTTATACGAGGCTGAGGCACAGTACCCTGCAAGCCATAGGGTATGGATCTTGTCTGTATTCTCTCAGGACAGCCACAAGACTTCCACCCGTGGTGCCCACATTTCAAGGAATGAGAAGAGGTTAAAGAGAAAGTAGAGTATTCATACAAAAGAAGTAAGGGTCTCCCCCAAGGCCATCAGATTGTCCTGAGAAACAACGTCTTATTATAGGGCTCTACAACTGTGAGCATAAAACCCGGCTTTGGTTAGTCAGATGAAAGAGACAAGGATTATTGTTACAGCCATTGACAGTGCCTGCCACATTCAGTCTGGCCTCAGAGGTGATGGATATAAAGGAAGGAAGTCAACATACAAAACATCACTGTGTATACAGAAATTATAGAATCAGGAACCAGGGATATGGATGGCTCAGCTTCCCCATCTAAAGCATAGTAAGTTTGGACCAGAGCAGTGATGTCTAAATGTGGTGATATTGTGTTCCCCAAAATATTGTGCACCCTAATAAACTTATCTGGGGTCAGAGAACAGAACAGCCACTAGATATAGAGGCCAGAAAATAGTGGCACACACGCCTTTAATCCTAGCATTCCAGAGGCAGAAATCCGTCTGGATCTCTGTGAGTTCAAGGCTACACTGGAAACAGCCAAGCATGGTGACTCACGCCTTTAATCCCAGGAAGTGATGGCAGAAAGCAGAAAGGTATTTAAGGCATGAGGACAAGGAACTAGAGCTGGTTAAGCTTTTAGGCTTCTAGCAGCACAGTTCAGCTGAGAGGCATCCAGTCTGAGGAAACAGGATCAGCTGAGGAATTAGCAAGTCGAGATGGTTGTGGCTTGTTCTGCTTCTCTGATCTTCCAGCATTCACCCCAATACCTGGCCTTGGGTTTGCTTTTATTAACAAGACTCTTTAAGATTCATGCTACATCTAAATGTTTTGTTTTTGTTTTTTAACAAGAGAACTCATCTCTCCATTGGGATTGTGTGCAAAACTTCGCCTGGGAAACAGGTCACATCAGAACTGCCCTTGTCATGGTGAAGCTGGGTGGGGGAGCAGGACAGGAAACACTGTACCAGGCACTGCCATGTCATACCCAAATTGCTCTTTAAGGAAGAGCTTGTCATACCTGCCAGGGCTCAGGGTAGAAAAGAGCCTTCAGCTGCCAGTCTTGTGGGGACTATCTCAGACTCAGCAAATACTCCACCCAAGCTGACACTCTCTTCCTGTGTGGTCCACATGCAGTGACTAGTGGATGCAGCACACCATGGCCTGGACCAACTTGGCCTTCCACATGATATCTGGAGGGTCATGCCTCCCCATACTCCTATGTAGTAGACACTGCTGTGGGGAGGCATCACCCTTCAGTCTTCTCTACATCTGTCCCCTGAACAGCCCTTGCAGAGGCCAAACCCGACCATCTGTGGAACCTAGTTCAAAAATTGTGCAACTGATTCTTTCCATTGTTGAGGTCTAACCAGGGAAATGAAACATCAAGATGATGGAGGGGGTTAGAAGCTGAGAGAGCCAGTCCCGAAGGGCTTGAGAAAGATGAATTGAATCAAAGGCAGGACAAGATGTCCCTGGGAGAAGAAAGCCTGTTCGATGATGACTATAGCATCAGCAATCCCTGACATTTCAGAGCAGTGTGCGTACAAAGTCCTTCCCATACATTCGTCCATTCCACAAACTCTGAAGAAGTTATATAGTAGTGGCTATATTTGGATCTATGTTTGGTCACCCAGTATCTCAAACCTTTCTGTTGAGGGGAACACCCTTCATTGGGGAGTCTCCATAAACACCAAAAGGACAGACTTTTGTCTTCTTGTCTTCACCAGAGCTCCTGGATGAAACAATCAAATATTCCTACCTGGGATTTCTAACCTACAGGAAGCAGCCCACAGGTAACCTCCATGCAGTGCAACAGGTGAAAGCATTGGTTTTTAAGGCTTGGTTTTACAAGTAAGGAAAACAGGCCCAGAAACATACATATTTTCCCAAGGCCAAACCACAAGCTGTAGCTGGGCTGAGACACCACCCTGACACTGTAATTACTAAATGCCTTCTGAGTCATTTCTGAAATCATTACAGTGCTGCCTTCTCTGAGTTTTCTTCTGAAAAGGAACATAGCCTTGGATTGTGGTTTCTCCTATCAGACTTGAACAACTAGTATCTGACTATATTAAAAATGGATATTGTCAGGATGTGTGTAATCTAATTTCTCTGCTAATTAGGAGTGTGTTTCCTCTCCGATACTTATCAAGCCTCCAGGGAGGCCTGTTGCAGGAAGCTGGAGTCTCTGGGAGGCCTCTGCTGAAATTATACTGCATCTTGAATATTCATAGCCTCCCCTCTTTTGGAAGAGCCAGTCCTGAGAATGACAACGGAAAGCTCTCCTCTGTTCTGCCAGAGAAAGAGCAACACTGGCTGAGACTCCTGACTTTTTGTTGCACGTACACGTTGGGCAATGACATTGGCCCTTCCAAGAAACAGGCTCACTTGTCTTTGCCATCAATGAAAAAGAAACTGCAGGCTAAGGTGCAGCCAAAGACTAAAGGGAGCAATCTCCCTGGGGGTCCCTTTCTCAGGACTGACAAACAGGTCTTCTTTGAACCACAGAATCTCAAGAATTTGAGACCCCTCCAAAATCACAGCCACCTGTACTCAGAAGTTTTCCTGTGTCCCGCCAGGTCCCGTAGCCACTCAGACCCAAGTAAACACACAGAGGCTTATATTAATTGTGAACTGTATGGCCTATGGCTCAAGCTTCTTGTCAGCTAGCTCTAAGTTGCCACATGACTGTGGCTTTACCGGTCTTCTGGCCTCTTGCTGTTCCTTGGGCAGTGGCTGGCGCCTCTCCAGACTCCTCCTTTCTCTTTCCTGTCTCTCTCCTTGGATTTCCTGCCTGCCTATAAGCTGCCTTGCCATGGGCCAAAGAAGCCCATTTTATTAACCAATGGGAAAAAATATACATTCACAACATATAGAAAGACATCCCCTGCAGCCACCCTTTCCTGGCTTGACTTTACCTTTGCTCCTGATCAGCAGGTTCCCATCTAGATGTCAGCAGCACTTACCAAACCCAGCCCACCTTTGCAAAGCTCTACTCATCAGAGAGCTCTGGATTATATTTATTCCAACTTTATCTTCCCACCATCTCCACAAATTGGATACAAAACAACCCAAAGATATTATCCACATGAAAACTAAATGTCATTCCAAATATAATACCTCCTTAAATACTAGCAGAATCCTGGGGGTGGGGGTGGTAACCTACTTGCCACCTAAGAATGAGGATCTGAGTTGGATCCCCAAAACTCACATGAGAAAAAAATAAAGGCTGGGCATGGTAATATTCACTTACAAGCCCAGTGCTGGGGAGGCAGAAACTTCCCTACTCTACCCAGGAAATTCCAGGACAATAAGAGTCTCTGACTCAAAAAAAAAAAAGGAAAAAGGAAAAAGCAATGGCTCCTGCGGAGTAACATCTAAAATTGACCTCTGACCTTTTCATGCATGCATGCATGCATGCACAAGTATTACTGGAGTCCTTCAACTAAAGCAGATGGTCCTTAAAATCCAGGTCACACCCCTCCAGGAAATGGGGGACACTGTCAACACAAACATCATCACCAAGCTGGGCTCTAGAGTTGAACCTGCAAACGGCCATCATAGTGCATGTCATCAGGAGATTAGAAGCCCCTGAAAAGTACAGCCTGTTTCTTTCCTGTCAGTATCTCTGGATTATAGCACAGGAATAAGTAAATTCAAATAAGTATTAACTAAAAATAGTCTCCTGTGAGACGTCTTGAGGCTAAATATGCTTTTTTAAGATATTCATATGAATTCTCTCATTGCTGAAGTCACCCTCTGGCAGCAGCCATGGTGAGCCCTCCGGTGTCCACGCTGCAGTTATCAGGCAAGGGCTCCAACTGCTTTCTCAGAAATCTACTTTTGCAGAGGCCATGGCTCCCCCAAGGCTGCACCTACCCAGTGACTCGGCATGATACCATGCTAAATCCTGGAAACCATGGACGCATTTCCACTTAGTTTGCCTCCAGAACTCTGCATGGGTCTTGCCCAACGTCCTTAGCCTGCACAGCTGTCCGGAAGGCTTCTACCCAACTCTCTTAGATGCCCTGCCCTGGGGGTCAGATTTACATCCAATAGCTCTCCCAATCATCCCTGTCTCCCACCCTAGAATTCTCTCAAGGAATTTTCCCTAAGAATTCATTCTATGCTTCATCCCATCTACTTCTCAAAGGCCCCAGGCTAACATATCTAATTCTACATCTTCCACACTCTACAGGAGAAAAAACACTGACATGATACTGTGGGGCAAAGACAGCACCAGCCATTCATTGCTCCCCTGTCTCTAGGAACTAGATTTTTGCTAGGATAATTCAAATAGCACTTATTTTCTTAGCAGCCAGCTACACTTCCTTCTCTTACGGGACGCAGAACCCAGCAGAAGGGGGATGAGTACACATACCTCATTAATGAATGTGTATTGGATTGAACCTAACTCCTGAAAGACTTTTTGGGGGTATCTCAGTCCCTTGTCAAAGCCAGGACAGAGAAGGCTCTCCGGGTAATGGAATGGTTAGGGGAAAACCTGTATGTCCCTGTGTGAGTTAGGTCCTCTCTCTGCCCTACTCACTCTCGGGGCTGCACTGAGCCTCCACAGTAACGTTGCACTGAGGACAGACATGGAAACCCCGTCCCAATGCCACAAGGAAGGCCTGCCTCAGCTGCCTCCTGTCAGAATCCCACAGTTCAGGTATCCCACCTCCATTCCTTCCAACCCACCTATGCTCGGGACTCCCAGAACCCCTGCACCATCCTGGTTGACTCCCCCACACCCCCCACCCCCATCATTGTGTCTCCAGCGTCGGACCCGCCTGGCAGCCTGGGATGTTCCTGATGCTCTTATCGTCATGCAGGACTCTTGTGCTTCACAGCAATGACGGTAATTCATAACTGGGTGGCAGAAACTCATTTATCATCCATTTCCTAGCACAAGCCTGGGTTGCCAGGGAAGTACTTAGATTTCTCTGCTCCCCAGGATCTGAGTAATCACCTCTGTCCTGACTGCCCCATTGATTCTCGCAGATCTGGCCACACTCCCTCTTGAGATGGCTGCCGTACCATGTCTGCCCCAATAAAAATCCTGATCTACTGGGCTTTGAACATCTAGACTCCCTAAGAGACATCCCGTTCTTTCCTTCTTCTCTGTATATTAGTCGCTTTTCTCTTGTTGTGATAAAGTCCCATGATCAGAAACAACTTCAGGAAGAAAGCCTTTGTTTTGCTTATGGCTCCTGAGAGCTGGAGTCCATAATAATGGGGACCACAAGACATGCTAGCAGGAGCAGGAAGCTGGCTGGTCATGCTTTCATCTGTTCACAGAAAGCAAAGGGACAGCAAGAACATAAAATAAGGTAAAGCAATAAACCCTCAAAGCCTGCCAATAGCCTCCCAAATGCTCCATAGCCTCACCAAACAAAACCTGGGACCACTTATTAAATACATGAGCTTACGGGAGGACATTTCTCATTCAAGCCCCTGCACCATGCCTCTCAGGAGCCAGATGAGAGAGTGGAGAGGGAAGGAAGATGTCTAGTGCAGGTTCTATTTTCTGTCAGAAATCGCCAGTCTCTGTGGCCTGGACTTCAGAAGCCGTCACACTGGTGCAGTTTAGAATGGTGAGATTTCTCAGTCCCCTCAGGAAGGGAGCTGTGTGTTCCCTCTGCCCTCGGAGACCAAACCCATCTAGAAGGGACTGCTTTTCTGCTGCCTGTACCCAAGGTTTGCGCAGAGGCCATTAGCTAGACCTCTAAATGTCTTTTTCTACTAACTCAAGCGCCAACAACCCAGGAAAAATCCTTACCTCTAAAATCTTCTCAGTAATAATCTTCATGAATTATCTTCTTTTCTGCTCTGGGGGGGAAAATGTCACCACCACCACCCCAAAAAATTCTTGCTTTGAGTGATTCATTCTCCTCAAATTTCTGGATTTTTTTAAAAAATCCAAGACAAGAAGAAACAAGATGGAAAAAGAAGATGGGAAGAGGATTCAAAGGTAAGATACAGGGCCGACTCTTAAGACTAGGATAGCATGAGGAATAGCTGAGGATACTGTGGAGACAACGCAGCTTTGGAATGAGTGAGAAAGGTATTGGAGACGGCTAGGGAGGGGTAGATCTCAGGAGACTTTGGCACCTGCTGGGGAGCAGAGACTCTTCCATCAAGATCTCAGGAAAACAACCTGAGTCACACAGTGCCATGACCTACATGCAGTGCCTACATGCGGCAACCATGCAACTGCTTCCTGAGACATCAAGCAGGACCTGGTTGCAAGAAACTTTGCACTGATTTGGTCACAGAAGGAATCCAGCTTTGGACCATAAACCACAAGGGAGGAGGGGCTAGAGCAGCCCAGAGCAGAAACGATGCTGTAAGCAGGTTGCTCGTCACAGGTTATTGCTCACTGCAGTCCACAGGTTGAAAGAGCCCTTGCTCCCTTCAGAGTCTATATCAGATTCTCTCCTCCCTGTCAACAACTCCCCATGCCCCATGATTTAAACCAGAGGTGGGGGAGGCAGTTCATATTTAGGGAAGTCTAGAATCATTCTTGCAATTGCTGAGGAAAATACTGGCCAAATGGCCTCCTTCCTCCGCCGTTAGCTGAAGCTCAGCAAGAGAAAGCTTCCCTACTGCAGTCCTGGGATTTGCAGAGAAAAACACAGGCTTGGCTGGTGTCTTTAAAATGATGGACTGGCTCTGCCATCCTCAGCCTCTGGCTTGTGAGAACTATCTCTGATAGAGCTGTTTGATAGTTTGTGAGGCCCCAGCCCCACTGTGGACTTTCCACGGACAGGCTCAGCATAAGAACATCCATCTTCTGTACCTGCAGCACCACCACCTGGCTCTACATATTTAAAACTGCTCACATCCCGGGTGAAATCTGAACCGCTTCTTCCTTCCCTGGCTCCTGAGTTCTGTGGTCCTCCTGGGCTTTAAGAGATGAAAGGACTTCCAGAGGTAACTCCCCAGACACACGCTCCCAGGAAGAAGAAGAATCATCACGTGACACCCAGAACTGCTTGGGGCAAGATAGATTTGCAAGCTAAGGCATTCACCCAGCTTGGTTTCTTTAGAACAAGAATGACAGTTTCAGGTAAGCTAAGTCGGCAGGAGAAGACAGGCCAGGCGCTGTGGCCACAAGTGAGAAGCTGAGGCTGGGCCTGCTCAGTCCCTGTCCCATAGGTCTCTGCGAGGGAACACAAGGCGCCTCTTGCTTCCTGACACATAAGGAAGAGTTCAGTAACAAAGACCTCTAGAGGGACTTCGCTGTCTAAAACTGAACAGGCATTCAAAATGGCTCTTGTTGTGGTCTCTAGTGAACTTCCACTAGTTCTATGCTTATTTTTAATGTCAAATCTGGGTCACATCATTAGGTGCAGACGTGACCATCTTCCATGATAACTCCACACATTCTTCCAGGCATGCCATCTCTTGGAATGACGCTAGGAGAGAGCAACCTGCTCTCACCTTTTCCCTCGGGATTTTAAAACACCAGAGAAGCCTGTGTTCTACAGAACTGTACTAAGACCATCAGAAAATGCAACGTCATGCGTAAGCAATGCTCAGGATCACAGCGCAAAGAACTGTGAGAAGCTATGGGTCTGGAAAAGCCTCTCACACGGGAAATCGGCAGAAGCACTCTCATTGTCAGCCAGGCTTTCTTTACAAAGTGCCGTTTGCCCCAGTTCCCTCACTGCTCCCAGTGTGGACACCTCTCTGCGCTAATCAGCACCTTCTCATGAATCATGGGTTTAGCTGACCCTAAAGTTCTCTTTTCTCTAGACTTCTCTCCCATTGTCAGAGTCCCAGTATCCACCAGGACCACCAAGATATCCATACCCCGAGTCTTCATTCTATATTAACAACTGTTAGCTTTAGTTCCTGAGTGCTCTGGCAAGAATGCCCAGACTACAGTCACTGGTAATGGAACAGAAACACAGGGAACTATACCTACCCCATGAGACAGACAGACAGACAGACACACACACACACACACACACACACACACACACACACATGCATGCACGCATGCATGCACGCACACATGTATGCACGCACACATGCACACACACATGCACACACACACTGGCCTTAGTTGATGGCGCCAGATGTTGAATTCCTAGTCCAAAGACTGACTTGTAGGCTGGTAAGTAGTCTATACTAAACTTTTTATTTTTCTAAAATCTGAAACAAGGAATGTGGAGTTATAAGACAGCCAGGGCTACGTGGAGAGATCTTATCTCAAAAAAAAAGGAAAGAAAGAAGGAAAAGAAAAAGAAGAAAAAGAAAATGTGGAATTAGCAGGAGCCTAAACAGAAAAGATGCCAATGGAGAGGTGAGGTCAAGCCATGCTGACTTCACATACAAGCCACACGGTTATGGCAGAGAAGAACCTGAGTAAGGACCAGTCATGGTATAAAATGGAGAAGTCACCTGAGAAGGTAAATGCACCTTGCAGGAAAAATCATGCATCCCATAATGGTAAGGTGCCTGGTCCCTGACCTTGGTCTTCCACTGCAGCTGAGGTCCAAGTACCCCACCTTACCCTTGTCCTTCTTCCTCATAAGACCCCCTGCTCTCGTAGCTGCCCACCCACCTCTCTCCTCACATCCACCTGCTGTTTCATTCCAAGGGCCATGCCCTGATAACACATCATACATTGGAAATGTCGTAAGGTGCAGATATACTTCATACACCTATCATATCTATCAGAACTCAGTAGCCCCATACACTGTAGAGTGCTGTGATCCCTTTGATGTCTAGGAACTCTGGCTCTCTGTTGCCACCCAGCTTCATGAGAGAGTACCCCACCACATCCTAGCCTGGGAAAAGATCAAACTTTGAACTTTGAAGTACGGTTTCTACTAAATGTGTATCACTTTCACACATCATAAACTTAAAAAAAAAATCTGAAGTTGGAACTTTGTGAGTCAAAGACCATCTGTATTTTGGTCTTTTAGCATCCATATGCTCACAAATGTAAATGCTCTTGGATACACACTCCTGAAGAGCCGTGCACATGGAGCTGGGTTCTGTCCCAGCAATGTTATTCGATCCACTTCAGGGTCTGGAGAATCCAGTCCTAACATATAATCAGCTGCAGTAACACCTCCCTGGTCGGACACAGAAGGCATGACAAAGAGATGGGGTTTTTTAGGGATTTAAATTGTTCAATAAAAATTTTAAAGTGACTGAGCTCATGTACACTTTACTATGTATGCTGTTTATGAAGTGTGTGTTACATTCCAAAAAAGCAAATTCTAAAACAAAAAGAATGAACTTGGAGATGCCTGAAACTCTTTAGAATAGCAATGTAACACTTTACATCTGTCCCACATTCTAAGCTTCCCCAGGCCGTTTCCTTCAGCGTGATAACACTCTTGACATGGAGTTGCCAATGTGAACCTTTTTTTTAATTTAATTAATTGTATTTATTTATTTATTTTGTAATGCCAGGAATTAGGCCCAGAGTCTCACACATGCTAGGCTGTGTCACTGAGCTGCACTCCATTCCGTGCCAGGACCTTGTCTCTGCCATGTCCTGATCTAGTCCAGCATTTTGATTACTCTGTCCTGGATGATTCTAATTTTAATGAAACACAGTCATAAAGACCCTGACAACGCATGAAGCCCCCTGTTCCTGAGACAGGCATTTCCTCAAGATGACACAGACGTTACGGCATACAGCTTGCTTGCGCATAGTTTATGCTCAACTGCTGGTTCTGTGACTGTGTAATACAGTTTCCCAACCTGTGGGTCACGACCCATTGGGGGTCGAACGTCCCTTGTACAGGAGTCACCTAAGACCATCAGAAAACACAGGTACTTACATTACAATTCGTAACAGTAACAAAGTTACAGTTGTGCAGTAGCAACAAAAATAACTCTGTGGTTGGGGGTCACCACAACATGATGAACTATTATTAAACAGTCACAGCACTAGGAAGGTTGAGAACCACTGGTGTAAGGGATGTGAGAGCATGGCTCTGTGGTTCCAGCTGTAAGGGTTCCCTGGTACCAGGCACCTCAGAGGACAAGTACCAATGGTGGCATCCCATCCATGGTGGCAGAAGAAGCCAATGCTTCTGTGACCATTGGAACCACCATTCTTTCTTTGTGTTCCTTAGGTTATCCTGTGTCTATGGTACAGATGAATGGAATTATGTTCATAATGAGCTGTCAGATGAGAGATTCCTGGACGTCATGTGATCTTGAAGAACATAGAGAGGGGAGATTCCAAGTGATGGTGGTTTCAACTTTAAAACTATAAAAAAAATGGGGCTTATTCTACATAGGATTTATGAGTGTCAGGGTCAACATGATGACTATAAGACATTGTCCCACTGTGGTGTTTATTAAAGCCAATTGGAGAGATTAGTAGTGTTTAGCTCTGGATCAGGTGTTTTTCTCTGACAATTTCCACAGCCAGGTCTTTTATATGAGCTTCCCAAAGACTCTCAAGTTAACACAACAGCCCCCTCCATTTACAGATGAGAAAATAAAGCTAAGAGACTCATTGTCACCTCCTGAGTCACCCAGCCGGCCAGTGTCAGACAGGAACAAGATCCCAGGCACTGGGACTCCGAGCGAGTGTGTGTCTCTGTGTGTGTGTGTGTGTCTGTGTGTGTGTGTGTGTGTCTGTGTGTATGTGTGTGTGTGTCTGTGTGTGTGTGTCTGTGTGTGTATGTGTGTCTGTGTGTGTCTGTGTGTGTCTGTGTGTGTGTGTCTGTGTGTGTATGTGTGTCTGTGTGTGTCTGTGTGTGTGTGTCTGTGTGTGTTACTAGCTTTCTCCAACTACATGACAGATTACTTCTAAACATGATAGAAAGATCTTTGAAACTAATCATACAGATTCCAAAACAAGCAACACCATTTCTTCTGCTGTATGCCTAAAAGAAGAAAGGGTTAAACACTGGGGCCCTGTGGAGAGATTACCTTGACACCTTGCAAACATTTACTGCTCATATCCTTATTGGATAAAACCATGGCATAGGACTTTAGGGTTTGTTGAAGAGGGAATATAATATTGCATCAATAAAGATACAAACAGAAAAACATTAACTTTTCTCATTGCTCACTTCACACCATATTCAGGAGCAGCAGCTGCTTTATCCGCTTATGAAGATGAGTTTTATTTTCCAGAATGACAATTCTGCTACTTAGAGTCAAGAGAAATGAACTATGCACTCGGCGATAAATACTGTGATGTGAGGTGTGTGCGCCTCTACAAGCACACGCTGATGAATTCAAATCGTGGCTTTTCTTCATCACATCTGTTTTACCTGGCTCATACTCCTAAGGTGGTCAGAAAGTCAACAGCTAATTCATACCTAGCCAACAGTTCTCAATGGCAAGTGCAGACAGTCTTCGGAAAGGATTGTGTGTGCCCATTTCAACAAAGGCAAATAAAAATCCAGTTGTAGATTTTGTACAGTACATTCTAAAGTGCCCCTCGTCACGTGATATCTCCAGACTCCTGCCTGAGAATCAGTGTGCTGCTGTTGAATGTCAACCTTGACTCACTGAATCAGGGCCACTGGTGATGGATGCCAGGAACCTGTGATTTTAAAAGACGCCCCAGAGGTCTCCCACATGCAAGTCTAAGGAAGGCCTGAGAGAGTGGTGGGGGAGAGGGCAGGCAGAGGAGGCTAGACTACCACAAGAGACAGAGTCACAGGGACAGGAGAGCTCCCGTTGTGGTCTGGGCACTCCTTTCCAAGCTACCTCCATGCCTGACTCTAATGTGGGATAAAGAAACATCCACACCACAGCCCTTGCACTAGAAACAGTCGTTCTGCCGTGAGACCTCAAGTCCAGGCCTCCCTAGATGCTAATCTGGTCCAGTTTCCGGAACTCTCTCCTGTGTGGTCTCCGTGTTTGGGTCTCCTACAGTGTACTCTGCTAACTGTTTGAGAGGTCATAGGAAAGATGTCCACTGTGAAGGTATTGCCGTTCTTGGATGCCATGACTATTAGCCCAGCTGCTCCTGTAGAAGAAAGCCCCCCTCCTGTGTGACAGGGACAGGAACTCACCAAGAGGCTCACCTGACAAGTCTCAACATTAATTAGTAGGGGATGTAATTGGCTGGCACTTAGTGGGAAAGCCTGAACCCTCAGGGAACTGCAATCAATGTAGCAAAATCTCTGTAACGCACTTAGGGGCAGGTGCTGGCTGTTTCTCCAAAGTGAGTAAAAACAGGACAGAGATCTGAGAATGAAAACCTCACAGCTGGTGAAGTGTTCCCCAATATATACATATCACTCCTACCCCTCCTTTCCCTGTATGTGTGTGTGTCTGTTGTCTGTCTGTCTACCTGTGTGTGTGTCTGTCTGCCTGTCTGCCTGTCTGTCTGCCTGTCTGCCTGTCTGTCTGCCTGTCTTACACACACACACGCACACACACGCGCACACACACACACATACACACACACACACACACACACACACACACACACACACACATCAGAAAAGAGCAAAGGGGCTGAAAAGACAACCCCACTGGGGACCCTGTGAAAACAACCCAGCAGACACAGCATTTGTCTGCTTGCTTCCCAAGCCTGGTCTCCTCAACTAGATCCTAGGAACCACATCAAGATAGAAGGAGTGACCCAATGCCACCAAGCTGTCCTCTGACTTCCACATGCACGCCCCCCATACACAATAACAATACATTTTTGAAGTCTGGAAAGCTGCCGTGATAGCTCAACCAAGAAAGTGCTTACTGTGCAAGCAGAAGGACCCGAGTTCAAATCTCCAGCATGAATGCCTTGGGCGCACCTATAATCCCATGATGCAGGAGGTGGAGACAAGTAGGTCCCTGGGGCTTGCTGGCCACTTAGGCCAGCAAAATCAGGATCTTTCTGGAACTCTGAAGGACCCTGTCTCAAAAAAAAAAAAAAAAAATCATGTAGATAGTGATTGAGAAAGGCGAGCTCTAGGCTCTGCGTGTAACTGCACACATGTGCATGCACATAGCACGCAAAAGCACATGTGCAAACATATCCACACGGGGAAACAAGAAGGAAGGAGAAAGAGAAAGGGGGAGATGAGCAGAGAGAAGTGGACGGGGAGGGGGATATTCAAGGGCCTCAAGTGCAACCTACTTGAGGCAGGATTGAAAATCTCAAGTACGCAAGCCAACTGCAGCTAAACCCCTTCTTAGCTCCTTTTGTTCCCGTCTGGTACTTCCTAGTGCTTGAAAGTCCCAATTCAGCCGTGCTGTGAGCACAAACAGGAAAGGTTTCACTCCCGTGGGAGACGTGTCCTCCCCTCAAGGGCCCACTCAGGTGACTTGCAAGGAAAAGGTCAAGGTTGTGTTGAGTGTCTGTGATGAGGGTCGTTTGAAAATCAGGGGGATGCTGGAGAGGAGGAAGGGTTCCCAGGGGCAAACAGGATGGTACCGGCCGTAATTGAATTAGAAGAAATCAAAAGAAAGGGGGGGGGGGGGAAGCAGGCAGCACTTGAGTTTCTGCTCGGTTACAACTGTCTCTTCATCATCCCCAGAGAATATTATTCTCTGCTTAGTAAAGGGAGGCGGGGAATGAAGTGGGGAGACCAGAGGCAGCCGTTAGGGGAGATGTATGTGCCACCTTAATTCCCACTGGTTTGTTAGAGGAGCAACTTAGATGAAGTACTAGGTATTTGTCTATGTCTGTGCATGCATCAACTATGTATGTCATCTTATCCACAAGGAAATTCGGGGAGCTAGTGTTACCATATTCATTATATATACAAACAAGAACACTGAGCCTTGTAGAAGCTCAAGAGAAAAATCAGTGTAAGAGCAAACACCTAGTCAGTAGCAAAATCCAAATTTAATCCCTGATCTATCTGATTGCCCCAGTGCGTTCATATTCAAGTATGTCATCTGGCTTCCATCAGACATATATTTAGGCCAAAGACTCAACCAGAACCACTGGTACTTAGACCATGTATAAATAAAAATGTAAAGTTAAGTTTCGATTTGCCTGTACTCCTAAACCAGACCCATTAGATATGGCATCCCCCAGAGTAGACAGGTAATGGCCAAAATGCCTTTGATTCCTTTGGCCTGGAATATTGGCTTCTCCCGCCATGGCCAGCTTTCCTGGTCTCATCCTTCATTTATCCACCTATGGTAATATTTCATCCACCCCTCCACTAAGTAACCCACTGAGACATGAAGGGCAGGGACAGGCAGATTGTAATGTTGATTGCTTTACCCCGTAATAGAGCTTGGAGTTCCTCCATGAATTCAAATCCAAGGTGGTACCTGGCCACCTTCTCCAGCACTCTGAACCAAAGCTAATAGAAAACTTGGTTTTACAAAGCTTGAGCAGTGAGTTTGTTTAAAAAAAAAAAAAAAAAAAAAAAACAGAGCTAGTGGTACACATCTGGGTTTTGTCTGGAAGCATGTTCCCTACTGTCAGCAAGGGTCATCTGGAATGAAGAAGCAAAGACTGACCCTTCTGCGTGGCCATGGGCACACTTCAAAACAAAGCACTCATCTGTGGGACAAGCTTCACTACGATTCATCGTCTGTTCCTCAAACCCAGAGGCGATCCCTTCAGTGTGTTTGATCATGCCGTTCAGCTGCACCCTTGCAGGAACATGAAGGGACCTACTAATCCAGCAGCTGAGCAGTCAATCCGCTCACTGTCTGACAGGCAAGAGTGCATTACTACAGTGGGACAATAATGCACAGACTCATCCCAGGCTGACATCTGTTCCTTCAAGCCTAAGTCTAGAAGACCATGGATCTCATCACGTGAGGCTCTATGAAAACTGAAATTCTGCACGTGCTATCTGCCGTGATGTTGCACTGCTTCCCATGTGGAGGTGAGAGGGGGGTACCTTCATTCCTGTTGTGCTGAAGGTTAGCTCGGATTGGCTGTGATATCATTGGAAATGAATACAGAGGAAAACAGAGGTGTGGAGTGTCGGGGGGTGCGTGTGTGTTGCTCATGAGATGAACCATATTGAATAAGCATTCCTTGTTAGACTGTCTCCCAGTTCCTAGATGCTCTCTCAGCCCCAGCTCTAAATGGTGCTAAAACTGGCTTTCCCCAGACAGTACCATTGTGGATGTTTCAGGCCAAAAGGCATCAAATTTTCTCTCTTTCCAGGGGTCATCGGCATGCCCTGGCTTATGGCTCTACCCAAGAAGAAAAAGCAGTGATGCAGGAACTTGGACAATTTCCTACAGATTATGAGACAGGGACTTGAGCATAGAGTACCCTGGGCGAACGCTCCCGTGAATATGTATGACTTGTCTCTAAGAGGAGACAGGGTCTGTGGGCTAACTCTGCGTGTGAGATGTGAGCCACTTAGAACCTCACTGGCCCCATCCAGCTGTCAACATCTCAGTCTCTAGAAGCTCCAGACATGTGACTGCCATATTTTCAGAGTCTATGTTTTCCTTAAATCTCTTAGGAAGCCCTACCTTAAAGATCTCACTAGTTGGGAAAAAACAAATACTATGTTTCTTATTGGAAAATTCACAAGATATGACATTTGTATTAAAGGCTCTGGGAAGTCCTGAAAAAATAAAATAAAAGGGAAGGAAGGAAGGAAGGAAGGAAGGAAGGAAGGAAGGAAGGAAGGAAGGAAGGAAGGAAAAGAAAGACAAAAACCCCCCTTTTACCTTTAATCCAACATTCCCAGGGGATGGTTGCTTAGTAACCATACCCTACCTATATTTCTTAGGAATAACTATTAGTATCTTGAGAAACTACTAGAAACCCCTCCCAAAATGAGTAAACTTGTAGGTATTGTTATAGATAATACTGGCCTGGCAATCAAAAGCCAAAGAAAGCATTTACGAAGTTAAAGGGACCCTTTACAGCAAGGACTCTGCACCAGGAACCCTTTGTGGGGAAGGACTCTTTAAACCTCTGGATGGGGAGAGAACGGCAGGAAAGGGGAGGGATGTGAAGAGTCCCGAAGGCAGGGGTGAGCACCAGGGAGGAAAGAGGGCCAGGGAGAGGCAAATCTTCAGGGCAATTTGAAGAAAAGAGGAGGCTGATCTCGCCAGTGGTGCTGGCATTATGTCCCCAATTCATCAAGTGATCATCTGCTAATACGTCCACGGCAGCCCTTAATTTGCTTTAATCTGTATTCACATCTCTGTTATTGTTTTAAATTCACTGGGGATAATTTTAAACCAATCTTCTAATCTTTCTCCAAGAGCCCTCATCAATAATAACGGGAAGGAAGATTAAAATAACCCACTGTGTAGAACAAACTAAGTCAAAGTTACCGGGAGGAGTAAATTACTCTAACAGAGCTATAACGTCAATGCCGTTATTTATAAAAGATTTGTTGTCAAATGCTATCTCAGTGCAAAACTATCTGTGAGTTGTAGAATGGTCCTTGCTAGAGTGTCTAAGAAAAACAAAAAGATAACTGAGGACTGGATTTTGACCTCCACTGACCCACTGTTGTAGGAAGGATGTGATGGATGAAGGAACTCAGGAAACCCTGACTCACATCCAAGTTCAACTCTCCTCTACAAAACCACTCACTTTCCTCCGAGTTCAATGAAGCCACCATCCTAATAATGATTTCCTTAAAAAGGCAGTTAAGCCCAGGAGGAAGGACTAGTGATAGAAGATGAGACCAGCACAGGGGATACAGGAGCACACCACCTCCCTCAGTGAGACACTGGACTCAGGCTGTCTTCTACTTCCCATAGGGGACTTGCAGGCATTTTTCTCAACAGCAAGCTCTTGGGTTCCAGAGTGACGGCTGGTTGAGAGTGAAGTGGTATCTGGTAGAGTGGTGCAGTAGCAGAGCCTTGTAAAGAAAAGCAGCAGAGAGGGTACTTTAGAAATCATGCATTTCATTCCCCTCAGTGTGCAGAATGGGAAACCGAGGCCCAGGGACGCTCAGCAATTTGCTCATAAATCATGCAATCTAATTAGGGCGCAAAAGAACTTTGCCTAGCAGAGATAGTTCAAATCTCTGGCCTTATTAATAGGCATGAGTTCACTTCCTATCTTGGTCCCACGTTGTCATTTAAAATGAAAGCTTTTCTCCTGCCCTCCTTGACCATCAGCATGACATGATTCCGTGAGATCAAGGGCTGCATTGGGCAGGACTTGACAGTTGGCCTTGGTGACCAGTTATCTGAATCGATGACAGAGGCTATTAACCCAAGCAGAGAGGGGACAGTGACTCGAAACTAAGAAAGCTCATGGAGAGCCATGCACAGGAAAGCTGTGGCTCGCTTCAGCACTGTCCTCCAAGACTCTCTCAGACATAGTGTTCCTGGAGTTGTTAGGATCCATGTCTAAGCCCTGACAGTTCAAACAAGCTAGGTTTGGCCGCTCATCCTCAATAGGTCATTAAACAGAGAAGAGGACTGGGGATATAGCCAGTTGATAGAATGCTTGCATAGTACGTTCAAAGTCCTGGATCCAACCCCAGCACTACATATTCAGGACATAGTGTCATATACCTGTAACATCAGGACTAGGAGATAAAGGTAGGGCCATCAAAAAGCAGGAAAGGCCACATGGGAAAGAGAAACAAAGAGATCCAATGACTTCTGCCAAGTCCATCATGGGGATTCTGACATGAGGCTTAGGTTTAAATAGAGGAAAAACCAAAAAAAAAAAAAAAAAAAAAAAAAAAAAAAATAAATAGAGGGTGAGAGGGATGACTAGCTGAGCGGTCCCTGTCAAGATGTGGCCCTGACCATCACTGACCCATCACTGTGTCAACTGCTGTGGTCTCTCCTGCAAGGAGATCTGACAGCTTGTCAGACTGTTTGAAATCTCCTCCTGGGAGACAAGCCCCTCCTCTGGCTGGCAGAAGCCTCAGCATTTTCCCTCCCAGCATGAGAATCCTGAGGAAATTCTGATTTCTAAGGAAGTTACTGTTTTCACCATGGAAAGGTAGGGAACCTGTCTCTTCAGGATCAGTTCATTCTGCCGGGAAGATTACAATACGGTATTCACTCACTCCTCAACTCATCCGTTCACTGTTGGGCACCAGGGATTGGGTTTGCTTGGCTGAACAGAAAGGGGGGTTGTTGAGCTGGGGGGGGGGGGTGATGTGGTGGGGGGGCTTCAACCCTAACTACTAAACCAGAACCAATCCAAAGTCATGGGGTAGCCAAGAAACAGGTGAGCCAACACAGATAAGAGTCATCCCAAACTTCCAGCTGTGATTGGAAATCCTCAGCAAGCAGGGGCTGACCACAGAATAACTAATGGTTAATGATCTGGAAGAACTTCTCCATCTTCCTGGACACACATGCTCACGCCACCAGGGAAGCCTGACAAGTTACAAGTGAGAACCAATGGAGAGGTCTTGTTTCCCTTGGGATGTGCCCAACATTCAATTGTGGCTAAAGTTGAGAAGGTTCAAAACAAAGATACAAACTTGAGATGCGAACTGGAATTTGTACGCAAACAGCCTTACAACAGAGGGCAATAGTTTATAATAATATCGGCTCATCACTGTCCTCTGAAAATTGGGCTGCAACCCTGGAGTCAGCATCTTCGTAGCTCCCCTGATGACTTCCAGCATAGTCAAGAATCATTACCTAGAGTCAGGCATGCCTATAATCCTAATACTTAGGACGTTGAGGCAGGAAAATTAGGAATTCCAGGTCACTCTGAAATACACAAGGAGAAATTCGATAAATAAATAAGCAGCTACGCAGAATTCGAGGCACCCACATGGCAGTTCACAGCTGCCTGTAACTCCAAGATCTGACACCCTCACACAGACATGCATGTGGGCGAAACACAAATGCACATAAAACAAAAAAATAAATTAATTAAAAATCTGAAAAAAAAATGCCTGTGGAGAGTGGGAGAGCTGGCCAGATGTCATAAGAGCAGGAGAGCTGTCCCTGACCCTCTCCAGCTGCAACACTCCATTGGCCTCTGCACCTGCCTGGGCGACACAGTAGGAGCTGTCCCTGAAGGTGCAGGTGTGGGAGAGCTGACCCTGAGGGTGTGAAAGCAGGAGAACTGGCCCCGCCTCCTGCTCATCACTGCAAGGGGTGAACTAGCCAGGGCAATGCTGGAGAGCTCACTTTGGTCATGAGGACAGGAGAAAGCTGGCAAGCTGACCAACCCTGCAACTACCCAGGTCCAGAACCGGGGTTATGAGTTGGCCCACCTCAACATCAACCCCATCTATGATCTGCTGGAGCATGTGAAGGGGCCCATCCTCCAGACCCAAAGCTGCAGGATCTCCATGACACAGGGCAACAACAGGATATCCAAGAGGAGTCCCAGTGAGGGCCCAGCATCGACAGTGTGGCAGAAGCCAGAGGCCTCGAACCAGAGCAGTGACTCTTTGCAATGAACACTTGCAAGATATATAGATAAAAGGGTAAAGTGTGTGACTCACTGTGTCACACTACAGCTTCCATGACAAGATTTTTCTTTCTTTCTTTCTTTCTTTCTTTCTTTCTTTCTTTCTTTCTTTCTTCCTTCCTTCCTTCCTTCCTTCCTTCCTTTCTTTCTTTTCTTTTAAATTTTCTTTTATTTTCTTTTATTTGGGGAGGAAGAGGTTGCAAGGGCGGAGGGTGGACACAAAGGGACAGGGAGATGAATGTCATCAAGATGCATGATGTGAAAGGCACAAAGAATCAATAAAATGAGAGTTTTAAAAATTGCCAAAGCTATAGAACGTGCTGCAAGTTAGCTTTCGTTAAGGCCTAAGCTCCGGGGAAATCCTCAAGAAGCTGCCTATTGCTTGTGTGGTCCTCCACCTCTCCCAGAACAAATCTCTCCTCCAAAAACCCACAGTCTCCACTATGAGTCATTTGCAATGTAGTGGGAGTTAGAAGCTGCGAGCTTTCTCCAACCATGAGTCACCTTGGGCCTGGGTCTTACTGTGGAGTCTGTAAAGAGCTCTTGAGGTGTCAGCAATTCAATGACGTCATCATTTTATATACACACACATACCCCAAAGTCATACTGAGGAGGTGACTACTGAGGGTCCAATAAGTTCTCCATTTCTAGAAGGTTTTTGTTTTTTGTTGTTTTTTTTTTTTTTGTTTTGCCCCTCCCTGCCTTGCCCTGTCAGGTAAGATAGGAGTTCCACTCTGCAGTAGGCATCCCCAGGATAGGGCTGTCTACGTCTTTTCATCTTGGAACTTGATACAGAGACAGAGTTCAGCTCCATGGAAACCAAAGGCTGCTGCCCAAGCACAACAGCTCTGACCACATCCAAGCCCCCAAAGCTGAAACAGATGTGCTCAGCTGTCCCCATGACCTCACTTGTCCTGCCACAGCCCAGGCAGTGACTGACTGCTGACATGAGCACAGGTCACAGATGAAGACACAGACATCAGAGAAATGAGTTTAAGTCATTCAAGTACAAAAGAGATAGCATCGATTGAAATGCGACTTGAGCCCAGGTCAGACCAATGCCAGTACCTCGTCAGGTCCTCGCTACACATCTCTGTGACAGGCGGCCACAGACTGACCCAGTGGCCTAGCCAGCCTTCATGCCTACTGATAGGCACAGTGGAGGTAACAGAATGCACGTCGGACAAAGTGACCAGATCACCGTAACCATTTCTGCTGCTGGGAAAACAACCAAAAGAGTAATCTTGCTTACGTTATCAGTCAAGGTCCTAGAGAGAAACAACCCCATTCTGAAGAAGAGGGTGTCTGTCATTAATGAAAGACTGCGTTAGAGGGATGGGCAGAGTGAGGGAACCAACGTGAGCATTCGGCTCCCGGTACCAGCCACAGGAGGAGGCCATTCCTACTCTGAGGCCTGAAAAGCAAGGAAGAAGGTGGTATCACTAATCCTGGTGACAGGGAAGCCACCAACAGGAGCTATGGTCACCTGGGCACATTGAGTATCTAACAGGGGTGCAGTGTTAAGTTACCTTCCATTGTCTGTCCCACACTCTGGTCCCCTCCTATCGGTCCCAACCAGAAGCCCGTCATCAGAGATGCATGCAGGTTGGGCAGTGCGTGAGGGTCAGCCCACTCAGACACTAAGGTAGCAGGGAGAGGATCGAATAGGCCTGGAGGAAGGGAGGGCAGAGCAAGGGATAAAAATGTGAACCAAGAGATGATTTTACAGGGATGGCGATGCACGCTGTAAGGAGCTGTCTTATAAAAGGGTTTTCCCAATAGGTCCCCTAATGACAATCTTTGTGGTTTCAGGTGTCTTCTGTGTGGTTGACGCTGTTCCAGAAGCTTCACAGGTGGAGCAGTCAGGTGTGAAAGGTTCAAGAAATCGGGCACATTTTCTTGGCTGTAAACTATTTTATTTTTTTAATTTTTTAATTTATTTTACATACCAACCACAATTTCCCCTCCCTCTTTTCCTTCTGTTCCCTCCCCGCCCCCCCCCACGTCCTTTCTACTCCATCCTATCCACTCCTTAGAAAGGGTAAGGTCTCCCAAAGCATGGCATTTAAAGTTGAAGCAGGACCAAGCTCCGCCCTCCTGCATCAAGGCTGAGTGAGGCATCCCACCATAGGGAATAGGTCCCAAACAGCCAGCTCATGTGCCAGGGACAGATCCTGGTCCCACTGCTAGGGGCCCCACAAACAGACTAAGCTACACAACTGTCACCCACATGCAGAGGGCCTAGGTCGCTCCCAGGCAGGCTCCGTAGCTGTCGGTCCAGAGTCCATGAACTCCCATGAGCTCGGGTCCTTTGTCTCTGTGGGTTTCCCCATCATGATCTTGACTCCCCCCTTGTTCATATAATCCCTCTTCCCTCTCTTCAACCGGACTCTCAGAGCTCAGCCCAGTGCTTGGCTGTGGATCTCTGCATCTGCTTCCATCAGTTACTAGATGAAGGTTCTATGATGACAATTAGGGTATCCACCAATCTGATTACAGGAGAAGGCCCGTTCAGGCTCCCTCTCCACTATTGCCAGGAGTCTTAGCTGGGGTCATCCTTGTGGATTCCTGAAAGTTTCCCTGGCACCAGGTTTCTCCTTAACCCCATAATGGCCCCTTCTATCAAGATATCTCTTTCATTGTTCTCCGTCCCTCCCCCAACTCAACCATCCTGATCCCTCATGTTCCCACCCCCCACCCCTTCCCCTCTACTTCCCCCCCACCCCAGTTTACCCAGGAGATCTCATCTATTTCCCCTGGGCAATCTTAGAATCCTCCTTGTTATCTAGCTTCTCTGGGGCTGTGGATTGCAGCCTGGTTATCCTCTGCTTTACATCTAATATCCACTTATGAGTGAGTACATACCACGTTTGTCTTTCTTGGTCTGGGTTGCCTCACTCCGGATAGTTTTTTTTTGTAGTTCCATCCATTTACCTGCAAATATCATGATGTCATTGGGTAAACTAATTTTCATTCTGGAGTCCTGTCCTTCTCAACTGTCAGGACTCTTGATAGCAGTCAGTCCCCTTTTGTGCTTTTGCAATCCAAGAGGACTCATCACACACACAGGCTTTGACAGGCCCATCCACTGTCCTACCACCATGGCCCTTCATATCCAGTGGCTCACTCTATCACCTTCAGGGGCAATGGGCAGGGGTGGACTCCCTGACAGGGTGTGGCATCCCACCTAAAGCTGCCCATCCCCGCAGCCATTATTCCATGGGCTTCTACAAGGATGCATGGTCTAGGTCCAGCTGCCCATGAACAAGCAAAACCTCTCAAGAAATCCAGAAACCTCTCTTCAGTGTGAGGAAAACCTGTAGACTGAAGTTTCTAGGTTCCACCCAGTCCTGCCCAGGTGGCAGCCGTTTTTATAAAATAATCACTCGGAGGCTTAATATTAATTACAAACTGTTTGGTCTATGGCTCAGGCTTATTGCCAGCTAGCTATTTCATTATAATTAACCCATTTCTATTCATCTGTATTTTGCCACGTGGCCATGGTGTTACCGGTCTGCTGGCATCTTGTTCCTTGGGCGGCTGGATGGTGTCCCCCTGACTCTACCCTTCTTCTCTCTGTCTCTCTCTTGTATTTCCTGCCTGACTATCACCTGTCTTACCATAGGCCAGAGCAGCTTCTTTATTAACCAATGGTAACAACACATATTCACACCATATAGAAAGACCATCCCACTGCACTTCCCCTTTTCTGTCTAATCAAAAAAGAAGGTTTTCATTTTAACAAAAACCCCTCCCCTCTGCTGGCCTAGAGAGACTGTCTTCCACAAGTCTCTTTACCTCTTCTGAAAAACTTCCACATTGTCTCAGAAGTTTGGGGTTTCAAAAGCAGAAGTGGGGAGCAATTGAAACAGTGCTTGTCTGCACCAAAGAGCTCGTCTTCAGCTCAGCCTTGTGCTTTGCTGGCTGGGAGACTCAAAGGTGGAAGAAGAAATCCAGGCAAGACAAGACATCAAACAGCTCATGATAGGATCCAGCTGCACCATGTTAACCATTAATTTTTTCTGTTTTGTGGTGACATGACACCTTAGAACCTTGGCAATCCTGGAGAGACCACCCCTCTTGGGGTTGGCTAATTTGGAGGTGGTGAGAGACTTGCTTGTGGTGATGTATTGTGTACCCTAATAAACTTGGCTGAGGATCAGAAGACAGAACCAGCCACTAGATTAGACGGAGAGGTCAGGCAGTGGTGACACACACCTTTGATCCCAACACTTGAAATCTCATGCCTTTGCTTAGGAAGTACTCATGCCTTTAATCTCAGGAAGCAATATGGCAGGGCAGAGAACAGTACATAAGGCATGAGGAAACAGGAACTCACTCTCCTTAGGCTGAGGATTTTGTAGAGGTAAGAACTAGTGGCTGACTGCTCTGCTTTTCTGATCTTTTAGCTTTCACCCGGGGTTTTTATTAAAAGACTATCTAAGATTCAAACAACACTTGCTTGTGGGCACGTGTTTGATATACAAACCAAGCAGTCTGGAGCCTCTTCTCTGAACCATTTCTCCTACCTGGAAATCACCAGGAGGATTAGCTTTCATGCTAATCCACACATGGATGTCGCATCAGACAAAAGCAGGCAGCCTCTATTCCTGGAACCCATTTTCCAGCTGGGATAAATGACCAGCCTGCTTCCTTCTTACAAAACCACAATAAAGGCTCTGGCCACACTTTCCCTTTGCCTCCTGACCCACTCTGGTCACCCCTGCCCCCGTGGGCCCCCCCCACTTAGTCCTCACTGGTGTGCTGTGCCTCTTGTTTCTAGGGATCATTGAGTATAGAGTCTTCCTTCAGGACAGTTGTTCCCGTGTGTGTGTGTGTGTGTGTGTGTGTGTGTGTGTGTGTGTGTGTGTGTTTTGCCACTTGTGAGGAGAGCAAATCCTGGGTTCGGTTTAATACAACATAGGCTCCAATTTCACCAATGAGGTTCAAAGCATTTCGAGCCTCCACAGAAACTAGAGTGTGTGTGTGATAAACCCATTCCTGACTACTTCCAATGCCTGCCCTCCTAATTAATTAATTTAGAGATGGCAAGCAGATGTTACTATATGGGCCAGCCCTGACTGCCTGGTGTGGCTGTCTATGGGCCAGCTCTGACTAGCTGGTACCAGAAACTGTGTTGAAGATTCTGGTTGCATAAGAACTCCAGGAGAAGCAGTGTCGTTACTGATTGGCAAGGGCTAATGTGAGAAGCCTGTGTACTTGACATGTGTACTTTGGATCTATTTGCCGAAAATTAAGCAGTGTCTATATATAATGAAATAAGTTGTAAAACAGAAGCGGTTTGAGTCCATGCAATGTATCAACAGAGGGGTGAGAAGAATACATCAGAACCATCTCCCAAGGGTGGAGTTGCTGAGGGAGGCAGGAGGCAGGGGGCGGAAGAGGAGGAAGTAACGCACACAGGCTGGGGTGGGAAGACAGGGGTGGATGGAAACTGCTTAGTTACCATCAGCGCCCGCCTCTCACCTCAGAGTCGATAGTTCTGTTGGCTCAGTTCTTCTGATACTTATTCTAACTCATACTTAAACTTCATGTTCCTTTTACTCACTACACTGAAGGAAGTAGCCACTCTGTCTGCTCCACATACCTCCTGCTATGGCTGACCCTAGAAACTGACTCCCAGAACCCTGCCCCGCCACCTCCTGTTCCCACTCCACCTATCCCAAGGATATCAAGTCAGGGGAAAAAAAAGAATTATTTCATTATAATTTCCCTTGTATTTTTCTTCCAGAAGCTTTACTGCCCTTCCTCCCAGCCCTGTAGATCGGTTGCTTTGTGGTGATTTATGTGGAGCTAGGGATCTTTGTGGGTTTAATTAAGAAAAAAATTACACTGCTGTATGTGCTTGTCAACTTAATTTTCAAGATTTGCCCTGTTTTACGTTGTAAACTTTGGGGACAATTTGTTCTGCCTTTAATCAACCCATGCAGGTTTTTTTTTTATTTTAATTTGTTTGTTTTCATTTTTCGCTCTTACGCTTCCAAGACCAATACAAATAAATATGCGTCACATTCCCCTTGTTCCACAGCCTGAACCATCATGTTTATAGTCAGTTCGCTTTCAGAAAAAGACAAAAACCATTCGTGCTTTTGTGAAAGGAATCACTTTGAGCATAATATAAACTAGTTTAAAGAGTCCTGAAAACATGGTCAAATAATCTATTGCCGATGCTGGCTTCATCCATTTCCTGGATGATTTTAAAACCGTCACTTGCCTTCTCTTACCTATAAAGTGGATATATATATCTGAACTTCATGGGCTACGTGGGGATTTATGGATCTGACGTTAATGTTATTATTTTCAAGCAACAGAGAATTTTTCTAGCTAGCATAAACTTTAAAATGGAGGAAGCTTACATCTATGAAATTGCAGAAAGAAATAAACTGTCGAATCTAGAGAGGACACAAAGAAAGAGATGCTGAAAAGTCCACAACAGGAAACCTTGGGCCTACATTCTGATGCATTTCCATGGGGATGCATCCTTGCCTCCTCCCACGCCTTGGATGGAGTTTAGAAGTTCCAGGAGAAACAGTGCAGCTGGACCAAGTCATCCCTAGAGCCAAGGTGTGCGACATCGTTTGGAGGCCAGGCTGGAACCATGCCAGGGATGCAGCATTTATTATCAGAAAAAAAGGGTGGGAAGGGGGTTGGAGCTGTGGAAAATAATTGGCAGATAAACAGTGATTACCATGGTCTAAATAGTGCCTAGTGTACACTTGAGTTCTCACTTGGCATTGTTCTTCATTTTTGTCAAAAGACTCCTTTGTACATTATTCCACGTAGGACATTCCACCTCCTAGTACACTCCCTCCCTTTGGGTCCATCTTTGATGTCATTTCTAGTCATGGGCAGCCATCAGCCAGTTTTCCGTAAAGGCTATATTAGGCTTTGTGGAACATCAGTCTCTATCACAATTACTCAGTTCGGCCATTAAATACTAAGCACCCAAGGTCCATGGATAATACATAAAATGCATATGGTTATATGCCAGTAATAATTTAGGCATAAATTTGAACTTCATACACTTTTCATGAAATAAAAAATGTTTTTAACCACTTGAAAATATAAAATTACTCATATCTTCTGAGCCATACAAAAACAGACAGGAGACAGGATTGGGCCTGTGAACCACAGCTTTCCAACCCCTATTATAGGAGCATTGTTCCCAGAGGACAAAGTGGAAGATGACAGAATCCAGTGTCCTCCACCCTTCCTGTTCTTCTTGATCAATCCATGGCCATAGAGGAATCTAAGCATCCCACACCTGGCCGACAAGCACCCTCAGAACCCACATACCTGGATAGCTTCCAGCTGCTTCCTAGTCCTTCCACTTCCTGCTCCAGCTAATGTTTTACAGCATCCAGAGTGGTCTCCCTAATGTGGCTCTAATATTCCTGTTTAAGACCTTCCCAAAGTTCCCAAGGTCCCTCCGGTTCATCCAGTATGTTTAGCATGTGTGTATAAGCAGCATCTGGCTCCCTTTGCTGGCTTCTGCATTCCCTTGTGTCTTACAATCCTGTCTCTCTCATTTGAAAAGGTCTCCTTTGCCACGCTGCTGTGGCTTCCAGGACCCTTCTCACCTTGCTGTCTGCTTCCTCTCTTAGATCCCACTGCTGATGTCATTTCCCTCCGGGTGCTCGGTCCATGCTGGTACCCTGCATTTTCTTGGAGTACATCCCTTATTCCCACCCCAGGATTATCAGGCTGTGTGGAACTGCTGGTGTCACTCGAAGGAAGCGCTACTTGATGACTGAATCATCTTTGTATTTTCCCACTGCCTTTGGAAACTTGGTCATCTGGGGTGGTTTTCAGTCCGCTATTGGATGAAAATTCTCTGTGACTTGGTCACTTAAAGCAATAAAACATAGAGCCTGTGGAGAAAAAAGAATTTCTACTCTACTGTATGAATCCCTCTTCTGTCTTTATGATCTTGACTTCTACTTCCTCACCAATCAGAAACCTTTGGCCTGCTGCCTCGAGAAAAGGGTTCTGATTGGCTTCACCTCTCTTTACCTCTCTAGTGTCAGAACATCAAAAAGCATGGAGTAGAAGAGGCCTCAGCTTTTACGTGACTGACTGTGGTCTTGAGTTGGCATCTCACTCTTGTTCTAACTGGAGTTAAAACTGTTTCTCCATGAGTGACTTCAGAGTCTTTTGGAGGCTCCCCAGATGAGAGCTCCTGACTTGTGCACCCAATAGTGGGGTGCTCCATGTGTCCCTCTCCCTCGTTCCTTCTCCCTACACCATAGCAGGCGTTCTTTTAGGCCACTAACCAGCTCCCAAATCATGACATGGAGATTTGCTATAAGTTCTGAATGCTCGGCCTTAGCTTAGCTCTTATTTTAATCTGTTTCTCTTTATCTACATTTTGCCTTGGGGATTTTTGTCTTTCTTTCTTTCTTTCTTTCTTTCTTTCTTTCTTTCTTTCTTTCTTTCTGCATGTCCTACTTTGCTGTTCTCATGTCTGTCTGTCTGGCAGCTGCCTGGCTTCTGGCCCTGGGCGTACCCCTCTCTTTCCCCCTTGTTTTCTTCTCCTTCTTCTCCTCTCATTCCCTCCTATTTATTCTCTCTGCCCACCAGCATCAACTATCCCTCTTCTGCCTAGCTATTGGCCATTCAACTTTTTTATTAGACCAATCAGGTGCCTTAGGCAGGCAAGGTGAAACAAATGCAATACAACTTTACATAATTAAACAAATGCAGCATAAACAAATGTAAGACATCTTCACATAGTTAGAGTGATATTCCACAGCATAAACAAAGATAACATATCTTTGCCTGGTTAAAATAATATTCCTCAGGTTTTCTGGTTGTCTCCACCACTTAGAATAGTGGTTCTCAACCTGTAGGTCTCAATCCCCTTGGGGGTCAAATGACCCTTTTACAAGGGTCTCATATCAGCTACCCTGCATATCAGATATTTACATTACAATTCAGAACAGTAGCAAAATTGTGGTTATGAAGTAGCAGCAAAAATAATTTTATGGTTGGGTGTCACCACAACATGAGGAACTATATTAAAGGGTCACAGTATTAGAAAAACTGAAAACCATTACTCTAGAGTTTCTCTCCAATATCAGTGTTTTCTTACCTTATAGGCCACTTGGAAGAGTCAAAATGATAGAAAACCATGAAGGCTTTCTATCATACATCCTTAAGGTCCAGTCCACATCCATATGCCCTGACAGTTTCTGAAAGTAGAAGTCAACTTCAAACTGGTTCCTTTTCCTAAGTCTTTTCTTCCAGATTTCTAGGTCAAGAGTCAAAGCCAAGTCCACAATGCCACCAACTACAGAGAACATATCTTAAGTCCTTCAGCTGATTCTCTAAAAATCTAACTCTCTGTATTTAAAGTGATAAGATACAATTAATTAAGACTCTATTATCTTCTCGATCAAATAACTCACACATCTCAGTGGCTTAAGACAATATAATTTATTACAGGAGAAAGGAGAGGGTGAGGCAGGGATGCTTTCTCTAGGAAATCCTTCAGGACTTTGGGATATCAGATACACTGTCATCCTCAGCACATCACTTCTAAAGTTTCTGTGGCCACCAAAGTCTAGTTATCAAACAGGAGAGGAGACAGAAGCTTGGGCAGAGTTTTTGTAGCTAAGACTGAGAACGAGCATTCATACTTCACCTGTATTCCATTACTGGTACTCAGTCCCATGGCCACAGATAAGGAAAGGTGAGAAAAGAAGATTAGTTTGAATAAGAGATGACTGTAGGAGTAAGGTTGCAATCTGGGAAGACCTCTAGCTTCAGAATCAGGACACGTAATTTTAGATCCAATCTATTTCCAAGCATTTATTAGACTTTTAGCAAGCCAGTTCACCTCTCTGTGAATCTCGCTGTCCTCATCTATAAAGTCAAGGGATTGAGTCAAGGCATTCCCCAGGCTTCTGCTCTCTGATTCTGGGGTGCAATGACACTAAGGAACACAGCTGCAAATGGGGGTGGCTGTACTCTGAAGGTGTTAGTGCCCTGGCTAAGGTGGAAGAAGATGTCTGGTCACACACAAAGAAAAATTGTTCTCAATGATATCTCTTTCAAGCTAAGGGACAAAGGAACTCTGCAAGTTGAGGAGGAGATTCTCAAAGACTTTTGGAAATCCGGTCTTTCTTTTCACCCCGAACTTCGTCTACATGTCTCTTTCCTGCTTGGGTTGTCATACTGGTTCCCTAATCAGCCCTCCTCCATGTTGCCTCTGTAGAAACAGTCAAGTTGTCGGATGGTTAGTTGCCTCACTACAAATTACTTCCTTCAACTTTAAAACGCAACCACAGACCACAGCGCTCTTATGCACCCATCACTGGAACTCAGAATGCCCACCTACCCCCACTCATCAAGACAAGAGTCTGCACACCCCAGTCCTTCTGTTTCCCACTCAAGCCATTAAAACTTGCTTTTCTTTCCTGCCATCTTTGTCTCCCACAGACGTGCTCTGGCTCCATAGCCTGCTTATTTGGATACACCTTATCTTTTCAACTGAACTGCAAGGTCCCTGAGGGAAGACACCATAGATGAAATTATCTATGTTATACACCATTCAAAGCGTCTAATTACTTAGAGACTGAATGAAAGACTAAGGAGGGTAGAGGATTGTTAAAAAGCAGAAGCAAGGCAGCCAGTGTGGGAAGTAGCGGCAAGTCCCTTCTCAGCTTGGCAAGTATATTGTTTTCCTCGGCATCCACTGTGGCCACACTAAACAACCCGCAGGAAGAACCGTAGGTGCGAATCTTCAGCCAAGACAATGATTGCACGGGGCTCTGATTGAATTCAAGCTGGCTCACGGGCGGTATTAGAAAGCCAGTTAAATGAGAGATCATATTCCGTCAAATCGTGAGAAGATGGCTGGCCGCCTGCCAAATGAGAAATTGCAGCTGGACAGTCATTCCTCTCTCTTCCCCTTGTTTAAATGTGAAACCGTGTGCTCTGAAACAAAACGGAGGAAGGAGATGAGGAGGTTTTTCTGAGAATTCAATCAGGGTGGATGATTGTTCTATTAAATTCAGACAAAGTAAGCCTTCCCTCCTCAGCAGCAGGAAATTATGAGCTACTTATATGAACTCATACTTCGGCCTCCATTCCCCACTGGTCTGTCTGAATCAATGGCCATAGCAGGCTGTGTTCAGTTAGCTTACAAGGGCAGAGACTAAGTCTGCGCCCCACCAGCCACAGCCCCAGTACCGTGAAGGTCCCTTAGCTTCCCTTCCTCTATGTGCCCAAATAGGGCCAGAGGAGGTAAAGAATCAGGACCAAACTGTCGTTGGTGCTAAAGCATTTCAGATGGTACAGTTCCCCAGCACCATCAGCCCGGCCCGGCAATGCCAGGACACAGGAAGGCTTTGTACCCGTGTGATCCTGTGTTCACGCACATCACTCTCAGAAAATAACAAACACCCGCCGCTGACCTTCTCCTCTGCACCCTGGACACGGTCTCCAATTTCACACCAATCTAAAAAGATACAATCTACTTTAGATGTGAGAGAACTGAGCTCTCACATGACCCAAGGTCACAGAGCCAGCATGTGACGGGGCCAAGATTTGAAGTGACATTCAACTGCTTCACCACACACTTTTACTTTGGCCTACTGCCTAGCTCTTCAACACATACTCCACACATCCCAAATTTGGGCCATGGCGTTATAAACATGGGGACGCTGGGCGCTCATTTGGGGTACAACGCTGCATCGTATACACATCTGATGTGTTCCCCCATGACAGCCTGATACAGTTGACAGCGCAGTGAAAACCCCTGCTTTACCCATCAAGAGAGGTCAGGCTGTGACAAACAGAAATTCCATCTCAGTTCTTTTTCTCTGGGTCTGAATCCCACCCAGCATCAGCTTAGGCTAAGAGTGCAAATTGTTTTCATTTTAACCATGACTAACTCATACTTCCTACTTAAAACCCCCTAGACTTCCGTGACTGTAGGGTTACATTTAACCATATTATTCCACCACCTAAAGATCCTCGTAATCTGGTAACTGCTGCCCAACTGGGACCTCTCGGCTCCCTCTCAGCATTACCGTCTTGAACCAAAGCGAACGTGCATATTCTCTGAAGATGTCACAGTGTCACATGTCTGAGCCCTTGCTCTGCTAGTCCCTCTGCCTGCACAGAGGGGAATCTCATACTCAGAGAGCCAGCCCTTTCCCAGGTCCCCTCCCCCCACAAGTGCAGCGGGTTGCTCGCCATCAATCTTACCATGGCCCCTGTTCCCTCACCTCTGAATGACAGGAGCCACATGTAATACACTGAGTCAGTGTCCCCTCCAATCATGAGATTTTCTCTTTGGTGACCATCTTTCTCGGCTCTTTGCTGGGAAGCCAAGGTCCTCACAAAGACTAAAGCCAGCACACTCACGAAGACTCACCCAGTTCCCACCCCTGGTCATCTCTCCTGCTAGCATACTGACTTCCAACATCCCAGGCACGCTCGCTCTCACCCTAGAGCTCTGCTCTTGCCCTTTTGTCTAGAGAATCTTCTTCCCATGCAGTCCCCAAGGCTGACTCACTCACCAATGCCTTTTGACAGAGGCCTTCTCTGGTTGCCCTACTAAATTTCTGTCTCTCTTCCAACCCTGGGACCCTAATTCTCCTTAAATACTTTATTTTTCTTCAAGAGATGTCTCAACATCTAAGAGGCTGTATATTTAAGCGTATTTTATTTTTAATTCTTTTTCTCTTTGAATTAGAATAAATGCATCTTCACATCCCTAATTCCTTCCACTCTCAACCAGATCCTCAGTGCAAATGTCTGAACAGTTATCTGGTCCCCTCAGCTGCCTGGAACACTCTAAAGGGCTGGCCAAGCCTGGCTTCTTTCTATGCATGGAGAACACTCAAAGAACCAAAGGCAAAGAGAGCATGGTGCAGAGTCAGAGCTGTGGGCAAGGACAGGCGCTTTGTGTATAGACAGTCCCTCTGACAAGTGTGGGCCCTGAAATACTCGCTGTGGAGATCAAGTGTGCAAGACACAGGAACAAAGAGAATGCAAGCCAGGACAATGCAGGAGTCACTCAAGAGAGGATGCAGTAGGAGGACACTTCAGAAATGCTGGGCCTTGATGTGTGTCTGGTGGCAAATTCCATGGGCCGAGCAGTGTGGAGAAAGTAATCAATGCAGAATCGATGGATTAGCGACATGGAAGCTGAAGGAACACTGCTGGACTTCTAGGGGCCAGTGGCTTTCTGGCCTCGTTATTGAACAACCTGCCTGTGTGGAAGTTGCAATTCCCATGTGTAGCTGAAGTTTTTCTGGTCCCTCCTGACCCATGGTCAGGACAAATCTCTCTCACCCTCCAGTCCCACAGGGGCTCAGACCCATATAAACACACAGAGGCGTATATTAATTAAGAACCGTTTGGCCATTAGCTCAGGCTCACTACTGACTAGCTCTTACACTTAAACTCAGCCCATTTCTGTTCATCTATATGTTGCCATGTATTCCGTGGCTTTACCTGTGTGCCATTACGTGCTGCTCCCTAGATGGCAGACTGGCGTCTCCTGACTTAGCCTTCCTGTTCCCAGAATTCTCCTTGTCTGTTTACCCCACCTATACCTCCTGCCTGGCTACTGACCAATCAGCTTTTTATTTATCCACCAGTCAGAGCAACACATTCACAAAATACAGAACATCCCACAGCACCCATGCTCGCAAAAGCAGGTGCCAGGCCAGCACTGAGCTCCCTCTCAAGGGAGTGGGGAGTGCTCAAGGCAGCCCGTTCATCTCCTTTTTCTGGGAAATGACACCAGCGTTCCCAGCAGGTTCTTTTGGCAGGACAATATCTTCCACCTGATAAAGGAAATCATCGGCATTCAGCGCCCGGTCTGAAGTTCTGGCTCCAGCATGAGACGTTCTGTGCTGTGAGTCCACTAAACAGAGCCTGAAATGAGAGCTGTTCGTCCTGGAGACACAGGCAACACACTGGGCGGCCCTGGGGGTCTCTGATACACAAGACAGCCGGGCTTCGGGGAAACAGTGCAAATCGGCACTGTCACCACTATAGAGACGGTAATCCCAAGTGAATTTGATTCTGGCAATCAGGAAAAGGCTGGGAGAACACACAGAGCACAGCTAGAGACTGTCTATCTCTATGTGGTGTGATGGAGAGATGCAAGAGTGGGAGCCAAGGCCAGGAAACAGCCATTGGTTCCTTTCAAGCCGTTTTGTACCATCTCTGTCATTCTACCGAGGGTGAGGACCTTCCAGATGCAGCCAGGACTCTGCCGAAGTGTCTGCCTTTCAAAATGTTTCCTTCATTATTTATTTTTTGTGAAACAAAAAAATCGCAATCTACACTGAATGAACACTACTGAATGAACTCAAGACTAAACAATATAAATATGGACACGGAGGTCCACATGGGTGCAGAGGTTTGGGTGTAGTGATGAAGATGATATGAACCTGTACATGATCGGTTCTGCTCCCCACCCCGAAAACACACTGCTCTTTCTAAAGGCAACCACCGACATTAACTTGTCTTCAACGCACTTCTCTATGTATTACAATCATATATGAGCTACGCACACTTTCTGGCATTAATGAGCAAAAAATTACCAAATATAGCTTTTGTGGCTTTTGTCACTTAACAGAATGCCTCAGTGATCTTTCCATGCCTGTCCTTTTAATATTTAATTACCATATGGCATTCTAGTGAGGACACACCAGACTGTATTTAATCTCCTTTTGAGGAATCTATAGACGAAGTTAATTTTTCTCACATCTATGAAAAGTAAACACCCTGGCGTCAGGTCGTTGTAAAGATGCACAGGATGCCTTTAGAATTGCTAGGACTGGAATTCTAGATCAGCCATGAGCATGATTTAAAGTTTTAAATGTGAGAGGAAATTGGTTGTGGACTTGGCCACATTTCATTGTATATATACAGGCATGGAATTCTCAAAGAATAAATTAATTAAAATATTAAATATTTTTATTTTTGAGAATTTCATACATATATACAATGAAATATGATCATATCTGTCTCCCATTTACAACCTCCATTTTCTGTGAACGCTATTTTTTTATAGCCTACTAAGTCTAGTCAGTGCTGTGTGGTGGTATTGTGTTCCCCAAAATATTGTGCACGCTAATAAACTTATCTGGGGTCACAGAAGAGAAGAGCCACAATATTAAACATAGAGGATAGGCAGTGGTAGCACACGCCTTTAATCCTAGCTTTCCAGAGGCAGAGATCTACCTGAATCTCTGTGTGTTCAAGGATACAGCCAAGCATGGTGACTCATGCCTTTAATCCCAGAAAGTGAGCCTTTAATCCCAGGAAGTGATGACAGAAAGCAGAAAGGTATATAAGGTGTAAAGTCCAGAAACTGGAAGCATTTGGCTGGTTAAGCTTTTAGGCTTCTAGCAACAGTTCAGCTGAGATTCATTCGGATATGAGGACTCAGAGGCTTCCAGAGATCCTTTCCAGATATGAGGAAAAAGGATCAGTTGAGGAACAGGCAAGGTGAGGAAGCTGTGGCTTGTTCTGCTTCTCTGATCTTCCAGCGTTCACCCCAATACCTGGCTCCAGGTTTGATTTTATTAATAAGACCATTTAAGATTCATGCTACAGCTCTGCCCGTATGTACACAGGTGGTAGGGCCATCTACTAGAGTGTGGTCACACCCAGCAACTATCCACTGCCAATAGCTCCTCGGTAAGGGGCGGGCCCTGGAGGTCATCTACTCACTTATGTCAGTTCAGCTGGCGTGATCTTGTGCAGGTAAGCAACCACATCTGCTGTGAGCTCGTGGGTGTAATTCTAGGTCCAAGGGCAGCATCATTGCAACGCTCCTCTCCCCATCCATTCTTACCTGCTACTTCTCCTTCTGGGATGTTCCCTGGGCCAGGGGCAGGGGCGGGACTAATATAGATGTTCCATTTGAGGTTAAGTGCTAAATTTAAGAGTTAATTAACTCACCAACTAAAGTAAAATTTAAATACAGTAAGAAATCCACCTTCTAGAAAAGTTTTACCTTCTTTCTGATCAATTTGCCCTTGCACCACAGTGAGTATCAGCCATCCTCTAAATATATGCCGATGTGATGAATGCGGAGTGGGAATGTATTTTATTAGGAGACCTGTGATTTCCAGTGCATCTTTTCATAGGTGTGCCACTTTGACTACCTTACTCTGTGGATTACAGGTTGCTATTCTTGGGCCTACCTTTTGCTTATGCTCTTCTTCTTCTTCTTCTTCTTCTTCTTCTTCTTCTTCTTCTTCTCCTCCTCCTCCTCCTCCTCCTCCTCCTCCTCCTCCTCCTCCTTCTCCTCCTTCCTTGAAAGACTTTTGACATAAACTAGGGCTTTGTTTTAATAATGATGGGTTTTTTTTCCGAAGCAGTTGACATATGTTTCATCTGTCCAAACTCATTACAGTCTTTCTCCAGTGGGTACATTACAGCAGCTATGATAGTGCTATTTTTCTATTTGCTGGTACCATTTATTGGTTGCCTACTATGCATATGGAATATGTCCCTGCTCAGCTCCCTGTACAGATGAAGGCAGATCAGGCAGAGTGGATTCTCATCAGAAGGTCTGTGTTAAATTTCATCCCTAAATAAACCCTGTCTCCCTCATACACACACACACACAGACACACAGACACACAGACACACACACACACACACACACACACACTCACAAACACACACACAGACACACAAACACACAGAGACACACTCACAAACGCACACACACATACACACACACACACACACACACACACGAATGTGCACACAAGATTTAGTCAAATCTTTATCTGTATGCTAGTGTCCTTATTTAGTGTTGCTTCAACCAGTTTTCGGAGATATTTGAGACATCACCTTTACATACACATAAACTTCTGCTACTGCAGGCATTCTATCAGTAACTCTTACTGGATGGTAATTACAAGGTCTGAGGGTGAGAATTCTCTCCCAACTAATCCCATCATGAAATATTAAGGTCGTTTAATAGAAAATTTCATAGTGTCAGTTGCCTGAAATTTTCATAATGCCAGTTGTCCTGTGGCCTGAAGTAGGGCAGTTTTCTGTTTACTGCAGTTTGCTATGTAAGCCATAAAAAGGAGTCACTTTGTGATCAAATAACAAGGCTTGGAATACAGCGGGGCATATAGCGCAGTATAGTTCACTGAGGAAACACATTCTGAGCATATGCAAGGCAAGGTTCAATCCCCAGCACTGGGAAGGAGGGAGAATCCAAGGACCTCAATTCAGAAAGAAGAAACTGGGCAAGCTTTTAGCACACATATGGTTACATACTGGCGGTGGCCACTGCTCGCTCCACAACCGAAGGCACCTGCAGATGCTGTGTCAAGACTCACCATTACAGTACAAATCTCGACGCTCTACAGAGCCAGCTCACAAGGCTGTGGTGACCACTGACAATCCCTCATCACCCAAGGAATGTAACTGCTTAGGAAAAACTAGGCTTTCATTCCAACAAAGCCTTGAGCTTAATTAAACCATCGAGTTACTTGTTAAAATGGATGCCGATCTCATTTCTCTTGAAGCAAATCTGATTTTCCTGGGACTTCCAGAACCTACACAAATCTAGAAGGAAGATCACAAGAAACACATCTGTAGTGAGATCATATGTAATTGTTAACAGCAATATGACTATAAGAATTATAATACTTTATGGACACTTGGAAGTGTGGTTATAATTAAACCTGTATAGTGAACATCAGACTTATTTTGAAGACATCACCCGTCCATCAAAACAAGAACAAGGCTCCACTGAGCTTCTACCCAGTAAGAACTGCCAGGTTGCCTTCCCGTAGTCTTCTGATCCATATCTGAGCTTTCAAATGGCTCCTTCTCAGTCATCCAAGAGTTCCCTGGCAAACAGAATGAGGAGTCTCTCTGGGTAAAGCAGTATCCATCACAAGCTTCCTCACATCATCACACACCATGCCTGCCTCCAGGCACAGGCCCAGTTACTTGCTGACTATGTTTCCGGTCCCTAGAAAAACCTGAGACAAATTGGAGATCAGTAACAAGGCCTGACAGTACCAGGTTTGTCCATAATTTTTGCTCTCAGAACTTTCACGAAGATTACTGCCTTGCATCCAATAACTTTCAGAAGTCCACAAAATAACTAACATTCTTTAAATATTAAAGAATCAAGCCTTCAAAATTCACAGTTTAGCAAGCATTATTTCACAAATAATAAATTGATGCCTTTTGTAACAAATTAGACTTCCCTAAACATTCTGACATTGAATACATACTTTTTAATTTAAATTCCCTTAGCCACATAATTGCAATTACAAATCTAATGTCAAAGTCTTAGAAATTCATTGAGCACCTCAAGAAGTAGATGAAGCCCTTACAAATTATCCCAAGGCATAAAGGACTTATCAAATTTAAGTTCTTTTGCGCAGTGACACTGATGTAAACCTTGTACCTTTCTAGCGTTGTGGTGACTAGATACACAGGACCTGCCCCGCCCTCTCGGGACTTAGAGTGGTCTACTGAGTGTGCAGGGTCTGAGGCAGTGATCCATTGGCCTTCTGGGTTTGCCATTTGGTTGATGGGTTCATCTGGCTAAGTCATGGAACTAGAGTTCCTTTATTATGTCAGTCAGAGTGTAAAATCATACTTTCCACTTCGAAGTAAAGTTTGGTAAGTTTCACTCGGCCAGCAGGAGCCATTGTCTTCCCATTGTACCTCAGCGGCCCAGCTTGTCACCATTATTAGAAAATCTCATATTCCTAATTACTACATTATGATTAGCAAATCCATCCAGGGGGTTGGTTTCCTAGGAGATGAGAGATTGAGTTGGTAAAATTACCTCTTCTCCACAGGACACTTGGACAATTAAAAATCTTACCTGCACCCTGCTAACCTCTCCCTCTACTCAGTTACAGTGATCATTGTGCCAATTAAACCTTAGTGTCCTTTGTATGTCACTTTATGTGAGGCAGGGGCACTGACCCGCTATCCTGGTTTTTATCATTTTTACTATTTTACCCAGTGCTATTTGGGGACATGTCTTTACAATGTAAGAGCAAATATAATCTTAATAAAATCAATGAAATACCAGCGTCTATTAGTACTCTCCTGGTGAGTAAAAATACATTTAAATTTTATGCATTCCCTAGTAGGTTCCCTTTATTATCATAACTAGGCTTGGAGTACCTACTTTAGAGTATAGTTCCAAACTCGTGAGCTTTCAGATCTGCCTTTCTTCAAACAAATGTAATTCTGAGGTTCAAATGGTGACTTCTTTGTCCTTTATGCTGGGCCCTTGTTCCTGGCAATGTCACTTGATCCCTTAGAAATGCACCTTTCCCAGGAGCTATAGAATTCTCTTGTTTTCATGTGTCAGGACATCAAATCCCCATCACCTCCAAGAATCTTTGGCTCCAACTAAGGACCGACATAAGGAACCTGGGATTGGTGCGTCTGAGCCAGAAGTTTCCAGAAGGACTGTGCTCAGGACCACCTTGGAGGCTGATAGAGCTGGAAAAATAATTCCTTCTCGAGGTTATGGGTTCAAAATATTTTTTTCTAATTAAACACATTGTCTTAGTCAGTGTTGTATTGCTATGAAGAGACACCATGACCAAGGCAACTCTTATAAAGGAAAGATTTAACTGGGGCTGGCTTACAGCTTCAGAGGTTCATTATCAGCATGGCAGCATGGAGAGGTAGATGGGAGTTCTACACCTGGAGCCATAGACAGTAGATAGTAGGGGAGAGAGAGACAGAGACAGAGAGAGACAGAGAGACAGAGAGAGAGACACAGAGAGAGAGAGAAAGAGAGAGAGAGACAGAGACAGAGACAGAGAGACAGAGAGACAGAGAGAGAGAGAGAGAGAGAGAGAGAGAGAGACTGGGACTGGCATGGGCTTTTGAAACCCCAAGACCACACCAGAGTGACACACTTCCTCCAACAAGGCCACACCTCCTAATTCCTCTCAAGTAGTGCCTTTCCCTAATGACCAAACATTCAAATATATGGGCCTATGAGGGTCATTCTTATTCAAATAACCACTTACGTTATGCTAATACAACTTAATGTATCTTAGAGATGCTGTTTTACAGACGTGACCGTAGACAGGCCTCCATTATCTATTAAGATGTTTGTTCCACAAATGCTTGATAAACCATATTGAATTTAAAAAAAAAAAAATCATCTGCTTCAAAGTGAGGTTTCCTGTCATCCCATTACCCAGATACAAGGCTTACTGATGACGCAATCACCATCATCACGCGCCCGTCAACCCCAACCCACACCACCTGTTCCTCGAAGTTCACAAGCAGAGTGGAAATGTTTCATCACATAGCTCACCTCCTGCTGGAGTGTGGACAGAAGCTAGTCCAGAATCGAAAGTGACCACGCAACCCATGTTCATCTCCCTGCCTGGAGTGACTCACACTCTTTTTTGTCCTCAAATTGCCGCTGAGATACCCAAATTTAGAGACATGACAGTTGTTCAGACCCCACCCATAGTCAAAGCCTTCACTATCCTTCCTTTCTCTCACCCATTATTGTTGTTTGTTTTTGTTTTTTGTTGTTGTTGTTTTGGGTTTTTTTGTATTTGTTTGTTTTTTTATTTTGTTCCAGTTGTTTTCTTTTGTTTTGATTTGGTTTGATTTTTTTGTTGTTTTGACTCTATGACAGATTAGTTCTGAGCCCTTCGAGGGCGGTGGGGGCAGGGACCCCTTGACCCCTCAATCTCACCACAAGAGACTACCAACTTGATGTTTAAAAGTCACGAGAACAGTTAAATGTTTAGATGCAGAACGGAAGGCTGGTAGGAAATGGGAAGGAAGGACCATTCTCTTTGCAGCCTGTATATCTTTTCTCATCGCCATGACCAAGCATCCAACGAAAGCAGTTTAAAGAAACTGCCTCACAATCTGAGAGTCTATCATGGCAGGAAAATCACGGGAGGCTGAAGCCTGAGGCAGCTGTTCACGTTGGATCCACAGTCGGGAAGCAGAGGGATAAATACTGTTCCCCAGCTCACCTCCTCCTATGTCTTCAACACCCCAGCCCATGGGACAGTGCTGCCCACATTCAGAAAGGGGTCTTTCTCTCCTCAGTTAAACTGTTCTCATAGAAACATCCCTAGCCGGGCGGTGGTGACACACACCTTTAATCCCAGCACCCAGGAGGCAGAGCCAGGCGGATCTCTTTGAGTTTGAGGCCAGCCTGGGCTACAGAGTGAGTTCCAGGACAGGCTCAAAGCTACACCGAGAAACCCTGTCTCGAAAAACCAAAAAAGAAAAAAAAAGAAACATCCCAAAGCGTGTTTCCAGTGATGCTAAATCCAGCCAAGTTGTCAATGAAGACGAACCATCGTCACCCACCTAGGGGAGAATTCTTATGGGATGCGCAGAAGTGCCAACTCTCCTCCTAAGAAGAGACCTTTGTCTATGTTTTTAAACAGTTTGTACTTTAGAAGTGACACTTTGAGGACTACGTGGTGAATATGCCGGTTGTGTTATCGTGTGCAGGGTATAATCTGGACTAGAAACGGTAGGGGAGCAAGTGATGGACACAGAGAGAGATGGGGGAATTTCAAAGCTAGCTAAAATGGAAGATCAGTCAAGGACGGAGATGAATGGGATATGGAGAAGGGGGGAATGAAGGCCAAGGCATTTCTTAGGTCTTCAGTGAGAGTTGCTTATGGAGTGCTGGCCCTGTGCTCTCCACTGAAGACACCTGAGGAGGTATAGAGGTGAAGCAAAGCCCAGACTTATGGTTAGTCTTCTGAGGCAATGGAACCTTCAGGTTTGGTACAGAGGACAAACCAGGTACTGAGCTACGGATGTGGGATCATCTGCGGGCTTAGGTGCCATGAGGTGACTGCTGATAACGTAGGACAGAGATGAGGTGGCCCAGGGAAGAGAACCAATCCAATAAGCCTGGAGGACATAGGAAGATTTGAACCCCAGATAATGAGGCCGGAAGTTACTGTGTGGCCAAGAAATAAGAACACTCTACTTGGTAGAAAAAAGCACTGTGGTTTCATACTTGCCGTTTTAATTGGTTTCCTTATATTCTATCTCATTCTTACAGAGAAGTTTGAAAAGATTTTACAAATTACAAGATAATTTGGTAAGACCCAAAATAGATAGGAGAGGAAGCATAAACAAGAAAGCAAGGTGAGACAGTTTGCTAAACTCAACAAAGTAAGCGTGCTAGGCACAGGCACCAGGCGGTCACGTGCACACTTTGTGTCTCAAATTCACTTCAAAGCGGTAGAGCAGCCAGAGCTAAAAGGAAAATGTTACTGAATACAAGAGTCCCCGTGAAACAAGAATGTTCAAAGTCCAGGCTGGGGATGTAGTTCAGCGTTAAGAGCACTTGCTTGCCCAGTGTGTGCAAGTCCTGGTTGCCATGCCCAGGCTTCCCGGAGCAAAAGAAAAAGAATGACCGTAGTTCACATGTTCCTGAGAGAAGTAGAACCACTTGTTATTGCGGTCTAAATGGAATATTTCCCAAAGGTCTGGTAGGCTGTAGTTGCCAACCACTTACTGTTACACCAAAGCACAATAAGCAACTTTCCGCTTTCCTATGACTTCATGCGGCATACTCGTTGCGGAGCCTCTACATCCCTCTCAGCAGAAGCAGTTAAAGAGACAAAACAGTGTGGGCCGTGCATGCAATTCTATGATGATCTGGCTTAATCTGGGCCTGGATTTGGAGCTATGGAAGACCTGACAGGCTCTCAGCAATCCCCTAAGAACTGTATTTCTCACAACTGAGCTTTCCATAAAGACCAAACAGCAAAGCTCAAGGTCATGGCATCTGGCCACAACTGGAGTACAGATATCCTGGGGCCAATCTATAATACATTGTGTGTGTGTGTGTGTGTGTGTGTGTGTGTGTGTGTGTGTGTCCTAAAAAGGAACATTCTCCTCATATATCCTCTCCATCAGACGTTGTCATCTGAAAGCCAGAGACTGAGTACGCTGCACCTGACGAGAGGACCTTTGTACCTCGGCAGCAAAGCCAAGCTCCTGCCTCAGCAAGTGAGTCTGCAGATTCTGCACAAAATTAATGGCCAATAAAGCCTCCCCATCCAGGCTGGCTGTGTTTCATGGCAGCTAGGGATTCTAAGAGCGTTACATCCAGGGTGAATATTTTGTCTGTGCCCTTGGGGCTCTAAATAAAGAAGAAACACAAGGAAAACCAGGGCTAATGGAAGCAGGAAGAAAACTCCGGCCAATAAAGCACGTAGATACTGAAATATATTTAATAGTAAAATGGTGGTTTAAAAGTGGGGGGAAGGAGTTGCCCCGTTTGTCACTGAAAACCAGAGAGCAGGGGACCCTCATTAATTCAGCCCGGTCCTGCAGAATTATCTTTTATTGTTGCAAGCTACACACAGTCTCCTCTTGGAGAAGAGTCCCTGGGCAGCATATGCTGCTCCTGCGGCTGACTTAACCCAGACTGAAACCAAAAGGAAGTTCAGGAAAGTCTATTAGACAGGGATGCAAGTCCCCTCCTTTATACTGTTTTATAAATAAAACTTAATTGTTCAAAAATCTAATGAGTTACTAGCTGGTCCCTCAAAACCCCACTGTTGGATGGGGACAGAAAACTCATCCCTAGTCTTCTCTGACAGACTGTGGGACGTGGCTGAGGGCAGGGTGACCTAGCTGAGATGGCGAGCTGCTGGCTGCTGCCCTTCGAGTCAGGAAGAAGGAACGCGTGTTACAATGGGAGTGAGGAGGATGAAGGTGTCCCGTGTCTCCACTCCTCAAAGTCCAACTCAAGTGGACTAAGCTGTCGGCTCTGCTGTGCCTGACAACGGTCTTGCCCTCTGGAGTCTTCTCTGCCTGCTTTTAGTGACGGTTTCCAATTTTAGACAGGAAATCCCGGAGCACGTCAGAAAACTCATTTGATTCAGGGCAATGGCAATGATAGTGCAATAGAAATGGTTCTGGTCATTTCCAAGTATAACAAGGTCCACGAGGCTTCATTAGGAGCTGACCTGCTTACAGCCAAAGCACGGTTGCATCTCGATTCCACATGACTGAGTAGGCTGCACTCTCAGTGAGAAGAACCTTCTTCCGCTACTGCAGTTCTCAATCTGCCAAAAAAAATTGATGTCCATACTCACCAGCACGAATACATTAGCCCCAACCGCATGCCCAAGACGTCAAAGCAACTGATCATGCGCACGCAACATATTCCTGTGTCTTTCACTTGTGTGTGGGTGTCATAGTTAGGAATACAAGGAACATTCCTAAACACAATAAAGGCAATTTACAGCAAGCCATCAGCCACCATCAAAACGGAGAGAAACTCAAAGCAATTCCACTAAAATCAGGAACAAGACAAGGCTGTCCACTCTCCCCATATTTATTCAATATAGTACTTGAAGTTCTAGCTAGAGCAACAAGACAACAAAAGGAGATCAAAGGGATACAAATTGGAAAGGAAGACGTCAAACTTCCACTATTTGCAGGTGATATGATAGTATACATAAGTGACCCCAAACATTCTACCAGGGAACTCCTACAGCTGATAAACCCCTTCAGTAAAGTGGCAGGATACAAGATCAACTCAAAAAGATCAGTAGCCCTCCTATACACAAATGATAACAGGGATGAGAAAGAAGTCAGAGAAACATCACCCTTTACAATAGCCACAAATGATATAAAATACCTTGGGATGACACTAACTAAACAAGTGAAGGACCTGTTTGATAAGAACTTTATATCTCTAAAGAAAGAAATTGAAGAAGATATCAGAAAATAGAAGGATCTTCCATGCTCATGGATAGGTAGGATTAACATAGTAAAAATGGCAATCTTACCAAAAGCAATCTACAGATTCAACGCAATCCCCATCAAAATCCCAACACAATTCTTCACAGACTTGGAAAGAAAAATATTCAACTTCATATGGAAAAACAAAAGACCCAGGATAGCGAAAAGAATCCTGTATAATAAAGCAACTTCTGGAGGCATTCACCATCCTGGACCTCAAGCTCTACTATAGAGCTCTAGTAATAAAAACAGCTTGGTACTGGTATAAAAACCGACATACAGACCAATGGAATCGAATTGAAGACCCTGACATTAATCCACACACATATGAACACCTGATTTTTGACAAAGAAGCCAAAACTATACAATGGAAAAAAGAAAGTATCTTCAACAAATGGTGCTGGCATAACTGGATGTCAATATGTAAAAGATTACAAATAGATCCGTAGTTAGGGTTTCTATTGCTGTGAAGAGACACCATGACCATGGCAACTCTTATAAAGGAAAAACATTTACTTGGGGTGGCTTACATTTTCAGAAGTTTAGTCCATTATCATCATCATGGTGGGACATGGTGGCATGCAGGCAACAGCGCATGGCTTGAGCACATATGAGACCTCAAAGCCTGCCTTCGTTGTGACACACGTCCTCCAACAAGACCACACCTACTCCAACAAAGCCACACCTCCTAATAGTGCCACTCCCTTTGGAGACCATTTGATTTCAAACGACCACAGTGTGTGTGTATGTGTGTGTGTGTGTGTGTGTGTGTGTGTGTGTGTGTGTGTGTGTGTGTGTGTGTGTGTGTGTGATTGGTGGCTTGAGTATATACACATGTATGTGGAGACATGTGCATATCAAGTGGGTACAGGTAGAATCCAGAAGCCAACACTGTGTGTCTCTTCAACCACCCTACACCTTTATTCTTTGAGTCTCTCACTGAAGCTGACCCTGCAACCAGTGAGCTCCTGGAATCCACCTGTCTGCCTCTCCAGCACTAGGATTGCATGGGCATGCCACTGCAACTGGTTTTGGATGTATGCTCTGGGGATCTGAACTTGGGGCCTCAAGCTTGTTGAGCTGACACTCTTCTGGCTGAACCATCTCCCCAGCTCCCTTTTCATTTTCTTAGAAAGAACAACAACAGTGACACTCATTAATAACTGCTCAGACCTGAACTTTCCAAATATCTGCAGGCACTCCAACAGCTAACTTAGCTTGGTTGCAAGCAACAGAAATAGACTTTCTGAACTTAAATGGTAACTTAAGTAAAAGAGAACATTCTAGAGATCTGTTAGGCTTCTCATAAGATGCCAACTGGGCCATTTTATTATCTTTTTATAATGACTCTCGATGACTGCACACAGCAAGCTGCTTGATGACATTCAGAAGCTTCCCAGCAATGGGCTTTCCTGACTGGTTGGTAGTCCTCAGTAATGACCACAAGTCACTTGTATGAAACCGTTTTCAAATCCAAAGGACCACATTGGTGCACCCTGCTGGAAGAGTTGTCGACAACCTGGGCATTTCCCCCACATGACTGTGTCTCCTTGTGTCCTAAGGCCCAAACCCCTCATGTTCACTTCAATAGCTGAACATTTGGTGATTACGCCAAGATGTAAACGGTGGGAATGCTTGACAGATTCTTTTCCTACATCCAGTATTGCTTTCATATTCTACCTTCTGCAGCCTGCTTGGTGATCTGGCCAAGCAAACTCCAGACAGAGGGAACTTACTTGGTCCCCAGAAGCTTAGCAATAGGGTCTCCTCTTGAAACCAGGACTACTTAAAGGCAGAGTTGAGAATGGCCTATCCCAACTGTGAAATAAGAATTAAATCCCAGGGAGAAAGGAGCTAGGAGATGGTTCACTGGGTCAAGCAGATATGAGGGCCAGCATTTGGATCACCAGCATCCAGATAAACACTAGGCAGGCATGGCAGCCTGCCTGTAGCCCCAGTGCTTGAGAGGTGGACACATGGGATCCCCAGAGCAAGCTAACTAGTGAGACTAGGCAAATCATCAAGCACTGGGCTCAAGTGACAGAACTTGACCTAATATTTCAGGTGGAAAGCAATCAAAGAAGGCACCCAACAATACCCCTTGGCTTCCACACACGTCCATACACCCATACTCACATGTGTGCCTACACGTGTGTGAATATACATGAGTGCACATCACATACACATGCAAATAAAAGTATTCGCTTCTTGAAATAAAGAATCAAAATCTATAGTGATAGGTAAACCAAATCCATCTTGTTCGATCCTATCTGTCAAACAGGAAGTCTAGCCATAGTCATTTTTCCTTAGTAGAAGCAGAGCTGGAAGGCTTATGAAGTGGTTTATAAACTGTGAAGGTGCCGTTTATCCCCCAAGTTGGCCATGGCATTGACTTTACCTTTAACCCTTCTACTTAGGGCCAGTGTTCTGAGAGGGCTGCAGAGGGCGGAGAAGTCATCCCCTCCTTCCACCGACGTGTCTTGCCTCATTTTGTGTATGGTTCGGTGCAGTCTCGATAGTAAGTCTTTACTGCACACATATAACACGAGCGTGGTTTCCTCTAGCAACATTGCTTCTTGTTTGCCTGCTGGGGTGAAATCCATCACCATTTTACGGTACTCCATAAATCCCATGGTGTAAGCAAAGAGCACAGTTTGTCCAGAGGCTCTGTCACCCAGATTAGCTTGAGCAGCGCCGCTGGCTGCCTGTAATGTACGGAATGCCTTTGCTGCTGTGGTGGACTTCACGGCCGCGCATTCTCTTGTAGCTGCTACTTCTATTTGACCGCTTAATCTTGAACCTACGGTGCATTGCTCATAAAACTCCTCAACCCCTCATCATTCCTCCTTAAATTCCTTCTCTACCAGAGAACATGAGGGCAATGTAGAGGAGACTTTGTGGTTTAGGATATTTGGGTCACTTAAGGAAATCAGGTTGCTTTAATTAATGTTAAGACTGTAGATCCATTATGCAGAAACCAGTTCCAAGTGTGTGTGTATGTGTATGTGTGTGTGTGTGTGTGTGTGTGTGTGTGTGTGTGTGTGTGTGTTTCTGTGTCTGTGTATATGTCTTTCTGTGTGTCTATCTGTGTGTGTGTGTGTCTGTGCATACGTCTCTGTGTGTATTTGTGTATATGTCTGTGTGTGTGTCTGTGTGTGTGTCTCTGTATGTGTCTGTGCATGTGTGTGTATATGTGTCTCTGTGTGTGTGTTTGTATGTGTCTATATGTGACTGTGTTGAGGGTGCCAAGGGTAGTACAGATGTTAACCTGCACAATGTGAACTTAAGAATGAGTCATCCTTACACCTTATCAGATACCTTGATTATCTTTACTAGAAAACTTGATCTTTCTTGTTATAACGAGAAACAAGAATTAATTATAAATAATCTCCAAAGAAACAGTAGAGGTGCCACCATTTAGCTGGGAGCCAAACAAATTGTAGTTTCTCCCAAGTACAGATTCAGGTTGGGACAGGAATGGCGACATACTAAATATAAGGAGACTCAGAAAGAGATATGGGAAAGTGGGCACGCCCACAGTCTTCACAGTTTTGTCAAGATCCTGTGCTGTTCATCCTTTACAGCCCTCTCCAGACTGGGCTCTCCAGGCTCTAGAGTGGATGAAGAAAGAAACATCCACTGGCTTCCTGCACAGGCCAGATTCTATTCTTCAACTGAATCAAAGCAGCGTACGCGAAGTTGTAGACAAGCCTGAGAGGTAAAGAGCAGCTCTGGCCTTCAAGGAGTGGTTAGTTACTTGGAGGACTACAGAATACACACAGAAAGCCCTGGTCTTCAGTAAGTGCCCAGTGAAGTGAACGACAACAGTGGTCTGTGGAGAAGAGGAGGTAGGGTGGCCTTGTCAGGATCGGGTAGACCTGTTTAGGAAAGTGCCGTGAAGATTTAAGGATTTGGGCCTTGAACTTGAGCAACGATTCTTGGCTGAAGGTCAGTGTTCTCTTAAGAAGTTCATGAATGGAGATTTGCGGGTCAGTGAACCCTCTGGATTCGCATTTCCTGGGATGAGGTTTCAGGGCTTACATCAGACTGGAAAGGTGAAAAGCCACTTCATACAAGCAATTGCATAAGCAATAAGGAAAAAAATTATAAGTAGGCTGACAGTAGATAAGAAAATGTTGGGGAAAGGAGCAAAACATGTTTAAATAGAAGTAGCGGCCCCATATCCACATAGAGAACGTCAAGAGATTGAATTGGGAAAGCAGGAGATAAAAAAAAGATTTAACTGTCAGGATTAGCCTGTGGGCTCTGTTCAAGGGAACGACAGGGCAACCTGGGCTTTAAGATGGTTAAGCTGACGACTCTGTGCACGAGATAAAGGTTAGTGAGCCTGACGTCATAAAGGACCTAAGTCCAGGGATGAGGTCAAGAAAATGAGCTGAGCTGGTGGCTGTAGCAGGGAATAAATATGTGGGATTCAGGAGGTACTTTGAGGAAAACAGCTAAAATGTAGTAACTTTAAATGTCAAGTGGTGTAGGATAAGGTGGAGGGAAAAAGACCAAGAATAGCTGAGAAGCCCTAGTCTGCCTGACTTATCTGTAGAAATGAGGAATCCTGGAGAGCCTTGGTTCCAGCATTTGCTGTGCCCAAGAAGAGTGTCAGAGACATCCCTGGTCTTGATTTCCCGCCCAGAGTCTTCTAGCCTAGACGACTGACCCCATCTAACTTCTGGGGGTACGCAGCACTGTTGGTTAGCTGGAGGCTGCGTCATTTTTATTTGTTATTAGCAATCCTTCTCCGAATGACGTTACCACGATGTGATAAGGAGACAAGCAAGGACATGAACATTCCACATAGATAAAAGCAGCCTGGGCTTTCCCGGTGCTCACAACGCGTCAGCTTCGTTAGGCTCCATGGTGTTTCATTAGAGCCAATGTCATTTAAGATTTTATGTTCGCTTCAAGGCTATTTGTTTTGACAAAGGATTCTTTAAAAAGGCAGTCAGAACTTTCTGGGTTTTATTTAACTTTATAACCATCTAATTTACTCCCCAATAAAGAGATAGCTAAGCATTCCTGTTACGTCGCTAAAACGCTCTTTACATAATTTTGAAATACAACGTAAGATTCTCCAAGGAGGAAATTAGTGCCAAGGAAATGCTGACCCAGCTATCTAGGTTTGATGCCAAGGTCTAGGGACTCCACACTTCCCTCTTTGTGAACACACGCATGCTCTATACCTCTGAAAGGTGCTTCTTCCATTGATATGTTGGTACTTCTCTGAGAAAGTGAGACTCTGACCCTGGCACACACAGGACAGGAAAAGAGTCCCCCCCAGGCAGCAGTCAGGAGTAACTGTGATTAACAATGTGTTGGGTGACTCGGGGGTAGGAAAGAATGCAGGTGTGGGCTTTGAAGATTTGTCCTCAGCTGGGTTTGGTGATGCATGCTTTTAATCCCAGCACTTGGTAGGCAAGAGGCAGATGGATCTCCGTTTGTCTTGATGCCAGCCTGGTCTACCTAGTGAGTTCCAGGACAACCAGAGCTACATAGTAAGATCCTGGAGAATGAGAGGGGGGGGGGGGAGGGAGGGGGGGAGGGAGGAAAGGATAGAATTTGCTGTCTTTTCTCCCAAGGATGACTCTAATAGATTCAAATACATCACTGTCTGATTTACCACCTCATAATTCAACCACTGTTCAGCCTAGCATATTTGTCCAATATTGTTTTCTGCTATGTAGGATTTCCTCCCTATGTGTCTAGGTACAGCTGGTCTCAGAGCTAACTGAAGTCATGCCTGTCCCCTGGACTTCCTTCCATTTAATTGAGGCTCTCGTATCACGTCTTCTCTCTACAACCCAACAACAACAGCTGCCCATCCCCACCTCCACCCCACCCCCACTGCCAACAGGAAGTCAGGTAAGCTGGCTCCCATCTCCCCTCTGACAGCCCTGATCCTCTAATGCACGTGGGTGATGACAACACGCCTTTTCTCTTTCTCACAGTGCGGCCCCAGCTCTCAGGCAGGGCATCTCTGGATGCTCATGTGTGAAAATGTGCCTGGTGTGTTCTGAAGGAAAGAAAGAAACAAAAGCGTTTTTAGAACCATCTCCCATGGGAAAGAAAACTCAGACTATGCAGCTATATGGTTGGTTGTTTGGGTTTAGTTCTTTTAGCAGAATGAACAAAACAGACCTGGTATGATGGTGCATGCCCGCAGTCCCAGCACTCCAGAAGTTCAAAGTCCCTCTCAAATATGTGGCAAGACCTTGTCATAAATTAAATAAATAAAGGAGAAAAGAAACAAGGCAACAATCCCACTGGGAAAACGTCTCCAATGCAATAAGCTGAAGGATGTGTTTGGATGGTTTTGTGGAGATGGAAGTGGATGGAAGAAATTCCCACTTGTATATCAGAGGTTCTGTTCTGGTAAGGCTGTGGGCTGTGTGAAGACTGCACTTGGACATGAACGCTGGCTCACTCACATCACCTGTGACAACAGCTGCTCTGCGTTTCCAGAAACAACCCTGCAAGTCATATACTCTAAAATTCAGATCCAGTAATTAAGCTTCTCAGGTCATTCTCTGGGCACACAGCTTGAACTCCTTTGCAGGATGGGGTAAGGGGTTACCATAAGTATATGTGTGTGATTATATTTACAGGGTGGGATAGGGGTTACCATTATAAACAAATATATATGCATATATGTATGTGTGTGATTATATTTAGAAGAAGATAGTTTGAGGCAGGAGAGTAACACGATGAAGCATCTTTTCAATTAGTGGAGACTTTTGTTTCTGCTTCTTTTCCTGACTATGAAGCCAGTACCCCTATACTCTCTTTCCCCAATACAGACTCAACCGAGTTTCTTATTTATTTATTTTTCATGGCTCCCAAGTAGCTCATATTGCCCTCTAGAAGGCAATAAATACTTACCCACCTGAACTGCTAGTTTTTCTCACAGACATCTGGCAAGTTTTGTGCACCTCTTAACTATTGGATTTCCATATCAAATGCATTTTCTATTTAAATCTTTTATTTATGATACTTTTGAGTAAATCCAGACCAACGGAATAAACTCTGAAACAGAGATTTTAGCAGAATAATGAAGTTTTTTTTTCATTTGTAACTTTCAAAGCATGACTCTTTCAATACAGAGGAGACAGACAGACCAATTAAAGAGATCATCTATGGACTCAGAGGGAAGAAAAAAACAGAAAAAAAGAAAAGCCTTTAGTTAAGTAGGCACTAAAGAAACATTTCCTCAAACATACGATTTATCCTTCTCCCAGAACAGGAGGAGAATACATGGCCATGCTCTGTAATGAGAAGAACCTGGGAAGTAGTTGCTGAGAAACTTATCTTTGGTTTCATTTCTCAGAAGTCACTGATGTTCCAGTGAAAAGGTACAGGCACTGAGAAAAATGTCCTCCACACGCATTCCTGTGGGATCTAAAACAATACACTCTTGGAGCCGAATATCAGGTTTGTCGAGCATTACACAAAATGGACACTATTCTAGCTTCATTTCTGTTGCTGTGATAAAATACCCTGACACACAGCAGTGTAACGAGAAAGGGTTTGCTTGGCTTACACTTTCAGGTCACAGTCCATTATTGTCAGGAAAGCACGGTGGCACGGACTTAAAATAGCTAATCACATCATACCCACAGTCAAATGCAGAAAGAAGAAATCCACATATGCCATCCCTGCTCAGTACTGTCTCTACACTTACACATCCAGGGACCCCTGCCTAGGGAATGGTGCTACCTGTAGTAGACTGGATTTTCCCACATCAGTTAGTAATCAAGACAATCCCCCACAGACATGACCACAGGCCAGCCTCATCTAGACAGGACCTCATTGAGACTCTCTTCCCAGATGATTCTACATTATATCAAGGTAATAATTAAAACTAGACATCACAGATATGTTTATTGATAACCTGATTATCTATGTGACAATATGAAACTTCTATGGCTTCTCTGGGCTTCGGGTACAATGGAGATATAAATCAGCAGCCTCTCAGCACTTAGTCAGTACTAGAGAATAGAGAAGATCACTTGATATCCTGGAATAGTGCCTGACTGTCTGACGTACCCTAGAAGCTCAATAAATGATGAATTTTTCTCTTTCTCTCTTGAGAACCTTTTTTCTATCTTATAGAACAAAACTACTAAGAAACTGAGGGAGACATTCACATCTATCTTAAAATAACACTTATTGGGAGATCTTTGAAATTAGCTCTTTGTCTTAGTTACTTTTTTATTGCTGTCATAAAATACCATGACCAAAGCAACTTATAAAAGAAAGCATGTAATTGGGTTACAGTTTCTGGGGGTTAGAGTCTATGAACAGCTGAGAACTCACGTCTTGATTTGCAAGCAAGAGACAGAGAGAGAGGGCCGGGTGGTGGTGGCACACACCTTTAATCCCAGTACTCGGGAGGCAGAGGAAGGTAAATCTCTGTGAGTTCAAGGCCAGCCTGGTCTACAAAGTGAGTTCCAAGACAGGCCCCAAAAGCTACACAGAGAAACCCTGTCTCAAAAAAAACCAAAAACAAACAAACAAACAAACAAAGGGAGACAGAGAAAGAGATTTGACATTCCATGAGTCTTTTGAAACCTCATGTGACACACCTCTTCCAACAAGGCCACATCTCCTCATCCTTCCCAAACAGTTCTACTAACTAGGGACCATGGGACCATTCTCATTCAAACCATCACACTCTTCCTATCAGTTTGCACATATGAAAAATGTAGATTGCACAGCTTACCTTACCTGCTTTATAAGGTGCTGTGACGTATTTGAAAAATGTACAGTACTGAGGAAAAAAAATCAGTGAGGTAGGAAAACCTGACTGACATTTAGAAGACTGGATTCTAGTCATGTGACCTTCGTCAAGCTCCTAAGTGTCACTGCCCATCATTTCTCTTACATTTAATACAATCAATGATCATTACTTTCTAGGTGTACTTATATCTTGATAACATAGTATTGGTTATAATAGGAATATGGTACACCCTCTTTACTATTATCTCTCTAAATCTTCATACTTATGAACTATTCGTTTTGCTTCCTTCGTCTACCACATAGAGAAAATCCTAAACCTCCATTAAAAGGTAGTAGAGAAATTAAGTGATACAGTGACTTGCTATAAATAGAAGGCAGTCTGTGTTTTCAGAACCCATGCAAGGAATAGGCAGCAACAGAGAGCACTGTGTGGAAGGTAAGAACACAGTGGACCTTTGCAGTCACAGTAGAGTTTAAAAAGCACTGTAGAGGACAAAGTGGAACCTCCCACCTTTCCCCGTTTTCAGATCTGTTCCCTGTGTTTCTGTTGTGACAAGATGAGCGAAGGGCTCAGGCTGAGAAAAGGAAGGCTCCACCAAGGTAGAACACCACCCCCATCCATTTAAATGTTTGTCATTGGGCCCTTTGAACAAAAGATAAGCATTTTTAAAAGCAGACCAGCGTATGTAAAATGTGTTTCATGTGACATGGATGATTCAGAATTGAACACCCACTGTGACAAAGGAGCCTGTGAATTCCTGTTCTGTTAGACGAGGCCGTGGGACATTGTGGGGAGTCATGACTGGACAAGGGGTGGGGGGCATGATTCAACAGTTATATACAGAGAGACTTTAGCAAGACCTGTTTGTTCAGAGTCTTCTCTGTCGTAGGTCGGAAATAAGGACTCCTTTGGTGTAGGGTAGGTGCCTCTCCCATTAGGGTCTTATGAGGTGCAGAAGAAGGTCCGAAAACTTCATGGCCGACCTCAGAAGATGGTGGGAGAAGGTCAGAGACACCTTCCTGCCTCTGCTCTTTCCTCCAATGCAGATGTGCCCTACTTTGGGGGCACTGCATCCTGAACACCATCAGACTTGGAAACTGGGCTTCTTCCTCTTCTTTGCCCGTCTGTCTTCCCTGCCAAATGTACTTACAGTTCTTCATCAAACATGCTGCTGTCATTTTGAGCAACACACACACACATACACACACACACACACACACACACACACACACACACACACACACACTTCTATTAGAACCTCACATAACCACAGAGACATTGACGAGGTGGAGGCAGGAGGATAACTGCAAGTTTGAGGCCAGCCTGGAATACGTAGGGAGTTCTAGATCAGCTTGGCCTACAGTGTAAGATCTTGTCTCACAAAAAAAGAGGTAGAGAAACAGAAGTGTGCACACAAATACAGCCATCCTTTACTTTTGACCACTCCTTAGCAGTTCAAGAGACTCACATGAGTGGCAGGAACTGATGGGATTATTGCAATTAAAATACAACTGATGAGGCGTGTACTTACACATGACAGACAAGCAACTACATTTCTCTTCGCTTCTCCTCGAATCCTATTAAAATGACGGCCACACGGAAATTGTGGGAATTGGGAAGTAGATGGCCTGTGACAAATGACCAGAAAAGGCTAAAACTTAGACTAAGAGGAAAGGTGACTTGTGTCATTCACTCCAGAAAATTTTAAGGAATGGAGTCATAAGCCGGGCTTAACGGTGCATGCCTGTAGTCCAAGCACTCAGATCTGCTTGTGGGAGGCAAAGGCCTTTTTGTGATCCTGCAAAGAGGAAGTGTCATCCCGAAGTCTTGACTCCGCCTGTCTGTGCTCAGCTTGAGACTGAGGGAAATCACAAGTCCCTCCACAATCCTGCTACTGAGAGCCATGGTGACCCAAGAACCATGGATCAAATTACTAACCGTCCTTTCAAAGCTAGCTCAGAGGAATAGAACATCCCCTCAACAGTTTGAAGTCAGCCCTAGAACACAGTATAGGGGACTGTAGCCAGGAAGTCAGCCCCAGAACATAGCATGATGGAGGTAACCAGGAAGTCAGCCCCAGAACACACAGGAGGGTGGTAACCAGGAAGTCAGCTCCAGAGCACAGCATGAAGGGGGTAGCCAGGAAGTCAGCTCCAGAGCACAGCATGAGGGGGGTAGCCTGGAAGTCAGCCCCAGAACACAGTATGAGGGTGGTAACCAGGAAGTCAGCTCCAGAGCACAGCATGATGGAGGTAGCCAGGAAGTCAGCCCCAGAACATAGCATGAGGGTGGTAACCAGGAAGTCAGCTCCAGAACACAGCATGATGGAGGTAGCCAGGAAGTCAGCCCCAGAACAAAGCATGAGGGAGGTAGCCAGGAAGTCAGCCTGCACAGGAGTGTCCATGCAGCAAGTTCTCAGGCCTCTGTATCTGCTGCTCAACCTCTAATGAGGTTTGAAATCATGCTTTCCATGCTAGATCTCTAGGTTAAAGAAAATGCCAATGTCCTTGTCAAATGAATGGCCTGTCTCTTTATGCGACTTTATTTAGGAGAAGTGAGGGTTTGAAACAATTATTTTCATGATCTGGGTTTCATCATCTGGCGTAAACATTTTTGTTTGATTTTTTTTTCTATTTTTTTTCAATGTTGGGATCAAACCTAAGGCCTTGACCAGGCTATGCTGTGCAAGTCCTCTACCACTGATGCACAGCCTCAGCTGTTGGAGCGGTAAGTGTGTGTGTGTGTGTGTGTGTGTGTGTGTGTGTGTGTGTGTGTGTTGGTGACAGGGTCTCATGAAGCTCAAACTGGCCTTGAACATGCTAAGTACTAAAGATGACCCTGAATTTCTGATTCTTCTGCCTCCACCTACCAAAGACCGGGATTACAGCCTTACACCACCTTGCCTTGTTTTATGTGGTACCAGGGATTAAAGCAGCAACTTCATACATGCTAGGTAAACCACTACCAGAATAAGCACATAGAGTTTTGAAATAGGGTCTGTTTTAGTTACTTCTCCATTGCTGTGAAGAGGCACCATGACCAAGGCAACTGATAAAAGGAAGCATTTAACTGGGGCTTGCGTGTAGTTTCAGAGGTTAGTCCACGATCATCACTGTACAGAGTGTGGCAGCATGCTAGCAACCATGGCGCTGGAGCAGCAGCTGAGAGCTCACGTCCGTCAGCAAGTTGCCAGCAGAGAGAGAAAGAGCAAGACTGGAGACACCCAAGACCACACCTGCTTCAACAAAGCCGCACCTCCTAATCCATCCCAGATTGTCCACTAGCCAGGACCAAGCATTCAAACATATGAGCCTATTCAGCCATTTTCATTCAAACCACAGCAGGATGGAAGGGAACCTACAATTCCCAAATTCTGAGATTAGAGGTAGGTGCCACCACACTCAGGTATTTTCTGTTTCCTACAACTAAAGACCTATAGACCTATATACCTCAGATACTAGCTCGAACATGGAAGTCCTTAAGGCAATTCGAATATCAAACATGTCTATAAAAACAGCAATATCCACCATCACGCTTGAGTTCCATGGAGTCTCTAACATGTCGCAGAACTCAGGAAAGCTCTTATGACTACTACTGTGAAGGACCCTGATTAGCACCTGCTGAAGAGAGCAGAGAGTCTGGTCTGCAAGATCTATGTGCAAAGATCTCGTCATCTCCAGGGACCCAGACCCCAGCCACCCAGCACTTATGCACGATCACTCAAATGGATCTCTGTGAGCCAGGATGATGTCCCAAGTGTCCAGGGATGTGTCCAGAGTATTGAGGGATTCATCACACTGGAATGGCTGCATCAGGAGAATCTCACAACCCAAACCACCTAACTGCATGCTTGGTTTTTTCTGTATTAGAAAGATCCCTGCCGGGCGGTGGTGGCGCACGTCTTTAATCCCAGCACTTGGGAGGCAGAGCCAGGAGGATCTCTGTGAGTTCGAGGCCAGCCTGGGCTACCAAGTGAGCTCCAGGAGAGGCGCAAAGCTACACAGAGAAACCCTGTCTCGAAAAACCAAAAAAAAAAAAAAAAAAAAAGAAAGATCCCCATCTTGAGTCACCTCATTAGCATAAACTATCAGGTCATGTGTGGAGTGAGTGGGCCACCATCAACAGCAAAGACACTCCTTTTGAGTCAGGAGCAGAGACGATGACCAGATCCCTTTAAAAGTGAATTCTGGGGCTGGCGAGATGGCTCAGAGGTTAAGAGCACTGACTGCTCTTCCAGAGGTCCTGAGTTCAATTCCCAGCAACCACATGAGTATCTGTAATGAGACCTGGTGCCCTCTTCTGGCCTGCAGTCATACACGCTATATATATAATAAATAAATAAATAAATCTTTTTAAAAAAAGTGAATTCTGAGTCTCACTCAAGTGAGTCTACAGCATGGTTAAAAGGTCAGGAATGCTTCCACTGGAAGCAGGTATGGCACTCATTCACACAGGACAAGCCAGGGTTTTGATAAATGTTAGCTATGTATTCAGATGAAGTGGAGGGTTTCACTATCTGATTAGGGACTGGGCAAGGAAAGGCAGGCTCCCTAAGCAAATTATAAACTGGACTTTTTCAAACGTGTCGAAGCTCATCCTTCGGTATTGATCCAGCAGCTACTGAGAAGGATGAGAGGAGCAAAAGAGGAAAGTATTGTCACCTGGAAACCAACGATCAAAAGCGATATTACTAAACACTAATAAAAAAAAAAAAGCTCTTCTAAAATATCCAAGGACACCCTCCTTTACTCCTGAAAGAAGAAGAAAAATCTCAAAAAGTATGAAGCATGAAAAAAATCTAATCGTGCACCCTGTGTTGAGGCTGAAAAAAAGATGCCAAAATGTGCTCTGTGAAGCCTTGGGAAGTGCCATTTCACAGCTTGACCTCTGCAGGTCAAGGGACCTGCAGGTGTAAGGGACCTGGGGGGTGGGGGATGGGCATCCAACATATCCTGTGTCCTACAGCCCTCCCCTGTCTGATGACTCCTCAGAGAGGCCGTGGACGTTCCCAGCATGACAAGCTCTCAACTTACACGTAGAACGTTTTTGCAGGAAGTGAAGCAGCTCTGAGAAATGTTCCTCTAAAGGTTTCAAAAAGCATATTCGTGTGTGTATGTGTGTGTGAGGATGGTGTGTGTGTGAGCATCTGTGCACATGTGTGCGCATGTATGCACATGTGCGTGGAGTGTGTGTGTGTGTATGGTGTGTATTTGTGTGTGTGTGTGTGTGTGTGTGAGCATCTGTGCCCATGTGTGTGCATGTATGCACGTGTGTGTGTGTGTGTGTGTGTGTGTGTGTGTGTGTGTGTGTGTGTTTGGAAAGAAAAAGTACGATGCCTCCCCCTGCTGCCTGATATGTTGCCTTTCTTTAAGTTTTCTGAAATGTCAACTCAATTAGATTAATGCGATCTGCCTAGAACTCTAAGAGAAGAATGAGGAAGGAATCTCACAGAAAAACCAAACATGGACCCCTGCACTCAGGGAGTTTATAATCCATCTCACAATATTCTTTTTAAAGTTGATGATGTAATAAGTATTTTAAAAATTCAAGGTGAATAAAAAGTGAGCCTCTGCTGAACCTGGAATAAGGATGTGAATTTTAAGCTACACACACACACATACAAACACACACACACACACACACACACACACACACACACACACACGCCTAAAGAGAATGGAGGAGAGAGAAGTATTCTAGAAACAAGAGCTAGCACTAGGGAAGGCTCACATATAGGGGAAAAAATGCTCACCAAGGAAGTTTGTTGGGTAGAAGGATAGTCTGAGAGAGAGGTTCTAATCTATTCTATGTTACAATAATGAAATACTTAAGAGAGGCTATCTTTATAAAGAAAGAAGCATGAGCTCATGGAGGTTGGGAGACTGTTTGTGTAGGGGTCGTCTTGCTTGCAGAGTCTTGTAGAAGTGTAGAGCGTTGCATGGCAATGATAAGAAACAAGAGACTGGATACCAGTGGTAAGTCTGTCTGGTCTCTCTCCTTCTAAGGCCATGGGGATTCGATCACAAAAGCCCCTCCTATGATCTAAAGCTAAACACTTTGTGAAGTTCCTACCTCTGCACATCACAGTCAGACTAAGTGTCCACCCTCTTTACACTTCACAAAGGGAACTGAAGTTCAGTATATGATGCCTTGGAGACAATGCAAACTATGACCAAACCACAGCAAGCATAAAGCATGGCCAATGGGCTTGCATAGATGTCCACAGCTTTTCAAACTGTTCAGATAGACAAAGAGAATCTGTTACTAGTTGTCTAGTGTCTAATGTAAGCTGCAAATATTTACATGATAAGCAGAGAGCAAATATTGGAGCAGGTATCTGAATAGGACTTTGGCCTCAATTCTAGAATGAAAATATATATTATTTCTTAGAGAAACGATATTAATTATGTGATGGCTCAGAAGTTGGTTTTCTTATCCGATGTTTTTTCTGTGATCTGTAACACTGGGTGAAATTCAAGCTCATAAGCAGGCATTCACAGGGAAATAATATCAGAGGAAAAACAGCCTGCAGAGAGAATTCAGTTCTAACAAATGTTCTTCAAATTCTAGCCACATCGGGTACAAGCTGATAATTCAAACTAATGTTATTTTAATGTCACAAGTCTGGAGGACGGGAGTATCCACTGGATGGGCAGGATTGGTATTTGTAGCAAAATATAAGGTGACATGATTATTACAAGCTAACCAGATGTATTTAAACAGAAACAAACCCCACGTTCCAGTGCAAGGTGCAGAACGTGTGCATGGATAACATAAGCAGAAAGCACTAGGAATCACAAATGCAATGTGCTTTCTCCACATAGAACGGAATCCAATTTGGTCTGTGTTTAAAGAGGTCAGTGTCCACAAGCAGGGCAGGGACAGTCTGGTCTATTCTACCCAGACAGCATCATGTGGTGTCACCACACACTGTAGAAGAGAATGTGGAGATCCAAAGTTGGGTACAAGGACAGTCTTGTTCACTACAAGGCGGGCAGACAAGACCACAGTCTCCTCTGAGGAAATTATGTCCAATGTGTAATTCTATGCCCTGCCACACTGTGACTCCAGAGTAGAGGTAGACTTCCTGGTAAGATGAGGGACTGGAGGCTGCCTCTGTGTGACAAAGTGAAGTGTCAAACTCAGAAAACGAATGGACTCTGTTACAAAGAAAGAAAGCGAGAAAGGGAGTCAGAGGTCCAGGAAATGGATGGTAGGACAGCTGAAAATGGCAAAGGGAAGCTCAGAGCACCAAAAAGAGGAAAGGCAAGCCCCGCACAACTCCACCAGGGGGCCTGGAGGCAAAAGCCTCACCTGAAAGGTAGCCCTGGTGAATAGAAGCTGGCGTTGCCGCCCACAGGACCAGCCCACAGCCTCACAAGTAGCAGAACTGGTTGCAGGCTCACTGGGCACAGACTACTCCAGCCAGCAGTACATCAGCAGTAGAGAGACGCACCATCGGTCCAGACGGTACCCGCCAGGCGCCATCTTGAGAGAGAGCCCGTTGTTTTACCCTGAGCTACCCCAGAGGCCTGAAAACCAGGAACACTGTAATAAGAGAACCTGAGTTCAATCTACCACAGCCCCCGGGTGAGAAACTGCATTGGGAAATAAGAAAGGCCGAAAGCGAGAAATCCACGGAGTCTATTTAATGAGCAAAGGAATTTATTAGAGGGTAACTCACTACAGCATGGGAGATTTATCATAGGGTCCAGGAAAGCTGAGCTGTGTCTCATGCTGATCTTCTGCCTGGTCCAAGCTCTTCCTGGTCAGTCCCAGCATCCAAACCACAAGAGAGCCAAGAGAGCGCCACTTAGGTGCATCCCAGGTCTTAGGGTCTCAAGCGGCCACGCCTCAGGGGTATGTACTTCAAGGTCATAGGCAGGTGTAGCAGTCATCTGCGGCCACTCTAGGGCTGTGCTTCAAGGTCATAGCTAGAACAGCTACCCATTACATCGGCCAGATGCTGACAAGCCAGAGTACAGAAAGCAGGAGATGTGGCCCAGGCAATGGTGTCTAAGGGAAAGTCAGACCCATCTTTGGTATCTGGGAACAGAGGTCATCAACTGGGACTAAAGCAGTAGTTCAACATCCTTGAGCCTGAAATCAGCTGGTAGATCAACCTCTGGACCATGAAGCTCACTGCTGTAGGGTCTGTGAACTCGGAACCTCCACAGCTGCAGCTCTCCATTGATGTTCAGTCAGTTTAAAAGTTCAAAGGCATGGCCCGCTCTCAGCACTGTGGTTGCTTCCCCAACTCCCAACACTCTAGAAGAAACCCTGTCCATCCCCAAGCCCAGCTAGAACATTAGCCACCTTAGGCATTACAAGCCAGGGAGAGTGGGAGAGCTATACATATTACATACAAAAAATAATCAAAATCCTCCAGGGCCTGTGAGATGGCTCCAAGGATAAGGGTGTTTGTGTGGCAAACCTGGTAACCTGGGTTCCATTCCTGGAACTCATTCAATGGTGGGGTTGAAGGGTCCAGGAATATAGAAATATAAAATGATAAGCTTAAGAGATAAAAACTGACCATCATCAGCTCTAAAGGTTAACTGCTAACAATGGCTTTCTGCTTTACAACCAGATCCTCTCTCAACAGCCAGGGGTTACCTTTTAACCCCCTTGCCCCTTACAGCCAACAACTGCCAGGACCAAAGTTAACTTTTAATAGTTGTTTCTACGTGACTTCTAGCATGCATCCCATGCCTGATGGTCGTATGTGACTTCTAGCATGCACCCCGTGCCTGACACTGTAAAAGGGGGCCAGTACCCGCCTCCATTGCCACAGCCCCAGAATTCCAACATTGGCTGTGGTCCCAGCTAGCTGATAAGCTTTTGTGCCCCGGGGTGTTTTATTTTTATTTTAATTTTTTTATTTTTATTTTTCTAGAATAAAGTTTACTTCTGGTTTAATAGACTTTGGTGATCTGTCCCCCATTATTGCATGACGCCCGGATCCAACAGGATAAGAAAACTTAATTCACAACATTATCTTCTGGCCTCCGCACACGGACCATGGCATGCATGCCTACAGACAGAAAGATGGGGGTGAGTAATAAATTTAAAAAGCGTTTAAAACCACCCACTTAATAAGTGGGCTAATTAATTGAATAGAGAGATGTAATGGGGAAAATGTTAGTGGCTAATGAATATTTGGAAAAGTTACTCAACACCCTCCGCCATAAGAAAAAAGCAAATTAAATCCATTTTGACATTCTGTCAGCCCAGGCAGTATTGCTATCACCAAGAGGTCAGAAAACAACAAATGCTGATGAGGATGTAGAGATAAGAAATGCTTATACACTGCAGGTGGTACTGGAACCCGGTAAGGCCAATATGGAGATTCCTCAAAAACCCAAATATAGAAATCCCATATGATTCAGTTATGCTGCTCCTGAGTGTGTATCCTAAAAGTTCTCTGTCAGCACACAAAAAGATACTCACATATCCGTTGCAGTCCTCTTCATAACAGCTGAGGTACACAATCAGACAACATACTGACCAGTATATGCATGTGTAAAGAGAATGTGGAACATATACACAATGGGGTTTTGTTCAGCTGTAAAGAAAAATCAAATTATAACATTTACAGGAAAATGGATGGAACTGGAAATAATTCTGCTGAACAAAGTAAGCTGGACTTAGAAAAACAAATACCATGTTTTCTCTCCTAGATGACATGTAGATGAAAATTATGTGTGTGTTTATATGCATTGTGCTATATACTTATGACATGAAAGTAGAAAGGACGTTATGAGAGGGGAAAAGGAATCTAAAAGGGAGGGTGTCTTAGTCAGGGTTTCTGTTGCTGTGGAGAGATACCATGACCGTGGCGACTCTTATAAAGGAAAACATTTCATTGGGTTGGCTCCACTTATAGTTCAGAGGTTCAGTCCATTATCATCATGGCGGGAGCATGGTGGCATGACATGGTACTGGCTACATCTTGATCAGAAGGCAACAGGAAATGGACTGTGACACTGGGTGGTATATTGAGCAAAGGAAGCCTCAAAGGCCACCCCTACAGTGACACACTTCCTCCAATAAGGCCACACCCACTCCAACAAAGCCACACCTCCTAATAGTGCCACTCCCTATGAGATCATGGAGGCCAATTACATTCCAAGCACCACAGAGGGCATGGGATATGCATGTTAGAAAAGCAGAAAGGGGGTAGTTAGTACTTAGGAAAAGTACCAGCAGAGGGGAGGGAAGGGGAATGGGAAGGACAGAGGAAGGAATAAGAACAGCATAGAATGATATATGTATGAAACTGTCACAATAAGACCCATTTCCTTGTATGCTAACAAAAAAAGTGACTTAAAACATAGAGGAAGAGCCCGTTGTCTATATGCAAAAATCTTTTTAAAAATATGCTTCCTATGTTTGCTCTCTCGGGAAACTTGTAGAAGATAAAGTTTCTGCAAAAACAAAGGAGTGACCGAAAAAGAGGAAACGTGGGAGGCATTTTAACAGGAGATGGGGGCAAAAGAGGTAAAAAGGACTCCATATACGAGAAGAAAGGAAGTCTCCAGGCAATTACTGGCGGCCATTTTATAGAGCCACCATTCCAGATTAAAACAGGACAGCAAAGGGCCCTGAGATGAAAGGCTCCAGCAGAAAATAAAGATGATAGATCTATGGCAGGCTCATAGGAAGGAAGAATGGATCGTGAGGCATTTTATAGAGTTATAAGGGAAGTAGGAAAACTTAGCAAGAGATTGGAAGAAAACTGAGTAAAATGTGTAACGAGGCAAAAGGAACTTCTGAAAAACCAAAAGGAGCCCACGGGAGAGAAAAAACATTGGTATGAAGCTCTGTGCTCAACACTGAACAGAATCAGCATAGTTACTAACTACGAAAAGAGTGAATATGCATGTTATCAAACGCATGACAGAGATACAAGGAGATGAAATATGTATGAGTGATGAAATGTCGGGTCAGGAATCTATTTCTGTGTAACACACCACCCCCAAGCAGTGGTTTAAAACAACTGCCATCTCACCTGCACACAGCTTAGCCAATTTGGACTGGACTCAGAGGAGCATGCCTTCAGTCACCCCAGGGACTCGGGAAAGACAGACTACACAGAGCAGCTTTACATTCGTATTGAGGACCGGTGGCTGGCTGGCAGCCGGCAAGGCTACAGGGCTCAGTGAGGGCACCATGCTCCCGTGTTTCCTGTGGGCTACCACACTCCTGCAGATAAGGCTGAGCTTACTTACGGGAACACCTCAGGGCAGTGCCCCACAAGGGCAAGAGCAAAGGTGAAGATTTTCTCCATCTAGTTTTAGAAGTCTCGTTGCCAGAATAGCCTATCGTTCAAAGTAAGTCACAGGGCCCTCCCAAGGTCAAAGGGAAGAGAGGTAAATCCTGGCTCTTGATCAGGGACATCCAAGCATGGACAGGAGGATTTATTGGGGGCTCATTTCAATCCCTCCACTGTAATGGCACTTTATACTCCATAGTGAGAAGACAGTAGAAAACAAAATGTGAAAAATCAGTAAATCATCATTTAGAAATGTGGAAAGAAGTGCAAATAACTACGGAATCTGAAGTGTAGACTCTGAAGAAAGGGCAGAGGGGAGAGACGCAGGGGAGAGGCTACTGGTGTCGTGAGTCACATAGTACTGTCTGACACTTAAAACTTGTATGTGATTACTGTTAAAAAGTAAAGATGAACAATGGGTTAGCTGAATTTACCAAGTATGGCCTATATTCCAAACAATTGAAAGCTGGGTCTTGAACAGACAGATACACCAATGTTCATTTACAACAGTATTATTAGTCAAGTTAGCCAAAAGCAGAAACCTAAGGGCCGATCAGTGACCAAACAAAGTAAGATGTGGATGGACAGTGGAGTGTACATGATCTTGGAAAGGAAGTAAATTCTGACCAACACTATAGCACAGATGAACCCTGAAGACATTATGTTGAGGTGAGCCAGACACAAGACCTCTAATGTGTGAGGTAAGTGTACTTTTACCCAAAGCATCTAGGGTAATCAGGTTCATACGGATGAGGAACAGAGTGGTGATTTCCAGGTGCTGGGTTGGGGGAAAAGATGAGTTAATATTTAGTAAAGATAGTTTTGGGGTTTGAAAAGATTTTTTTAAAAATCTGAAAATGGTAATGCTGGTAATGTTTACAAGACAATACAAAGACACTCATAATGCCACTGAACTATGTGCTCAAAATGGTGAAATGGTTTTTATATATTTATTACAACAGGAAAGAAATATAGATGATGTCATGCCCCCTTTTCTACAAAATGAGATTGTCCATGAAAGGATGCTCAGGAATGACTCTGTCTTAGTCAGGGTTTCTACTGCTGCCATGAAACACCATGACCAAAAAGCAAGTTCTGGAGGAAAGGGTTTATTTCAGCTTACACTTCCACATCACTGTCCATCACTGAAGGAAGTCAGGGCAGGAACCCAAGCAGGGCAGGAACCTGGAGGCAGAAACTGATGTAGAGGCCATGGAGGAGTGCTGATTACTGGCTTGCTCAGCCTGCTTTCTTATAGAACCCAGGACCACCAGCCCAGGGATGGCACCACCCACAATAGACTAGCCCTCCCCCATCAATTACTAGTTAATAGGATGCCCTACAAGCTTGCCTACAGCCTGAGGCATTTTCTTAATTGAGGCTCCCTCCTCTCAAATGACTTTAGCCTGTGTCAGAGCCAACACAGACTCTGACAGGAAGAGGAAATTCTGAGGACTGTCGGCTTGCTCTCCTTTTTTTTTTTTTCCCTCCTCCTTTTTTTCTATCATAAAAAGACTTGAGCACACTCATAAGCTGAGTGAAAACAGCTAGTTTGGACCTGGAGCTTCTCAGCACTGAGAGGTAGAATGTGGGGGTGAGTGTCTGGTGAAGGTCTCTGAGAGAGTAAATGAGGCTTCCTCCCACTGGATGTGGTAAGACATCTGGGTGAGCACCTCCCATCATGGAATTGCCACAGACGACAGCCACGTCTCCCTGTAAAGTCATACATGCCTCAAAAAAACCCTACAAGTAAAATACATCAGCTGACAGGAGCACTTACCAAGCCCTTTCCATTTATCAATCTCTCTGACTGGTGAACTAGTCGGGGAGGAAGAGAGTATTTTTATACAGAATATCAGAATCAAAATCCCTGCACATTGTCAGGAGTGTCTCTCAAAGGAGTGAGCTATAAATTCTCTTCTGGTTTAAAGGGCAAAGTCTCTTGACATCACAGAAGAACAAGTCCCAGATAGTGTGGCTCCTGGTAGCCAAGGTCATCTGAGTCTACTGGGGATGAGTAACAGGAGAGTCCACCTGGGTGTTGACAAGGTAGAGGAAGCAGTGGAGAGAGGAGTACCCCAGAGCAACCACGAAGAGATGATTTTCCCCAAACGAAAAAGAGGTCAGGGATGGTGTTACATGGTCTTCAGTCTTTACCTAATAGGCTCATGCCTCCCGTCCATGCAGGACAATACATAGTCTTGGGGAGGGTGGCCTTCTTAATACTACAGGAAAGTACAGAGACACTTCCATCCCATGCAGGATGGCAGACAAGTCTCTGAGAAGGCTTGGCATCTCCAAGAGGGAGGAAAAGCTCCTGTACCAAAGGGGAAAAGGAGTATCCTGGAGATGCGCTCTGGGACAGAATTGGCATCCTGCTGCCTAGGCCAAAATACTAGGATAATCTGAAATGAGCTCATTAAAATTTGATGTTCCATACAGAAATGTATAGTTACTAAATCTGGAGGGGAAAAAAATGAAAGGAAGTTATCCCATCCACATAAGCACCTGGGGCAGGAAAGCAGCTCCATGGTAGTTTCTTTCCCTAGCCTGAGCTTTCTGTTCCTTTGAAATAACAACTCACCACGTGTGAGATGGGAGGGCTGGCAAAATTTCTTCAAGCCATGAGCATTCTTCAAAGACGAGAACTTTATCAACTTATAAGTAAAGAACAGCAATAAAACACTGCAACCACGCTAAGCTTCCAACCCTATCTGCTGACAGCTACATTTGTCTACATCATTCCACTACATTCGTCCAGAGGCACATGCAATAATAGATGGTCTAAATTAGAAGCCACAGCTACTTCGACACCGTTCCTTGAGCCTTTCTCTGTGGACACCAACCTGAACCTCCAAAGACTTTCTGTCCCCAAGGTTCTCTCACCCTGAAATTCTAGGGGCAGTCTTAGCCTCTGACCCATCCAAGGTCTGATCCTATCATCTTGGCAGGGCTCCGGTTTTGGAATCTGTGTTTCCATGACAACCATGCGCCATTCTACAATCTACCTCCTCAGGCAGCATTTTACAGATTCTTTCTGAAGGAAATGGGGAGCAGGGGGGAGGGGGAAGGGAGAGGGAAAGGGGGAAGAGCGGCAGGTGAGAAAATTAGAAGAATTAGGAGAGGAGGGAAGTTGGTGTTAGGAGGGGAAAGTCACTATATCCAGGACCAACTTACCCTACAGCCTCAGGATATAAACGTTATTACACTGCTCAATCTCTGAAAGACATTGGAGTCTTTCTATTGTGATTTTTTCTCTCTCTCCTTCCATCCATTCCTCCTTATCTCCCTCCCCACTTCCTTCTCTTTTTCCCCACCCTGAAACTCCCAGCACCACCCTGGCTTTTCTCAATATACTTTATCTGCATGAGCGTTCCTCATGGAATTTCTGTCAGCCAGCACTCTGAAGTTTTCTCCCTTTCCTTTTGAACATTTAATATACAGACGTGAGCAGGGGGTCAGCTTCCAATGGTGAAGCCACTAATCATTACAACACTCAAATTGCAGACCCCTGGAGTAAGGAAAATTGATTTTTACCATGGCCAAGAGTGTGTGGGGTACATCCAGGACCTTGCTGTTCACCATAGAATTACAGCTAGTCACCATACCACAAACTTCCAACTTTCACAAAACTCCTAAGGCTGCACTAATCTTCAAGATGCTACAAAAACTGTGTGTGTGTGTGTGTGTGTGTGTGTGTGTCTCTGTGTGTGCATGTGTGTGTGTCTGTGTGTGTGCGCCCGTGTGTGTGTGTGTGTGTGTGTGCCCGTGTGTGTGTGTCTGTGTGTGTGTCTGTGTCTCTGTGTGTGTGTGTGTCTCTGTGTGTGTGTATGTGTGTCTGTGTGTGTGCATGTGTGTGTGTCTGTGTCTCTGTGCGTGTGTGTGTCTGTGTGTGTGTGTATGTGTGTCTGTGTGTGTGCATGTGTGTGTGTCTGTGTGTGTGTGTGTGTGTGTGTGTGTGTGTGTGTGTGTGTAGTCTTCCAATCACTTTACAACACCCACTTTCCCCACCTTTAATTTACTGGAAGTGACACGGTGTTACTTCAAAGTTCTTCATTTTTACTTAGAAGCAATTACTTCAAAAACTGTTTAAAGATTACAATTAAGCATCGCTCAGTTCTAGAGAATCTGCTATGGCTCTTCTGAGGGAAGGTCAGTGGGTAGGAGGTGGAAAGCAGTACCATCATTTTCTTCGGAAAACTCTGCTCATGGGAATGAGATGAGAACAGTGCACCCTGCATTTCATAACCATTAATGCAATCAATAACCCCAATGAGTCTCTCAAATCTGTAAAGAAACAGTGAGCTGTTTTCCGGCATGCTTATGTTTGGTTTTTTTTTTTTTTTTTTTTTTCACAGAAAAATCTGAGGATGTGTAATTTAATGATAAAAGCAAAAAATCTAAGGCCGGATTTTCTGGCTACTTGATGGGTTACCTCTCTGCTCTTCTCAGTCATGCAAAATTGCTAAAAGGGTTGATGAATCTGCCTCAGGAGCCGCACTCAGTAGAAAGAGGAAACCAGATCTTACGGGGTAACTGTGAAAGGCAGTGGGAGAGACCATGGTGATGAAGAGGTAGAGGAAGACCATGGTGAGGAAGTAGGCAGAGCCAAAGAGAGTTAGGAGAGCCTGAGAAATAAAGACATAGGAGAGAAGTAGGAGAGGGGTGGTAAAGACAGGAGAGGAGAGGAGAAAGAAGGGGGTTAGGAGGAATGCGATAATTTTAAGGGACACAGGAGGAAAATGGGGGGGGGCAGAGGATAAATGGGAGCTTCCAGGCCAAAAAAGAAAAGTCTATAAAACACAGAGGAGTCAAAGGAGAGCATGTAGCACTGGCCCAATGGCAGTAAGGCCCTGACACACCCATGCCAGTGTTAAACCTGAAAACTGTGAGGAGAAAGACCAAATCCAGAGTTGTCTAATTAAAGCAAGCTTTATTTTAGAGGTGTACTCAGGATGTGGGGAAAACAAGGATTTTACAGCTCAGGGGTTGGGGGTTTCCAAATGGGGCGTTTGTGGACAAAATAGGCTGTGTTATGGGAGCAGAACATAAGCATAACAAGTTAGTCATAGCAACCTCCTGAAACAAAGACATGGTTGCAAGGTGGTCGTAGCAAGGTAGTCATGACAACAGGTAGTCATAACAACAGGTAGCCATAACAACCTTTTGAAACAAAGGTAGGGTTGCAAGATGGTTATCAAGTTTTTTTTTGGGGGGGCAGTTCGAGACAGGGTTTCTCCATATAGTTTTGATGCCTGTCCTGGATCTCGGTCTGTGGACCAGGCTAGCCTTGAACTCACAGAGATCTGCCTGCCTCTGCCTCCCAAATGCTGGGACTAAAGGATATGCCATCGCCGCCGCTGCTGCCAGGCGGTTATTAACTTTTTGAAACAAAAACATACTTGCCATTTCCTGGAACAATCAGTACAGAGCCTTTTGTAGTTAAGGTTACAGGTGGGCCACAGCCCAATCCTTGAGAAACAGAGGCTTAATCATAAACAAGAAGGAATCCAGTTTGTCTTTATGATAAGATGCTTTTAAACCTAAAACAGAGGCAGGTTGGTTCTTCATCAGCCTACTCTCACCCAAGACGACAGCTACCAGAGCCTCCTTTTCTGGATTCTTGGATCGTTTAAGCCAGTGAGAATGAGTTCATTAATGGGGGGGGGGGGGGAGTGGAGGGGGGCAGGACCTTGTTGTGAAGTAACAATTCAGGATTTTCCATTCACTTCTTGCCTGTGGTTGTGGATCTTTTATCTGCATTGTCTGTGGAGCCAAATGAATTCCTGTAAAGTCTCGATAGCAGTTATCTTCCCATTTAAATCTTCCCCCTGATTCTATTTATTGGAGTCTGCACTTCAGAGTGCAGGACACTGAATTATATTTTTACAACCATCTCCAAATGCTGACTTTGGAAAGTGGTTGGTTATGTTGCCAAGAGGACACTCCCCGGCAAGGAGTAAGTAGAGCCTGGTGGACAGGTAGCATGTCCTTCCCTCTTCCACCGGCTGTGTCTACTCTTTTGAATACTCAGCATGCACTGGGGGCTCTCCTCGGAGCTTGCCTAACTCTTCAAGGAGCCCCAGAGATGGATAGACAGTCAGAAGCCTATATTATGTCCCAGTCTTAATCTGACTGCCAGCTGAGTTCAAGAAGCCCTTCAAGCTGTGGTTTTTATAGGTGTGCATTGAGAGCAGCATACCTGCCTCGTCCACACCAGCCCCGGGAAGGGAACATGATTTGACGGGGTATAAAAAGGCGGATGAGTGCTTCCCAGGAGCCCCTCAGGACAAAGCTAGAGGCAGGCAGATAGCTGGAGCCAAGTAAGAGACGTCTTAAACCTTCCAGATTCTTCTCAGGCCCCCGGCCTGTAAAAAGGGTAGAAATTATACACAAGGAGCCACAGTTCTTCCTAAGGAGTTTAGTTCTTTGGATTTAAAAGTACTAAGGAAATCCGAGGGCCAGGAAGGCAGCTCAGGGGTAAAAAGCTTGCCACCGAGTCTGAGAACCTGAATTTAATCCTCAAGACCCACATGTTTGAAGGCAAGAACCCATTCCCACAAGTTGTTCTCCGACCCCAAACACACACACACACACACACACACACACACACACACACACACACACACACTTTTTTAAGTTAAGCACTGAGCAATCCTGAGGGCTGCCTCCCCGTTCTAACCTTCCGACCCAGCCTACAGCTCCAACCCTTCCATGGCCCTGAACCCCCCAGTCTCGCACGAGGCCCTATCTCTGTGACAGCTGAAGCTGTCCCAGGGAACCACATGTGCCCAGCACTGTCGGGTCACCAGAATCATTTTTTCATGGGACTCAATCCTCACACTCACGCCAAATGACATTGCCATCCATCCAATTGTTTTGCTACAAAAACAAAGGCCTATTAAGACAAAACAGGCACTGTTGAGAAGAGTTCACCATGCTATCTTTCCTGGGTCTCTCATCCTGTCCTTGCCTTCAGCAATGGTGACATGCTCCATCCCAGGTGCCATTTTTAGGCATTCCCCCAATAGAGAATTTTTCAGACAGGCAATAAACCCTTATGTATAAGACACAGCTTACAACTTGGATGCTTGAGTATTTTATGAGGTGCATGGTTTTAGGTTCAAATTGCTGGATAAGATTTCAGAGTTATCTGACCTCAAATGCTGATACCAAATTTTTATTTGTAAAGCTGGAATGTTACAGAGAGCCACAAAAGTGCCCATTGATGAGACACTGGAAGACCACACAAATTACTTACAGTAAAATGCAAATATCACAATGAATGGTAACTCATTAAATGTCTTGGCTGGTCTTTAACATTTGAACTTTATTAGTGCATGTAGATAAGTCTCTGTATATGTACATATATGGCATCTGGATGCACCAAAAAAGCATCAGAGCTTCCTGGAACTGGAGTTACAGGAGGTTGTGAACAGATGAGCATGGGTGCTGAGAACCAAACTCAGATGCTCTGGAATAGAGGCCAGCATTCTTAGCCACTGAGCCATCTCTCTGGCCCTTTTGCTAGTCTTTAACATCTTAAAAAAGCAAGCCCTTAAGTGGGATAAATAGAAAGGAAATAAAAAATGACTGGAGGTGTACTAGGTATATTAGGGCTGTGGTAGATATATTGGACACATTGTTACATGGGATTCATACATGTCACTTTGACAGCGACTCAGGAGATATTGCTCAGAGAATGTACATGACTTGCCAAGGGTAGCAAAGTTGATGAAATTAAGAGGGTGAGAAGTATGTGGAACGAAGAGTGATCAGAAGACACAATGAGAAGGGATGAGGAGCCGAGCAAGGCACACTAAACTATCCAAAAGATGGGTGTGAGACTTAATAAGTTTGGAGGACTGCCCTGCAGCTTATTTTCTGACTTTCATGACACTTATTTATTCATCTATACTGTAAACAATTAATGAATGCCTACTACATCCAAGGTTAGTGTATCTGCTTTTGCATGGTGGCCATCAATGTGGAAGACAGGATTCTGTCCTCCATGGGCACAGAGCCTAGCAGGGGCCAACGGGCATGCACAGAATCCTGTTCATTTAATACAAAGTGGATAGGTATGCTTGCTGAGAAGTATACAGACAAAGCTCCGTGGCCATCTGTAGAGGAAAAAAAAAAAAGATGGATTTGGGAAGGCTTCCTGAAATAGATCACACAGAAGTGTAGCTGCATTTGAGACACAGAGAAAAGGGAAGTCTAAGTGGTGGGCTAGGACAGACGATGAAGGTGCAAAGCCAGGTAGAGAATGTACACGAGGAAGAAAGGGGGTTCATAAAAAAAAAGGAGTATGAAGGCTGTGGAGTTCTGGCACACTGCTCTAGAATAGGGCACCATGGTACGTTAGATATGTGAAGATTAAAAACAAAACCAAAGCCTGCAGAAATGGTAAGTCCTAGACAGTGTTTCCGACCATGCCCTGCCCTTCTTTAGATTTGCTTATTTTTATATTTTTGTCTATGGGTGTTTTGCCTGCATGTCCAACTATGAACTGTAGCTGGAGAATTTTCTCTCCGGGTCCCGCCAAGTCCTGGCAGTCCGACAACCCACTTATAAAATAAACACACAGATGCTTATATTATTTAAACTGTTTGGCCTAATGGCTCAGGCTTCTAGCTATCTAGTTCTTACATCTTAGATTAATCCATTTCTATAAATCTATACCTTGCCATGTGGCTCATGGCTTACCGGCATCTTCATATGCTGCTTGTCATGGCGGAAGCTAGCAGTGTCTCCCTCCTCGGCTTTCCACTTCCCAGAATTTCTCTCAATTCTCCTCTGTGTTAGTCCCGCCCATGCTTCCTGCCTGGCCACTGGCCAATCAGTGTTTTATTTATTGACCAATCAGAGCAATTTTGGGCTGGAGAGATGGCTCAGAGGTTAAGAGCACTAACTGCTCTTCCAGAGGTCCCGAGTTCAATTCCCAGCAACCACATGGTGGCTCACAACCACCTGTAATGAGATCTGGCGCCCTCTTCTGGCCTGCAAGGACACATGCATGCAGAGCAATTTGACATACAGACCATCCCACAGCAATGAACCATAAGCATTTGTGCCTGTGGAGGCCAGAAGAAGGGATAGGGTAGAACTGGAGTTGCAGAAGCTTGTGAACTGTCACATGGGTGCTGGGAATCAAACCCCGGTCCTCTGGCAGAGCAGTGGATGCCATTAACTGCTGAGCCATCTTTCCAGTTCCTGTTTTCTGACCCCTTGAAGCAGATCATAGACCGTCTCGTGGGAGGTGCCCATCTGCAACCCAGGGGATAGAAGTACATGATCTCCGCAGGAGACCGAAGAATCTGAATGCAATGTCCTTGCTTTGACCTCAGGTCTATTACACTGTCTCTTAACTGTTTCTCCACTCTGGTTCTGCTCTCTGCCGACAAACCATAAAAAGACCTGGCCTTCCTGACTTTGGGTCCTGCTTTCTTAATAAAGTCTCTGTGACATGTAGAACTTGGATTTTTTTTTTCCTACTAATCTGTCTTTTGTTGTAAGGAATCGTCAGTGAGCAGCAGGGAAGCTATTTCCCCTCCCCTACAAAAGGAAAAGCCAACTATGAAGCTGAAAATGTGGGCCCAGTTCCTCCCGAGACCCCAACAGCAAATTGAGCTCCTTTGGGGACCTTAGTACAAAATGAAGCTGATAAAATCCCACCTTTCAGACTGGCTTGCACAGTCACTGTGCAAACACACACACAGCTCTTTCAGTGATCAGGGATTGTAGGGAACTACAAATGAGGAGTACTGATGAGGGCAGTCATGTGACTGGGGCGGGGCTTCGGAAGTGCTTACCCAGGGCAGGGGGGCGGAGGGGGGGGGGGGAGTAAGATTTAGAAGATCTAGAAATGACAGGTGAGGAGATGCTTGCTGAAAAAGGGACTGGAAAAATTTGAATGGATGGGGTTGGCTCTGGGTTAAAAATATCTCATGGAGGCTGGAGAAACGGCTCAGTGGTTAAGAGCACTGGATGCTCTGCCAGAGGACCCAGAGTCAGTTCCCAGCACCCACATGGCCTCTCCCAACCATCTGTAATTCCAGTCCTCTTCTGGCATCCTCAGGCACTGCATGCATGTGTTACACAGACACACATGCAGACAAACACCCAGACGCATAAAATAAAAGTAAATAAAACCTCAGAAAAAGTAATAAATAGCTCATGGGTCCTAGGGGTGAACATACTACTGTTATTCTCCTAAATGAACATAGTATGGAAATGCTATCCAGAGACATACCTTTATACCCATAGATGAGTACAACTCTCAGTCCTAATCAAAAGCTTTCCTGAGCAATGTCTTTGTGCAGCAGACAGAAATTAATACAGACACTCACAACTGGGCAAAGCGCAGACAACAAATGTCTATGAAGTGCTCAGTCAGTCATAAATGGTACGTCTGTGTCACAGCCCTTTTCACGAGTCTCAGAAAGCATCACAGAAGGGGGGTGGGAAGACTCTAAGAGCCAGGGGTTGAGGAAGACGATGTTGCAGTGTCTTCTAGACAGGACAGGACCACTGCACTCGTGAACCACAGGAACTGTGGTTGCCTACACAAGATCAAGCCAGTCAGCCTTGCAGCATGGATAGGGAGGGGTTGACAAGGCCCCACCCCTAGCTGAGGAACCAATTGATGGCTTCTGGGGAAGGGAGAGACGGTTTTCTTTAAGGATATGGTCCTTTGGTGTGGTGGTCATGGTCCGGTGTTTATTTACACCCATGTACATCTGTACAGTACTAATTGGACTCTGTGGGTTATAAAAGAAAGAAAGAAAGAAAGAAAGGAAGGAAGGAAGAAGGAAAGAAAGAAAGAAAGGAAGGAAGGAAGGAAGGAAGGAAGGAAGGAAGGAAGGAAGGAAGGAAGGAAGAAAGGAAGGAAGGAAGGAAATAAGGAAGGGAGAGGGGTACCAGATTCAGGAGGAGTTGGAGGGGGAGAGTGGGGATGAATATGATTGAAATACGTGGTGTTTATATATGAGATTCTCAAAAAGTAAAATAATATATTAATGAATAGGACAAAGGAGAAGGAGCAAAAATGACTATGGGAACAGGAAAGTGTAAGACAGTATCATTGGCAAATGTGAGAAACACGTGTCAGAGCTCTGTATACCAAATTTGAGAATGTCCTGGGAATTTTAGGAACAATTATCTTGCATATACCTAGAAAATCAGTATGGCACCATACTGCACATGAAGTTCAGAGGTCACCTCTGCGTTGTGTGACTGAGCCTAAACAGAATTGTCCAGAGAGAGTGGAGAGGAAGGGGAGCAGGCAGAGACTCAGTCGTTGGGGAACCCTGCATGTGGAACTCAGGAAAGGATGAGGAATGCAGACATGAAATCAAGAAGCTAGAAGAACCAGGAGAGGAACTGCTCCCGGATGTAAGTGAAGGAACAGTGAGGAACCACATGTGACCAAGGAGAAGGATTGGCTTGGACAAAGATGACTCTGTATCTTCACGAGCAAATTCATCAGTGATGGAAAAGTGACATGCGAGCAAGTGGGAGCAGCAGGGGATGCTGGTCTGCAGTGCACGAGAGGAAAGGAGTCATTTTATCAAGACAGGGATTCTAGGTACCAGAGTAACCCAAGCATTCTCCTGGACAGAAGGGGAGAGGCAAGAGATAGGGACACTGGCTGCCCTTCACAAAAGGTCCAGCACATAATGACTTAACAGGAAAGCCATCTTGTAACATTAAGCTAGTGCAATGGTTTAGATATTCAATGTCCCTCACAGATAGATGCTTGGAAGGCTTAGCTTCCCCAGCCTGTGGTTCTATAGGGGATGGGGTAGAACGTTAGGGAGGAAAAGTCACTGGGGATACATCCTGGAAAGGGATATTGAGACCCCAAACTCTTCCTGTTTTTCCCTTCACTTCCCAGCTACCGTGGTGTGAACTGTTGCATTCAACCATACAGTCTCGGCCATGGGACTTGACCTCGCCACAGACTCCAAAGTAGCAGAAGCAAACAACCACCATCTTAAACCTCTAAAACTAGGAGCCAAAATAGATCTTTCTCCCTTAAAAGTGGGTCATCTCAGGTAATTCTGCCATCATAACAGAAAAGTGACTAACACAAGTACTAGTCAACTCGCAGATACTTAATTTTCTGAGGAATACATATTTCTTAACACAGAAACATGCCAACACAGAAAGGTTTTGATGTGGCAATATGGGGTTGTCATTTCAAATAATAGCATCTTTCTCAGCTCTTGGTGAGCTTGGCTTGGGGACCCACGGTCCTGAGAAACTCAGCCACCATCAAGTCCGTTCCATCCAGTGCTTCTTGTCTGGAGAATTTGACAAATGAAATTCATGGGAGGCATAGTGAATTATAGAGGGAGGATCATTATAGACTTATAGGTGAGTAGGAGAGAGAGAGACAGACAGACAGAGACAGGGAGACAGAGAGAGGAAGCGGAGATATAACAGGAGGGTGTTCAGGGAAATAGAGTATCATTGATTTGCTGGTCTGAAAGCTTTTTAGAGACCATATGGGAGAAACTGGGGTGAGATCTGAAAGGAGAGGGATGAGCTAGGTGGTCCCCTTTGTGCCAACCACAAGGTGTTCCGGGGCCTCCTCTTCAGTTCAGTCAAGTGGTTACCTGTAGCCTCAAGGAGAAGAACTCACCTAAGAAACAGCAAAGGAACAGGAATCAGAAACTCTCTTTTGGTTCCCCAGCCTCCAGCAAGGACATCCTCAGAACTGCTCCGTGGGGATCTGGCCCCAACTGGCCAGTTTCTATCTCTTATTCTCATTATTTGATGTTTTAGCAAGTGACCCAAGGGCAGCATGTTGAGATGGTGGCATAAGCGATCTCTGTAGACAAGATGCGGGGAGAGAGTGTTGGGGGAAATCGGTCATGAACGAAGCAGAACACTTCTATTCTGCCAGCATCTGTAGTAACTGCCTAGTGTCTGTCCTGTGCAGGTTGGGGTGTTAACTTTTTAATCATAAAAGAGCAGGGAGAACAAGAGTGACAGGCAAACACCGGGCTCGAAGGAGTCTCTTCACTGCGGCATTTCCGTCAGGTCTTGTGATAATTGTGGTAATCCCACAGCCACGGGAGAAGGGTTTTTGAATGAAACTATAAGTATCTCAATGAAAAAAAGAATAATGTCTTTACTGAGGTATCTGGCAAGCAAATCTCTGTTTCCTGTTCTCCCTTAAAGAGACAAAGACAAAGTACACCAGGCGCACCTGTTCAAATATCGCCAATAACCTAATTGCTTTAATCTTATTGTGGCTCCACAAACCATCATCTCAAATGTGTGGGACTCCAGCTTTCATTAATTCAAACCTGGTGTTTTCGTTTGGACATTTACTTTTAATCAGTCTCGATAAAGAGCCTGATTACCTTGAGTATTAATAATAATAATCCATTTGCTAATGACTTCTTTTCCCTCTAAGTTGCAGGATTAAACACCACCATTTAATCATCCTCATTAGCATTTTCTTCACTGGAGAAACCAAATAAAATGCAAATGCAGCCGGGCGGTGGTGGCTCACGCCTTTAATCCCAGCACTCGGGAGGCAGAGCCAGGCGGATCTCTGTGAGTTCGAGGCCAGCCTGGACTACCAAGTGAGTTCCAGGAAAGGCGCAAAGCTACACAGAGAAACCCTGTCTCGAAAAACCAAAAAAAAAAAAAAAAAAAAAAAAAAATGCAAATGCAAGAGCTCCTTCTCTATGTACATCCACACCAACTTGTCAACACATTTTCCTACTCTTTCGCTAGGTTTCTTACTTGAATCCCCAGGCTAGGAAGTCACTTACTGTACTCTCCAAATGAACTGGACCTAAAGTCAGATAAACACCAGGAAGCTGGATGTAGTATTGCCTGCAACACCAGCTCTTGGGAGGTAGAGAATGGAGAATTAGTAGTTCAAGGTCAGCTTCAGCTACACAGCAAGTTTGTGGCCAGTATGGGATATGCGAGATTGTGTCTCATAAGTCAAGAACCAGGGCTGTGAAGATCTCAGTTGGTAAAGTAGTTGGCATTCAAGTACGAGGACCTGAGTTCAATCCCCAGAACCACATTTTAAAACACACACACACACACACACACACACACACACACACACACACACACACACAAACAGATGTGATAGCACGTGCTTGTAATCCCAGCAATAGGGATGTGGATACAAGCAAGCTCTGAGTCTCACTACTCAGCTAAGTTCGTCTACCTGGTGAGTTCCAGGCTACTGAGACACCCTATCTCAATAAACAAGGTGGACAGCACCCAAGGAATGATCCTCGGTTTTCCTCTGGCTTTCTATATGTACACAGAGACATACGTACATGTACCTACACACACATGAATACATACACACACACACACACACACACACACACACACACACACACACACAGTCACACAGGTCAGGGATGGAGCACTTGTACCATAGTCACTGTTAATTATAACAACAGCTGCAGTTGAAGGGTCAGGCTAGGCAGTGTTTGCATGCTCCATACACATCTCATCTAAAATCATATAGGGTTGATACTTATGGTATTTCCACTTTCAGGTAAGGAAACTAAGACATAGAGTGGATATGGAGGGAACAGCAGCTTGTGGGTGCCCAGGCTATTCAGCCTACATTTAGAGTAACAGAAATGAAAACAAGATGGCTGCCCGCAGACCTGTAGCTTACACACACATGTTATTATTTACTGACATGGACAATCTGCTTAAAGGGTCCATTGGCTCATCCGTATTCCTTGTGGTCCTTCAAAGGCCAGGAGACACTTCAACCCTTATGTCAGGAAGGTGACTTTTATTTTTAGTAACAGCTTTACTGAGACATGATTCTGCCACAAAATCCACATTTTTGGAGTGTATAATTTGATGAGTTGTAGTGTATTCACCATCATATATCTCACGGCTATGCAACTGTAAAACATTTTTATCACCTCAAAAAGAAACCCCATGGCACACTCTCTGTTTCTCCCCTCCTCAGCCACTGGCTTCTCTCTATGTATATATAGATTTGCCTGTCTCGAACATCACTATGGACAGAATAATTTCACGTAGACCTCTCATGACTCCCTAAACATAATGTATTCAAGATTTATTGCCCAGTGTTATTCCATTTCATAGATATACCACATTATATAACTGCTTATACATTCATCAGTGGATGGGCACATGGGTGGTTTCTGGTTTTTAACTCTTAAGAACATTGTGGTCATAAGTATATGTGTATAAGTTGGCACACAGTTCTTTAAGCATTCAGATTTCTGCTGGACTAGACACCCTACCAGGTGAATGGATCCACAATAAATAATCAGTCTTCCTGAGGCTTCCCTAGAGATTTCTTCTTGCGGTACCCTTTGAAGGAGATGGGTTTACACTCTTCCCCTGGTCATCCTGACTCCAAGCTCGCACAAGCCTAGATCACACATATTTTTCCCGGAACTGATCTTCACAGGAGCCATTCTGTACACAATACCCCTCCCTGGCCAGCACCCGAGTTTGGCGTCCTCTTCCTCAGCTCCACTCCCATCCATTCTCCCACTGTCTGAGCTGGAAGCCCGTTCTTTAACCCACTCACTTACCTCTACTCCATCTCCACCCACTAGAAATCACTTGGTACACCTCTCTGCCCTCTTATGCCTCCCTCCTCATGCATCTGCAAACATTGTTGAATCCCTGTGGCATGCCTAGGCATAGTTCTGGGCACAGGAGACACCGATATAATTGGAAGTCTGTGGGCTTGAAGAGCTCATCCTCTGGATCTTGGTACCATAAGGAGATGAGGGGATAAATAGATAGGCTCACAGAGAATACAAAGATAGAGGATATGCAGAAATGAACTATTTGCCCAATCCTATGGTGACTTGAAGTACTTTTTTTTTAACTACAGATGAAGTTTTTGACAAATATTATTTAACCGAGGATTTTGATAATAAATGTTGAAGATCGGTTTTTGTTTTTGTTTTCATAAAAAGATTACAGGGAAAAAAAGGAGGGAGGGAGACGTAAGTAAATACTCCTCACCCCAAGTTCTGAGGCGGGAGGAGAGGCACCCTCAGATAACCCTGGATGGCCACATCTGCACACTTCAGGATTATCAGAATTACCATGACAATGACCTGAGGGTTCTTCCTCAGATAAAGCCTGCAAACACACAGCTGATTCCAGTCAGATCTAACAGCATGCCCTTGAGGTTTGTGTGCTGTTAAAAAAAAAAAAAAAACACGTTGAGGGAAGAAAAGGGGAGGGGCACACCAAAGGAGAGATCTGGGAGAGGGAGTCCGCACAGCCTTGGACTTAAGAAGCTCAGATGTGGAGAGCTTGCTTGACATCTGACTTTATCTCCCTTTTAAAAAGGTTGGGGTAGACCACAAGACAGCTCCAAGACAAATTCCAGATGTCTTCGGCCTCAGCTTTCCCCAACTACAGACCACAGGAGGGGGAGTCCTGCAGAAGGCAGGCACCTGGGGTTTCATTGCCCGAGGCTTGGCGTTAGACAACCTAGCTGAGGCTTGCCCTGCCATACTGAGATGTCACTGAGTTTAGTCTTTGAGACAATAGACATTGCTTTCTGGACTCTCCGAGAGCCCGTCTAGGTTCCTAATTCACACTGCAGGTCGGTTCTCCTGTGTTTTCTGGATGGACACACAGAGGTCCAGAAAATGGAGGGACTAGAAACTAGTCAGTTCGGGTTATTGTTGACAAACTATAAAATCAAAAGAAGACACAGTCAGACAGACGATCCTTAGTTCCACCCAATGCAAGGTGTTCTGACACTTAATTGAAAACAACACAGCATCAGATAACAACAAAATCTGGATCAGAACTCAGGTCTCCTCAACCCAGTCCAGAATTCACTTCAGGCTGAACCCTGCTTGTTTATATCAGGACCTCATCAGCAATTTGAATTGTCAGTTCAGTTCTTCAATATCAGTTAAGCAACCATGTAAATGTGGCCTTTGCAGGTCTCACAGAGAGAGAATGGACGGATGGAGGAGAGGTAAAGGGGGACAGTGTGAGACAATAAGAATTCCCTTTGCAGCAGACCTTCTCCTTAAAAGGCCAAAGCATGTACTCTACAAGCCAAATTCTGCCTGTAAATTAAAACCCAATTGCCCTGTAAATAGATGACATACAGATTCTTACAAAGGCAAGAGCCCTTTTTGCCAAGTGATGCCCTTGTTGGTGCATTAATGTAGGATATTCGGATCTTTGGGTCATTCACCATGAAAAAGAAGACAGTGAAACCAGCTCCAAAGCACAGTATATCTTTTCCGAGAATTCTAAGGTCTTACTCCAGATTCTGACGACTCAGATTCCTTCCATGTCTGTTCGTCCTCCGTCCTCTAAGGAACTTCAGCCCCTCTCACGGTGACCAAGAACTCGGAGTTGGGCCTAACTTCGGAGTCTTTTTAAAGCCAAACTTCCAAAGCTTCATGCTGCACAGCAGCAGAGGCCCCTGACTCTGACACACAAAGTCACTCTTCCATCCCCTAATCCCCGAGCAATCCCCTGCCTGCTGGGTCTTATTGCTTAAAAGCAACATAAGCTCTTTTGACATTGACTTGGACAGGTAAGTACTGTACACAGAGCAGAAAGGAAGCGCACAGGACACCTTGAGGCCTGTTCCTGTCTGCTTCATCTACGCGGGGCACTCCAGTTGGACTGACCCCCTCCTCTGCAAGAGGGACCTTGAGACTCCTCGGAATGGCAAAGCACAGGCTCATGGGACATGATGAACTCCAGGAACGAGCTTCCTTTTCCAAAACTGTCAGACCCACAGACTCAGCTTCAGAGGAAGAAAAGACATGAAATTGTTTCTCGTTTCTCTTTTCTTCCACTTCCCTGCTTAGGGACCAGACCACTCATTTCCCAGTTGGGTTCAAATGGTGGCTCTTCAGCTGTTGACAGGCTGGTGGTTATGTCATATAAGGCTCTAAACTGACTCCCAGCTCTTTGGGTCTTCTCACACACACAAGGCCCAGTTCTGAAGACTAGAGCAGGGCCATCTGGGTCCCTGCCTTCCCCACAAAGGGTCTTGCTCATGTTTGGAGTAGAATTGACACCCAGCAGATTCATTACTTTCATGGCTGAGAATTACCTCAAGTGCATTGTGAGGCACACAAAAGAAAATATTGCTTATTTTCATTAAATTAAATGAATTTCCACTTGAGTTCCAGGCTCACAAGAGTCTTTAGTCTTGGCCATTGCTTGGGTCACTTTTTCACTCAGAGTCTCCCCAGAATGCAAGAGACCTCCGAAATGTTAGGAGTAGACCCCTCTTCTCTATCATGGTCGCTGCTGACAGCGTCGTTGTCCCAGCCCATGGTGATGCCTTGATGTCCAATGTCACTCTGCTCCAAGAAAAGGAGGTTTTGTCCCTGGAACATGGGGATCTAAATTCCTCCATCACCTCTCTAAAATCTTGCTGCTGTGCTAGGCAAGGGGTTTTCATGCTGCTATATCCAAATCTCGGCCAGGCTTTCTCACTGCCTCCGCCCAGCCCAGCCCCAGTGCCACATTAGACCCCTGAGAAGATGGCTTTTCCTCTCCACCCATTGTTCTCAGTAGCCTTGCTGGGTCTCAATAGCCAAGGGATACACCAATGTCACGTGAGCTACAGCAGCCTATTGCTGGAGCTACAGGTGAGAAGTCCCTTTGTTTGCCTAGAAGAGAAACTGTCCTTTCCACTTTGGGACAATGGAGCAGAGAACACAGTGACCGTGTTGTAGGGGAGACAAGCAGAGACTGTCACAGCCACTGGGGTCTTTTCTTTGCCTACAAATGACTGAAAATGTCTGAAGTAATATATAGACAAAATAATTTGTTGGGAGGGCAGAACTCTGAGTAATGTTTTTTATTAAAGCAAGAGTTAAACAATCCATCCTCAAGAAGGACAAGAAAAGCTCAGTTCTACAAATTAAATCAGGATCTCACAGAAAAAAGATGAATTCATTCCTCCCCAGCCACCTCGGTCTGCAAGTCATCCCACCAGACACGACTCCCAGGAGAAAACCTGAGGGGTCTAATTCTGGGATTGAGCACCCCACCTACTCTGTAGGGTAGGCTAAGGCCAAGGGGCATTTTGAACGATAAGACAACTAAACACACTAAAGAAGGGACAGAAGCCTTCCTACCAAAAGGAAAAAGCAAAATTTAAAAAAAAAAAAAAAAGGATAGAATCCTCAGTAGGCAAAATGGCCAGTGCCATCACAGACCAGAGCCTTACCAAGGGCTGGCAGGGGGGAGGGGAAGAGAACATCCTCAGCCCCATGAGTTAACACCTGGAACTTAAAGGGAACACGAAGCACTTAGCAGTCAGATGCCGCCAGACAACTGGAGAAAAGGAATAAAAGCATTAAATAAGTAATAAGCAGCCCTGAACAGCGCACAGGGAGAGAAAAGAACGGCCCGTACCCTACAGGATCAGGGAGGTGGGTGACTAAGATAAGACGAGATACAGAACTGTTGGCTTAGGGATAAATATTTTACCAGTTACCTTGAAAGCAGCAGTTTGAGGTTTATTCAAGAATCGTAGCCCCAAACAATATATCATTGCTGTCCAGAAACACTCTCAAGCTCACTACGTAGTAAAACACATATAAATCTCTTAATAATGTGTGATTTCAGCTCTTCGTTAACTTTTTATGTCTTCACAAAGTCCCCAGTCTGGGAGCCATCCCACTATCCAACACTTACCCTTAGCCAGGTAGCGTTTCAGAAAAATATATTGCATGTGAACAGTGCTTTGCTTTATTTCTCTGTGGAACAGTGGACCACAGGGAAACACAGAAATAAAGATTTCTTTTTTAAAAAACAAAGCAACTCTGTTAAGCATCATTTTCCAAACTGACACACCAAGAAATGAACTCTCTCTCTCTCTCTCTCTCTCTCTCTCTCTCTCTCTCTCTCTCTCTCTCTCACACACACACACACACACACACACACACACACACACACACACACACACACACACACACTAGACCTGTATGAGTGAACAGAAGCCGAGGCTCGGAGTTTCCTAGTGAGAAACCACTGAGACAGATAATCAGGACCATGATAAAGAAAGTGACTGTGGAAACAAAATAAAATTCAAACAAAAACATGGACGAGCTAACTGACGTATCTCATCCAGGAAGTAACATTATCAAAAATGCCCAGTGATGGCCCCAGAACTCAGAGGTCATAACCCTTTGTTCTTTACCGTAGCTTATCTCAAGCATATTTCAAGAATCCGTTTGCCAATGACATGGATAAACCTCAGAAGGATCATGCTGAGTGTAAGAAACCAAACAACGAAGAGCACATGTCCAAAATGATGCAAACAAATCCAGGGAGACAGAAAACCGCTCGCTGGTTGACTGTGGATGGGGACGGGGTGAGTGGAAAGAGGAACAGTAAGGCTAAGTGACAGAAGGGCAAAGAATGTTTTGTTTGTTTGTTTTTTTGTTTGAGACAAGGTCTCTCTGTGTAGCCCTGGCTGTGTCCTGGAACTCACCCTGTAGACCAGGCTGACCTTGAACTCACCAGAGAGCTGCCTGCCTCTGAGCAATGGGCACGTTGATTTTCTCAGTTGTAGGAATGACTTCACATGTGCAAATGTCAGACTTCATCAAACGGTACTGCTTCTCACTGCAGAGCAGCTACGCCTTTATACCTGATACAGCTTTTTAAATGGTAGAAAGAGTATCGCGTCCGCTGAGCTTGAGCATACGTTGGAAGTCACAGCCTCAAGGTTATTGACATTTCGGCATTGAGGGCAGGGGGCAGTGCATTGTAAGGTACCTGGTCTCTACCTGCTGTTACCAATAGCATCACCAGTGACAGCCAAAGATGATGCCAGACACTCAAAAAAAAAAAACAAAAACAAAAACAAAAAATCCAGTTGAGAACCTGTGTCTATACAGAGAGGGGCACAGCCCGTGCTCTGGGAGGGAAGAGTTAAGTAATAGCAAAGCCAGACTCACAGAGAAAGGTGAGAAGTATTCCTATATCTACTCATTTCTCAGAGGACAGTCATTTGCACTATCTCAGTGGGACTTTCCAAAGCCTGTGTGAGGTGAGCGGCGGTGAGGCGAGGTGCCTCCTCACTATGTGGAAACTTAGACCTAAGAGAGAGTTATGCTACTGGGCCATAGACCTCGACACACATGGCTTGAGCTCTGAGTCCATGGGTAGGAAGCCTCAGTGATGTTCCCTGGCCCAGCTATAACTGCCATGGAAAAACTCTGGAGGGCCAGAAGGGAATGTTCTTCTTCCTTTCTGATGGCAATCTAACAAGAGACAGGCTGCAACCGTGAGGAACTGAGGATGTTCAGCTTGAGGGGGCATTCCAGGTCGAGTCTTGTGAGACAAAGAATATGAGTAAGGTGTGTTGAAGAATATTCTTTTCTGATACTTAAAAATGGGAGGACTTTGCTTCTCTGAAATGACTTGGCATCACTGATACTGGACTGGAAGACAAACCAGAGGTCAACATCCAGCCCTGGATTCCTTTCAGCACGAAAGAGAGAGGCTGATGGACAGACAGTCATTTGAACCTCAACCTGTTAAAGAAGCAAGGCTACAGTATCGCAGCCTCCCTTCTCTATACCCTTGTCCTCCCAGAGGCTAATGCCCTTCTTTAGAAAGGCGATATTGTTGACACAAAGCCTCTCCTTGAACAAGGGGAAGAGAGAGGCTTGGCAAAGGGGCTTTTATGACCCACACAGATGACAGCACATGGTCCAGCCCCCTTCCAGCCCTAAGAAATCTAAATTAGTCCTCCATGAAGGGTGAGTACCCAAAAGCAAATTCACACAAGAGACCTGAATGCCAACATTTGGAACCTTAGTTATCAGGATTTTATGACCATCTGTGTGTGAGAGAGACAGAGACAGAGACAGAGAGAGAATCGATGTGAGTGTGTGTATGTGCTTACAAGGCAACAATATTTTAATAACCAAGGATTGCATTTTTGAAGTTCCCTTCTCCTTTAGATCTCAAGAAATGTTCCATACAGGCCTTTAAATTTTGTGATTATGTATTTTAACAACTTGATAGTGAACAATAAACAGAATCATCAAAAAGGAAAAAAAAAAGTCCCTTCCCATAAAACTTAAACTAGTGTCGGAACACCACGGCCTCTCCTTCCTTTTATATTATGCAGATATAAATTTTTCATAACTGCTATTAATATCCCCACATTACCTTAAAGTTTTATTTTACTTAACATTACATAACCTACATGTGGTTCATATCCTAGCTCATTTACATATTTTAAAGTGATAAGATATTCAAATTGTTAACACAGCAGCTTACTCAGCAAAATTGCTACAGGGTTTGGGCACTCACGTTGCCTTCCACAGGAAAGTCGGTTACCTTCTACCAGGTTGTTGGTTTGTTGGTTTGCTCACTTGCTTTTGAGACAGGGTCTCACCATGTAATTCTGGCTGGCCTGTCACTCGATGTGCAAACCAGGGGGGACTTGAACTCACAATGATCAATCTGTCTCTGCCTCTGCCTCTGCTCCTGTCCCTGCCCCGGACTCTGGAGTGCTGGAACTAACGGCATGTGCCGCCACTCAAGGCTCTGGTCCATTCATTTATTCACTTGCTCATTCAAGGTGGATCAGAAGGATGGCAGCATCCTGCGTACCTGACAGAACAGCATTGCTGTAACACTGGCCTTAAACTGCCTGCCCCCTGGACGCTGTCTATGGAAACCCCAACAGTGGAAGTCCTGCTTCTTACAGCCAAAAGTCACCTAGCCGCCACACCCTGGGACCGCCTTGGATCTCTGAGGGAGTGGAGCCCCTGCATACTGCACCAGGCCTCTCAGGGGACTCAATCCCTTCCCCTGGCATCATTTGGGTCAGGCTGTGAAATTGTCTGTCTCTCCCTCTGTGCCTCTTTCCATCTGCTAATGGCATTCTTTGATCTGATGGCTGCAGTTCAGAAAAGCAGGCAGGGCAGCCCTCAGGGGGCACAGAATTCCTCCAGAGCTAGGTTTGCCTCGGGGACTCCTGCCAGCCCCTTGAACTCTCTTTAGACTTCTTCGCTGTGGGCTAGGAGGTTCCCCCAGCATTCCTTCCCTCGGTCCTTCATTCTCCTCTCAGCCTGAAGCCACCATTTTTGGCTTCCTTTCCTTTTTTCCCTAACAAACTCCTGTATATATTTGAAGTCATCTTGGCACATGCTCCTTGAAGGACCCAGAGTGTTACACACTGCAGGTGAAATAGTCTTAACAGATGTTGTAAGTAGATGTAACAGCTGTCGCTGTAGGAACACAACCTAAAGGCCAACAGAACAGAATGCTGATAAGCATTGAGCTAATTTTACTAGAGGGTCCAAAAAGTCTTAGGGCTTTACCAGAGGAGCAGAATGTGTGGGGCTGAATACATCTCTATTAGTTGAAAGTCTGTATAGATCAAATATTTTCTCTAGAAAGCCCTCAACTCTGGAATCCCTTGGCTGAAGGATGTATGCATAACTTCTAACTCTCAGTGGAAATTACCATGCTGCTTTCCAAAAGACGTCAGTCATTTTACATGCACTAGCAAATTGGCTTTGCAATTATTTCTTGACCCTTGGGTTTCCTTCCCATGACTTCTCTCCTGGCTAGTTTAGGAGGAAAGTCATATACATTTTTTTTAACTTTCACATCTTTCATTCAGAGTGGAATGAACTTGCCCTTGGGTTTTGTCTACTGTTTTAGTTGTTACTGAAGTGGATGGTCTGTGTCCCTGACCTGGAGCATGCCTCGCTCCCCTTTGTAGGTCTCTGGATGCTGTCTTCAGTCTGTTTCCCTTCTCCATGGGCTCTTCATACCACTCTAATAAAGTATTTTGTAGAAGGTGACATCTTCCCACCCACCCTCAAAAGTCATCTGAGACATTTAGGGTCTACATCTCCAAAATGGATGCCAAATGTACAGATGTAGATTTTTCACAGTGGGTACCCCCAACTCAAGAACTCAAGGAACTTTCCCACAGTGATTGTTAAAGGCTGATGATGACCATGGATGAAGTGTCAGGTTCCTTGCTGATGAGGACCACGGATGGATTCTCAAGGTCCTTCCCCTCACTTCAATGTTTCTTCTGCTCTGATCAGTGTGCTTCATATGCTGCCTCCTAGTTCTCTTCCCAGACACAAGTCACCTCAGCTCTGCATAGCCACACAGCATCCCTGGTCACTTCTGTCCTTCATGGACACTCTCAGCCCTGTTGCCAAGAAGAAGAAGTTTCCACTGAATTCCCTTTTGCTGAGAATCCAAGCATTCTGCTTGCAACCAGTCAGCCTGGAGTCCACAGCACAGTACCATGTGCTATTTTCAACTCATTGAAGGGTCCTCCTTTTGATGAAAAAAAAAAAAGCTTTGCAAACCCCAGGAAACAGGGGGCCTCTTTGTCTACCCTGCACAAGATGTCCAGAAAACATAAGTCAAAGCGATCAATTTTAGCAGCAGCAGGCAGAGAGATGGTACATCTCTGATAGTGCTGGCATGAAGCAAGCAACCCCTAAGAAGATGAGAAGAAGATGAGAAGAAGAAGAAGAAGAAGAAGAAGAAGAAGAAGAAGAAGAAGAAGAAGAAGAAGAAGAAGAAGAAGAAGAAGAAGAAGAAGAAGAAGAAGAAGGTGAGGGGAAAGGGAAAGGGCTGCCACATCCTGCTCAGCAGCCGGGAGAAACAAAGTTTTTTTCCATTTCCCCTAAATTTTGTTCTGAATCCACCTGAGCGTGCTGTCAGCAGAGCCTTCTGATGCCTCAGTGATGAGATGAAGCTTGTAGTAGAGATGGCTCCTTTCCCCTGGGGCCAACTCCAGTGGCCTCCCACAACTGACAGGTCCTCGGAAAGTAGATCATTCACATGAAAATATCACCAACGCTGGGCAGTGGTGGCGCACGCCTTAAATCCCAGCACTCGGGAGGCAGAGCCAGGAGGATCTCTGTGAGTTCGAGGCCAGCCTGGGCTACAGAGCGAGATCCAGGACAGGCTCCAAAGCTACAGAGAGAAACCCTGTCTCGGGAAAGAAAGAAAGAAAGGAAGGAAGGAAGGAAGGAAGGAAGGAAGGAAGGAAGGAAGGAAGGAAGGAAGGAAGGAAGAGAGGGAGGAAGGAAGAAAGAAAATAACATTGGCTCCAATTGCTTCCATTCTGATGTGTATTTTAAACATTTTCAAAAGTGAGCCTGGAAAGGACAAGCTAAAACATTACATAATGACGGAATACGCCCACCTTGAGGAATGGAAGGAAAAAGGGCCCAAAGGAAGTTCCTGTGGGCACCAAGTCCACACACTGGTGTACCTCATGGATGCCTAGGCAGCCACCTTCCAGGCCAGTAGAAGGGTTCTCTGCCATAAAATCAAGGGTTTTTTTTAAAAATCTGAGTAAGTCCATTTTCTCAGTGTCTCAATTCTTCCAGGGTCTTGGAATATCATCCTTCCCTCTGCATATGCTTTTTAGATATCCAGAACCAAGAAATTCCACAGTTAACAAAACTTATTTAACTTTTTTAACTAAAATTTCCCAAACTTCTTGAGTTTGGGTGCCTTTTCCCTAAATACTGTCAATTAGCAAGCAGAGAACCATATCCTGGGGTCCACATTTTGAGTCTGCATCAAATTTTAAAAACTCAAATCCTGTTTACCTGTTTGACTTTTATCAACATTCTGGCATCTTCTTCTTTCCTTGTTGACTTTATCTAATACTTTGTTAGAAAGCCTTATGCAAAATTAAGAGAATGTTTGGTGATTTTTTTTTTTAATGTAGCTTCCCTAAAACAGGATAACATCGTCCTTACCACTGCCTCTGTTTCCTTATTCATTCACGCATTCATTAACTCACCCACTCAACCTCCCAGAGGCCTAAAGAGAAATACTGCTAAGAAGATGAGGGACAATTCCCTGGGGATGAGTCCCACAGCAGAGATAAAAACTGAGAAAACCTATTTCCCTCCCAAAGGTAGGAAAAGTAGGTCTTAAAGCCCACACCAAGGCTCATAGGGGAGGGGAGGATTTGGGGTTACAGGTGACAGGGATTCAACCCCAACTAGCTTAAGCAAAACAGTGAATGTGTTGGCTTATTCCCTGGGAAGCCCAAGGATAAAGACGGTGTGGTATGACCAGCTTCATAAAGTTCGCCTGCCCATCTGTTCCTTCTCTCTGTTGTTGTCTACAGAATCGAATCACCTGCAGTGCAGACGGGCTTCTTCCTTGAAGCAAGACAGGGAACAGAGCCCAATGCATTCACCTCCCTGCCACATGACCAAAAGCAAGGCTCCCTGCCCAGCCTTCTCTCCATCAATTTCAGAGAAGTCTTCTCATGCTCCACACCAGCGTTTACATCCCAATGTCGAACTCATCCAAGGACCAGGGCCCATCAGTGGACGGCAGCTACCGGCTTCTCTCCAGCCCAGGAGAGCTTCAGATGGGCCCTGCAGGTGGTGACTTCTACTGGTTTCATACCGTCTTTGTGCTCTGCCTGGTTTGGTTGGATTTTGCTCCAGCTCAGGGCTGTAACTGTCCTCACGTCTTGCTTTCCCTTTTTGGCCTCCGACCCACCCTTTCCTTTCCTTCCAAGGGAAAAGTAAAGCCATTGCTCTTAACACGGAAAAAAACATCAGTCCCCATGCTAACCAAGTGTGTTCTCAAGAATCAGAACATTCTGCCTGTGCTGGTTTCTGTTTCTTTAAATCAGTATTGCTTTGCAAATGCCTCTAACCCTACAGTCTATCACCAAATCCTTCCGTTTTGATTGAGTGAGGCATCAAGAAAACAGATTCCCTGATCCTGTGACATTCCAAAAGCAAAAAACTAAAGAAACAACCTCACCCATGCAACATGCCTCATAAATTTGAACATTTAAGCACATACACTACTGTCAGCATGTGTTCATTATACGTTTTCTTTAACAGCATATCCAAGTCCACAGGCTTCCTTCAAAGTCCTCAATGAGAACCACGTATGTGTTTGTTTTATTGTATCCCAGACTGACCTGCAACTCTCAGCGACCCTCCTGCCTCAGTTTCCCAGGTACTACATTACAAACAGACATTAGCCATGATACCCAGCTATTCAAAAGGATCCTTGAGCTCCCCAAGGCAAATTCAGTTCTAGACTTGTAGTTTTAGTGTTTCTCAAATTCTGTTCTGAGAACCTTCGTTGCATGTATCAAGATGTGTGGGGCGGTTTGTCAAAATGCAGGTTCTGGCCTTCGTTTTACATCTCATATTGAGTTGGAATCTCTTGGGGGAAGTCTTGGGAATCTTTGGTTTTTAAGCTTTGTAAATGACAGTTCCATAACCTAAAATGTGAGAAGTTCTGTTCAGAAACTTTGGGGAGTTTTACTGGGATTTTTTTTTAACCCACATTATTTTGTCAATAAACTGTAATTAGCCATTCTTTGCATCATGCTGTTTTCAAGTTTTATGACAAAAGTATCTCCACAGCTAGTTATAGAAAGCAGAAGCCCCTCAGATCTAAAACTACCCACTCCAAGGAGGTCATCTATTAATGAACAGGAACAGGTAGCAAATTTTTGTGACTGTAACCAGCAATTCAATGTGATTTGATTATCATGATTATGTAGCAAGAATTGGCTGTGATGAGACCCAACTAAAATTAATCATGGACAGAAATTGTTTTGTGTGAAACTTTCTTCCATGTGAACATCCTCATGAAAACAGGATTTGATTTCCATGACAAGTTATCAAGTCGTGTATACAACAACACCAGGGGGAACTGCTCACAAAGTCCATGCATTTTGGAAAAGGAAAACTCTTTGGATAAAAGCAACCCTTCCTCCTACAGAGGAAGAAACTAAAGACCGAGTCACAGACAGAAGAAACTCCCAAAGTCTCCACTTCCCAGTACTTCTGCTACTACACAGGGGCATAACGATTCCTGGAATAGCCACTGCTCCCAGAGTCAGCCATGATTGCAAACAGTACACATGGGGGAATGGGAAGTAACATGTGCTCTAGGAACACACACACACACACATACACACATATGTCTATACATATGTATATATGTATATATATATATATACATATGATAAACTATGAAATAAAAATAAAAGCCACACATAAAACATGAGACTTGGAATAATGCCATTCAGCCACTTGGAGTTCCTCGTCTGTTACCTCTTACCATCAAGGCTACATGGTAGAAGTGTTTAAAGCCCAGTGCGACTTCACCAGCACTACTAAAATCTGACAAAGCTAAAACCCACTGAGGATCTGCTACAGGTCTGAGCCCAGGTTTCACTATTCATTTTCTTGTTCAGCAGATACGTATGGAGCACCAACTCTGAACTAGAAGCTATGACATGCCTCGAAGTCCTAAGATCAGTTGACAGGGGAAAGCAAAATCGTATGCTTAATTTAAGTTTGAAGTCACAAGCTTTCAAGCCAGGCACTAGTAAGCTATGCTGAGTCACGTGGAAGGGGCAAGTGTCTGTCTTCAAATACAACCAGGAGTATACCTAATGGAAAACAGAGAAGGAAGAGGGGATCATGCAAGCCTTGGGAAGAATGCACAGAGATGTGAAAATGTAAGTCAAAGATCACATGTGGGCAAAGCTGGGACATTTAAGAACAATAGCAATAAAGACTATAAACTGGTGACTGAGGAAGCCGCCCTTGAGAACTGCCTTCAGGAGAGATCTGCCCTTCTGCTTCCCACCCTGAACACTTTAGAGGCCTTCTCAGCTCCCACCGTCTACCTCATCCAGAAAAACTGTTAACATTTCTAGTGTTCAGAATTAATCCTTGGAAGGAACAGAGCAGAGGGGAATTGATTCATTCCCAGGTTTGCTGTAAGATCGGGTCTTGTTTCCATGGGGTTTAGAATCACAGAGCATCAACTATGTTCATAGCAGCATTAGTCATAATAGCCAGGACCTGGAAACAACCTAGATGCCCGTCAACTGAAGAATGGATTAAGAAAATGTGGCACATATACACAATGGAGTACTACTCAGCAGAGAAAAGAAATGACATCATGAAATTTGCAGGCAAATGAATGGAAAATATCATCCTGAGTGAGGTAACCCAGACTCAGAAGGACAAACATGGTATGTACTCACTCATAAGTGGATACTAGAAGTAAAGCAAAGGATAACCAGACAACAACCCACAACTCCAGAGAAGCTAACTAACAAGGAAGACCCAAAGAGAGACGCATGGATCAACCTGGGAAGGGGAAATAGATGAGATCTCCATGAGTGAGCTGGGAGTGAGGAGTGAGCAATGGAGGGTAGGGGATGGGGGATGTGAACATAAGGGAATGAGATGGTTGGGCTGGAACAGGGATGGAGTGGGAAAGGAATAAGAGAGATACCATGATAGAGGGAGACATCATGGGGATAGAGAGCAACCTGATGCTAGAGAAGCTCCCAGGAGTCCCCAAGGATGACCCCAGCCTGGACTACTAGAAATAGTGGAGAGGTTGCCTAAACTGAACTGGCTTACCCCAGTGATCAGATCAGTGAATACCCTAACTGTCATCACAGAACTTTTCTCCAATGACTGATGGAGGCAGATGCAGAGATCCACAGCCAAATACCAGGCAGAGCTCCTGGAGTCCAGTCAGAGAGAGAGGAGGGATTCTATGAGCAAGTGCATCAGGATCATGATGGGGAAACCTGCAGAGATGATCAAACCAAACTAGTGGGAACTCACAAAAGTTGGATCAATGGCTGTGGCGCATGCATGGGACTGGACTAGGCCCTCTGCATGGTGAGACAATTGTGTAGCCTGATCTGCTTGGGGGGTCCTCTGGCGGTAGGATCAGAATCCATCCCTGGTGCATGAACGGGCTTTCTGAAGCCCACTACCTGTGATGGGACACTTTGTGCAGCCTTGAGGCAGGGGGAGGGGCTTGAACTTGCCTCTACTGTATGTGCCTCCCCATGGGAGGCCTTGGCTTTTTGTGGGGAGGAGGGGGAGGTGGATTGGAGGGAAGGTTTGGGGAGCAGGAGGAGGGAAGAGGGGGATCTTTGATTGGTATGTCAAATGAATGAAAAAAATTCTTAATTAAAAAAAAAAAGAATCACAGAGCATAGAGCAGGTGTTTTACATTGGTGAGAGACAGGAGTCCCAACAGTATTCCTCCATTTATATGCAGGCTGACCAAAGAAATTGAGTTCTTGCTGTAAGCACCCTGCAAGTTTGCTGTGACATGGAGACATGATATGAGGCGAGGCATCCGTCACAAAGGTTAAAGTATGCTGGACACTCGTTGAGGTTAGGCGCTTGCTCAGTACAGTCCTTTCACCTGTTCACCCAGCAAATCTTTATTAACTGCAGAATGAACACAAAGTAAACCCGAATTGGATTTTGCTCTCAAAGGCCTCACAGTACAGTGGGGGAGATAGAGGACAGACCCAAACAGCGATGCTGAGGAATACAATCACAGTCACCAGAAGTGGAGAGGGTCACTGAGGAAGCTGCGAAGGAAGAGGTAACTTGGAGGAGCAGAGCCGGAGCTGAGTGAGACACTGCTCAGCCCGCACTTCTGCTGTTCTGCTGTGGATGCGGACAGCGACCCTCTGATCCTCTCCTGGAACCAAGACAAGGATTCAGAAGATCCCGTAGATCCCACCGCTTCACACCCCTGGCAGGGCGGAGTTCAGAACCCCTACTTCTCACTGGGATCACTTGACCACAGGCCACTCTGCTCTCAAACCCTGAGTTCATTTGCAGGCTTAGGGTCGAGGACGGGTCCCAGGGAAACCGCGATGGGGTAGCTGGCCACCGTCCCAGGTCAAGGAGAGCCGGGACTCGCCAGAGGCACGGTGAGAGGGGAGGGCGGGAGCGGGTGGGGGCCGGCGGGTGGGAAGGCTGGCCGAGGGGCGGGCAGAGGGGGCGGGCGGCCCCCCGGGTGGTCCAAGATACTGGCCCAGCCCGGGAGCTCACACTCAGGCTGGCCGGCCATGGGGCGGCGGGCCCCGGCGCTGAGACTGCTGCAGGCGCTGGCGATTCTGGTGCTGAAGCCGTCACCGCTACAGCCCCGAGAGCTGCCAGGGTCGCGCTGCCCCGAGCCCTGCCACTGCGTCCCTGACGGCGCCCTGCGCTGCCCCGGCCCTCGCGACGGCCTCTCCCGACTGTGAGTACATGGCGCCCCATACCCCTGCCTTTTGCTGCTCAAGTGTTGAGCCCCTTTGCAGGAAAGCAGGGCGTGGCTCTTCACCCTAGGAAACTTATCACCCTTCCGAGTGACGAGGACCCCCGAGTTTTGGCTGTTTCTGTTACTTCCGTGCAGCTCAGACCTGCACTTTCCTCGTGGGGGAAACTGAGGCAGGTAACTTAAAACTGTCCCAAAGCCACAGGAGGCCTCTCTTTGTAGCTGACTGGAGGTCTGGTGAAGCAGGTAGCCCTCCTTCACCAGTGTTCTCAGCCTGAGCAGTCTGAGTGGGTGTGAGCCTTGGCCAGCTGGGTCTAGGTAGGCTGCTGTGGGCTCCGCAGCTGTGGTCATCTAGGGGCAAAGTGCTCAGGCCATAGCGCCCGCCGGGGGTGACCTGATTTGTCAGCAGGGATGCTGGCTGTCTGGCCTCCAGCCACCAGGTGAGCTCCTAAGTGCCTGTGGCAATGTGCTTGCCACTCAGCCTGGTTAGCTACATGGTGAAAGACAAGCCTGGCGTCTGGCTTCTGCTGTGCCAGCCACAGATGTGAGTGAGGGATTGCAAGCATCAGCAAGCAGAGGAAGGCCATGCTTCCTGAAGCCACGGGATAAAGGGGGGTGGGGGGGTATTAGTACCAAGATACCAAATGTCCTTCCATTTAGAGGAGTTTCTCACAATTGCATGATCCTGTTAATATGGAAATGAACTGAAAGCTGATAGGTTAGTCCCAGGGGCTGGGGTGGGTGTCTGCTAATGGCTGTAAGGTGATGATGTAGGGTGATGAAATTTTTCCAAAATTGGATTGTGGTCACCGGCTTCACATAAGAATACTAAAACTATCATTTGAAATAGGTGGATTTTATGTTACATGGCTTTCATCCCAATAAAACCACCAAAGGAAGTGGGGGTGCCACAAACGCACCAGTGTGGTGGAGGTCTTCCCTGGGCTCCATTTGAAAGGATGACATGGTAGGATGGGGCAGGAATGAAACGCTGGCATGCCCCTCGGGAAGCCTGTAGCCCCTGTGCCAGCTTCTTGGAGGAATTTACCCTTCCTGAGCACTTGGTCTGCTCCCTGTGGACACGTTAACGGCCTTCAAGGATAGTTGTGGTTTCGAGCAACAGGCAAGGGGTGAGGGTTTTCTCTGAATTAGTTTCCATTAACTATCTTGTCAGCTCTGCTCCCTGAAGGTGATGGCCGTGCTGATAGAATTTGTTTCAATCAGTCAACAAATCTGTGGGCCCTGCCTCCCCGTCCTGGCCTTGCCCTTCCGTGACAAGCGTCCTGTGCTGCTCTTATAAGTGATCGCATCACTAACAGCCCTTCTCGCACACCTGGCTTGGACACTTTAGACGGTGATGCTGAGATCTAACTAGATGGAATCCCCTGTTCCAGGTCCCTCAGCTATTATGCTGCAAAGAGAGACTTCATTAATTACTTTTCTGTGGTTGCCTGTCTAAGAAAATTACTTTTCCTTTAATTAAAAAAAAAAAAAACAACAACTGCTTCCAACTTCTCTAACTTTGGTACCGGGTGGAAACTGCCTATAGCTAAGGATGGAGAAGAAACAGATAAGCCAAGTTCTAACCTCTTTGACGCTAAGCTGTTCACATGTTGCCTCAGGAGGGGACCCCGACAGACCCCTTCCCTGAAGAAAGCAGAAGTAAAACTATAAGATGCTTTTCACTGCCCCGCAGCACGGTTGAAACAAGCCTTCAAAATAGTTGCAGGGCTCACTATGGCTAAGTGGGAAGTAGGAACAATAAAAATTAAAGTGAGCAATTCTGGTTCTCTAGAAGGAGTTGGTTCTGAAGGCTTGGGAGGGAGCCTAGAGAATCCTCAGCATCCTCCACAGGCCCTCCCTTAGCATGCCCCACTGACAGCATCCTCACCTAGACATTTAGCAAGCCTCACACCAAGCATGGCAGCTCTTACAAGGTCATGCTTCCTGAAGACCAGATGACTGAGAGACGACCTTGTCCTTCAGGCAAGAACTCTGTGAAGATAGAGGCATTGTAGGAACAACAAGGAGAACCCAACATCCATGTGAAAACAGATGCTTATTTTAAAAAATAGGAAGGTTGTCACTTCGAAACAAAGTTTCTCCAAGTGTGAACTTGAGGCTGCAAAGACACATCTCCAGGCTAGACTTGGATTTCAGGTTGATAGTACTGAATTAGAAATTCTGGGAAATCCCCGGAGAACACTCCAAAGCATTGCTCTTCAAGGTGGCATAACTTCCTCCAGCTATCACCCTCTCCATACATTTGCCTATTTATTGAAGGAAGAAAGCATAAATTTAAAACCTCAGACTCAGAGACAGATAGAAACCAATCAGAACAATGGAAGGTTTGTTTTGTTTCGTTTTGTTTTTCTTCAAAGAAGAAGAGAGGAAGAATTCCATAGGGAAGGACAGGCGGAGGACACCAGGGATGAGGAAGGACATATTTGTTAGAATGAGCTCTCAACCAGAGCAGCAGGGAAGCAACAGTCTGAGAACTTAAGGGAAGGGTTTGTCTTGGGATAAGGGTGATCTGTGTGCTGGAGAAAGAAGGTGTGGGCAAAGGTGTAACTCAGTATTGAGGTAAAGCGGAGGGCCACACACAGGCTGTCATCTCCATCATAAATGTATCATTTATGATGAGAAGTAAATGAAGCAGCTGAAAAATCATCACAAGACAGAAAAACACCAGAGATCATGAGTTATCCGAAGTTAATACACAAAAGAGAGCTGAGGTTTTGAAGTAAGGCTTCCAGAAGGGAGCTGTGGTCTGGGATGAACATGTGTGCAGGGTTAGGCTTTGCAGAGGGGGAGGGGGCGCCCAGGCTGCGGCAGTTATAGGAGGGGGAGTACTGCGACGCACCTCGGAATTCGTCAGTCTCCCTCAACAGACCCATCTGAGCCTCAGTCATTCCAGATGCTGAAAACTCTGCCTTCTAAGGTCTTTGTCTGAAGTTCACTACTTGGTTTAAAAAGAAGAACAAAAGGGAACGTGAGTGATAATTGCTCATCACTGACGTGCTGCTGGCAATTTTTCAAAACAGCATTATTCAAATTATTCATATTTCCTTCTCCTTCCATTTCTCATTAAAGACATAAGTGTTTAAAACCTAAACTGTGACACAAGAAGCAGTCTCCTACATTTTCATTTGTTTTAATGGGGGGGGAGATAAATGGGAAAAAAATCATGTAAAATTTTCCCTTTCCTTTCTTCCTGTTAGCTCTAGGCAACTGGTAGGAGGGAGGGGGCGGGGAAATCTCACCTTGCACACAGTTATATAAAGATCTTTGTCTCTATGACAACAGAAAGGTTGAGCTGCTCGATATGGAAACAGCTTCTGAAAACCTGTAAGTAAATGCTAATAATAATTGTGGCAATTTATTGTTTGCATGTTGTGTCTTCTAAACAGAGATCAAGTTTCTAGATGTTTGCTAGTGACACAACCCAGAGACTCTGTAAGGAGAAAACGTGAGCACCCACCCGTCCAGTGTGCCCGGAAGGCGGGCCTCCTGACACACTTTCCCCGAGTGTCTCTCTCTCTCTCTCTCTCTCTCTCTCTCTCTCTCTCTCTCTCTCTCTCTCTCCACCGCTCTGGGTGGGGTCAGGGTCCAGGACAGCTCCCGTGGGGTGACTGGCTCACGTGGAGAGTGTGGCTCTGTTCTGAGGAGGGGAGACTCACCCAGGAGACTAGGGTAAGAGGAGAGAGGGGGCATGAAAGGCTCTAAGAAACTTAGAGATCCAGTGAATCCTGAGGGACCCAGTCCTCCAGAGGAAGGCTTTGTGGACCAACGGTGAGGGGAGGAAGCTGAACCTTGAAATAGAGAAGGAAGCTATACAAGAAGCAGAGGTTCCGCTAGAGGGACCTGGCCGGAAAGAAAAGAACTGAATGAGGCCTCCCTCTCGTTCCCTCTCCCAGACCCTTTGGAGAAAAAGAAAAAAGCAATTTTAAAGGAAGATGGAAAGCCATCAGAAATCCTTGATTTTGTACAGAGAACTGTACAAAAAGAGAAAATATCCCTGTCGACTAATTTAAGTCATTGTTCGATGCTTGCATGCAAAGAGATCAAGCACAAACCAGGAATCTCTTCTGCCTGAAGCCTTCACCATGCTTGCTACACACAGCACACACACACACACACACACACACACACACACACACACACACACACACTCACACTCACACTCACCTCCAAATACTCACAGACATCTTTCTTCCACATATCATTTGTTCAAGTGTGCCTTCTCCAATAGACCAGTTGGCTGAACCTCACTCAGCACCTTAACGTTTGAGGGCAGAGGTGGTGTGTTGTGGACTGTTGGTCTGCATCCCTGATCCCCGACCACTGGATGCCAGCAGTTCTGTTCTCCCAAATTATGACAAGGCAAAATAGAGACGCCTTAGGGGGGCAAATCTTCCCTCAGCTAATGATTTTCAATCAGCATGATGGACTGAGAACCACTTGAAGAAGTCTGATTTAACTTAGCATTCCCAGAATTCCATAGGCATGATGATTAAACTGTTTGTTGGGCTACAGAATGATTGAATTGAGGAGACAGGTTAGATGTGGCAGTGCATATCTGTAATCCCAGCACTCAGAAAGCTAAGGCAGGAGAATCGTCCTATCTCCAAGAATTCAAGGTCAGCCTTGCTTACATAGTAAGTGCAAAGTCAGCCTGGGAAACCTGAGTACATAGCTGAATAGAACAATGAACCAATGCAAGAAGTGAGTGTGTGTGCTAACGCATCCTACATCTAAACATCGCAAATCTTCATCTACTCAAGAACAGTAGTGGAAAGGGTTCTGTGGGTAGTCAAGGGAGTTGTTTGTGTCTTTGTATGTTATGTTAGCATCCAGATCCTACAATCTTCTGGCACTCTCTTTGTCCTTTGAAAGACAAATAGCAGCTGCATCTCCAGAGAAGCAAGGCCTGGCTGGGAATGTAAGTCAGTGACAGCACTTGCCTCACAGGCTTGGAACCTGGGTTCCATCCCCAGTACTGCAATCTGTCAATCAACCAATCAAGAAAACAAGAGGTGGGGACTACAAAAGTTTATTCATATCACTATACCCATTTAGATTGTTTTAGTCATTGATCTCCATCCCAGGAGCCATTAAAAACAACAGGGCCGGGCAGCGGTGGCACACGCCTTTAGTCCCAGCACTCGGGAAGCAGAGCCAGGCGGATCTCTGTGAGTTCGAGGCCAGCCTGGTCTACAGAGCAAGATCCTGGACAGGTACCAAAACTACACAGAGAAACCCTGTCTCGAAAAAAAAAAAACAAAAACAACAACAACAAAAAAAACCCAATAACAATAACTACAAGGCAAGTGACTGGGGACATACGGGTTCCAGAGCAGGGAACACCAACTACCAGGTCACATCAAAGTACCCACAGAACAGAAGAGAAAGCCTTCCAAGGTCCAGCAAGAACTTGGACTTCTAGAAGATTCTGTTCAGATTCAGCCTGTCGAGCCATGCTTGGAAGGTAATTCTTCCATATAATTGAGCCAATGTACTTTGTACCAAGCTCGGGGAGATACAGACTTTATTTGTGAAAATCATCCTTTTGAAGAAAGCAAATGAAGCCCATAGCAGGACACCAAAACACAAACAGCTCCTAAAATCTCATGAAAAAGCATGGAAACCAATTGGATCACAACAGAATCCCTTTGGCTTTGGGAGTAGATCCTCATTTAGAAAATAGTTCCTCGGGCTGCCTGGAGTTTTGATTATTTAACTCCCAAATCTGTGAATTCAAGGCTCTTTTCTGCTCATTCACCAACCACTCTCTGCCTCTCAAGCCTATTAGTCGGCCTTCATGTACTCTTCCTTTTTTATATTGATTGATTTGGGGCTGAAGAGATGACTCAGCAGTTAAAAACACAGGCTGCTCTTGCAGAGAACCCAAGTTTGGTTCCCAGCACCCATACCTGGCAGCTCGCAAATGCCTGTAACTCCAGTTTCAGGAATTCTGAACCCTCTGGCCTCTGTGGGCACTTGCACATAGTACGCATAAATTCATGCAGATACCAACACAGAGAGAGAGAGAGAGAGAGAGAGAGAGAGAGAGAGAGAGAGATGTTTTGAAAAGAAAACTTAATTTTCATGTTGTTTGTATGAGTGTTTGCCTGCATGTATGTACATGCACCACATGGGAGTCTGGTGCCCAATGAAGCCAGGAGAAAGTATCAGATCCCTGGAACTGGAATTACAGATGTTTGGTTGCGAGCATCAGAAGAGCGCTAGGAATCAAAGGCAGCTCCTCTGCAAGAGCAGCATGTGGTCTTAGCCACTGATCCGTCTCTCCGGTCCCAGCCTTCATGTCTTGAAATACGGAACAAAAAACTCTTGCCAGAATACCATCTCCCAGAGCAGCAGCCCTCGAAGTGTCCTAGCCATGGGTAATTCCGGTTGTTCACACGGGTTGGCAGTGGAGCAGAACCGTAGAGAAGCCCTGCTGTCCCCTTCAGACTGAAGAGGCCGGCTCCTTTGGACAGCCTTCTCTGTGCCTGTACTTTCTCTTGGTCGGAGAAAATGCAGATTTTAATGAAGATGAGCAGTTTTCCTACCAGAGCTTTTGTTTTGTTTTGTCTTTTGGGAAGCGAGTTAAAAGAACACCGCTCACCGAGCTCTGGTTTGTGGGCACTCTCTGGGAGCTTCTCCACCGAGTCTTCATTTTTTTTTCCCCCCAGCTTTCTCACTATTGGCAGATGACACCCCTCCCAGGCAGCAAACTGCCCACAGCTGCTCTGCACATGACCTTGAACCATAACCCTCTAATAACACCTGAGCCAAATTCAGAACAGCCCAGTTGGAAAACAAACTTCCACTTACAGAAGGAAGACTTTGCCCTTGACTCTGATGCCTGGAGGTTACTCCCGGGTCCCCAGCTTCTCGTGACCATCAGCGGTGGCATCTTGGAGCCTGGGGTAGGGATGCTCTGGTGTGATAGAGCAGAGGCTAGCACAGCCCCCTAATTGATCAGGAGGATAATCCTGGGCAGTTTAGACTCTAACACAGGCCCTCTTCCCTAATTTTCACTGCAGGTTTGGTCTGGCAGTTGATCCTGGGGCTTTTATAACGAGGGTGGGATGGCTCTTACCTCTGAGTGTAGCTCTGTAAGTACAGCAACAAAGCCAAGAGGGCTAGAAAATCGAGGTTTCCCATAATGCCAAAGTATTATCGTAACAAACTGGCAATGCAGGAAGACTGAAAAATCCACAGCCCAGATCTACAGCCGCACAGCAAGTATCTATCATCCAAAGGCCAAGCCTAACAGAATGGGTTTGTGCCTGGGAGGTGTTCATTAGAGAAAATGATCCACTGGTCCTCGTCAACCTGGGAGGCGAATAAGTTAAAACCTCAAAACAACAAAGCTCATTACTGCCTGGAGTCTAACATTCTGACAACCCGGCTTGAGCCGCCTCTGAAATATCCCTCTCCAGGACCAAGCTGATTTCAGACTCAAACGCCCCAGAGGACTGCCAGGCTCCTGTCTGAGTCCTTTTCTTTCCTTATTTCCCATCTCCGGGCCTCAGACTAGACCCGGAAAAGGTTGTGGTCAGACTTGCTGACCACTCATGATCTATCCACTGAAATATGGGATCCAAAACCCCATGCCTTGCCCTCCAGGAACCGTATGAGAGAAAGGACCAATGCTCAGGTGACTGCAGGAAATGCAGTGATTACAAGCCAGAGAAAGACCATAAGTGTGGTGGAGTCCAGTGGTAGGAAGCATCTTTTTTAGCCAAAGTAGCAAAGAAGCCTTTGAAGGACTAATTCAGCAAGCTGAGTTTTGTAATTTCAGGTACTTCAATTCCATCTTCAGGTTAATTAGCAGTATTTGGTATATCAACCGCAGCCAGTATTTATATGTTCAGTTCCAAAAGAAAAAGAGAGTGAAGGCATTTGGAAGTGTTGGGAATGAGAAGCTTGTAATGAATGAAGGAGCTTCCTGAAGCATATCTACAGGGTCGCTGCCCTGACAACATAATATTCTCTACCTCTGAGAAGTATTTTTGAGAAATTGTTATAGATGACACAGGCATTCCCTGGGGAGAATTCAACACATAGTTTCATTTACCAGAGTTATTCTTGTCATGTTATATTATTGCTGGAGGAATTTGAGTTTAGAGGGCACATTGAGTTATTTTGCTATGTGTCTTTAGAAAACTTTAAATGGATTTTGAGTAAGGGCTTAGATGTGTTTACCATTTTCCTCGGAGGCTTTGTATTTTTAATTTAGTTGTTGCACAAATGACTTGGAAAAGCCATTATCCACAGAATCTTTGTAACATCTTTGTTCACAGGATATTTCATAAACTCCTTGCAGGAGCTTCCTGGATGCTCGGGAAATGGCCGTCTCAGAGGCTAGTCACTCAAACTGCATTTCCCACTGGGGAAGTTCCAACTGGCTGGAATTTTTTAAATCAATGAGCAAATGTGAACTCTCAAAGTGGCTCCCTAGAGTCAAAACATTTCACGGGGAAGTCGTCCTTTGTCATCTCCCTGAAAGGCTATCAAGTGAGGCTTCTCCAAGTTGAGTGTAAGAGAACAGTACCAAGTGGGCATGGCCACCTTCCTCTCAGTCATCCCATCCCTAACCAGTGGAGAGGCAGAGTGAAGAACAAGGAATATGTACTTTATAGACGGGAGAGTGACCCGGGACAAGTAGAAGACTCAACTCCAAATTATTGCACCCATTCATGCTGGCCCGGCCAAGGAAGTGGAGCTGTGTGAGGCATAGTCCAGATAACTTCAGTCACTCACAGTGAGAGGCTCTGAGTAAAAAAGCACATGCTGAGTTCCTGTCTTGTGCTAAGTCCTGGGTTAGTATTATGTAAGATTTTTCCATATAATATTTTATGTATTATTTGAGAACTGCATACAGTGTATTAATATCCACTCCCACTCCTCCCCAAGCCTAACTCCTCTCAGATCCACCTCTCCATACCCCTGGCCAGCTTCACAACCTCATTTGAAAAAAAAATAAATAAATAACCTACCAAGTCCAGTTTGAACTGCCCACACACTCATACACTGGACAGTGATAAACCTAGGAGGGACCACACCCTTAAAGAAAACTGACTTTCCCTCTCCCAGAAGCCATAAATGGACAACAGCTCTTCAGGAGCTGGGGGTGATGACCCTCCCTTGCAGATCATCCCAGCTGGTATGAGTTCATGAGTATAGCAATCTTGCCTTGTCTGGAAGACACTGTTTCCCTCTGGTCCTATCTGACCTCTGGCTCTCACAGTCTTCCCGCTCCCTCTTCTGCAATGGTTCTTAGCCTTGCGGGTGAGGGGGAGGGAACATATACAGATGTCCCATTTCTGCCTGAGCACTCCATGGCACTTCTTCTCTTCCCTTTGGTCAGTTATGACTTTCTGCATTAACTACTGTCCATTAGACAAAGAAACTTCACTGATAAGGTCTGAGAGCTACACTAATCCATGGACATAGAGATAGGAATTTGAAGGGCAGTTTGATACTATGTACATTTAGGAAAATAATAGTACACTATATTCACCTCAGGGGCCTCTGAGCTCCCCTACAATGGGTTCTCAGCCAAATTCCTAGTCAAGCATTTCCTCCTGTGGAGTAAGCCTTAAATACAACCAGAAAGTAATTAGTTACCTTCTAATATTCATGCCACTGTTACATCCCAGTCTTATCTTGCCTCACTGGTCATTATTGTAATTCATAAAGTTTACAGCTATGTAAGACTGTTGGGGATGTTTTTACTACCAACTGCCTACACAGCTCCTTCCAGTAATACGAAGCTGGCCAACAGGGAGGAAATCAACTTGATTAGTACCAACTTGATTTCTCCATGTTCTGCAACCAAAGTGTGTGGTGTCTTTAGCAATAGGGTATCATTGAGTTCTTGTGGGCATCTAAGATCAGTGACAGTAGCCTGTATTATTTTGGGGGTTTCATGGCACCCCTGACCAGCAACGTGAGAGGAGTATTCCACACCTGCCACTGGACTTTTCATTTGACAACCTATGGCTTCCAGGAAAGATGCTGTCTTAGTCACTATTCCATTGCTGTGAAGAGACACCATGACCAAGGCAACTCTTATAAAAGAACACATTTAATTGTGGGCTGGCTTACAGTTCCAGAGGGTTAGTCCATTATCATCATGGTGGAGCATGGTGGTGTGCAGGCAGGTGCTGGGGCAGTAAGCTGAGAGCTTTGTATTTCGATCTGCAGGCAGAGAGACAGAGAAAAAGACTGGGCCTGGCATGGACTTTTGAAACCTTAAAGCTCACCCCACAGTGACACACTTCCTCCAAGAAGCCCAGGCCTACTCCAACAAGGCCACACCCCCTAATCCTTCCAAACTGTTCCACTCTCTGGTGACTAAGCCTATGGGGGCCATTCTTACTCACACAACCACACACATTATCTCTCCTGTGTAGGATAACTCCAACTCTTTTGTATGGATACACATATTATTTAAGAAGCTTATAAAATAGTAGGTTTCCAGGAGGCATTTTCAAACATCCACAGTGTTACTTACCTCTTCTCCCACCCTCTCTCTATCTTGGCATTTTTAAATTTAGTATCAAAACTATAGATTTTACAGATGACATGCATTCTATAGATCTGAAATGCAGATGTGGTTTGAAGCTGAGTGCTTTGGTTCCAGAATACATGTTCTGTGCACCTCACACTGCTCAAGAGAGAAAGTGTATACAGTTATATATGGAAGATACATTCCTTCAAGTGCATAGCCTGAAAGGGACCTAGAAGTAAGGGTAGAAGATGTACCAGGGTGAAGATGTACCAGGTGGTAGAAAAAGTGTGAATGTCAGGCACACGTGAGACAAGTTCAAGAAGCACAGGTGGTTAGGTTTGTCTAGGAAGATATTATCCAGAGGGAAGGTGTGAGCCATGAGCATAATGTAAAATTTTCTGGTAGCCACATTTAGGAAGTTTTCTAAAGTTGAAATGAATTTTAATAAACTATTTCATCGAGTATATGTAAAACATCATCTCAATAAGCAAGCAATATAAAACTTACTGTGATATTTGACTTTTTTTTCTTACCAAGTCTTCAAAGCTTGGTATGGTTTTTTTTTTTATTTCCAATAATTTATTTGTCAAACCATAGATCAGAGCATGGATCCACCCTTGTTAGAGAAACTTCTCCTGGTAGATGTAAATTATTTATTTATTTATTTATTTATTTATTTAATAGCTTAAGTAATTTAATAGTTTTATCACATCTTTTCCATTTTTGTTCCTACCATTTCAAAGGGTAACCTAAAATGACTTGAAATAAAATTACCGAATATTATATCCTTATGCCAAATCTTGGTATGTTTTTGAAATCCACAAGTCATCACAATTCAGACACATTTTCAGTGGACTGGGGACCAACCACATGTGGACTAGTGGCTGCCATATTGGACAGCACAAGTCTAGTGTAGGGAAGGAAGAGTAGGAAGTACAAAGATTAACACATGAGCCCACTCTAAGACACTTGTTGATGGTTAACTAGGCCAAGGGACCTTACAGAAGGTACTTGAGCACCAGAGTGGCATGATAGGAGTTACCAGGAAGAGTAATTGGTAGGGTATGAAGAAGTCCAGGTAGAATGGAGAAAAACCTTTTAGGGGATCCTAAAATGTTCAAAGTAGAATAAAGAATGACCAAGAGTGGTGATTAGTAAAGAACAAAGGGACTGGAAGAAGAGGCCAGTAGAGGCAGAAGCCACCAGAAACTAAGTGCTCTATGACAAAAGAGGGGACATGTTCGTATAAACACCTGGAAGTTCTCAAACAGTGTTAAGAGCAGTGAGGTCGTTAGGCCCGGACTTGGACAGAAGAAGGCGAGAAATCCACTTTGGGGGGCTCTACAGCTTCAAGGAAGAACAGGAATTAAGCTGCACCTTCAAGTTGAAGACTGAGAGCATGCCCCCAAAACCACCACAGGCTCCATTCGGAAGGTAAAATTTTTCACAGAAAAGGTAAACGATTGTATGGTTGGGTGACTTGATTCTTGGCGAATGTGGTGACCAGTGACCAATATCAGGATCCATCTCTAAATTATCACATGCTTCAGGAAGTCACTGCACTTTTCCTAGCCCAAGTGTGCCTCTGTCTAGTGAGGAACTGAGACAAAGAACCTGTAAGGAGCCCCCTGGTCTGGCTCACGGACCTAACACAGGAAGTGTGTCTGGCAGATCATGGTGGTATTCACCTGACTGTCCTTTCCAGGGGCACTCCAAGATTTCCTGATGGAAAGCTTAATTAGCAGATTATCTGCTCCTCCTACCCCATGCTGAGTTAGCGTGGAAGCCTCAGCTGAAACGTAGAGACCAGAATGAAGTGACCCTCAGTGACATAGGAGAACCATTTTCATTTCACTCTAAACGAAAGCAAACGTTATTGTAATTGCCGAGAAGGTCCAAAAAGAGCAGGAAAATCTTGTGTCTGTTAAATGTAGAACAAAACCGTGAGTAATAAACACAAAAGCATTAGCAGTCTTCAAATTTAAATATGCACGTCCACTTTTCAACAGGTTTATGTACAAAAAGTTTTTTTTCCTTTTTTAATCAAAAGCTTTGACCTCTGAATTCTCCCTTTTTCTCCATTTTAAAATTCAGGGTGTAGCTCTAACAACAAGCTAATGGTCTGTGGAAAATGTATGTGTTTGTACCTTTCTTGAATGGATAATGGGGACAGCGCTCTTAAACAGTTAGAAGGTGGTTAATAAAATTATTTTCCTCCTACCCCACGCTGGGCAGAAAGAAAGGTAAGAGCTCCCACAAGATGACCAAAGACTCTACCCAGGTTTGGAGGACTTCGGATGAATGCCTGATTTTTCCTCTGGCCTCCTCGGGCAAAGTCTCTGCCTAGGCTCTCAGAAGGTGGGGCTGCCCAGGAAGCAGCTTGCACTCTGAGAAACCTAAGGGAGGTGAAAACCCTCCAGCTATCATTTGCTTTATGCCCCGAGAACCTGTCTTTTTTTAAAAAGTGTCAATTGAAGTCTATTTTTTTCATTCACCTAGAGAGTTTGCTATTTAAAGGAACCCTGCAGTGAATCCTTCTGTAGAACAAAGGCCTTTTGATAATTCAAATGTATCTCAATTGATAGGTTTTCTTAACCAAGGATTTCTAAATCCATCTGCTTCTGTAAAGGCAGCCCCTGGAGCCCTCCTGCAGAGCAATGATGCTCTGCAAACAAACCTTACTTTGAGAGCCGGTTAACAAGCCTGCGAACAGGACAAACTGGCTCCTCCCAGGGCTGTCTATGCTACTAAGAGACATTAGATGTTAGAAATGACTAGGGAAGCCGGGCAGTGGTGGCACACGCCTTTAATCCCAGCACTCAGGAGGAAGAGGCAGGCGGATCTCTGTGAGTTCAAGACCAGCCTGGTCTACACAGGGAGTTCCAGGATAGGCTCCAAAGCTACACAGAGAAACCCTGTCTCAAAAAGAGAGAGAGAGAGAGAGAGAGAGAGAGAGAGAGAGAGAGAGAGAGAGAGAGAGAGAAAAGAAAGAAAGAAATGACTAGGGAAGGCATAATAAACTGGTCTTGTTTTCTTCATGGACATTGGATTAATCTAAATAACATGAATTTTCAATGTTCTGGTTTCACTCTGACAGAAAGCAACTTGGGGGGTGGGGTTCTTTCAGCTTGCACTTCCAGGTAACAGTCCCTCCCTGAAGGAAGTAAGGGCAGGAACCTGGAACAGAAAGCATGGAGGAAGGCTACTGGCTGGCTCCCTCTCTGGCTTTCTTACACCTTCTAAGGGACGGTGCAGCCCACAGCAGACTGGGCCCTCCCACATCAATCATTCATGAAGACAATCTCTCACAGACACGGCCACAGGTCCACCTGACAGTGGCAGCTCAGTTGAGGCTCCCTCTTCCCGGACTTAAGTTGACAGTAAAACTAACCAGGACACTTGGCCATTTATAGGACCCCTGGACTCCAAGTGGCTTCATTCCAACCCTAAGGGGTGGAAGCCACTCCCACTGCTTTAGCCCATATGTAGCTTGGGACCCACAGACTGGATTAATGAATAGAGACCATCTCAAAGCTGGTAGAGCTGAGACAGCCCTTGCCATCCCAGTTAAGGACTTGTTGTTGGGATCCTGTATATGTGCAGCTCGGGGTCTTGCATCTTGCGTCATCGGAGGGTGCTGGTAACTACGTACGGTCCTTTAAAAGCTGGATGCAGATCTCACGCACTCTCTCTGCTCTCTCTCTCTCTCTCTCCAGGCCTGGCTCTCCTCTGTCCTGTCCCCTCCCTCCTTCCAATAAAGCTCTCTGTAACTCTGGTAGTCATGGCTGTGGCTTGTGACTTTTCTGCCAGTAACCATCGCCGCCACCAGCACCGTTCATATCCTTTCACTTGTCATAACTCCTACAGCACAGGCTTGAGTACTGTCATAATCTGGGGGTCACCTGTACTGTGTCATGGATTCATTTAAAAATCCATCTCAAATGGTAAGACTGAAAGGTGAAATCGGTACAAGATCCCTGGTGCCCCAGCTGTCCACTCAGAGAACAACCCATGCTGCAAGGTGGACTCTTGTGGGCCCTGGCTCTTCCCACTCACCCTAGACTCCTTGCTTCTTTATCCTGGCAACTGTCTGGTAGCCCCAGAGGCTGTCTAAGAATGAGGCCCCTTCCACTGCCACATACTCTTGTTCTCAATCCCCAGGTTGTTGTGGAATATTTAAGTTGTGTTACATTCGCTTATGCTGTGGAATATTTGTCTAATGATGCAAAGGTATGTTGCATTTGTTTAACTCTTTAAAGCTGTGTTACTGTGCCTGCCTGAAACACCTGATTGGGCTAATAAAGAGCTAAATGGCCAATAGCAAGACAGGAGAGAGAAATATGCGGGGCTGGTGGGCAGAGAGAATAAATAAGAGGAGAAATCTAGAGAAGAGGGAGGGGCAAGAAAAGGAGATGGAGAGGAGGATGCCAAGGGCCAGCCACTGTAGATGTGATTCTAAACAGTCTTATTAAATAAGAAACACAGAGCCAAATAAAGAGTTAAAAGCCCAGAGATCAAGCAGTAGCCAAGAGCTAAGACCACCTTATCTTACCACTCACTGCCGTACTTTCCCTGAGAGAGAGACCTTCTTCCTGTGACCTGTCTTTTTATTGCCTTTCTGTTCTGCCTTCTCATTGGTTCTAAACCCAACCACATGACTTCCTCGTCACTGCCTGTCAATACAGACCTCCAGGTCTCTATGGTTCGTACTGAGATTAAAGGTTCGGGTCACTGCTTGGCTGTGTCCTTGAACACACAGAGATTCTTCCTGCCATGTGATCAGATTAAGGGCTTGTGCCACCAACGCCAGACTTCTGCTAAATAGCTTGCTCTTAGCTCTGATCCTCAGGCAACTTTACTTATACAAATAAAGTCACATTTCAGCACAAATAAAATACACCATATTTCCCCCTTCTATTCTAATAAAAAGAAAAAAGGAAAAAGGTTATAACTAATATAAGAAAAACTATATACAATAAGTACAATAACTATATATAATATATACAAGCAATAAATACCTAAACAGTGTCTAGTCCATTTGCATTTGACAAATTCAGAGAAAATAATTCCATTAAGCCACACAGCCACACAGCCACACAGCCACACAGCCACACAGCCACACAGCCACACAGCCACACAGCCACACAGCCACACAGCCACACAGCCACACAGCCAGCCACAGAGTAAGTAAAAGGATAAACGGCGCTGTTTGGTCAGTGGAAGAGTCACAGCCACGGCAGAACCCAATATTAGTTTTTAGAGCTTTAATGGAGGGAAAGGAGGAGGGAGCCAGGCCTGGTGGAAAGGAAACACAGGAAGAGAGGCGCAGAGAGACCGTAGGGGTCCATGTGTGGCTTTTTAGGGCGGAGATTGCGTGACCACGCAGTGGGTACGTCGATGACATAAGATGTTAGACCCGGAAGTGTAAGAGCAGGATCCTAACAGTAAGAAGGAAAGATGCACAGAATAAAGAAAGGTAAAAGGCCCAGAGGCAAATTTAGTTAAAGATAAATGGAATAATTTAAGTTAGAAAAGCCAAGCTAAGGACGGGCATTCATAAGTAAGAATAAGTCTCCATGTATTTATTTGGGAGCTGGGTCGTGGGCCCCCAAAGAATTAAAAAAAAAAAAAAAAAAAAAAAAAAACTACACCAGGTCTCCACTCCTGCATCCCTCTCCCTTAGGGAGATATGTATAGTTAGGAGTGTCATCCACTTGCTTTAGACAGAAGAGGGAGGGGCCTTCCTTTGCCTTCCCTGCTGTGTGCACAGCACCCATTCTTTTCTGGAGGCTGCCCTGGAGAGCTGCTGTCCTAGCCTCATCCTTTCCCCCTCCTCCCTGGCTTCTGCTATTTATCAATTTTCCCACAGGGGTTCCTGACAGTCACAATTATTATTATTATTTTTTTTAATGAAAGTATGTCTAACTTCAAAAAATAAATGAATGACGAAAAGGAAAAGATAGCCAATCAAAACACAAAATTTTCTTCTCCTTTTGCTTCTTGGGTACAGGGAATTCAGTGAGCATGCGTCTTCACTGGGGTAACATGATCATTGGCCACTCGAGTCTCTGATTTTAGCTAATCTTTGAATCCCCCTTTCCGACTTCTGCTCCTCTTTACTCAGCGTGGGTAACAATCCTGAGGTATGCACATGTGTTTTACTTTTAGGTATTTAGTGCCCATGGGAATAGGATTGTGGGCTTATTTAGACAATTGTTCCCACTGCTACAAGTTCCTGGCACTATGGAAAGAATAATCAAGGCCTCCATCAAGAAGGGAGCACCCTCAAAGGGAGGACTTCCAAACGGGTATTAACAAATCACAGCTGGATAGGAGGAATAACTCCACCAGAGGTATCCATCAGGAAGGGAGCACCCTCAAAGGGAGGGCTTCCAAATGGATATTAACAAACACAACTGGGTAGGAGGTATAACTCCACCAGAGGCATCCATCAGAAAGGGAGCACCCTCAATGGCAGGACATCCAAATGGTACTTATAAATCACAGCTGGGGAGGAGGAAGAGCTCCGCCATCCTACAGCACAGTAGGTTAACTGTGGTAAACAATTCTTTGACTGTTTGAAAACAGCAAGCAGAGGGGCCTTTGAATGTTTCCCAATTTCCAACACAAAGAAATGCAGCATGTCTGAGGTGGTGGGTGCACTCATCTGCCCAATATGCATTGTAGACCTGTATGAAATGTCACAATGCCCCTCGTGACTATGTGTCAATATTTAATTTAAAATAAAAATATGGGCCACATCATGAATGGGTGCTTTCAGAAATGAAAAACAGCCACTTGACAGCACAGAAACTGTTGTCGATTGAAGACAAATCAGAGATGAGTATGTGACATCTTGTAATAAAAACATGTGCCCGTGGGAAACCGTTTTGGAGCCCTGGGACCATGTTCTCCATGCTGCTCCATCAGTGAAAGCAGCAGGCACCTCCTCACTCCACTTCTCTGCTCATCCTCTGGCCCCAGGCCTCTCTCTTGACCTAGCCACACCCACAAAGCCGCCCACTGTTCTCAGTGGTCCTTTTGATGTCGGGGACTCTTTATTCTCATCTCGGCTGCCTCTCTGGCTCTGCAGAATCGCCATCAACGGCAAAATTTCATCTCGCACTGGGGACAGCCAGTGCATGATCTACAGCTACTCTCACTCCTGCCCAACCTTTGCTCCTCATCCCTCAGCCCTCCATCAATCAAGAGCTCAGGCAACCTCCCCGGTCAGATCGAAACCAAACTGCTCCTGCGGGAACCACACAGCATGCTCCCATTTGGAAGGGGAGGCTGTCTGCCCAGAGGAGGCTTCAGCTGTTGAGCTCCATTTGCATGAATAAACAGCTCTGAAGGGTTCAGCTGAAGCTTTTATGTAAACACTCTCCAAAATATGTTCTGTGCTGCATTATCCCCAGCCATAAAGATTCTGGAATCGGAATTTGGCTGTCAGTTTTATTGATGTTGCATGGGGTACAGTAGAATACAGCTTTCTCTTTTGGAAATTTATTGGCATGGCAGTGCGAAGAGCAATAAAACTGTGTTTTTAATCAGTAAGCCAAGCAGACATGATTCCAGGAGAAATATAGGAAGCAAACATGCCATGGTGAGGAGGTTTCCCCCTCCGCTGTCCCTGCTGCTCTGGTTAAATAATACGGGGGGGCGGGGGAGGCATACAGGGGTTCTTGGTGGGACTGTCCTCAAGCACAGACCAAGAGAACCTTCTTTGCATTACTCCTTCTGCGTGGTCTCCAAGAAACCGTTGAGTGAAAGCATTTTCCAGAAATGAAGTTTCTGAAATTCCCCTTCATTATCTCCAAAGAAGGGATCACTGGTGAAATGGCTTTGTGAGAGGAACAGGGAGGGTAGAACGCTCTAGAACACTCTTCCACGAGAAGCAAGGTAATGCTGCTTTGCTTCCCAGCTGAGAAAAGGTTAGGATTCAAATGTCCCCTGCAGTGCAGTATTGCCCAGAGGAAAGGCCTTCTGAAGCAGTCTGCTGGCTTGTTGCCCTGGTCCAGTTACTCAATCTCTCTGTGACCGAATTTCTTCTGCTGTCAAAAGGAAGTACCCATTTCACCCCACCATCCTCCTGTCCTGCGGATTAAATAGTTATAGGTTGCCGTGCATAACTCACGCTGCAATTTACAAAGGCAGCAAGTCCCCTCTGTCACCCGCTGACTGAAGTCTGCAATCAGAGAGGAAGCGAGCTTTCCTGGTGGCTAAGGTAATTTCTTCTGTGCAGATGCGTGGGCGAGCAGGCTGCTCTCACATGTGTGCCGTCACCGGAAATGTCCTGATCTACATCCTTCATGGCCTTGGGCCCAAAAGTCTTGGAGCCATTGCAAATACCCAACCAGTGGTTGAATAATCTTCCTTGACTTGATGAAGCATCTCCTACGTTATCTTTACATCAGGTTCCTTTGACACTCACACGTCACTCAGCACTGGTTTTGCCGTAGCTGACGTCACTCTTTTCTCAGTGCTTACATCCTGTACAGCTCTGGAAACAACTGTGAGAATACATAGGTACTCCCAGTGGCTTTGAGTATCTGAAGGAAAACTTCTCATAGGTACCCCCTCAAATGCCAGGAAATGCACAGATGAATGAACCAGAGGAGGAAGTGATCCGGTTGCGAGGCTGGAATCAGCTGCCTGCAAAAGGTCACGGCGGTTGAGAGAGAGACATATTCCCAGTGAACCTTTCCTTCTCTCACTCACAGAGTTTCTGGTTGTCATTCCTTACTTGTTTCCTCACAACCCCAAATAGCTTCTTGTCCACCTTCAAAACCAAACCAAGCAGGGCGCTTCAGAACTGTTGGTAATTATTTACTTGGTGCCATGCCCCATTTGGGGCTATCCTGATGAAATCTCTCAACAGCCCTACAGGACAGGAATTGTTATTGATTTAGCTGTATTGATGAAGAAACTGAAGCAGCGTGCTTAAATGGCATGCTCTGGGCTGCATCACCAGGTAGAAGGGCTGTTGGAGATGCAGTCCCAACATTCGTCATCTTCACCACCAAGTGACACATTCTGATAAGGACCGGGAATGACCCCTGGCACAATCACCTACTGATACAAGTTAGATGATTAAACCGGAATCCAGTTGTTAATCTTACAGTGGCAAGTGAATGCATGCGTGCGCATGTACACACACACACACACACACACACACACTGTTCATGAACTTGGAAAGCAGCCAGTCCCAACCCTTGAGCTTTTTGTCTTTTCTTTTTTCCAGATCACTCACCTATCTCCCTGTCAAAGTGATCCCATCCCAGGCTTTCAAGGGACTTAATGAGGTCATAAAAATGTAAGTAAGATACTGCATATCAAAAGACATTTATAATTGAAATAATGAATTTTTTTTTCTAAGAGAAAAACACAGTTGAAAGGGGATAATTTTTCCAGGAGAGAAACTGTGTTTAGGAAACCCAACTATTTTTATCTTTATAAAACAAATAATATCTAGCAGCCTTTGAAGAAATGGTATGATTTTCGAGAGTCATTAAAATCCAGATAATTAACCTTGCTTCAAAGAATTGAATGCATTTTGATAAGTGACGATATTCTTTTTAAGTAGAAAGGGGATAGATTCCTATCATAAAAGTTCTCCATTCTACTACAGCAGCTATTCCCTAATGTCGCTTTTTTTTTTGATAACTCCCACATTGATGAAAATGTTAGAAGTTTATTGTGCATCATAAGATAATCACTGTATCTAAAATACAATAAGCACCCGACAGAAGCACCGGGTTTAAAGCCGAGCTGATGAAAAGCATGGACCGGAAGCATGGAGCACCCCGATGGTCCTGTTCTTCAGAGGGGACCTAGGTCTCCTGTTCTGGGTTTCAGCTTCCAGAGCCAAAGACCTCACACACAGATAGAAAACTCTCCAGGAGAGAACTTTGCAATGGCCTTATTAACATTAGCCTGAGCCAAACTAGCTCAGTGGCTGTTTCCTCCCCCTACAGACCACCTCTAAATAATCCAAGTGACCGCCAAAGTAGATTTGCATACCCAAACAAGACTGCATTGGCCATCTTAGCTCCACAGGGAACCTCTGCTGTTCTTGAGTTATTAGCAAGCAATGATAAGGTTAAAAATACTATCATCATCAAGAGTACATCCTGCTTTTGCTAAGGACTGGAGTTCGGTTCCCAGCATCCATGTTTCATTACTCATAACTGCCTGTAACTCCAGTTCCGGGAGGATCCAATGTTGTCTTCTGGCCTCTGAGGGTACCTTCACACACATTTACGTATGCACAGAGAGAGATATACCCACAACACATAAAATAAACTCTAAAAACTGTAAGTCCTCAATAACAGTGTGCATTACAGGAGACTCACTGCAAGTTTCGGAGGTGGGTTTGCCAGCCTGCCCTGCGCTCTTCTGTTCTGAAGTTTATATGTTGAGTTTCCACAACTTTTAATGCATTGAGACCTCCCACTGAGAAAAGCAGGCACAGTTAAATAAGCAAACCATCCGACATCGATGAGATGAAAGAGTCCAGGAGCCATTACAGTGTTGTCGCCTTGGGCTCTGCCTTTCTGTGAGCTCAGCTCTCTCTGAAGCCTTCAGTGAGCATTAACCTTAGAAATACACAACCCCGCCTGTACGCCACTTCCCTAAGATGACGTAGGTCCAGGGTTTGACTAAACTGTCTAGATAATGGAGTCTAAACTGGTGCACGTATGGGCCTTCAGAGAATAATTGTTACGTGGGCAAACAAATAAATGAAAACTGAACTTAAAAAAGAGAAAGAAAAAGAAATACACAAACCGGCACTTGTGAATTGGAGACTTTTTTCTCAGCTGGCAGCAGATGGCAGCTTTTGTGGGGGTTGTGACATTACCATCATGCTTGGGTTTGATGGATGACAAAACTGATTCATTCACTTCTGTGCCTTTCTTAAGAAATACATTTAATCGGTAGTCTATTTGCACCCATATTCATTCAATCTCTAGCCATGGCACCAGGCAAGATGAAGTCACCAGGGACTCGGAAAGAAATAGAAAGGATTCCTTGTCTTGAATTTGCTCACAGAGTGAGACAATGGAGGAAAGGGATAATTAGAATCCATGAAGTGATCCGATAAGGTCATGTGTAGACGGTAACTACCTTGAAGGAGCCCCAGAAAAGGCTTTTGAAAAAAAAAAACAAGAGTTAAAAGTCATCAAACAACTAATTCAACACAAATCCAAGCCTTGCTGGAGTGATAGAACATCAGAGATCTCAACCATAGCCTTGAACCTTAAGGTAAATTCTACTAGGGTGTCATTTTCCAGAGCTGTCCAGCAAGGGAACCAGACCGGAGATTTTTTTTTTTTAAGGGGCCTATGCACTTCCAACAATGTATGCTTCACAGTCAGAAACAAGAGAATAGACTTTTGTATAAATGGGCGTGACTGAAACTCACAGTTCAATTGTGCTAGAGTTGTAGACACCCATTGGTGCTAAGGGAAATGTTAGGCCTTAGTGATGTAGAGAGAGCTCGTACACTCATATTCCTTCTCAGAGGACACAGTGGAGCATTTAGTGATCAGGGCACACACAGAGGTCATTAGACAAAGACATGATCATTTCTCTCATGTTTCTTCATGTTTTTTTTTTTTCCTCTTCCCTAGTGAAATCTCTCAGAGTGATTCCCTGGAAAGGATAGAAGCTAATGCCTTTGACACCCTCCTCAATTTGTCTGAAATGTAAGCATCAGATAACAGATAGTTTCTTGCTGTACACTATTACCCTGGCTGGTGAGAGCCCACTTGGTGTTTGTGCCCAAGCATCCAATGCTAGGAATCCGGGAGGAAAAGCTTGCACCAATGACTAGGTCTGGGCAGGCACTAATCTCTCTCACTGCAGTGGCCTGAAGGTTGCCATGGTGACAGCGGCTTCTCCCTAGGAACTGTGTAAACTCTGAAACATCACAACACAACGCTGGAAATTAAAACTGACATTGTGAAGTCCTGCCAAGTAGCTCTTGCCTCATGGGGGCTGGGGGTAGGGGTATGGAACACTTGGAGTAGGTAGGAAGTTGGAAGGGAACTTAGGGATCATGAGTTGGTTCATCAGGGGCTGTTGAGACATATTCATTCTTTCAAGTTGAAATGCTCCTTTAATACCAACCGTGACAAGCCTTGTGTTAAGTCTGTGAACGCTGGAGTCATTGGGCTGTATTGGTGTTGTTATTGTTAGATTTATTCTTAAAAGTGTTTCTGTAAAGGATAACCATTGCTACAGTCCAAAGACCCAGTGAGAAATTAGGTTAACAAGGAGGGCCCGAGAAGGGGACCCATGGATCTTCCTGGAAAGGGGAAATAGAGGAGATCTTCTGGGTAGACTGGTGGGGGTGGTGGTGGATGGGGATGGAAACTTGAGGGAACGGGTTGAGGGGTGGGTGAAAGGGGAGGGTACCAAAGAAGTGACTGGAAAGAGGGGAGCATTGGGGGGTTAAGAAGAAACCTAATGCAAGGGAAACTCCCAGGAATCTACAAGGATGACCTACTGGTGAAATTATTAAGGCCACTCCACGTAGTTAAAAGGAGATTTATTTAATGGCGTAACTTACAAATTAAGGGATAGGTAGGTCGCGGGGTCTGGGGAAGGTGTATCGCAGTCCAGTGGTGTTCTCTGGAGCTCTGCTTGGCCCACCTCCACCATCCAGGGTCCCGGAACAGAGTGAGAGCACAGCCCATACATATCTCAGGTCTCCAGGCGCCTCCCTTGGCCCCGCCTTGTAGGCCTGACAGTTGCCGAAGTCTCAATGGGGGTTGGAACTTCCAGATCAAAGCTGGAATGGCTACCCACTACAATGACCCCAGCTAAGACTCCTAGAAATAGTGGATAAGTAGCCTGAATTAGCCATCTCCTGTGATCAGGTTGGTGACTACCCCAATTGTCATCAGAGAGCCTTCATCCAGTAACTGATGGGAACAGATGCAGAGACCCACAGGCAAACATTAGGCCAAGCTCGGGGAATCCTGCTGAAGAGAGGGAGGAAGGATTGTAGGAGCCAAAGGGGTCAAGGACATCACAAGAAAACCCACAGAAACAAATATCCAGGCTCAAAGGAGCTCACATAGTCTGAACCAACAACTAGGGAGCCTGCATGGCACCAACCTAGGCCCTCTGCATATATGTGACAGTTGTGTAGTTTGGTCTATTTGTGGGACCTAACGATGGGAGCGGGCACTGTCCCTAATGCTTTGGCTGGCTCTTGGGAACCTATTCCTCATACTGGATTGCCTTGCCCAGCCTGAGGAGGTGCTTGATCTTAAAGCAGCTTGATACGCCATGCTTTGCTGGTACCCATGGGAGGTCTGCCCCTTTCTGAACAGAAATAGAGGAAGAGTGGATTGAAAGGGGTGGGGGTGGGGGACGACGGTCTGGATTTAAGGTAAACTACATTTTAAAAAAATAAATGTTTCTGAATGATCATACACAGACATGCCCAACTCAAAGGGATGGGGTGACTCAATTCAGCTTCCAAGTGATGAAGCTACAGCCCCAAAGCATTAACTCACTCTCTTGATATTCTATAGCAGCAGGTTAGAACCAGAGCTGGAAGAGACACTGGGTCACGTGACTAACAAACCAGGCTTTTTGTACCACCACAGGGGGCTCCCTCCTGGGCTTCCTGAAGCCCCCTCCGATCAGGTCAAAAGGAAGGGAAGGGGTGTGCATCAAGAACTTGTGAGCTCCCGTGCTTGGCATTTCCTCTAGGTTGTATCCTTGCTCACAGCTACCAGCATAGTTAGACGGTTACTGTTTTGTTCAGAGAAAGAAACGGAAACTTGGAGAGTGTGTGGATACCTCAGACACTGGCTGGTCTGGTTATAAACTCCAGCCCATCTTTCTCCAAAGCTTGTACATTTTCCGTTATACCAGAAGTCCTCCATCAATAGTCCAGTGAGAAACTATCTAGGCAGATTAATTAAGTGATAAGTACATGAGTACTGCTGTATGCCTGTCTTGGCCCAGGAGCTTCTGGGACACAGAGGAACTGAAATACAATTATCCACCAGGACAGGACAGGACAGCCAGAGAAGTAACAGTAATTCACCAGACAATTACTGAAAAAGCCAAACAACAGGCATTTAAATTCCAAAGAAATAGTCTGGACTTATTGTGGACAGTACGTAGGGTTCATTACTTTGTGGATGACTTTGCAATCCCAGACCTGAAATTCTGCAGCATTAACAGGCTGCCCAGAGAATGCTGAAGCACCATCAGGACAGCAAGATAGCAACTGGAAGAAAAAGAAAGCACTTTGCAGGGGATGTCTGTGGATTCCTAAAGAAGGCCCTGAGACTCAACAAGTTAGCCTCAGGCAGTCTCTGTGCCCTGTCCACAGTGGTGTCTTGCAGAGCTAGGGCAGCACTCGATCACACAGACACTCAAAAATGCTGATAGAATGAATGACTGTGTGAGGAAATGCTCTATGGTTAGACCTCGAAGGATCCTTAGGAGGTAACAGTTCCTGCCTCTCTCACATGTCTCACTGAGGACTGCTTGATTCCGTATTGGAAGAAGAACTACCACAGAATACCACTCACATCTGTAGAATTTAGACCTTCAGCCCACGTTCAAAGTAGCAGTAGTTACTATAGTGTGGTGGAATGATCAGCAGAGTTGGAATCCGAAAAACTAGATCCCATTCAAGTCCTGTTACTCTTCGGATACAGATCATTCAACTTCCACCAGCAACACTGGAGACGTCAGCGGAAACCAAACGGTCACACTTACGTCTCAGAACCCACTCTAACGATGGATTACCTGTAAAAGAAAAGCAGAAGGGGGTACTGATGGGGGGGAGAACCAGACAGGGGAGGGGGTAAAAGTGATGAGGAAGGGTATTATCATTAGTACTTATAGAAGGCACACCAGCTCAGGAAAGCCAGGAGGATGGGAATCCAACATAGCAAATTAGCTATAGACTGGGCATACGATTCTAGAAATCTGAATCCCAAGGCTTCTGTGCTGTGCTGTTCCAGATGTATGCCCATCTGGATAACTTTTCAGCATGCTTACCAACTCAATATGAACAAAAACTAGTTTGCCTCCAAGGGTCCGTGTTGATTTGTTCATTCTCCTGAGAACAGCGCCTCCCATCTCTCCCAATGTGCAGGCTCCAAGCTCTACTTGGCCCTTGTTGTTATCTGGTAGGAAGGGGCAGAAGTAAAGACATTCACAGATAAACTCCAGGCTAAGATGCTTCCACCTCCCTCCTCGGAAGGGTGGGTAAACTTCCCAGAAATAGCTGGCAGGACCCCCAGGACACCCCAGAGTTCCAGGAGCTTGTCTTAGGCATATGATGGCAGTTGATTTCATTAGTGGGATTTTAGTCAAGAATGCCTGGTGACCTGTGCCATGTATTCCAACATCTATTAAACCACCACCCTTTTTCCCTTTTCTCTCTACAGACTGATCCAGAACACCAAAAACCTGGTATACATTGAACCTGGTGCTTTTACAAATCTCCCTCGGTTAAAATACCTGTGAGAATTTTTCCTTTATCAGCCTTTGTAGAGGGGAAGAGGGGTATCTGGTGAAACTGAAAATGATCAGAATGCTGAAGAAGGTTTCTGATTTTCATTTTATTTTTTAAATCATATGTGTATATGTGGGTCCAAGTGTGGGTTTGCACACTAGTGGAATATCCACAGAGACTAGAAGAGGAATTCGAATCCTCTGGAGCTTGAGTTACAGGAGGTTGTGAGCTGCCTGACATGGGTGCTGGGAACTGAACTCTGGTCCTCTGGAAGAACAGCAAGCACTCTTAATCAGTTAACCACTAAGCCATCTCCACAGCCCCTTGAAGAATTTTTTTAACTTATAGTCAACATTGTGTTTGCATGTCCCTCCTTGTTGGCTTTCTGATCTAAATTTAATCAGTATTTCTTGTTTGTTACTATGCTGGGAGTTTCACACATACGTAAGTGGCTCCCACTATTCCCTTTGCCCCACTCGCCTGAGGAGAACATGGCCCCTTGGCAGTGGTTCTCAAAGCTGGAAATGGGAACGGGGGTTCTCAACACTTCATAAAGGACAAATCAGAACTTCAAAGGTGAGTGACAGCAAACAAAACCAGGAGAAATGATTGCAATTTGATTTCTCCCATTGCACGACGAGAATTTCCTCTCTTTGATCGCGTTCATTCATTCATCCATTCATCAAGGGAAAACCTAAGCATTGCCTGAGGCTGGCACTGTACCGTGTAAGCTCAATCGCTTTCTATTTTGCGCTAAATCCAACCAAGTCTACTGGTGAGCATGAGAGACCGAGTCCCACCATAGCCCAAACAGCAACTGGCTCTATCAGAAATGAAAATTCCCAAAACTTCCCCACGTCTCTACCTCTATGGCAATGAATCTTCTCACATAACAAGTCATCCCTATCACACAGAAGTTACCACTACCACTCAAATGCAAAGAAATAAAGAAAGCAGAGGATGAAGGAAGGGACCTCTGTGACACCCTACACCATCAGTCTTGTTCCTGGATGCCATGCAGAAGTTGTAGCTGGCTGTGGTGTCTTTCTTTTTCCTCCATGAGTAATTGTAAACCCAAGCGTGGTGTGTTTCCCAACCTCCAGGGTAGCTTGGGCACATAAGTGTCAACTGTGATGAGCCACAAGAATATGTTATAGGGAGTCCAGCTGTATATAATAAGCTATACTTTGACCGACCAAGGGTCCGTCAAATGGGAAGCCATTTATCACGGAGTGTTTGGTGTTATACAGCTTTAATATTCAGCTGCTTCTCCTTATGAATTTCTTGTGCTCATAATTCCCATAGAACGTGTATGTATGAGCACCCTGCTCGGGCCAGTATTCTGATAAAGTCACATAGTCAGGGCCTTCTGCCTCTGAGCTCCCTGCCCCCCTTTTTAGCATTTGAATTGGGCATCTGCCTTTTGCAAATATCCCCTTTAGCTAGATCCAAAGATAGGGCCAGCTCCAAACAAAGCAATGAAGGACCAGCAAGGAACAGAATAACTACCAGACCACCTGCTAGACACCTGAAGCCCCTGACCTAAGGTAAAACATCCTTAAGGTAACCTGGCTCCTAGATGCATAGCTTTGTTTCTTGTGCAAATGAAGCTCAGACCATCCCCCTTCCCTCAGGCCTGGGGCAAGGCAGAGAGATTGACTAAGAACAATAGGGCTTTTTGCATAACCAGGTGCAGTAAGGACTGAAGCAGAATTCCAGAGGAGGGAGTTATGTGGAGGGGAAGGGGGAAAGGCAGAGATTCTGTAGATGGTAAGGCCGAATGGCTCAGGCTGAGGAGTGAGGAGCAAGGAAAAATTGTAGCTAGAGTTTTCCTGCCTGGCCCACAGTCAGGACAAATCTCTCTCACCTGCCAGTCCCACGGCCACTCAGACCCAACCAAGTAAACACAGAGACTTATATTGGTTTCAAACTGTATGGCCGTGGCAGGCTTCTTGCTATCTACTTCTTCTATCTTGAATTAACCCATTTCCATAAATCTATACCTTGCCACATGGCTCGTGGCTTACCGGCATCTTCACATGCTGTTTGTCATCGTGGCGGCTGGCAGTGTCTCCCTGACTCAGCCTTCCACTTCCCAGCTTTATTCTCCTCCTTTTCCCGCCTACACTTCCTGCCTAGCCAATGGCCAATCAGTGTTTTATTTATTGACCAATCAGCAACACATTTGCCATACAGAACACCCCACAGCAAAAAATTTCTTGTAGATTGTAGGTGAATCAGATCAGGAGAGGAGAAGAGGGAAGAAAGATGGAGGGCAAAGGAACAGGGGACGAAGATGAGATCAAAAGCATAAAGGCTTAGTTATTACCAGGGCTGTGAGGGGACAGAAAAAGTTAGGTACAGAGAGGAACTGATAGCCAGGATGGAACTGAAGCTGTGTAGATAGAATTTAGTCATAGAGCAATAAAGTAAATGGACAAAAGAACATGATGTACGTAGATTCCTTTCCCTCAGATATCCCACACAGGATGCAGCATCTTCCCCAGGACTCTGGGAGGAATTTTCTCAGGGCTGGACTTGGGAAAATTCCTGTAGTCAACCACTTTAGAAGGCATTAAGGATAACCCAGACCCAAATTTGACTAGTGTTCCCCAATCCCAAGTTCACATTGCAGTCGGAGTCTCCTGCTAACCTCAGTGCAGACAAGGCATGGATTCAACGTGAATGCTTCTATCCCATTTGCACACTCATTCAAATGAATGAACAGTAACATGGAGACGAAAGAGCATGGAGAGAAACCCAGCGTCTTCTACTGTCATCAGAGTGCCAGGCAGCTCCTGTCAGTTGTCCAGAGCCCATGTCTGCTCAGTTTAAACTCCACTGGGGAAGTCCAGGTTCCTTCGTGCCTCTGAAGGAGCCTCATTCTTTTAGTGAAATATTCCCCAATTTCCAGTAAGCCCCTTTCTTCTTTAGAGGTTAAATAAAAGGCAGGAGCCTTAACGGTCTCCAAGCACAAAAACAATGTTCAATGGTTTCAATGAGATACAAGGAAGAACCTCCTGAACCACAAAATAGCTAAATACAGTTTTAATAATGAAGGGTATACGTTTCTCATAAGATTAAGCTTCCTGTGTCAGGCAGTGGTAGTGCATGCCTTTAATCCCAGCACTCAGGAAGGCAGAGGCAGGCAGGTCTCTGTGAGTTCGAGGCCAGCCTGGTCTACAGAGTGAGATCCAGGACAGTCAGAGAGCTACACAGAGAAACCCTGTCTCGAAAAACCAAAAACTAAAAAATAAATAAATATTTACTTTCCTGCAATGTTTGAGTTAAAATTCCACTCCAAAGGAAAAAGTTCCTCTCTGGAACTAGCAATAACATGGACTAAAGTAGTTATTGGTAGGAAACAGAATGCAATCCAACAGGAAGATGAAATGTCTTTAAAGGAAAGACAACTGGAAATACCAAGGCAAAACATCTGCAAGCTTGTTTTCAGCCCCTAAAACTTAAAACAGGAACCATTCCGGCAACTTCACCTAGCCAAGGAGCCTTTGAAATTCTGACCATCTTCATCAGCTAAAAGTATAACTCCTGAAGTCAAATCCAATATTTTAAAATTTAATGTGAAAATAGGGTCTGCAGAGTGCTTTGTATTTATGACCTAATAATAATTGCCTGTACTTTCTGCACACATCATCACCCTGCCCCAAATTGCAGGAGCATCTGTAACACCGGCATCCAAACCCTTCCAGATGTTACGAAGATCTCCTCCTCTGAATTTAATGTCATTCTGTAAGTATCAGGCTGATCGCTATGCACAACCGTTTCCTATTCACAGCTAAAATTTAGAAAGTAAATATTTCTCATTTCTTTCCTCAAGGGAAATCTGTGATAACTTACACATAACCACCATACCAGGGAATGCTTTCCAAGGGATGAGTAACGAGTCCATCACACTGTGAGTAGCATCCTGGATTCTTACGCTGCCATACAGCCTGCTCGACCACTCCCACTTCTGGTTTGAGGTTAGCGATCTGCTCTGTGTTTCACCACGTTCTTGACTCTGGTGACAAGGTTCTTCTTAACCTAGACTGCCGATGTTGGGAGGAGTTGTATAGGATGCTTCATGTGACAACTAAACCAGGAGTTCAGTTCTGCTCTGAGCAGAGGGGTCCTGAGGACTGGTGGCATTATTGACTTCCAATTAGTGACGTTCTTCCCTGCACAAGGGCAATTCTTTGAGGCCGGGCCTTTATTCAAAGATCAAAATATAAAACTGACAGTTAATCTTGACCTAAACTTAATCAGGAACCAAGAGTGACTCCTCACAGGTGTCCTATGATGGGAATGGAGCCAAGCAGGAGTGAAAGGGTGCAGACCTTCCGGACATGTTGGGGAACTGAGCTCCCAGAAAGCCTTTTCCATAGAGCATGATTCTACATGAGTGCAAAAGAACTGCCTTGTGTTGGCTTCACAGAGCTATTAACTTATGTTGGTTGTGATTTTAAGAGGAATAGTGCGCACCAGCAGGATGTAATTGCCCCACCTCTGAAGTTAATGGGGACTTGGGATCTGCTCCTCCCAGAGCACCTGTGGCCCATTGTGCTCCATCCCCCCGCCCTGTTCTTGGCCATTCATCTCCCAGGGGTGTGATTAGTCATTTCCCTGGCACTTGTTCTCAGTTGAATGGGCCCTTGTGTGAGTGAAGGGTCATGTGGAGCACCCTGCTGGATAAAGGGTATTATGCTTGCCCGGGAAAGCCTTATTTTCTCAGCTATAAAGTTCAACTCCTTAATTAGGAAATAATGAAAGCAAGCCCTCTCCTTTCATTATTAGCAGGATTTGTGATTCCATTCTTGGTGAGACTGGTCTGGCCCTCCCCCTCGCCCAAATCTTTACCAACTGTGAGCTCATTTAATGAAAACAAAACACTTCACGTAGTGCAGGAGCAAGCTCTGAGAGGCCAAGTCTAAAATTCTGCATTATACTCATATGGCCCTCCACAGCCACTGTGGCTTTTTATTAAATCTCCTCTAGAGGCCACCTTGACATATCCCCACCCACACCACCTACATTTAGCTGTACAGCCTTTAAAATATTCTGGATGATGATGGGTCAGCTAAACTCCCCCAAACAACCAACCTTGATTTACACTTGAACTCCACAAGTCAGGGAAAAGTCACTGTAATTCCTTTTCCTAGGAGCCTTCTGAGTAGAAGGACTTGCAAAGTGAGATGGGATTTTTGGCTGCACCTATGACAAGCCATAATACAAAGACAACCGGGTGTGGCACCTCGGTGTTAACCCAACCAGTCTCAGTCAGTTTGGGCCTGGAGAGCCGGGCCCCATCTCTACTCAGTGGAATTATTAATGCCTCCTTGTGCAGATCCAATCACACCATGTGCACACCACAGTTACCACAAGTGCCTCAATTAACCACAGTTAGCAGCTAAAAACTAACAACCCAGAGCAAGTCAGTGGTTACAGACTGTCTCCAATAGCTCACCATGTTTTAAATGTTTGGGTTTTGTTGAGGATGTTCTAGTTTGATTTTCTGTTGCTGTGATAAAACACTCTGACAAAAAGCAATTTGAGGGAGTAAGGGTTTATTTTATCTTACACATCCAGGTCTCAATCCATTACTAAGGGAAGTCAGAGCAGGAACCTGGAAAAGAACCCGTGGAGCAACACTTGTTCTCCCGCCTGCTTGTTCTCCGGCTCATTCCCTGGCCTCTGCTCCACTAGCTTTCTTTTTTGTTGTTGTTGTTGGTTTTTTTTTGTTGTTTTGTTTTTCGAGACAGGGTTTCTCTGTAGTTTTGCGCCTTTCCTGGATCTCACTCTGTAGACCAGGCTGGCCTCGAACTCACAGAGATCCGCCTGCCTCTGCCTCCCGAGTGCTGGGATTAAAGGCATGCGCCACCACCGCCCGGCCCACTAGCTTTCTTATAGAGCCCAGGCCCACCTGTCTAGACATGGTCCTGCCCGTAGGGGGGTTGGCTGTTGGGCCCTGACCCCTGTTCCTTGGGTAGCTGTTGCCTTATTTGCTGACCTTGATCATTTTGAGTCTCTATAACTGGGTAAGCAACTCCCCCTGTTAACCCCTCTATGGGTGTGGAAGGAAGGACCTCCATGCTGTGAAAGTCAGGGTTATGGGCTGGAGGTCTATCCTTGTAAGAAATCTTCTGTAATTTCCCTCTTAAGCATCTAGTATCCGCCGGGCTGCGGTGGTGGCGCACGCCTTTAATCCCAGCACTCGGGAGGCAGAGCCAGGTGGATCTCTGTGAGTTCGAGGCCAGCCTGGTCTCCAAAGCGAGTTCCAGGAAAGGCGCAAAGCTACACAGAGAAACCCTGTCTCGAAAAACCAAAAAAAAAAAAAAAAAAAAAAAAGCATCTAGTATCCTTTTCTAATCTGACTTCTACATCATCTCCCTCTGAAGACGACTCTGCAGAGTTAGAAACATCAGAAGTTTGAAGGGATCTGAAAGCCTCCTCTACCTGAGCCTCTTCCGACACAGCTTTAGCTTCAGTTAATTGTTCTTGAACTTTGACATTATCACTAAGTAACGCATCTTTAACCAAGCGCCACAAAGAGAAAGTAGCTAAGGGTATGGAATCAGGCCCTTCTTTATGCGAATATTTTTGTAAGCCAATCTTAACCTATTCCCAATCTGGTATATTAAATCCCCCAGAGACCAGAAACCGGGGACTAATGTTCTGGAGGATCTGAATGAGATCTTTAGCTGTCCTGCTCTCAACGACGGTGCCCTGCTGCTTCAGCAGTCCAATTAACAGCTCCTCCAGGAGCGACTGCGAACTAGCTGCACCCATAACAATTCACCCACTCTTACCTTCTTTTAAAATGCTGGCCAGCCCTCTCTGGGTGTCCTTCAGCACACCCCTTCTTTCTCGGATCTCGGTGGAACCTCCACTTGTAGCACCCGCGCTACCACCGGTTCACCATGTCTGAGCCAGGGGCTGAGGATTAGAAACAGAGACAAGACAGCGGGTCTCAGTAGAATGCCAAATGCCATTTATTGAAGGAGAGAGGAGGCCTTAAATACAGGCTTACAGCACAGTGGGAGAACCCCGGAGGTTAGCTACAGATGTTTTACTTACTTGCATCCTAGCTGTTTACACCAAAAGCAGGATACACAAACAAGGAACCTCTGGTAAGCTGTTTTAGGAGGAAGGAAACCGGCAGGGAATCAGCATAGGGAGGACACCTGATCAAGGTCAGCAAGCAAGGCAACAGCTACCCAAGGAACGGGGGTCAGGGCCCAACAGAGTTGGCCCTCCTACATCAACTATCAATTAAGACCGTGGCCCATGAACACGCCCACAGACCAATCTAGGCAACTCCTCAGCTGAGCTTTTCCCTTCCCAGGTACTGCCCACTGCTTTCCATTGCTGTGATTTAAACACCACGACCAAAAGTAACTCGGGAAGGAAGGCGTTTGTTTGGCTTACACATCCCAATCCCAGTCAAGCTGTGAGGGAAGTCTGGGCAGGAACCCAAGCAGGAGCAGAGGCAGGAGCCGTGGAAGAGCAGGTTTTCGCAAAGCTTAGAATCTCGTTTACACACTCACCTCCCATGCCTCCTCTACTCCTGAGCTGCCCCTGTGCCTTCTTGCATTCTGTTAGGCTCTGGATCAAGGAACTCAGGCCGGTCGTCTGAATCCATCTGCCTGCATTGCTGTGGCTAGATTCAACTTATGCATTGTCATGGGGCACTCACTGCAAAGGCCACCTTGTGTCTCTCTTGCTGCCACAAACCAGGAAGTACTTGTCACACTGTCCTCCCACTTGGCCACTTGCTTAAGATGTGATCTACCAATACACTTTTCCTTTGTCCTTTCCAAGTCGCCTGTGTTGGGATTCTTCGAGTTGTGACACACTGTTGGCCCAACCTTTTAGCGCCTATTAGAATCACAAAGAGAATTACACGAGGATTACTTGTACATCCCATGCCTCTTCTGTATTTATTACCCACTATTTCTATTCCTAAAGAGGGCTTCCTTTGCTGTGCTTTCTCCTGCATGCTCTCTCTCACTCTCTCTGTTTTGAAGTATGACTTGGAATGTGGATTTCTCAAAGCTGTTATCTGCCACATTAGAATCCATTCCTGTCACCTTTCTTTCTGAAACCTTCCATCTTCTTTAATGCAGCATATGGTAAAGTCACCCAAGTTGACACGTACTTGACTGAGGGAGTGGGAAATACGCCAACAGCTCAGTGCTGCTGAAAGTCAGGAGGCCTCAGCCAGCTCCGAGAGCAGGAGAGCCACAGAAATGGAGGACCCTGGACATTCAACCCAGGTTCCGAGGGGCACATAAGCATCAGAGAGCAGAAGCTATCCACACAACCCTGCCAGGATGTGCACTGAAAAGTGGGCTTTGTCCACAAGGACGTATTCAGATTAGAAAACAAAACAAACAAAGAAAGAAAAAAACCCTCCAGCCACATAGGAGGCAAAGGGTGGGGGGAGTTTTTCTCCTTTAGGATGCTTTTCCTACAGTCATCTGGTTTAATAGAAAGAGATATAGCAGGAAGGGAAGGAGGGAGAGAGAGAGAAAAAAAAAAGAAAAAAGTTGCTTCCCTGCATTCCAGCAGCAGGCAGAGTCCTAAACTGTCATACATTGTCTTTCCACAATAGGGCCACTCTTTGAGATCCTGAGGATCTGCAAACATCATCTTTCTTCTTTGCAAGCAACCAAAAGCTAGGTGGCCCCATGATCAAGAGAATGTCTAACACTGTTCATAGAAGTCCCAACGCACTGTGCGGCAGGCACCCTGGGACTATTCAAAGGGGAAGGCAGCATTCAGAAGTACAGTACCGTCTGTGATTAATTTCTAACTCCCGAATCTTTCTTGGATTAAAAGACTCCATTCTTTCTGTTTGATGCGTAATTACTGATATCTGAATAGAGAACCCAGACAATGCCTGCAAGCGTGGGACTGCTTCTGCCACAAGGAAGCAAGGGGGATCTTCATCTCATCTCTGTGCCAAGGAAGCCCCCCCCCCCTTCATTCTGACACCATGAGATTTGGGGAAAACAGCATCTGAAGTGACTCTCCAGATGTTTTCAGAGGCATTGAAGGCGCTGTACGAGGCTGACAGCGCGAGGCCTCCCACTCACATTCACAAGTTCTCCAAACCGAGGCAGCTGTTCCTTTAATCAAGTCAAGACGGCGTCCTCCATTGTGTGCCCGCTGGTGAGAACAGAGAGCAGTTGCCGCTGAAAGGGAAGCAGGGAGCCACAGTCTAGAAAATTCCAACAAGCATGACCCAGACTATTCAAAAATAAAAACAAGACATGAAAAAAGTCCATGACAGTAACCCAGACAGAGGGGCTGCTGAGGGCCAAACCAGTGAGTACAGCCTGGGCCAGTGACCGGGCCTGCTCTGCAGAAGCAGAAAGGTCCCACTCCAATGGAGGGAAGTAACAATGTATTTAAACATGGGCCTACAGCTCAGAGAAATCCTGTCGAAATCTTGTAACGAGAGACCTCCCTGCTCCAATTATGGGGCTAGAGGCCACTGCATTGGTTGTGTTCCAAAACCTACTTCTTTTTTTTTCTTTTCTTTTCTTTTTTTTTGGTTTTTCAAGACAGGGTTTCTCTGTGTAGCTTTGTACCTTTCCTGGGACTCACTTGGTAGCCCAGGCTGGCCTCGAACTCACAGAGATCCTTCTGGCTCTGCCTCCCGAGTGCTGGGATTAAAGGCGTGCGCCACCACTGCCCGGCTCCAAAATCTACTTCTAAGTGATTGACATATGTTTACACACAACAGCTTTATAGGATTGACACTGTTATTATCATCCCAGTTTTTGGATGAAGAAATTGAGGCGTGAGAGGTTAAGCAAATTACCCAAAGTAATTCAGCTTGTAAGAATTGGAGTGTGATTGAAGCCCAGGCACTTGGGTTCGATACCTACAGACTGAACCACAAAGCCACATAGGCAGCATTGGCTTGAGGAATCCAGAGAAAAGTGACAAGATCTTAACATGTATCAAAATTGAAATCACAGGATACAGAGATGGTCAGCAGTTAAGGCTGCTCTTCCAGAAGACCAGGGTTCATTCCCAGCACTCAACACACAACCATCTTTAGCTCCAGTTCCAGGGGATCTGCTGCTCTCTTCTGGACTCTGTGGGTACCAGGCATACATACATGCAGACAAAATAATCATATACACAAAAAAAAGTTAAAAAAATTAAGATAAGGGTTAGCAAACCGTAGGAAAGGGGAAAGGGCTTCCAGGTAACTACAAACAGCTCTGCTTTGCTGAAACATCGGGAAGGCTTTGTCTTGATCTGTCCGAGATGCAACTCTGTCACTTTGAGTAGAGGAAATGGTAGAAAGACTAGACTGTGGACTCAGTGTTGAGCAAAAAACCTACGTGATTGGCCCTGTGGAAAAGACCCATCACACTGCGATATACCCTGGGACGGGGTTTCCCAGTCAGGTGCAGTGGGGCTGGGCTGCACATGCAGGGGACCGAGTCTCCATTTCTGAGAATTAAGCTCACGTGATTCTGCTTAGGTGCATTGGTACATGCTTCGACAAATACTGGCCTAGATGACCCTGCAAACTTTGATTTCAGAGCTACTCAGAGGAAACAGAGGTGTGACTCTTTCCTGGAAAAGAGTTATCTGTAAGGGAACCCCCACCACGAGAGGAGATGGACAAAGAACAATATTCTAAGTATTAACACGTCTTAAAAGCTCCCGTGGGATTCAGCTGCCGAGAAAGCTGTATGTAATTACCCAAAATGACAGGTCTGAAAGGACCTGTCCTCTTATATTTTACACTAGAAAATGGTGGGGGAAACTGTTGGAAAATGGTATCCAACGATCTAATATAGGTCATAGGCACTCCTGTGTGCATCTGTATACAGAAAAGAAGCCCAGAAGTTAGGGAGGCCTCTCTTTACCATGGATGCCAAAGCTGATGGCTCCTATTAGGTCCCTGGAGCATTTAAGGCTCCACGTTTAGCAGGGAAGTAGGGACTAAATACGGTGTATTTGTTGTATACATTATGGAACATGGTGCAATATTTATATCCACAGCATATACCAATCAGAGCAGGGTAATTAGCATTTTCATCTCTTCGTTGCTTCTCTGTGTTTGGAGTCTCTGTGTTCCCTCTTCATCAGTTTTGATTTTGAACTCAATCTCATGAGGAGGCCGCAGGGATTATTTTGTAATCTCTAATTTAGATTTCCTGAGTTTCACAGTTGAAACGTCATACTTCAGCACGGATGCCACCGCTGTTTATTTGATGCTTCATCAAAGGTTTGCTGTGGTTGGTGGGAAGGAATGACACACCCCCGCACTACATACATGAACATGCAGCAGGAGGTGGATGTCCATGCTGGCCTGAATTAACAAAGACCGGAGAAACCCTAAGGATTTCTCTGTGGTAGGAACAAGTGTCTCAGAGCAGGTATCTGTACCATTTTCCAAGTTACCCACTCACATATCTGCCAATGCTAGGCAGGAAGCCAAAGTCTTGCAGACAGGGTGAGCTCAGTCACATCACACCATGGCCCTTTCTCATTCGGGAGTTATTTCACGGCTCGCAAAGAGCTTTCACAGATATGGACATGTAGAAGGGTGACTCTCAAACACGTCTGGTTATGACTCAGAAGAAGATCTCTCCCATGGACTCATTCAAATATTCATCAAATTCATTTAGCACATTTATTGTCAGGCTCTGAATTCCAACAATTGCTCAGGATACAGGAAAGTCTGCAATGGATGCCATGGTTTGAAATTCTTGTTGTCGTGACATTATGCTCTGCTAAAAGAGGCCAGCCAGGAATAAGGAAGGCATTTTGGGTTACATGGTGATAAAGCTAGAAAATAAAGACATCAGGGAAGGCCAATAGGAAGAGTTGGAAAGGAGGGACTGGAATTTTGAACAGGAAGACCACGCTGAGGCTTATGTGGCATTGAACCCAGCCTGTTAGGAGAAGGGTGAGTACATCTTAAGGTTATGGGGACTGGAGAGAAAAACAGTCAGCCAAACGGATGTACTGAAAGAAGCCTCAAGCAGTGTTCTCTGGTACAGTCCTCATCACCTTCCTTGTCTGAGCCCATGTCCTTCCTTCCTTGTAGGATGAAGGGGTTCTAAGTAAACCTTCCTAGGCTCCTTACTGGCTCTGGCACTTCCAGAGTGGCTGGAAGCTAGAGTCTCTTAGTTCTCAGTCTGAGCAGGTGTGTGTATGCATGACTGTGTGCATGTATGTGCCTTGCATGTATGGGGGGGGGTTATAGATACCGTATATAATGGTGGAACAAAATTTGATAAACATCCATACCCTATCTGCTCACAGTGCACTCCAACACTTCTCCCTTGCTCAACCCCATTTCACTTTTTTAAATGCTGGTGGCACTCAACTACATTGATTTCACTACCCACTAATGGGGCTTAAAGAACTGTTTACAGACATTTAGATCTTTGGGGCTACGGAGCCAGCTTTGGCATAAAAAAAAATTAAAAAAAACAAACAAACATGAGCACACACACACAAAGAAATAAAGAGCAGGTAACTCGGCCCCAGAGCTTTGCTCAACAGTCCCCACAGCCCACAGCACCCAGGGATCCACAGAGGCTTTCTGAGCCAGTCTGGCATCTCAGCCTTGAATCCCAGCTCTGCCCCTGCTCCCAGGAACCATGAGCCCAACCGCACCAACGCTTGCCTTTCTTATCACTATAACGGAAGCAACAGCCACAAGAAGCAAATGAGAAGATGGCATGCCAGGGCTGGTCAAGTACCCGGCACCTAGTAAATGTTTTATGAATTGGTAGTGGTGATGGGGGAGGAGAAGAAAAACAGAGTAGAAAGAAGAGCTTCACCCCACGCGCCTCCAGAGTCCAGAACGGTGGAGACCCAGCTAGCTGTTCTGAATGCCAGTGGTTATCTTAGCAGTAAATGTCACAGGAGGGAAGGCGTCTGCTTCCAAACTGCGCTCTGTCAGCTCCTTCCCATCCCTAAACCCTCTCTCCTCCCTCCTCCAGCAAACTGTATGGAAATGGATTTGAAGAAGTACAAAGCCATGCATTCAATGGGACGACGCTAATCTCGCTGTAAGTATATGCTTATTTCCCTGGCTCATGAATAAAAATGAAGTATTACTCTGGCTACCAGATCACATTCAATCTTCAGCAACTAAGTCAGGGCAAAAATAAACTTTCAAGTGGCTAGTCCTCCGAGTTGCACGAGGGTTACTAGGCAACCGGCTGGCTGGAAACCCCAGAGCACCCTGATTTCAAAGACAGAAACAGCTTCCATGCATCGAAGTTGACAGTTTGCTGAAATATTCAACACCCGACTTTGTGCCTCCTCCATCTCGCCGCTCTCCTCTCTAGCCTCCTTGTACAGGCTGATGGTGTGGCAGAGGAGGAATATTTCAGAAAGAGACTTTTCCCCAGACCCCACTGCAGGGAAATGGGGTGACACCATTTAGCAGCCTAATCAGCCACAGCGGCTTCACTTGCCCACCTCCCTCCTGCTCTCCACAGGAAAGGGAGCTCTGGTTCTTCCCCACTTCAGTCCAGCACCCTGCCTGCCGTGGCCCCCCACCCCCCACCCCTGTACCAGCCTCTGACTCAGGGGACTCATCCTAAGGATGGCTCCCTTCATTGCTCTCTACCGCCCCTCCCCACGGCCATCCTCAGGAATGGTGGTAAGTTTACATGTTGGTGGGGATGTGTGGTCCATCACAATGCAGGATGAGGCTCAACAGTCATGAACAGCAAAACCTACGAGCACCTGGAAAGCTAAACTGAAGATAAAGTTAATGAAAACAAACAGCAAGGCTTTGAAAATGAATGAGTTAGTAGTCAGTGAGGTAGCACGGAGTGTGAAGAGGCTTGTCCCCGAGCCTGACTACCTGATGGAGGGAACTGACTCCCCAAAGTTGTCCTCTGACCTACACACACACACACACACACACACACACACACACACACACACACCCCCGCAGCATGGCCGTGTTTTCTCTCACATATAGATAAGTAGATAGATAGATAGATAGATAGATAGATAGATAGATAGATAGATAATAGATAGGTAAATGAATGGATGATAGATAGATAGATAGATAGATAGATAGATAGATAGACAGATAGATAGATAGGCAGGCAGATAGATAGATGATAGATAGATAAATAGAAAAGTGAATAAATAAATGTAACAAAAAATATTTATAAAATTGTGTGAAGCATGATTCACAAACGCATGAAGAATCACCTCAGGATTGTTAAGGCAGACTCCTGAGGCCCACCTCTACTGGCTTTGTCTTGGGGGATCTCAAAAGCACTGAGAATTTGCACATTCACCAAGCTCCCAGCAACCCTGATATGTCAAGGTCTGAGGTGAAGTAGCTTTGGTCTATATAATATGCTGATAATTTTAACTATGGATCTTAAACCAAGGAGCTTGCTGTGCTGATACCATGCTGTAGAGTTTCACAGCTTAGGGGAGGCCTCCGGGTCCCTATAGCTGGCTCTGAACTCCAGAGCACTATTTATCAACTTGTGTCACCTTGAACAAGTTAACACTGCCCACAGTGTCCTCATTCATAAAGCAAAGGGGCCAGTAGATTGATTGTGAGGATTGGCCCAACAACATGAACGGGTCTACTTTGCACCCTTAGTGCTTGGTACAGGGCCTGGTACTCAGTAAGTGCTCCTGGATTAAGTTTATTCCATGATTCATGTGAATGGGTGAATAAAGATTTTTATGCACTCAGCTTAGGGTCTAGATCCTACCAAGTACTGAAGAAGTGGGAGTTGTATAAGCATTGTCCTCATGGAGGGGACTTGCACATTATCTTGTTGACTTGATAGTTGCATGAAATTCATTAGCAAGCACTCCAAGATTAGGTCAGAAGCATGGCAGCCTCTCTGGTCCACTCTCAGATGTCTCATTCCATTATTCACTCAACAAACCACAGCTCTACTGAAGGGGCTGCACTATCTTCCAGAGGAGAAGAAGGCGAGAAAGCTGTGTGCTGAAGGGTTTACCCACAGAGATTCACAGCACAGGAAACGGCAGCTCCAAACGGTGTGCGAACTGTACCTAACTCCTAACTCAAGCAGAAGGCAGTGTGATGAGCTTGCCCTGAGTGCAAGCAAGTCCTCCAGGATTTCAGAGGCAGGAGAAGGTGTTACGGAGCACAGGGCGTCGGGGTGCAGGGGGTGCAGGCTTTGCGCCAGGCTGATGTGAACAGGCAAAGGTAGAACTGTGTCCCAGGCAGAAGCCCCAAGATGAGATGAGAAGCCTCACAGATGAGATGTGTTCAGATTGGCAGATATCAGAACTTTTGGAATGTGAGGGTCAAAGCAAGAATGTTCCTCCTTTAGCAGAAAGGACAGAGGCTGGAGGAGCAGGGCAAGGCTGAGGTAGAGATGCTGGGGTCTTCCCAAGAGAGATGGGGCTGGAAGTCAAGGAATCAGACAACATTCCACTTGGAAGGAGCCTTACTCTTGTTCGGTATGTGGCTTTTGACAAATTCTGAGGCCTCCAAGGTCGCAGTAACTCAGAGAATGATAAGGCACAGGCTGCACTTTCACCCAGTAGCCTTGGACTTGGGGAGAAGCATTTCAATCCTGCGCCAGCTGCCTGGTGGCAAGTTCTTACAAATCCAACAGGAGGGGCTGAATCCATTAAGTCCCAGGACAAAGGGTTCCACCAAGTGGGGGGGGGGGGGGGCAAACAAGTGACACCAAATACAGACACCTGCAATCTCACAATGTCACTGAGGACTCGCGGTTTCCATCCCGTGGTCTACCCCTCCCTTTTCCCTTCTGCCCCACCACACCATGCACGCAGCCCAGTTTGAGCATGTGTGTACGCAGTTATGGAGGTTGATGTGAAGGGCAAACGTGACTAAGGAAGCCGTCTTTCCACACAGGGAGCTAAAAGAAAACATCTACCTGGAGAAGATGCACAGTAGAGCCTTCCAGGGAGCCACAGGGCCCAGCATCCTGTAAGTACAGTGCAGCCTCCCTTCCCCACACAGTGCACCCTAACAAACCTGTCTAGCAGCCAGTCACATCACAGGCAGTGGCAGCCTGCAGGCTGCCAGCATCTATAGCTGAAAAGGACCAGAAGGGTCACTGCCTATGATGAAGCTCCATATCTGTAGGGGGGTAGCAGCAGGTTTGGTGCCTCTGAGGGAAGATTGTGCTCACCTCTCATCTGCTGAGGGCCCCTCTGGTTGTACAGCATAACTCCAGTCTCCATGTGTTGTTGCTATTGCTGTGTGTGTTTGAGTGTCTAGCTTCTCTGTTAATTTAATTTCCCCCATTTTATTAGGATATAGGCATAGTGGATTATAGCTTACCATCATGGTCTCATTTGATCTCGGTAAAAAGCCTGTGTCCAAATAAGATATTACTAACTCCTAGCAAAAAAAAAAAAAAGACTTAAACATGTAAATTTGAGGGACCATAATTCAACCAGTAATGTCAAACAGGGTGTGGACTCTCGGGTGGCCCCCCCACCTCGAACCCACTCAGAGAATCCATTCTGACCTGGTCCACCCCCAGCTCTCGGCTAGCCGTGGCTGAGATGCAACAGGCGGGTTCTTCCTACAACAGTGCAAGGTGTGAGCCTTCAGCCCTCCATGAGCAGGGGTTCGCTTCAAGGGCTCGTTCAAAGAGGAGCTTCTCCAACCAAGGCGGAGAGAACTTCAGGACTGTGGGTGAAAGCACCCCCACTTGGAAGGCGGTTTAGTAACGTGACCTTTTCTCAAAATCACAATAGTAGGTTCCATTCTAGGGCTGTTGGCTTCCCCGGCCACGTGAGGCACTAATTTTAAATGCAGCCATTCAAAAAAGTAAACAACAGCAACCTCCTCCACGCCTGAGGAGAGTCTCGAACCTGATCACTAACTATCCATAAGACTCTACAGCAGAACAGAGCACGGGCTTCCTAAGCCAGCAGGTACACAGAAGCAGGAAGGGGTCTTAGAGCCCTTGCCTCCGGGGTCCCTCAGGAACCTGGACCGCGTACCCTGTACCCACCCCCTCACACTCACCCTTCCCACCATCACTCTGACCCCTCCTTGTGCTGGGCCTGAGCCTCACCTGGGGGCAGACTGCTGAAGAGGATGTGCTGCCCGGAAAGGTTTGGGCGTTAGCCACTTAGAAGACGAGCAGGACTTTAAAACTAAAACTCCCACCAACGCCCTCTTCCTGAAATTTTGTACATCTGGGGTTTTCTTAGATTTTTTTGCCTCGAGTCTAGTAAAGCCAAGGAGCTTTGTTTAAAGGCCCGAAGTTGTGCTGGCTTGGCGTGATGTTTGCTTGCTGTGGATAGACACATCCAACTGGTTATTAGAGCGAGCGCATGTGCTCTGCTTCCCGGGTGGATGATGGCCAATGCCACATGCAGCTCTTAATAAGGGTGGTCCGCCTGCACGTTATGAGAACCTCCCCTGCAGCGCCTGATCAATCAAAGACCGAGGCATCAAAGCTCTGAGTATTTCCCCCTAGGGCAGAACACAAAAGTTGATGTCACCAGGTGCCTGCTTACCTTAGAAAGCAAGCAGTCGGTTTTCGGTTTTCGTAAAATTGGGAGAGGACAGGAGGGGGGAAGGGGTGCAGGGTAGACAGAAAGAGGGGGAGAGGAGGGAGTCAGGGTAGAAAGGAGAGAGCAGAGAGAAATTCTAGTGGCCTTATGGAAGGTCCAAGGTGTCACACGCAACCTCGAATACAACAGTGGGGTACCCCCGAGATGAAAATCCCAGAACAGTCCTTTGGAAGGCAGATCATGATGAGGGTAACTGAAATGGAGACTTAAAGGAAAAGGAAAATGGAGGAAAGGATCTCTCAGCCCAGAGAGGAGGATTGCTGAATGAAATGTGTGAAATCAGTCGATAAAAGGCCTTTCTCCCCTTTGCGGTTCAGGGATATTTCTTCCACCAAATTGCAGGCCCTGCCGAGCCACGGGCTGGAGTCCATTCAGACCCTCATCGCTACCTCATCCTACTCACTGAGAACACTGCCCTCCAGAGAAAAATTCACCAGCCTCCTGGTTGCCACGCTGACTTACCCCAGCCATTGCTGCGCCTTCAGGAATTTGCCAAAGAAAGAGTAAGTGAAAAGCGAGGGCGAATGCACCTGCTGTGGAGAAGCTGGGACCTACATCCAGCCCCGTGGTCCACAGCGCCCTGTCCTGTATGGGCTGCTGCTCTCCCAGCCAACCCTGCAGTCATGGAGTGGCTTTTAGACAGACAGGAAGAAAATGAGCTGCCCCTCATCCTGAGCAACTGCCAAACAGTTAAAGCACCTCTGCAGCCATAGAAACACCCAGTGTCAAAAAACAAAAACAAACAAAAAACAGCCTGTTCTAATTCTTAGCAGAAAACATCACTTACCCAATTAATCTTGAATTTAAAATTGTCAGAGTACTACCTGGTTTTGTTTGGGGTTTGGTTTGGTTTCTTAACTATTTGTCTCCCGCTGAAAGCAAAGTCCACTTCTGAACAGACACCTTGCTCCGACAGATTGGCTGGGGAGCAATCAAAAGGCGCAGGAGCTCCTGGCTGCTCTGTGGCCAGCAGGGGGCGTCTGACTGCTTCACTGCCCTCGAGGCTGGGGGTGGGGGTGCGGTGGGGTGAGAGGAGTGAAGGGGGCAGGATTTCATTTTGTCCAGAGCTCTCTGGCCCAGAGGCGTCATTCCGCATCACGACCCAGTAAGTGTCACATGTATGAAAGAAAAAGCCAAGGGCCAACTTTTTAAATGTGTGATGGAGGCATGTGACACTTCCTGCTCTCTCACTCCTGTGTCTCAGGCTTGTTTGTTTTCACCCCAAGCCTCGATGTGTTCTATTGTTTTCCTAACCCACTCTTGGGTCACAGCTCCCAGTGGGGAAAAACCAGTGCTCTGAAGAGTCACTACGGCAGCCTGCAGAGAGGTGCTCAATCAATTAATTAGATAAAGCTCTGCAGGAGCAACACTGGCTTTGTTTGGAATTAACCTTTTTATAGCTGATCAACTAACTAGCCTGTATTTTTGTGCCTTCAGTATGTCGACTCGGTTCTCCCTAAAGATTTGAGGCAGTGGAGAAGGCAAAAACATTTGCTGTGTTTAAACATCTACACCACTTGGGGAGGGGTGGGTGGTGGTGAGGATCTCACTCTGTGTAGCTCTAGCTGTCTTGGAGCTCACTATATAGACCAGGCTGGCATCAAACTCACAGAGATCCACTTGCCTACGCCTCCAGGGTGCTGGGATTAAAGGCGTGCGCCACCATGCCTGGCTCAAGCTCTACTCAAGCTCTACCCCATTAACTGAGCTTCAGAGGACTTAAACTGAGCAGCAGCCATGTTCCAGGGTACCAGGTTTGAAGATAAAAAGATGCAGAGTCATCTCCGCCCTCACAGAGTGGACAGGCAACATAAAAGAGTAGGAACGCTTGTGTTAGCAGATGTTGTAACAGAACAGAGAAGGGGGCAGGATGTTCCAGGGATGTAGGGGTGTGTCTAGGGCTCGTGGGAGACTTCCTAAGGGAGATGACCTCTGCTGAGCCTTGCAGGGAAGGCTTGGGGAAAGCATGCCAAGACGGACTGACTCGTGCGAAGGCGTGGGGCAAGAGACACTAGAAGATGAGTGACATTCAAAAATCCAGCACAGGAAGATGTAGGCACGTAGAGGAAGATGAGTCAGGAGAAGAAGCCCAGGGAGTGGTGGGCCATGGTGGGCTTTGAGTATCAGCCCTAGATAGGGAGAGGATGAGGAGCTTCAAGGGCATCAAAAGGAGAATATGCAAATTTGCTTTTAGGAACTCTCAGTAGAGTGGCAGAATGAAGGAGGGGCCAAAGGTGGCGAGTCGAAGAGAGAGTCAGCAGACAGGGATGATGCTGAGGACAGGGCTGGTTCTGGTCACCTACTTACACTCCTCAAATTACTGACCTGTGACTATTCAGTTCAAGACCTTTTTGTTCCAGAAGGCGGAAAAGACTACCTCTAAGTAGAAAAAGGGTTATGGAATTATGACTATCTGAGCTTGGTGTGAATGCCATCACTCACAGGCTGTCCTGACTGAGCTTGGAAACTTCCACTAATAATTCACAGGTACTTCTGTGACTATAAATCCCAAAGCCTTACAGGCCAGTGAAGATGGAGAGTTGAAACTGGGTCTGTGGGATTTTGGTGCAAACTAAGGCTCCCTGTAGATGATGCACACGGCTGCCTGGGTAGAACTCTCTAAGACGTTCTTGGTTAACTGTGAAGACAGAATGGCTATCATGCAGTATTATCATTTGAAGGCCAAGTTCCTGTTGACTCTGGACTTGTCTACATACCTACAGGATCTCTGTCAAATACTGAGCCAGAACTACCCCACTACATACTCACACGGGGTTGGAGAAACTCTGTCCAAGTTTATAAACTTATAATAGTACCTAGAATAACAAGATGATTAGTCTTTGAAAGGCCATTGGGTTAAATCATTCTGACATCATGCCCCATCTTTCTACATTTATACACAATCATTCCTACGAGGACTTGTTTCCTCGATGCTGGATAATAAGAGCACAAAGAAATGTCCACTTCGGGCCACCTCATCTCTCATCCTCCTCAAGGGAGATTGAGGCACTCACAGCAGCTCCCATACCCTCATCCCTTATTTTTGAACCTCCCTTAGGCCTTGTCCCTAAGTACCACTTCTTCTATCTCCTTATCATGTTCCCCTTTTCCTAAGCCAAACTTCCCCGAGGGAAGACAGAAGAGAAGGGAATATCAAAAGCTAAAGGCCTAAAATACACAACGGGCACACCCAGCCCCACAGAATCCTGACAGGAAGACTTCCAGTTACAATTCAAAGCTATGAATGCCAAGTAGTTAATCAAGGCCAATGGGAGGGAGAAGAATTGGTGAGGAGCACGCTTGAATATGCCACAAAAAGGAGCTTTTTATAAGCACTGAAAAACCCATGATTCAAAACCACAAATTTACGTGGGTTCCCCCTCCCTCCTGAGCCCACACAAAACACTTAGCATTCAGAAGCATTTTCTCTAAGCTGGAGACAGGCTAAGGACAATGCAGGGGGCTCTACTCTCTCCTCAGGAAGCATTTCAGTCAGGACAATGGTGCACCCACCGAGGGTGGGCTAGGTAAAGAATGTGGATGAGTAAGACATAAATAGACATGATCGGGTCCAAGGATCAAATGCTCAACGGCTTGTTTTTCTTTTCTTTTCTTTTTTTTTTTTTTTTTCTACCTCTTCTCTTTCAGACAGAATTTTTCATTTTCCATTTTTGAAAACTTTTCCAAACAATGTGAAAGCACAGTAAAGAAACCAAATAATGAAACGCTGTAAGTATTTGCGTGCAGATGCTTGGGAAGCTGCATCTTGTTCAGTGGGCACCTTATTGTTATTGGCGGCGGCGATTTTCTTTTGATAAAAGTCTTGGTGAGTGGATGTTTGCAAGGTGTTTTTCTAGAGTTTAAAAGGGGAATATTTTTTCTTTGCAAGCAGCAGCGAGTTGTACGTGTTATCTTAGCTGTTTTTTTTAAAGAAGTCAAACGAAATGAAAAGGTCTCTTTTAAGAGTGTAACGAAGTTGTTACTGTATGCATTAATGTATATGAAGCTGCAGTTTATTTCAGACATCTGGGTGTCACCGAGGGCTACTCTAAATAAGGGCTTCATCTGAAGTGACTGTCACCACTCGTATTCCACAAAAGCAAACTGACTGCAGACACAGCTTCTAAAGGCAGGTACTTCCCTTCAAAGACAGACCCCTGTGGCCCTGGGTGTGGTATCATTCTTTCATGATGTGTGTTCCTGTTTGTGTGGATGCACATACATGTGCTTCCATGGGAGGCCAGAGGGCACCTTGAATGTCATTTCTCAGGAGCCGTCCACTTTGTGTTTTCGAGACAGGGTCTCTCCCTGAGACCTAGAGCTCACCAGTTAGGCTAAGCTGACTGGCCAGGAGCTGCAGGGACCCTCTCGTCTCCACTGTCCCAGTCCTGGGGTTTTTACAAGGATTCTAGGGATCCAGCTCAGGTCCTCATGCTTGAGGAGAAAGCATTTTACCAACGGCGCCATCTCCCCGGCCCCCTTAACATTAATCTTAATGTCATCATTACCATGCACTAGATGGCAGCTACATGTCTATTCTACTGACTGATTCTAACATTTTTCCTGCTTTAAATGCTGACTGCCCTGGCATTTCACTTACCTTCAATTGTAAAAGAGCATGCCTCAGAAGACAAGCCCCCATGTCCCTAAGCCACATTTATTATCATTCCCCCCATGTGCCCTGGAGGACTACAAAACCAGATGTCCTTCTGAGACACTCTGCAAATCTCTTCTACTTCCTCATGTCCCCTTCCTACCAATCTCAGAGTACGGTGGGGGCGATCTCAGTGTGATGGGGAGGTCGGACCTGAGGTCATCTCAAAGTTGCATGTGACCCTTGGCGGTAATGTTCTTGAAGCACAGAGTTTGACATGTACCTTTTCGAGGACAATGGTTTTAGACAACACTTATGCTTTCTGGGACATCTTTCCTTCTCAATGGGGAGTGATAGAAATGAGACTTGACTTTCAGAACCAGAGTGAAGGGCATTGTCGCAGCATCACGCAGGATGGACGCCAGCCTGTCACCTCTCCCTTTCTTTCCTTTGAGTTGCTACTATCTAGCCTATAATATCACGCTTCCCTCCTTGTGTCCCAGTCTCCTTCCACAGCATACTTTTGCAGCCATGAGGCTTTATACTCAGAAACAGAAAACCATTTCTAATTACATTCTGTTGGGGTACCACGAGTGGTTATGGGGACAGACTCAACCCACCCTTGGCAACCGCCAGCAACCCTGTCCTGGCCTTTCCCAAACGAGCATCATCTTTGAGTTTACTATGGTAATGCTGCTTTGGGACAAGGCTCCAAAGTGTAGCTCACACTCTTCAAACCACCTGAGTTAATACACAATTGAAGTTGCATTGCTCCCCTTGGAAACATTTATTTTTTAAACATAGGGATTCCCATAGCCTGGGGTTGGCCTCAAACAATGTAGTCGAAAATTACCTTGAACCTCTGCTCCTCGTGTTCTGGGATTCCAGGCATGCACTCTCCTATCCAGTCTGTTTGGTGCTGGGTACTGACTCCAGGGCCCCATGCCCACTAGCTGAGCGCTTACCAGCTGAGCTCTGTCACCAGCCCCGGACAGCTCTTTTTTGCTAAAGGCAAAGCTCCACCAGAAAGTCCTTCTAAAGCCATCCCCTGAGCCTTAGCTGTTCTTCCCAAGAAAACCTAGTGTCCTCACCACTGTGGCTGACCCCACTACCCTCCTCAAATCCCCGTATTTCCTCATTCGCTCTCGGTTGTTGCTGGAGCACTCACTGCTTCTGCCTCCTAAGCCAAGATTCCTAAGCCCCTGAGTCCGTTCACACTCCCTGACATGGCCACCAGAACCTGCCTTGTTAGTAGGCGTGACACTGCCCTCGGGAGCCAGCTCAGGAGAAAATCTGCCAGATACATGCCTGGTAGGGCAAAAAGACCAAGGAGGGAGGAGGGAGGAGGGAGGAGGGAGGGACATGCAGGACCCCTTACTTACATGTGTTCAGAATCCTTACAAGTTTTAAATTAGCACCTCAAACAGAGGTGGTGATTTGATAAGGAGAAGAGTAAAAGAAATCACGACAACAATGGCTGGAATATTTTTATCCAGTTTTGAGCTACTATTTTGTAGGAGGCAGCTACAGAACCTGCTTGGAGTGTAGACTCCTGGGCTCTGTGCCTCTAGATTTTGATCCGCATTTTAAACAAGCCCCTTGGTGGTTCCGATAGACATTGATCCACCCGACCACACTTTGGAAACCACTGACTGAAAGATGATCAAGATTTCGAAGCTTAGGATGTGAGGGCCAAATCCTGACACTGTCCCCACAAAGGACCTCGGCATATCCCCACCTTATTTAATCTTGGTTTCCTTTCTAACAACATAAGGAATTCAATCAGATGATTTCTAAGCACCAGTATTAAGAAGAATCCTTAATAATTCGTTATAACCATCTTCTCCTGGAGAACTAACAGGATGTAGTTATATTGATGTCTATGATGTAAAAACTAAGTGTGTTGCTTTAAAGTTATTTAATAATAAAACAGATAAGGTTCCCTTGCTGTCCTTTGTGTGGCCACAACCCTTCCCCGTCTCTAGCATTTTCATGTCTTTAAAAAAAAAAATCTACATATACCCTCCAGTACTGAAGGCCTCAGATATATTCTCATCAACTAAGTGAATTAGGTACAACTTCAAGTATAGAACATGAAGGTTTTGAGAATAGGGAAAAATACTTTTTTTTTTCTGAGACAGGGTTTCTCTGTGTAGCTTTGTGCCTTTCCTGGAACTCACTCTGTAGACCAGGCTGGCCTTGAACTCACAGAGATCCACCTGCCTCTGCCTTCCGAGTGCTGGGATTAAAGTTGTGTGCCACCACCGCCCGGCTGGGAAAGATACTTTTAAAAATATATTTTAAATTAATTCTTTGGGAATTTCATATAATGTGTTTTGATCATATTCACACCCACTCCTCCCCTGAAATCTTCCTACATCAACCTCCCATCTCCCCACCTCTCCTAACTTCATGCCCTTTTCTTCTTTTTTTAATAACTTACTAAGTCCAGTATGTGCTGTCCACACACTCATAGGTATGGGGCTGTTCACTGGAGGCATGATTGGCCCACCAGGAGCCGCACTCTTAAAGAACACTGACTCTCCCTTCCCCAGAAGCTGGTAACTGAATAGATCCTCAGGAGTCTGGGCTTATGTGCTTCTTGCCACTCCATATAGGATTACTAACTGCCTTGATCTTATGTAGATCTTATCCAGGCAACCACAGCTGCTGTGAGTTCAGAACGATAGCCATCCTGCAAGATCCAGAAGACACTCACTGCTCATCCTGGTCCTCTGCAAGCTCTGCCTCGTAAAATCTTTCCATCTCCTCTTCCATGATGGCTTCTGAGTCTTGGGGTTGGGGGTGGATAGATGTCTGTTTTGTGGCTAAGCACTCCACTAACACTTAGTCTCTGACCTTTGACCAATTGTACGTTTCTGCATTAATCACCATTCACAGCACAAAGCAACTTCTTGAATGAAGACTGAAAGCTGCACTAATCTATGGGCAAGGAGACTGGATTTTTTTATCAAGAATTTTTTTATTCATTTTACATACAAAAGGCGATTGAATTTAAAGGACAGTCTGATACTGTGTCCACTTAGAAAAATACTAATAGTAGGATCACCCCTGTGGCCTGTAAGCCCCACAACCATAAGCTCCTAGCCAGATTTATAGTACCGGCTTGTATTTCCTCTTGTAGAGTAGACCTTAAATTCAATCAGAGGTTTGTTACCCCTCTAACATTTGAACCACTGTTGCATCCATGGGTTTATCTTTCCACACAGGTCATTACTGTACATCACAGGGTACACAGATGACTTATTTTCTCCTCTCAGCCTACATAGCACCTTCTAGTACTTTGAAAACTGGCCAGTATTGAGAAAGCTAGCCTCATCCTTCCTAGTGAGGGAAAGATACTTTTAACGAGAGAGACTCTAAGGTGAAATACATACTTGCAATGGTCTTTGCAGAAAATGGCACCCATTTCTCCAACTCCCAAAATTAGCAGCTTATGAAAAAAGTCAAAACTCACTGAGCCCACATCCATTATCAAATACATGCTCAAGGTTCTTACGCCCCAGGGTTTCCTAGTCGAGATTTATTCTCTCCACAAAAAAAATATTGAATGGAACCAAAACTCTGCTAGACACCATGACTTTAGAAGTAAGCTCTTGATCTTGGTAAAGTCCTTGTCTTACAAGCATGAATATCCGAGCTTGATTCCCAGAACCCACATTTTGAAATAGAAAGAAGAAAGACAGCCAAATGTGGTCATGTAAGCTCGCAGTGCTGGAGAGTCAGAGACAGGCCAGCCAGCCTAGTCTGCTTGTAAGTTCCAGGCCCCATCTCAACAAACAAAGGTGGACAGTTGCCGGAGGAATGGCATCCATGGTTCTCCTCTGCCCTACATACACACACACACACACACACACACACACACACACACACACACACCAAAATTAAGAGACAGCCAAGAAGGATGGTGCATACCTATAATCCAACACTTGGGAGGTAAGATCAAGAGTTTAAGGCCAGCCTTAGCTATATAGCAAGTTTAAGGCCAGCCTAGGCTACATGGGATCCTATCTCAAAAACCTAAGAGAATATTAAACAAGATAAACACACATCATTACTTACTGGCAATATGTTTTGATAACTAAGTGCAACTCTAGCAGAAAGGGAGGATAATAAACTCTTTGGAGAACAGGACCAAGAATGCCTTCCTTGAGGAACTTGTCTCTCACGATGAGGGAGAATTTTCCAGAGAGATGAAGAAAAGAAAGAACATTTCCAGAAGCAGGCCGAAGCCTTGAGGCTCAACAAAAGGAGTGTGCATTTTATCCCATAGATGATGGGGACATGCAGAAGGGCTGAGTTAGATAAGTAGAATTCAGACTTCTGTTTAGGAAAGGCCATTCCAGGAGGCTGGAATGGAAAGAGCTAAAACTGAATAAAGGTGTCAAGAAAAAAAAAATCAATAGAAGTGCCCCTTTGAGAGAGTGTGGATGTGAGCCCAGGAATCTCTGGGGTGTGTCACCAGCAACAGACTTATACCCTAAGGAGAATCTCAGCGGGGTTGGGGGACTTCATCAGCAATAGATTCACACCCTAAGGAGTGCTGGACTTCATCCTTCTTACTGTTTGTCCATGCTCTTCTTCCCCTAGTCCTAAATTTCTAGTAATCTGCTGTTGTTTTCTAGTTCCCACTTGGAACACTGGATTAACCAGGGACTTCAATGCAAACAAGTCCCCGGTAGCTGATGACTCTTAATGCTACAAGTCTTCCAATCCCACTGTGTGCTACTGCAAACAGCTTGCTAGCAATTTGGTTAGCAACTAAATGAGATAAATAGATAAGAAAATGCCAAGAAAGGATTCTTTTAAATTTAGCATGTATATATTATGTCTCTAACTTGTTTTCTAAAGAAAATCATCCCTTGTAAACAGCTTCATTAAGTCTTTGCATCAGCATGTTAAATAGATATATATTATAAAGTCTAGATGGCTTTTCATTTTCTTTTGAAAGAATTCCATCAAATGAGATAATTTAACAAGTAAATGTAAGGCTAAGGCCGTGATGGATTTGTTTTCTTTTGCTTCTTAGGCTCTAAAAGCCCACTAAGGATGATTCTTGAATTTCTTTTAATACTCAGAAGTCTAGGAAACCTCTTGTTTCCTTCAAGCCATTGTTTGTCTTACAGTTATTCCGCCATTTTTGAGGAGAGCGAACTGAGTGGCTGGGACTACGATTACGGCTTCTGCACACCCAAGACACTCCAATGCATTCCAGAACCAGATGCTTTTAATCCCTGTGAAGATATCATGGGCTATGCCTTCCTGAGGGTCCTGATTTGGCTGATTAATATCCTAGCCATCGTTGGCAACCTGACCGTCCTCTTCGTCCTCCTGACAAGCCGTTACAAACTGACAGTGCCCCGTTTCCTCATGTGCAATCTCTCCTTCGCAGACTTTTGCATGGGGCTCTATCTGCTGCTCATTGCCTCCGTGGACTCCCAGACCAAAGGCCAGTACTACAACCACGCCATAGAATGGCAGACCGGGAGCGGCTGCAGCGCCGCTGGCTTCTTCACGGTGTTCGCAAGCGAACTTTCTGTCTACACCCTTACAGTCATCACTCTAGAACGGTGGCACACCATCACCTACGCTGTCCAGCTGGACCAGAAGCTGCGACTGAGACATGCCATCCCAATTATGCTGGGAGGGTGGCTCTTTTCTACGCTGATTGCCGCGCTGCCCCTTGTGGGTGTCAGCAATTACAGGAAGGTCAGCATCTGCCTCCCCATGGATGTAGAATCTACTCTCTCACAAGTCTACATATTATCCATCTTGATCCTCAATGTGGTGGCCTTCATCATCATCTGTGCTTGCTACATTAGGATTTACTTTGCAGTTCAAAATCCAGAGCTGGTGGCTACTAACAAGGATACGAAGATTGCCAAGAAGATGGCCATCCTCATCTTCACGGACTTTATGTGCATGGCACCGATCTCTTTTTTTGCCATCTCTGCTGCCTTCAAAGTGCCCCTAATCACTGTCACCAACTCGAAAGTTTTACTGGTCCTTTTTTATCCTGTCAATTCTTGTGCCAATCCATTTCTGTATGCAATTTTCACGAAGGCATTTCAAAGAGATTTCTTTCTGCTGCTGAGCAAATTTGGCTGCTGTAAACACCGGGCTGAACTTTACAGAAGGAAGGAATTTTCTGCATATACCTCCAACTGCAAAAACAGCTTCCCGGGATCTAGAAAGCCTTCCCAAGCTGCCCTGAAGTTGTCCACAGTGCACTGCCAACATTCTGCTGTCCCAGACAAGACCTGCCACCAAGAATGCTAATTTAGTAACCGCACTATTGAATTGTACTTAAATATGTAAAAGAAAAAAGTCTATCTGAATTAGTCACTTTAAAATAATGCATCTTAGAAAAATATTTATTCTTAGGCACTTTAGGAGAAATGCACTTGGTTCAGAGGGTGGCCCATGACCAGTGGTCATTGGAACTGGGCAATCAGAACTGCCCTCTGAAACTTGACGACATAAATTTCAGGAGTTTAGAAACTTTTATAATAATTTAGACAGAGTAATTTTGTGTGTTGAATCAAATATTAAGAAAACCTAAGGTGTCATTTTTGCACATCTTTGGTCTTTTTCACTTCAATCTTGTAATTTTTGTTGTAATCTCCAAAGTATCAGTTCATAACAGACTGGAAATTTTAAGTGGTCCTTGCCCTCAAATAGTTTGATAAACACATTTGGAGACATACTGGGCAGTGTGGTAGCCATGAGCCTTACACGGTAAATAAAAGTTTCTTAGCCACGTTCCAAGTGCTTCGTGTGTGTGACTAGTACCGCACAGTACAGATGCAAACTGTTTTCATCGTTGTAGGGAATTTCACGAGACAGCTCTGTTCTGGAGACTTCTGTTTCCTCTTTACGTCCCATTCACTTAACTTGCCGTCTGACGGCTCATTTCTGCATACCTGTCTGGCTTGCAGATCATGAACACCTGGTGGGCAGGAAACCATCTCAGCCCACTCAGCTTCCTCATCTCTTCCCTCTGGATCTTGGAAATGATACACAATCAATGTGCCCAGTTGAATTGACTAAATCTGCAAGGAAATGTATTTCTAGAGCCTTTGACTTTCTAAGCAAAATAAGATACTTAAATATTGAAAATGATTAACTTACATTATTTTCCATCCTTTGCAGTTTACTGAAAAATATATCTTATATTTGTTAGAAACATTTTTTTCTTACTATAAAATATAAGTTTTAAGACTTACATTTAGGACAACTGAAAGATCTAATTGCAGCACTTCTGTTTGCTGCTTCGACTTTTTTATCAAAAGTTCATTATACACCCAACATCTTGGGGTTTTTTAAATTATTTTATTTTATTTGGTTTTTCGAGACAGGGTTTCTCTGTGTAGCTTTGGCACCTTTCCTGGATCTTGCTCTGTAGACCAGGCTGGCCTCGAACTCACAGAGATCCACCTGGCTCTGCCTCCCGAGTGCTGGGATTAAAGGCGTGCGCCACCACCACCCAGCGTATTTTTTCTATTTTTTATTATGTAATTTCACCAACTATGTAATTTCACCAACCGAATTTTCATAAAACTCTATGGAGCAGATGCCGTTCATCTTACATGAGAGAAAAACTGATTATCATTTTTAAAAGGACTGAAAACTACGAAGAGATTCACTATAAGGGGATTCGGTCTCAAAGCTCTCCCAAATCCTAGCCTCTTAATGATTCCCATATTGGTAATCATGGTTTTCCAAGAGTTACTTTGACTTGAAATACACCAAAAAATAAGATACGTTCATGGATGGACAAACAAATAAAAACTGGATAGAAGCCGGGCGGTGGTGGCGCACGCCTTTAATCCCAGCACTCGGGAGGCAGAGGCAGGCGGATCTCTGTGAGTTCGAGGCCAGCCTGGGCTACCAAGTGAGTCCCAGGAAAGGCGCAAAGCTACACAGAGAAACCCTGTCTCGAAAAACCAAAAAAAAAAAAAACTGGATAGAAAGGTTTTGTTACCTAACAATTCATATACATTCAAAGTTCCTTAAATTTTCCCCAGTATTGTATCATGAACATTCAAATGTATAGAAATGTTGAAGGAACTATTAGTGAACATCCATATACCACCACCATTTACAGTCAGCAATATTTACTATAATGGCTTTCTTATACTACTATGTAATTATCTGTTATTTATCTGTCCGCTAATGTGTCTTATATTTGATATTTTGAAGTAATTTGCAGACATCAGCCTTACACAAAAGTATATACTGTACAACCCCACGCACATGAACCTTAGCGCTCTTATTCACCAGAGTGTAATTCAGTATTTATTTACATCTTAGGTATAATTTACATGCAGAGAAATGGACAAATCTTAAGTGTGCTACTTGAGTTTTGAGAATTGCATGCACCGGTGTGACCCAAGCTTCTGTCAAGAATTAGCACACTGTTACCATTAGAGAGGGGCTCAGCCCTATCACAGGGGTGCTAATGGCCAGATCTCTGTTTTCCACAGATTAGTGTTTCCTGTCCTAGACGTCACATAAGTGCAGTTATATAATACATACGCTTTGTCACAAGGTTTCTGGGACTCAGTATAATGTTTTTGCTATTTATCCACTTAATTGCTTGAATCTGTTTATTCCTTTTCATTGCTGATTAATATTCTACCATAGAATCCTCCTGCTGGTGGATATCTTGAGTATTGTATTAAATAAATGTCTAGCCATAACTAGACTCTACACGTTCAGTTTGGTCTTAGTTCTTAGGTCATTATGGAAAATGATTCAAAGATTATAAGCGTTAAAAAAAAATCTTCTGTGTTACACATGGATGGCTTTTCTGCTCCATAATGAATGACTTGGTTCAGATGGAGCTCTCTGGAGCTCATTCTAGAGTCTGTCTTAGTGATACAGCAGAATACTAACTCAGCATGCTACTATGTAACTACTTGATTGTTCTTTCTGATTCATAAATCCCAGAAACAAAACAACTTAGTAAGAAAAAAAAAAGTAAAAGAAGAAGATTGAAGATTCAGACGCATCCTTGTAAATCAGCTCTTAAGCCAGCACACATTCAAATAGTTTGTGACTAGAGAACTCAGAGTATGCTCTGAAAGCAATTCATGACCTCTTACCCAGATAGTGATCTTTATTTTCTACATTATAACTTAAGGTTTAATAAATGAAGTCACAGTTTGCCGTCCCCCTTGTTCCCATATCCTCCCACCCATAAGATTTATATTTTAATTGTCCTCCAACCCAGGTCTTTACTTATATCCCTAGTACCATGCGTACATCCCAGGACATTCCTCCACTTACTCCTGGACTATGCCATAGCTACCTAATTTGTATTCACACCCAGTCTTTTCCAAGTCCTCTCCATCACTGACAAACCCTCCTGAAATCCTGTTTCATCTCATTACGTGCCTGCATAGAATTCCCAAGCAACTCATCAGCACCTGGAAAGTGTACATGCCCACTCGTAGGCTAACACTCGGAGAATATGGACTCTGTCCTCAGATCTGCTCATCCTCTCTGTTACTTTCTTCATGAAACAAACTGACCCAGTTACACTTCCCTAAGGCGTTCTCTTCCACCTCCGTGCTAAAACCTATGCCACTCGTACATCAGAGTAATGTATCCCTTGTCCTCTCTCTACTGGCTTTGGAGTCCAAACTGCCGGTTTACCTACTTCAACAAACGCTCTTTGATCTATTCCTTCCCTAAAGCATTACAGTTAAGACACCTCCTCTGTGTAAAACTAGGGACATAATAAATATGTAACCCACAATGGTCTTTCTCTGCAGACTTCTTTAGCCTGCATGAATGTCCGTGTGCCACATGTGTACTACATGCGTGTCTGGTACCCACAGAGGCCAGAAGGGGGCGTCAGATCCCTTGGAACTGTAGTTACAGATAGCTCTGAGCAACGTGTGGGTGCTGGGAATCAAACTCTGATCCTCAGGAAGAGCAACCAGCGCTCTGAAGCGCTGAGCCATCACTCCATCTCCTACAGACTTCATGAGCATTCTTCTGTATCACCTTTTCTGTCTCCCCACACTGGAGTATTAATTACCTACACGAGTCCCTCTTTATGTTCACCTATGTTAGGAAGATAAACTACTTTCATTTAACAACCTCATTTTCCAAACTGGTTCATTTTTGTAACTAAAATATAAAACTGCCTTTGTTAAGTATTTCATGTATGACATGTCTAGAATGTGTGTTACATCTGTACAGGCCCTCATGGCTAAATCATAAACAGTCGGACACTCAATAATTTTGTATCTCTTGTATTTTTTCACTGTTAGATATTGTCAGGAGTGAATTGCAAAATGACTTAAAAGGACTAAGCTATCTGGAATAAACCATCTAAACTTATAAAAATAACTTTAAAAGACATTGGTATTTTGTTCTCAGCTTACTACACTTGTTACAAAGGGCTTAGCTTTACTTTTCTTAACCATTAATTCTAAATATAAATTAAGAATCTTTCTCACAAAGTATTTCAGTAAGTAGGCTCATATAAGAAATCACTTTTTCTGGGCTGAGGAGCTGGCTCCGTTGATGAAATGCTTGCCACACAAGCCAGAGGACGTGAGTTCAGAACCTCAGCACCCACACTGAAACAGAGAGCAGTCATGTGTATCTGAAACCCAGCACTGACGAGAAGATGTGGACAGACACAGACTTCTGGAGCTCCTTGGTCAGCCAATCTAGCAGAATCAGTGAGCTCCAGGGTGGAGGAGAGCATGGAGGCCCAAATTACTCAGGGTCAGGGAAGCTGAGCTTGCTTTACCCAGCAGGGCTGCGGAACGGGGGTGATTTGACCACAAGCGTGGTTACCATGTTTGGAAGGGTCTACACTTGGCTGTATCTAAGTCTTCTCCCTTGCCCCTTGGCATTTTTATAAAAAGCCCTTTTGAATAAAGTTCTGGGCCGGTGAATTTTGATCCAGGTCCTCCCGAAGCTATCCTGTGTTTCTGTCTTTCTTCTCGTCAACTAGGTCTCACTTTCCACCTGGTATTTTCTTATTCCTCTCCTCAAGAGTACCCAGGGAAAGGTAGGAGCAGGTCTCCCACAGGAGAGACCTTGTCTCAAAAATTAAGGTAAGAGTGACCAAGGAAGATACCCAATGCTGACCTCCGGCCTCCACATTCAGGCACATGCACTCACACACATCTGTACATGCATACGCATACACATATTCATATACACAAAAATAGTTTTCTCTTCAAAAATAGGTGATCAATTAGCCACAGTCAACCAGCCTGAAAATATTTGATGGGGAACTCCAGAAATCAGCAATCGACACATTTCTGATGGATCACTTTCCTGCATGGTAGTATAAAACCTCGTACCATCACATTCAGTCATACGAGGACTGGATCATGGTTCTGTCCGTCATATTCCCACTGTGCTGTGGGTTGTTTAGCAGCCACCTCGGTTATCAGTTTCTCTGCCACAATATCACATTCAAATAACCTTCGCTTCACTTACCGTCAGGACAGAGTCCAACAGTGGTGATGCAAAGAAGGTTCCACGGCAGAACAACAGAGTAACCCTTGTGCTCCGCGGCACAAAGCACACGCAGACAAAGGCGTGGCACACCCAGGGTTTGCTACTGTCTGAGATTTCAAGCATGCACTGGGGTCTTGAGATGCGCTATCCCTGAATCAGGAGGGGTTGCTGCCTTTCAATTAATATTGTCCCTATGAGTTATACTATAGGCTTCCTGCTTGCAGTTTAGGTTTCTAGTTATAAGTCACGGTGTTCCCAGTTGACCTAGAGAACATTTATGTGGACAACATATGTTAGAGTATGAATGACAATGAAGTCCTCAGCTAAATTCCCTGCTTTTTACCATAACTAGTTGTAGCTATTTGCTCTAAACTTACTAGTTCCCCCATAGAACTTAGATAACACCAGGGTGTCAGTTAATGTTAGAAACCCAGTGCTCTGTGAAGTCTGTGCTGTGCGAGGAACTGTTTGCACATCTTCAGCACCTACTGAGATGCTCTGCACATCAAATAGAACAAAAGAAGAGGACCAGGGAAGGTCAGGTACTGGGTCCCTAAGAGACTAATTCCGTGCAATTTCAACAAGATCTTGGCTTGCAGAGAAACAGAAAGAACGTTTAACAGCATTATCAGATGTGAGTAGGAGGAGGTTTGTGAAGTCCTCAAAGTGTGCTGGGACAGAATTAGGACACATGCTACTCTCACAGATGTGTAACACAGCGAACTCTAGCCTCGCAAGGGACAGCTCCTCCATCAGTAAAATGGCATGTGACATTTATTAAGGTAATGTTTATGGAGTTAAAAACTTATATTATGGTACAGTGATATAATTACTACAAGGTGCAGCAACAAATACTTACCTTGGATGTGAAGTATAGAGAGTTAGAAGGAAATAATGGAATGGGGAGGATTAGAGTTGGAGATGAGAGGGCAGGAAAAAGGAGAGAATGCCAGAACGGATAAATAGCACGACCTACCTTGTGAAAAAGTCATGTGGGAGGTTACTACTACAGAAGCTTCTAAAATACATACACACACACATATACAAAGAGTCTAAATACAGTTGCCCTATAATGGAGTAACAGTTGCCCCTACTAGACACCATACACCAATAAATAAAAGCCCAGTGTCAGGAATGGATGACCTCTTTTGGAGTCATTGGCCGGTAAGGGCCCACAGGCCTCCAAGCATTACAGATTGTTGTCTAAATTCTTGGCTACCCTCCAGAACATGACAGGAAGACCCTATTACTAAAGATACCACACACGTGAGACGTAGAACATTTCTATCAAGCTGATACTTGCCTGGAAGCTTCAACTACTGGCTGGCATTCAGTGATGGAAGGCGTCATTCTCACTACTGGAGGAGAAAAGTCAGCATCAACCTTCCCAGATGTGAAGCCTGAGAACTACAACACCCAACCTGGCAAAACCTGCTCCGTGGCACTACAGTGGCACAGATGTCACGGGAGGAACCAACTACTTTCTGGTTGGATTTGAGGCCTACTCCACACGTGGAAACCCTTACCTGGAACCATTACTAGGGCAAAGAACCTATAGGTCGACATTGGTCGACAGGTGATAGGTCTAGGAGAGAACTTACTGTTATTTTGCTAAATGGACATAGTACTAAATAAACAAACTTATCATTATGCTCATAGATAACCCATTTCTCAATCTTCATCAGAGAAGCTTCTATTTACAATCGGCAGCAACTAACAGAGACCCACAGTGGGTCATGGTGCAGAGAACAGTAGACTGCAGAATGCTTAGCCACAAATGGGGCATCCATACACACGCCATCCTCCCAAGGATGAGGGATCATTGTGGATGAGGAGGCAGAAAGCCTGTAAGAGCCAGGGGAGATGGATGGCTGCCAGGAAACGATTTTCCTGGCACAGCAGTGCACATGAGAAAACACGGCAGATGTGACATATGTACATATATGACCGATGCTGACCTATGCAAGCCTGAACCAGACCGAATTCCAGCGTGGAGGAAGGTGAGCAAGAAGTCCCACCCAGTCAAGGAGCCATTGGCCACGGACGGCTTCTGAGGCAGGCAGAGTCAGTTTTCTCAGAGGTCGACCCCTAGTTAGGTCAGCCATGCTCCGATGGGAGGCCAGAAATCCAAGAATATACGAGACGTACAGATTGGACTCAGTAGGTCTAAAAATAAAAAGAAGACACAAAGGTGGGTGGGCAGGGAAGGGAGGTAGGTTTGGGAGGATTGGAGGAGGGGCCTGAATGTGACCAAAACACACTCAAATAAAAACAAGAAGTAAATAGCAAGCAATCAGATACCACAGTCAAGTCTTAAGTACATTCCTTCAATTTATAGGGCTTAAGGAATAACGACCTCTTTGAAAGTGGAGGAAGATTTGACTCATGATATCTTAAACAAAGGCATTAAAAATATCTCATATACACAGAAAAGTTGGTTTGGGAGAGGTTTGGTTGGTTGGTTGGTTTGGTTTTCCGAGACAGGGTTTCACTGTGTAGTGCTGGCTGCCCTGAAATTCACACTGCAGACCAGGCTGGCCTTGAATTCACAGAGATCTGCCTCATGAGTGCTGGGTTTAAAGGCATGCACCATCACCCAGCTAGAAAAAATTTAAAAACAGTTGAATTTCACTTTGTGACATTTTTATTAATAAGTTCCTTACAATAAAGTTTATTTTTATTTTAGAATTTCATACAGTATATTTTTAATCATATTCTTTCCTATCTCCCAGCCCTCCCAGATCCTCCTCCCTCCCTACCCACCCTACTTCAGGCTCCTTCTCTCTCTTACAAAAAATAAAGGAAAAAATAACCACTAAAAAACACGGGCATGCATTTTGTGTTAGGCAACTACTCCTGAGCATGGGGCCTGTCCTGACCGTGGTTGATACACCCAGTGTCTCTCAATTGAAGAGAACAGATTTTTCCTCTTCCAGCAGGTATCAATTGCAAATAGCTTCTCAGTTTGGGGTGGGACCTTGTGCCCACTTCCCCTTCTCAGTGCTGGGATTTTGGTCTGGTTTGAGCTTGCACGGGTCTTGTGCATACTGTCACAGTCTCTGTGAGTTCCTGTGTGCATCAGTCCTGTTGTGTCTGGAAGACACTGTTCCTTGAAGTCATCCACCACCTCTAGCTCCTTGTTGTTGTTGCTGCTGCTGTTCAAGACAGGATTTCTCTGTGTGACAGCCCCAGCTGGCTATCCTGAAACCCACTTTGAAGACCAGGTTGGCCTCGAACTCACAGAAATCTGCCTGCCTCTGCCTCCAGAATGCTGGGAGGCTTCTACGTCTGGCTCTTAAAATCTTTCTGTCTCGCCGGGCGGTGGTGGCGCACGCCTTTAATCCCAGCACTCGGGAGGCAGAGCCAGGCGGATCTCTGTGAGTTCGAGGCCAGCCTGGACTACCAAGTGAGTTCCAGGAAAGGCGCAAAGCTACACAGAGAAACCCTGTCTCGAAAAACCAAAAAAAAAAAAAAAATCTTTCTGTCTCCCCTTGGACTCCTGAGCCTGGAGAGGATAAATGCATCCCATTCAGAACTGAGCATTCCAAAGTCTCTCATTCTCTGTCCATTTTCTGTGTTAATTGCCATCTACTGAAAGAAGGAACTTCTCTGATGAGGGTTGAGTGTTGCACTGATTAATAGGTGATCTATAGGTGTGGTGACATGTCATTAGAAGTGGTTTTATTGCTGTGCTCACTTAGCAGAATAATGGTATTAGGTTTTCTCCTTGGCCCATGCCCTATCTAGTCTGAACTTCTTGAACTCACTAACAGTATCAGGTACAGGTTCCATCTCATGGCATGGGCTTTAAATCCAATTCTAAAGGCGGTTGGTTACTATCCTAACATCTGCGCCACTATGGTGCAGGTGGCCCGTATCCTGTAGGCAGGTCACTACTGTAGCCAACAGGGCCTGTAGCTGGGTGAGACTGATGATTACTTTTCTCCCACAAGATCAAGCTACACCACTCTTGGGAACATTCCCAAAGGACTCCACATCTTATAGCAAAAGGTACTTGCTCATCTGTGTTCACTGTTGCTCTAGTCACAATGGCCAGAAACTTGAAACAGTTAAGATGTCCATCAACTGATGAATGGATAATGAAAAATGTGGGACAATTACTCAATGGAATATTATTCAGCTGTTAATAAAAATGAAATTTTATATATATTTTGTATAAAACCTTTTTAATTTAATATCCACGTATAAGAGAAAATATGCGATGTTTGACTTTCTAGGTCTGGGTTACCTCACTCAGGACAACTGTTTCTTTTCCACCCATTTACCTGCAAATTTCATGACTGCATCCTTACAATAAGGTTTTAATAATTTATTAAAAAGAAAGTTGAGCCGGGCGGTGGTGGCGCACGCCTTTAATCCCAGCACTCGGGAGGCAGAGACAGGCGGATCTCTGTGAGTTCGAGGCCAGCCTGGACTACCAAGTGAGTTCCAGGAAAGGCGCAAAGCTACACAGAGAAACCCTGTCTCGAAAAACCAAAAAAAAAAAAAGAAAGTTGAATTGAAACTAGAATAGTGATAAGTAAACATTGGGCAGAGCAACAAGAGAGTGTGGAAAAAGGAAGGCTGTGTTTGATTGATGCATGCTGTAAATGTGAATAAAAATATCCTACCAAACCCCATTAACATTATTAATGAATGAAACGTTAATCAAAAATAGTATGGAAAAGAGAATCATGAATTAACTCGCTGAGAATAGGATATCACATCCATATTAAATTAAACAATGAAGTTATGGACATCAATGTGCTAGCTAGTTTTTATGTCAGCTTGATTCATGATAGAGTCATCTGAGAGGAGGCAACTGAGGAAATGCCTCCATAAGATCGGGCTGTAGGCATGCAAGTCTATAGGACCATTTCTTAGTAATTGATGGAGGAGGGTCCAGCCCATTATAGGTAGGGAAACCCCCTGGGCTGGTGGTCCTGGGTCCTATAAGAATTCAGGCTGAGCCAGCCATGGGGAACAAGCCAGTAAGCAGCTCGCCTCCAGGTTCCTTCCCTGCCTTCATTGATGAACTGTGATATGGAAGTATACGCAAAAATAAACTCTTTCCTCCCCAAGCTGCTTTTGATTATGGTGTTTTAACATAGCAACAGAAACTAACTAAGACAGTCAGCAGATTAAAAAGAAATGTTAACTGGAGAGAGAGCTCAGCAGTTAAACGTACTGCCTGTTCTTCTAGAGGGCCCAGGATGGATTCCAGCACCCATGTGACAGCTAATAACTGTACATAACCCCAGATTCAGGGGATCTGATGCGGTCTTCTGACCTCTGTGGGAACTGCATGAATGTGATACACAGACATACATTCAGGCAAAATATACATACACATAAAATTAAAAATAAATAAGTCTTACTTTTAAGAAAGTACAAATGGTCACAAAGTGAAATCACCTTTGTGAGCCAAAACTATCTAGTTTTTTTATTATTGTTATTTATTTAAACATCAGAGTCAACTAGATAATGCAGAAGGCCACCACATCAAAGGCACGTGTAATTTGTGACATCTTTTACTGCACTTCTGTTACGTGTGTCCATGTACACTCAAAAAGAGACTTCACATTCTAAGTGCATTCCATGGTGTGGATCCTGGCCAAAACCTTGAAAATCACTGACTCAGATAATTCCACAAGACCTGGGTTTTTAAACAGCATCGTCTGAGGCTGGTGAGTGGGTACCAAATCCAAAATAACTTGGTGAACTCTTACTTCTCTCTGTGGTTACCCCAAACCTAAAATAGTTAGATGAGTACCCAATAGGATGGATATAGCATTTCATCTCGTAGCTTACTTTTGAATGGATTTTGTTTGCATTTTGAAAAGATAAGGGGTATTCGGGACTGTAGGTGGGGCTATGGTGACTTTTCTAATCACTAAATGTGACATCTCATGGTGCTCTCACAACATAGAGATAATGAAGGGGGCACCATTCAAACCGGAAAACAAAAGAAATGTAAGGTTATATATCTGTATCTGCATTTGAACTATAATTTTATTTCATTAAATTTATTTAATTCCATATAGTGAACAAAAAGTTAATCAACTCTTTGATGGACTACGTATAAAACAAAAATGTGGTTCACAGCATACGATATACCAGTCCCACGTAGGTTCACAGAGCTGATGTACTGAGCTTGTAGCATTTACCACTCAGCCTCACCAATGGCTTTTGCAAATACATAGTCTCTCCCTCCAAAGCACATGACACCATCCTTCAAGTAGAATTTCCATCTGTTCTTGCTTCGGTGAATCTGAAGAGAGAAAAATAATCCAGACTACGTTCGTAAACTAAGGGGTCACTTACATTCTTTAAAATAGCAAATGGAGCCGGGCGGTGGTGGCGCACGCCTTTAGTCCCAGCACTCGGGAGGCAGAGGCAGGCGGATCTCTGTGAGTTCGAGGCCAGCCTGGTCTACAGAGCGAGATCCAGGAAAGGTGCAAAGTTACACAGAGAAACCCTGTCTCGAAAAAACAAAGACAAACAAACAAAAATAAAATAAAATAAAATAGCAAATGGGATTATTCTGGCCCTAAATATAAGACCTCCTCAAGATACTTTACTCATTCTTCAGCGAACATTTGGGTTCCTATAAGCCAAACTGTAGTGCATTCCCGCTGAGCTCCTGGCCTGGCTCCAGAGAGCAGCACCTAGCCCTACTCCTTCCTTTGTTTAACCACACCTTTGTTTCTCTTACCTTTCGTTTCTCTTATCACCCTCTGTGAATCTTGTCTGAGAGTCAAGGATCAGAGTCCCCAAGGATCAAAGGCCTGTGCAAAACTTGGTTCAGGAAACCTGGAAAACCACGGTACCTGATAAATCAAGTAATTTGCACTTGGCATTTGGTCCCTGGGAGCTCCTTTGGGGTTGCTTTGAAGGTACGGAAATTAACTGGCTAAACTATAAATCGAGAGTAAATAAAAATGCCCTAGGTGAAGGGATAGGGCTTCAGTCCTTTGAGGCTAGACCCCCCTGCAGCCATGAAAGGCTATATTCATTCTTAAGATGCCTCCGAGTCTTCATTCCACGGACCCACACACCCGTGCCTTGACACTCAGTTACACCAAACACTAGCTTAAGTATTGGAGATATATCAAGTCATTCACACACCATGAGAACCATCACTCCACATCAAAGTATCAATGATTGGCCCCACAGCTACTAGAGCCAAGTCTGTGGATTGCTCAGGACCCTTATATAAATGCCTTCATGTATTTCATACAACCTACACACATCCTCCTGGAAGATTTACATAATCTCTAGGTTATTTGTAACATCTAATGCTATGCAAATGCTTTTAAATAACAGTAATACTAAATTGTTAGGGAAATAATGACCAAAAATAAGTCTGCACATATTCAGGAAACACTTAAATTTTTCAAAGGTTTTTGATCCCCTTAGTTGACTCTGCAGAGGAAACTCAGGTATAGAGGGCTGACTGTAGACATGTTATGTATGTTTAAAAAAAATCCTGCCTTTGAAGAGTTTATATTTTATTGCAGATGGAGACCAAATCTGATAAATTATCATTTTCTATCTATATAAAATGTTAGAAGGAATAAGGAGATTTTGTAGAGAAAAGTTTATTTTTATAGCAATTAAAAGCATTTCCTCTGTCTCCTTTAAGTATATCAAATTATGACTCAAAAACACTATATTAATATCCACTTCATACACACTAGGATGCCGAGGATCTGAATGTCACATGACAAGCAATAGCAAGGATGTGGGCATCCCAAACAATGCTAGTGAGACTGTCCCGTGCACATACTCCATCCATTTGTGTCTCTGCTCTACATCGGGCTACACCCTGCATGCCCGCCTTCCATCCGTCTCTCCGATATACACATCATTCAAGCCCCATTTCAAAGGCCCACATCACCCATGAGGGGTTCGTGGAGAATTCCAACAACAAATGATTTCTTGTATTTCCTTGCTACTTTTAGGTCTTGCTGTCTGCCACACAGCTTAAGGTTTGATTCATGTGTCAGCGGCATTTGATTTACTTGTCACGCTATTCTAACAGCTGACTTGCCTGCCATCTTATCGTGTGTGTGTGTGTGTGTGTGTGTGTGTGTGTGTGTGTGTGTGTTTAATCCTGTAATAAATAGTGTGTTTGAATAAGATTGTCCCCTCCTTAAGACACAGATTATCATTTAGAGGCTGGGGATGCAGCCTAACGGCTTAGTGCAGAGCACTTGCCTAGCACATGCTACATCCTAGGTTCAATCCACCACGAGGGGTGGGGGTGGGGGGGACAATGATTATCACTTTCAAGTGTCACTGTCCCATACAGCACAGTGGTAGACCCAAACTTTACACCCTCAACTTTACAGAATTGGGCTGCAGATCATTTACTGAGACTTAAGCCTTGCTACACAAACGTAAGGACCTGAGTTGGAGACCCAGATCCACATGAAAAGGAGCTGGGCACAGCGGCGCACACTTGCAATCCCAGTGCTGGGGCAGCAGGCATGGGCGGATCAAGGGGACTTGTCGGCCAGCCAGCCTCGCCTGCTTCGTTAGCTCCAGGCTAATGAAAAACCCTGGCTCCCAAAACAAGGTAGAAAGCACCTAAGGAACAATAGCAGAGGTTGTCCTCTGGCCTCCGTGCACATACACACCCATACACACACGTGTGCACCCACACAAGTGTGCACATGATGTACACGCACACACACACAGGACTGAACAGCTGTTCTATGAGCCACTTGACTGCGAACTGGAACTCGCCATCATATTTCATACTACTTTATATACCTTCCAGTATGAGTTCAATTAATAAAGTCCAAGTCCAAAAGGTGAGCACAGTACCTTATCATACTGACAGACAATCACATTATCTGTGTCAAACAGGTCTGGCACATCCTGCTCGCTGACATCATCTCCGGAATTTAGAGGATCCTAAAGATGAAAGATGATCACATTAAGGGATTTCATGATGCTTCAAATTTTTTTCAAAGATAGAAAGACATAGGAGTAAAGGGACCTGAAGAGACAGAATAGTATTTTTGCTTCAAAGTCAAATAACCTGGCTTTGAATTCCAGCGTGACCACTTAATAATTACATGATCGACCTTGGGCAAAAGATCAGAATTCCCTGTATCTCAGTTTTCTCATCTATGAAATGACAAGTCGCAATGAGACCCACAGGACGCTGCGACTGTTAAAGATGGTGACTCAGAGAAGGCACTACCACAGGCAGATACCTGAAGGCAGCCGCAAGTGAGAGTCAACAGCCCTCACCAACTTAGTCACCACATTCCCCTCAAATGCCACCTTATTTATTAGAAAGAGGACAAAAGCTGTCTCTCCTCAGCCTCCTACTATGTCTACTTAAAAGCAACAAATATGAAACCAGTTCCTAATCACGTCCCAGCAGGTGAAAGCACAGTTTAAGGTGGAAATGTTAAGGCCCTGCATACAAATCACGGATTTTGAAAGGCTGAAGATGAGGTCAATCTTAATTAGAATTGCATGGGCTGTGAAGCACACGAAAGCGCAAACCTCACGGTTAACACACCGAGTCTCGGCTCAGGTGAGCGCCTCAGCTCAGGTGCGCGCCTCACCTCTTCCATGGTGTCTATTTGGTGGTCTTCGTTGTCACTGCTGTTGGCCGTGGAATCTTCATTGGACACACTGTCAGCTTCTTCCTCCAGCACCTTAAGGTCGCCTGCGTCCGAGATCCCTGGGAACTCATTCTCGTCTCCGTCTCTTATGCTTCCCACTTCTTCAGTGGACGAGTTATCATCAGTTCCATCTATTTGAATTATTTCGTTAATATCATCGTCAGTTACCTGAATATTCAGGTCCCTCTCGGAAGTAGAATTCTGTAAAAAGAAGAGGCGCTGTTGAGTTCTTCAGGTCAAGCAGGGCATTAAAACACTGAATCTGAATGGTCAGTGACTGGCAAACACCCGAGTGGCCATTTAAATGTATCTTTGCCTTCTAAGATCAGTCTCTAAACTTGCAATTCTGGGATATCTTTAGCATTTCTAACAAGAATGATTGTTCGGTTACAAGTTAAGTAAACATATTACTATACGCTGGCACCAAATGAGCTCACTGCTTTCACATAATATTTGCCACCATATATCCATATATATATAATATATATTATATATATATATGTATATATCCCCTTAGATAGCCTGCACCCACTGAATTTTAACTTGATTAAAATGGCAAAGACTATATAGGTCAAAGAAGCTAACACAGAATAGCTATATTATTTCACTTCACCAGAGGCATCTGTTACAGAAATGTTCATGGAGATGGAAGTATTATGAGGACTACCAAGGTGTGGGAGGAAGAGAGAGATGGGGTGTGGGGGCAACTGTCTTAGTTAGGGTTTCTACTGCTGTGAAGAGACACAATGACCACGGCAACTCTCATAAGGAAACATTTAATTGGGGCTGACCTATAGTTCAGAGGTTCAGTCCATTATCATCATGGCAGCACACAGGCAGACATGTTGCTGTAGAAAGGTAGCTTGAGAGTTCTTTATCCAGATCGGCAGGTAGTAGGAAGAGAGTGAGTCACTGGGCCTGGCTTGAGCATCTGAAACCTCAAAACCTGCCCCCAGTGACACACTTCCTCCAACACAGCCACACCTACTCCAACGAGGCCACACCTCCTAATAGTGACACTCCCTATGGGCCTGTAGGGCCATTTTCATTCACACCACCACAGGCATCATTTAATGCTTCTCTTCAAGATGATGAAAACCTTCTGGAAATGGATAGTGATGGTGGAAGTAATTTAATTATTAACCCTGGCTATATAGATAACTTACTTTCATCATTCTCTCTCTCAAACAGAGCTTACAAGCATCTGGTAAATATTTTATATGCATTTTCAAATTTAAATCTAATTGTAACATACTGAGATGAGACACTATGGCTTACAAGACCATAAAGGCAGCAAAGAGTGAACTGGGATTGAAGCCCAAGCTTGATTACAGAGGGTTCACCACCAATGCAGCATATGGACTCTCATTAATCTGTCCCGGGTGGGCTAGAGCTCCCCGAAACGTCAAGTCTGTCACTGGTGGGCTCGAGCTCCCCAAAACTTCAAGTCGGTCATGAGTAGGCCAGAGCTCCCCAAAGCTCCAGGCTTCTTAATAAAAAGAGGTACTTTATGTAACCATAAATACCACAGAATTTACAGCACAGTTCTTATCCTTTTTGACAAAATCAGCCCCTTAAGAAACTAATCAAAGTGTGTGTGTGTGTGTGTGTGTGTGTGTGTGTGTGTGTGTGTGTGTGTGTATTATAAAAAGGGAATATGCATTATGGACAAAACCTCAGATGAAAACACTCAGCCAAGGTCTTTGAATGTGTACCATGTTTCTAAGAGACATGCGCCTGATATGAACAGAGTTGTACATGATAAGTGATTTTTCAAGATTCCTCTCTTTTGTGAAGGTGATTAACATAAACATTCATTTTTTTCCTCATTAAAAGGACTTTATGTGAATTTAATCATTTATTTTAATGACTAAAAAATAAATTAAAATCATTTAAAAACTAATGGGAGTCCAGATCTGGTGCTAATACCAGCACTCTGGAGGCTAAGGCAGGAGGATCATGTGAGTTCAAGGTCACTGTCTCAAACACAAAACCTTGGTAATGAGCTCTAGATTCTGCATGGCAGCACAAGGCCGTGCTGGCTGTCTGGGAAGGATGGGGACAGGGACACACGTTATTAACAATGGACTGTGCTGGCTCTCAAGACTAGGTGCACAAGGACAGATCAAGGGCACAGAAAAGACAGCTAGCAGATCTCAAATCATATCAGCCTAAGAAACTGTTGGAATCTCCAAGATCACTGGAGCTAGGCCCAAGAAGCTTTGTTATGGTTTGAACAAACATACTTTCTTAGTACTCCTGTGTTTGTGATGGTTCAGGCAACACAATTATACACCTTGATGTATCATTTTAAGATACTACTTTAACACAGGAAATACTCAACTTATTTATGAGTGGATAGCTAAGCTTCTGGGATACATATCCCATATAAATACTCTCTACAATGAATCCTCACAAAGTCCTCTTTAAAAATAACCTTACATTGAAGATTTAGCATTAATAAACATACAAGTAATTAGTTTACATGCAATTAACTTTTATAACATTGGAAACAGACTGCCTTCACAGATGGAGTGAAGGTGCATCCCTTATGCAGAAATGAATGGCTATGGTGTGACTGAACTATAAATAAGTCTAAATTATAGAAACAAGATAATGTTTATTCATGGACAAAAAAATGGCCGCTGTCACTTACGATAAAAATGCTAAAAAGAATAGCACTGCCATACTATCAAAGAGCAGAAGCCAAACGAACTATCACATCACAGCTTTGCTTGATTCCATTAAAAAAATCTGTCCTGGGGTACAGGACACTGAAGGACAAAAGACCTTTGGTTGTGTGGAATGTATAAATACATCTCTCTGTGAAAAGAATGACGGCCATCTCCAAGTGCAGATACTATGTATCTGAGTCTCTCCTTGTCTATACAAGATGTCTGACCATCAGTCAAAATAAAAAATAACAGGAAAACAAAAATAACAAGAAAGGCCAACTATAGGCAGGAGAGCCAACTAGGAGAATCAGACAGGGATGTCAGAATCAGACTATGATTGACGTTAGGCAATCCCATGGGAAACATGGGCAAAGTGAATAACATGGTCCTCGCATGGAAATTTCCTTGGACATATGGAAATATGAGTCAAGTGGAAATTCTAAAAATAAAAAACATCAGAGTAGAAATTCCACGTGAAGGAGTCATCAGTACAATCAACACAGACAAAGGAAAAATCAGACGTATGCAGAAAAAAGAAAGAACACAAGCAACCAGCAAGCAGTTTAATAACTACACCAGGTATAAATGGTCTAAATGCACCAGTTACAAAGCCATAAGGCTGGACCAAGCTAGCAACACCCGATACTATCCCGTGTATAAGAAACCACTTTAAATATCGTGCAGATCGGTTAAAAGTATCTAAGGTGTGGGCTGCTGAGATGGCTCCGTGGGTCCAGGGGCTTGCTGCCAAGCCTGACAACTTGAACTTAATCCCTGGGGCCTACACTGTAGAAGGCGAGAACCTATTCTTACAAGTTGTCCTCTGACCTCGCATCCATGCTGTGACACATACACACATCACACACAGACACAAAACAATTTAAATGGAAAAGTATTTAAGTATGGAAAGACAACATGTACCATGCAAACACCAATCAATCGAAGTAAAACTAAAATGGTGATATTAGACTCAGAACAAGGAATATTACAAAAGATACATAAGAATATTATCCAACAATAAAAGAGTCTTTTCAAGAAGAAAACAACAATCCTAAGTTTTTATCCATGTATCAATACTGTCAATATCACTTCAAAAATATATAAATCAAAAACAGCTGGGGATATAGCTCAGGAGTAGCAGCCATGTTTATTGTGCACTAATGCCCTGGGCTCAAGCTATAAAAACAAAAACAAAAATAACTAAAGGAATTAAAAGAAACAGATATGTTCACAGCTGTAATTCCTCTCAGTAAACAACAGAAACATTTGCAATAACTACTCAGTAATAATGCAGAAGATCTGATCAATGCATGCAATCTATACGACCTAACTGACATGTATAGAACATTCTATCCAAAAATAGCCAAACAGCTTTTTATCAAGAGCACTTGAGGGCTGGAGAAATGACTCAGCACTGATTGCCAGTGCCAGCATCAGGCAGCCCAGGCCTGCCTCTGCCTCTCAAATGCCAGGGTTAAGGACATGCGTCTTCCTCCACTCGCTCCCCCAGGCAACTCTCAGCAATCCTTTGCTGAGGAAACTTTGTCCACCTGTAAAGGGCATCTACAGAAAGCCCACAGCCTGCACAGCACTTGCTAACAAGACTCGACGTTTTCCCCCTTGGGATCAAGAGCAAACCGCTGGCTCTCTCCACTCTAATTCTGTACCAGAAGTCTTAGAGAGATGAGGAGAAAAAAAGAAAGAAAAAGATGTTGACAAGGAATCAATTAAGCTGTTTCTGTTCACAATGATTATAACTATATAAAACAATTCCAAGGACTATACCGAATTACCTGGTCTTAACAGGTGACAGAATATAAGATTGGCTTACAAAAATCAATTGTGTGTCTACACAACAAATACTTAACTGAAATTGTGAAGCAGTACATTTGAAGCAGGATGGGAAAAGCAACTGTCTACATTCACTAACGCTGTTACCAGCTTCCAGCATAACACCCGACGGCAGAATGCAGTGGGACAATGTATTTAAAGAGTTTAAAATAGGAAAGGGTTGAATCCAATCCCCTTCCCAACAGAAAACACTGCTGTGGTTTCTAAAGCTGTTGCCACGCTTCCCTGTCTCCCCTGCATAAACTCTATAGTTTACCTGGCATCTTAAACAAGAGGGGAAAATTAAAACATTCCCAGATAAAAGGTAAAGGGATCCATCACCACTGGTTCCCCTCAGAGCCCTTTGGGTTGAAATTAAAGGCCACTGTCAGATAGTAACTGGGAAACAATAGGAAGACATTTTCCAGGAAAGGGGAATTGATGAGAGCAAATACAGAACTGTAATTTTAGTTCCATTGACTTTTTATTCTTCTCTAAGACTCAAGAGACAAAAGCCTAAATCTATGTTAACGTGACTAACTATGTAGATACAACCTGTGACAATAAGGAAAAGCAGAGAATGGCTGAATTATGAAGAAGCAAGCTTTTGTGTGGCTGAATTTGTTGCTGTTGGACTCAAAGGGGTTGTTACTATGTGAAGATAGTATATTTAATCCCCATAATAACCAAAAGCTATAGAAATCAGCTATGGAATATCACACAGTGGGAATGATAAGGAAATCAAAATGTACTAACACAAGAATGCCAATTAAACAGAAAAGAGGGAACTGAACAAAAACTCAAGGTACACAGAAAACAAGAAACAAAATTGTAAGAGTTAGCCCTTCTCAATCAATAATTACCTAAAACATAAATGAGTTAAATTATCTCTCCCAATCCATTTTGGGTTGTTCTAACAAAATACCTCAGCCTGAGAAATCTATAAAAAAAAGAGGTTATCCGTGATTCTGGGACTTCAAAAGGAGCCAGCACCGGTTAGGGTCTGGTGAAGATGTCACAAGCACAGGGAACCACAATGGAGGGACCAGATGGAGAAGTGACCGGGAAACCAGAGCCAAGCCAATGTTTTTTCACACCTGAAGTTCATGGAGACACTCTTTGAGCCATCCCATTCTAGGAGCTCAGCATGAATCTACCCTGATGGTGAACCATGGTTCCGGCTGATTTCACCTTCCCTTTTCAAAAGCTCCTGCAACCTCAGCTCCACCTTTCTGGAGACTGAACCAGCAGGAGACAGATTCTGTCCAAATTATTTCCCAAACAAAACCCACAGACTGCAGACTGGATTGGAAAGGGCAGAATCCAACCATCTGCTGTCTACACGATCCTAACTGAAAAATCTAAGAACGTGCATGGGTTGACAAATGGAAGGACAAAAAAATAAATGCCACACAGTAGTAGTCAAAGGAGCTGCAGGGTCTGTGTCACTGTCAAAAGAAAAAAAGAAAGGAAAAAGGAAAGAAAGAAAGAAAAGAAGAAAACAGGCTTTAAGATAAAAAACTGTTACAGAAAGAAGGAAGAGAGGGAGAAAAAGGAGGGAGGGAGGGAAAGAAAAACATAGAATCCTAAAAGATCATCTCATCAACAAAATTATAATTAGAAACGTCACCAAATGTCAAAGCCATATACACGACAAACACTGAAACAATGGAAGGCAGAGACAATACTAGAACAGGAAGAGACCTTAATGCCACACTTCCGGGTGTATACAGATAGAAATTCAATGACATAATAGTGAACGTAACGATATAATCAATAGGACTTAGAAAACTCTTCTTCTAGTTCATTTTCTCTCAGTGTTATGAACATCATGAACAAAAGCAACTCGGAGGAGGGAAAAGTTTATTGGGCTTAACACTTACAAGTCATGGTCTATCACTGAGGAAAGTCAGGGCGGGAGCCAGATAGGAGCAGAGACTGGAAACGAGGAGCAAAGCTGCTTTCTGGCTTACTTTCCCTGGCTTGCTCGGCTACCGTGCTTATACAGCCCAGGCCCACCTGCCTAGGGATGGCACCACCCACAGTGGGCTGGCCCCGCCTACATCAGCTCGTGATAAGAAACTGCCCCACACACATCCCAGCAGGTCAATGGAGGTAATTCTTCAACTGCGGTTCCCTCTTCCAAGGTAACTCTAGTTTGTGTGTGTCAAGTGGACAATAACTAACCCACACAGAGACACAAAGGAACTTTCCATCCAACAAAAGCAGGATATATTTTTCTCACATCACAATAACAATTACTAAGATTATTTATTTTAGGATGCAAGACAAAGTCAGAAAAAAATCATACTAAAGCATCTTTTATGATGATGATACTAGAAATAATTGTGAATAAAGTTACAAAAACAGAGAATTTAGAATAAATATTAGACATCCATAACTAGAACATGGTAGCATGAAGAAAACTAGAAAATCAATAAGTATGTATCAATTAAACATCATATCTTCAAACCCAATGGGTTAAAAAAGAAATTACAAGATCTTCAGATCTTAAATGAAAGGACAGTTCAGTATGGAGCACACACTTGTGAGCCCAGCACCCAGCAGGCTGAGGCAGGGGGATTGTCAGTTCAAGGTCAGCCTGAGCTCTCAATAAATAAGTAATAAAATTTAAAGTGAAGGGCACATAACACACATTCCAAAGCCTATAGGTCCAGGAAGGGAATTTTAAAGTTGTAAATACTTACATTTGAAAGACCAATCTCAAATTAACAACCTAATCTAACACCTTACAGGATGGCTGTGGTAGTGGGGTACAAGGTTATCAGAAGTACTAATAAACAGAAATAAAACAGAAAATGGGGAAAGAGGAAAGAAAAATCACTAAAATAGAAGGTTGATTCTACAGACAGACTGACGGAGTAGATGCCTCTTTATCTAGACTGAAGAAAAGGAAAAAGCAGAGTCAGATGCCCCAAGTCCTAAGTGAAGCAAGGGACATCACCACTGACCCTACAGACACAAGGAGAACCCTAAGAACACAACTCCACCAACAAAATGAGAACTAGGGGAGCTGGGGAGGTGGCTCAGCAGGTAAAAGCATATGCTGCTCTTCTCAGTTCCCACACCTACGCTGGGCAGCTCACAGACACCTGTAACTCCAACTCCAAGGGACCTGACACCTTCTTCTGGCCTCTACAGGTACCTGCAGTCATGTGCACAGACACATACATACACATACACAATATTAAAAATAGATCTCTAAAGAAAATGGGAAAGTAGATGAAATAGACAAGTCCCTGGAGACCCAGCCCTACCGAGACTGAGTCATGAAGAAATAGAGACACTGAACAGACTGTGGTTGTGGTTCTCTGTGTGCTTATCTGTAGAGTCAACACAGTCCAAGAGATATCCCAGAGGCTGGGTTTCAGGTTTTTGTTGTTTTGTTTTGTTTTCAGTTAACAAGCTGATTATCACATTTATATGGAAATACAGAGGAATTAGAAAAGCCAAAATGATTTTGAAAAAGAACGAATTTGAAGGACTCTTTCTCTTTAAAGGCCCAGCTTACTTTAAAGTCCCTACAATAAAAATAATGCCACACTGGTGGAAAGCAAATAGGCATGGATCATGTAGGGGAGAGAATGCCCAGAAATAAACCAACACAGGACGACTAAAATTGAAGATGAACCGTCCCATAAAGCCACATGCTTTACATGGGACTTCTCTGATGTTTACTCATGGCCCTTTTACAATAGAGAAATATTTATCCAGCCCCAGCTATACAAATTCCAAAACTAGGCAACAACAACCCAAACACCCTACTGGTGGCCTAGGATACAGGGCTACATGCGACAGCATAGGGTAATCTCAAGCACCCCGCTAAAGCTGCACTCTGCACGACCCCAGTTGATTGTCATTCTGGAAAAGGCAACTCCTGCAGAAGGAAAACCGGTCCAGTGAAGGACTTTGGGGACTGGGGCAGAGGGAAGGCACTGACTACCAACGCACAAAGGGAGTCCTAGGAGTAATGCAAATGTTCTCCGGCACAGCTGAACTTCCTTCGTATAACGGCCTGTGTTTGTCAAAGTCCACACTGTACACCGAGAGGTGACTTTTAGTATATTTAGATTACACCTCAGTGAATCTGACTTTTGAAAAGGGAGTTACTGAGTCAGTCCTAGTCCTGAACCACGTGCCAAATGTGCTTTTCATTTTAACAGCAAAAAGTAAACCTTACGTCACAAATATCTCTTGTGCATCTTGCACAAAATGCACTGAAGTCCCTACAGGACTTGTTAAATGAGCTAGCAGCTTACTAAGGACTATGGCAAATTCCAGGACTGACTGGGGAGCTGGCTCGGTGGGTCAGAGCACTTGCTGCTACTGAGTCCATATCCTCAGCACCCTTCTGAAAGCCAGGTATGGCTGCTGAAGCCTGGAAGCCCAAGCTGAGAGGAGGCAGCAGTTCACTGGCTAGTCAGCTAGCTGGAAACCCCCAAGCTTCCAGGTCAGTGAGGCCCTGTTTGAAGGGGACAGGCAGAGAGTGGCAGAGAAGGACATCCTCTTCCAGTTTTCCCCTGACTGTGTGCAACCTCCATACCACCCTCTTCTCCCTCCCCAGTCTCCCCCTTCCCCCAACCTCTTCACCTCTCTCCCCCTCCCCTTTTCTCTCCCTGTCCCTTCCTCCCTACCCTTCTCTCCAGGACTTTTCCAATTGAATTAAAATAAGACCCTGTTTTTCTTAAACTAGGGAAGCTCTTTTTACTCGGAGAGAGAAGCAGTATTATAAACTCGAATTTCTAATCAATAACTTCAGTAGACTTTTTTTTCATCTCTAACTTCTGTCTTCAGAAGCAAACATTGGAAAGCTCACATAGATGCTGGGCTCTGACATCCTTCTGGCGGGACAACCAAAGGAGCCAATAATGTTCAACAGCATTCATAGTGCATGGATTCAAGTATTTCACATGGCCAACCACCCACCAACAAATCCTCCAGAAGAAATGTTATGAAGGGGCTGTCGTTCCCTCCCCAAAAGAGCAAACAGCTCCCCAGACATTAAACAGGGGCTTCAGTGCTGTTCTTTAGAAAGCTGAAAAAAAAAAAAACCTGCAGAAAGGAGAATATAACACTTTGTCTACATTTTTGATACATGCATTAAAAAAAAAACAATAATTCAAAACCGTGGCTTGAAAGTCTTTGAGCTTTGTGTCAGCAGAGGAGAGTTCTGGAATTACTGGCTTTGGCCCAGCAGTAATACAGACCACATGCTGAAACCCACAGCATGGGCCCTCTACTGAAGCAGAGAAACCCTGTCTTGTGGAGGGAGCATCCTTGGACAGACGCTCCACTGGTGTGCAGGGTCTCAAACTCTGCCAAGCACTGTTACAAAGTTGTCAGTCTCCAGCTTGAAAAGAAAAAAGGGCTCACAGCATAGGAATTGTTTAATGATGTCAATGTGTGAATGGAAATTAAAATTGGATGCCAGCTGCCCTCAGAGCAACTGGTATTTTTACCCTGTTGAATGTTAAAGGAATGTCAGCGCCGGTTCTTCCATGAATCCTGTGTGAACATGGAAAATGTCAGCAGTTCTGCTGCAAGGCGATGTAATGAGGCGGGGTGGCTGCCTCAGCCTTCCTTCTGTACAGCAAACCAGCTGCTCAGTGGCCAAGATCTTCTACTGCAGGAGGTGTCTAAAGTGCATGTGGGTTTTGTGGCTAGGTAGTACAATAAGCAAATAAAATAGGATTCCTTAAGATAAAGCTTTGCCCAATCCAGCTTCCAGTCATTACAATTTAAGACATAACTATGTTATTCCAGTGGCAGGTAAGACAGAACTTCAAAATACAGGGTAATAAACACAAAGCATAAGAAACCTAAATTATAATTCAACAACCTCTCGCACCCCATCTTCAACCAAAATTATGTACAATCCAGTTGTTCACAGGGGCAGGACAAAGCTTCTCTTATTCTTAACAGAAGCTGAATCTAGATCAACCACAATATGGTAACAGTGGCTACACATTCCCAGGCTGTGACAACAGCACCCTGTGCCACGCTACCCCATCTGCCAGGTGTGCCATTCAGACTCCTTGTCACTGTGACAGGTACCTGAGAGAAATAATTTAGAGGAATTTACCTTGTCTCACAGTTTCAGGGCTCTGAGTTCACTGGTTTGGGCCTCAAATGAAGGAGACCATCATGGCAATGGAGCATGCTTTGGAGGAGGTTGCTCACCACAGCAGCCAGGAAGCTGAGAAAGCATATTCATACTTCTGGGCTTCCTCCTTCCTCCTATATTCCATCTGGACCCCTGGCCTATTAGATATTTCTAGTCACATGCAGAGAACATGGAAACTTTCTCATTGACACACTCAGAAAGGTACTTCAACAATCTCCTAAATGTTTCTCAATCCAACCAAACTGACCATCAAAACCAACCTAATTACATCAAAACTAACTAATACAGAATGGAATATTTTAGCATATTTGATGAGAATAAAAAAGTTCAAACAGTTTTCCTTATTAGATGGGGCTTATAGAGAGATTTAGAAACTGTCCCGTGTCTGTGACATGGCTTAGCAGGGGAAAACCTTGCTGTTGCAAGCCTAATAGCCTGAGATAGATCCCCAGAACCCATACAGAAAGTCAGAGGCAGTGGTGCACATCTGTAACCCTAGCACTCCTATGACGATATAACATGATTGGATTGCTGTACCCCATCTTCCTCCATCACTGTACCCCATCATCCTCCATCAATGTACCCATCATCCTCCATCAATGTACCCATCATCCTCCATCACTGTACCCATCATCCTCCATTGCTGTACCCCATCATCCTCCATCGCTGTACTCATCATCCTCCATCACTGTACCCATCATCCTCCATTGCTGTACCCCATCATCCTCCATCACTGTACCCATCATCCTCCATCACTGTACCCATCATCCTCCATTGCTGTACCCCATCATCCTCCATCGCTGTACTCATCATCCTCCATCACTGTACCCATCATCCTCCATCGCTGTACCCCATCATCCTCCATCAATGTACCCATCATCCTCCATCAATGTACCCATCATCCTCCATCACTGTACCCATCATCCTCCATCGCTGTACCCCATCATCCTCCATCACTGTACCCATCATCCTCCATCACTGTACCCATCATCCTCCATCGCTGTATCCATCATCCTCCATCACTGTACCCCATCATCCTCCATCACTGTACCCCATCATCCTCCATCGCTGTACCCCATCATCCTCCATCAATGTACCCATCATCCTCCATCGCTGTACTCATCATCCTCCATCACTGTACCCATCATCCTCCATCACTGTACCCATCATCCTCCATCGCTGTACCCATCATCCTCCATCACTGTACCCATCATCCTCCATCACTGTACCCATCATCCTCCATCGCTGTACCCATCATCCTCCATCGCTGTACCCATCATCCTCCATCACTGTACCCATCATCCTCCATCACTGTACCCATCATCCTCCATCACTGTACCCATCATCCTCCATTGCTGCATCCATCATCCTCCATCACTGTACCCATCATCCTCCATCACTGTACCCATCATCCTCCATCACTGTACCCATCATCCTCCATCACTGTACCCATCATCCTCCATCACTGTACCCATCATCCTCCATCACTGTACCCATCATCCTCCATCGCTGTACCCATCATCCTCCATCGCTGTACCCATCATCCTCCATCGCTGTACCCATCATCCTCCATCAATGTACCCATCATCCTCCATCACTGTACCCATCATCCTCCATCACTGTACCCCATCATCCTCCATCGCTGTACCCCATCATCCTCCATCGCTGTACCCATCATCCTCCATCGCTGTACCCATCATCCTCCATCGCTGTACCCCATCATCCTCCATCGCTGTACCCATCATCCTCCATCACTGTACTCATCATCCTCCATCACTGTACCCATCATCCTCCATTGCTGCATCCATCATCCTCCATCACTCTACCCCATCTTCCTCCTAGCCTGGAAGGGGTAGAGGATGAGGATACAGCTCAGTGCTTGCCTAGCATCTGCCAGGCCCTGGGTGAGATCTCAGTAACATAAGAGAGAGAGAGAGAAGAGAGGAAAAGGAAGGACTGGAAGAGGAGAAGAAGAGAAGAAAGGAAGAAGAGAGAAAGGAAAATAGAGGAAAGGAGGAGAACAAGGAGAAAAGGCAGAGAAAAGGGAAGAAGGAAGAAATTGTAAATATTCTGAAGACACAATGTCAAGTGGTACTTAATTGTCCACTCTACAGACTGTGAGCTGTGCTAGGGGATGAGTACTCTATTATCTGAGTACGATGTTTCATTTTCTATATAACACTAAACTGGATAAATGGAATTAGCTGTAAGAGTTTCTGTTTGTAAAGAGAAAACAATATTGCCTTTGATTTTAATACATTATTAATTCTTTAAGAATTTCATATCATTTATTTTTTTCATACTCACCTCCCTCTTCTTCCCCTACGTCAAACTGACTTTTGAAACTCACCCTGACACTATGAAAAAATAGAAACAATTTTCTATGGGAAAAACAAAAGATACATAATTCTGATTCATCTTCCACCTCAAGAGAACAACCTAGAAAATCTAACCACAGGCTACTGTCTACTTCCTAATACCAAGAAGATAAACACAGAACTCTACCTTCTCTGGTGCAGGGAGGCTGCTGGGCTCCTCTGTTTTCCTTAGTTCCTTTAGGGAGTCACATCCATATATCCTGTCTTTAAGGCCATGAAGCTGGGCATCGAGCATGTGGTGATGGAGAGCGCCCTGGGGGCCTTGGGGGAAAGGACCACCATGCAGGTTCTGAGTCATGTTTGCTGAGACACCGAGCACGGGCTCCAGGCTAGACTCTGTTAGAGAGACATGAGGCAGAAACCCCACACCTGGAAGGCTGATGTACTGAGAGCTTTCCTGTGGCCTCAGCAAAGCTTCCGGCACGGCCTTATGCTCGTTTCCAGGGAGACCACGCCTATCGGTGGTTGCGTTTTCTAAGTGTTTCCTCTCTACTGGAGTGGAATGCAGAATGGCAGGCTGTAGCAGCACAGGCTCCATTCGGTGCGACTTCTCGGGAGCTGCTGGGAGAGAGCAGGGGTGCAATGGCGGAACGCTGGTCTGTCTGAGTGAAGGCTGACCCAGCTGCTGCAGCACTTGCTGAAATGGGTGCTGGAGAACATCTGCTCTTCCAGAAGTCTGTGTCACCATGACTGGAACATTAACTTTGTAAAGGTGACCTTAAGAAGGAGGGGGAAAAGGTAAGTATAATGCGATTCTCTTTCAGTTGTGTGTGTGGTACGTCTGTGGTGTCCACAGGTGTGCTCACAGACACCAGAGAAGGACATCGGTGTCCCGTGCTGTCACCCTCCGCCTCATTCCTTAAGGCAGGAGCTAGGCTGTAACCAGGAAGTCCCAATGGTCCTCCTGTCTTTGCTCTGCACAGCACCAGCTTTTTTCATAAGTGATGGGGATTTGAACTCAGGTCCTTTGGCTTGCTGTGTGAGAGCTCTTACCCACTGCCATCTCCTCAGCCCAGTCTAAGAGAATTCTAGTTTATTTCAATGAATAAATCGATATATGAATAAGTGAATGGTTATTGTCTCTGGGAATTATTTTAAGATATTTTGTGTTTTCTGCAATAAATACCCTCTTTTAAACTCTAGCCTTTCCCCTCCTATTTTTAACTGACATAATTTGGTCACACAGGCCACCAATATTTAATCCATGAGTCTCTTCTACTGGAAAAATGGATGTTATTGACACACAAAGCCTCTTCTCTCTCCTTCCTTTAAAATAACACTCAGAAGGAAGCTACATTTTAGCAGTGAATTAGAAACGTAAACTTTACAGCAACCCAAATAAGTCTGCACATTTTTCAAACCAAGAGAGGGTCCTGCAAGCCTGTCCTTTCTACTAAGCCATGAACTGTGGAGTAAGAAGGAGGCAGGAGCTGGGCAGCCTTGGTTAGCACTACAAAACAGAGGTGCATGCTATCTTCGTCAGGGTTTCCAGTGCTGCGATGGAACACCATGACCAAAAGGCAAGTTGGGGAGGAAAGGGTTTATTCAGCTTATACTTCAGCATTGCTGTTCATCATTGAAGGAAGTCAGGACAGGAACCCAAACAGGGCAGGATCCCGGAGACAGAAGCTGATGCAGAGGCCATGGAGGGGAGCTGCTTATTGGCTTGCTTCCCCTGGCTTGCTCAGCCCACCTTCTTATAGAACCCAGGACTAGCAGCCAAGGGATGGCACCACCCACAATTGCTGGGCCCTCCCCATTGATCACTAAATGAGGAAACGAAATGCCTTACAGCTGGATCTCAAGGAGGCATTTCCTCAGTGAGACTCCTTCCTCTGATGACTCTAGTTTGTGTCCAGTTGACACAAAACCAGCCAGTACACACGCTATCACTTTATATTTGCTAAAACTGAGATGAATGGGTCAGCAAGCTGTCTCAGAAGGTACCGTCCCCAGGACTTACGTGGTAGAAGGGAAGAAGCAGCTGCCACAGGTGTCCTCCGACCTCCATGTACACACACCTCCACTCCCACAGACACACAAATAAATTAAACATAACTCTACATTTTTGTGTTAATTTTTTAAGATTTATGTGTATGAGTGTTTTGCTGCATGTGTGTGTATGTGCACCATGTGCATGCAGTACTCATGGAAGTCAGAAGAGGGGGTCAGATTCCCCTGGACCTGAAGTTATGGAGGACTCTGAACTACCAGGTGGATGCTGGGACTTGGACCCAGGTCCTCTGGAAGAACAAGTGCTCTTTACCACTGAGCCATCTCTCCAGCCCCTAATTTAATGTTTTTAATGAAAAACAATAAAATTAAGCTAGCTAATTTGAATTGAATTGAATATATACTAAGTCCCTAATTCATAGGAAAGAGAACTGGGAATGAGCCATAGGACAGGCCCAGCTCAGTGTCTTCTGTGCTGCATTTCTTTCCTACCAATCACAACTGCTATTTATTTTCTACTTTAAAAATTTTATTAGAGGCTCCTATCGCCTCTAACATACAGTTTACTAAAACTCAGGAAAACTTTCAGGAAGTGGAGGGAGGCTGTGAAGGGTTGATACAATCAAACTACATGAGAAATTCTCAAAGAACAAATACTTTTTAAAAGATCACATCACTTAATGTCCATGTTAAAATGAATATCCTTAGAATAGCTCTCACCAGAGGCCGTCTGCAGGGTCACACCTGCTGGGACGTGGATCGGATAGCCAGGAAAGGCAAAGTTGGCACCACAGTTGGAGGTATTCTAGACAAAACAAGCGTTATTAGAAAGTTAGAAAAGGATCCGAATTATATATTTTATCACACTATCACGGGGACTCAAAAGTGTGATTCTCTAGGACACCATAGTTTGACTACACAACATTTAAGGCTGGACTGCACAGGTAGCTCAGCGGTTAAAAGCACTGGCTGTTCTTCCAGAGGACTCAGGTCCTCTGATCACTAGTTACTTAGTCCTCAGGAAGTCTCATAGCATTAGTGAGCGCAGCTATCATAATCCTGGCACCCACATGGCAGCTCACAACTGTAACTCCAGTTCCAGGGGATACGACACCCTCACACAGACAAATGTGCACATAAAAAATAAATAAATAAACATTTAAGGCTAAATTCTCTGACTAAACAGCATGTTAACATTTGGTTCAAATCATTCCATCAAGAGGAATTCCACTGCAGTAGTTAGCCGTGGGCCAATAAATCATCATGCTAGACTGGACACCATCCCATAACACTGACCCCATGCACAGCTCTGCCTGAACCTCAGATTCCCAAGGGGCCAAATGTAAGAGTCATAACTGTTTGCAAAGATCTTCCAGTCGAAATTGATCTTTAGCTGCATTTTAAAGTAAGATTTAATAGTGCATCTATAATGTATAATTTTATATGATTAAACCTAGGGTTTTTAAAAACCACTAAATGGAGACAAAGAAACATTTTTGTCTATCAGATCTGCAAAAATGAAAGAGATAAGTGTGAACTAAAGTTCCTGAAAAGGCCAGATCGCTGTTAATGATTCTGCAAACTGATTGGCTGGTTAGAATTTCAAAATCAGAGAGAGTTGGGATGTTTCAGATTGAGAGCCAAAATTATCTTGGAATTTGTTTAGTCCCCATAACAGCCATGTATCACCCACCTCTGTATCTGATCTAACATCCTCACTAACAGTTTGAACCTTTGGGATTTATAAGGCAGCACTAACTTCCCCAACCCAGAAGCCAAGAGTGTCTTCAAACACCTCTAAAACCTACCACAGAGATGTCACCTCTTTGCTGTTCCCTGCCTGCCTGATGTCCTCATGATGTATTTACTACATACACTGACTGCATCTTTGTTCTGTGACTATCAAAGGTCATACAAACATTCCTGTGATAAGCACATCATTCATGGCAGCCTGAACCCGTGTGCTTAGGCTGTGGTCACTCTCTCCCCTTAAACAAGAGCTGTGTTCTACTTTGGCATAAGCAATATGCAGTGTTGCTGAGGGCATGGTGAAAATTTGCTTTTCTCAGACGACTACTTATATAGAATGCACGCTGACTGGGACAACTCTTTGGAAGGACAATTTTGCAAATGCCAAAATGAAAGACATACATGACCATTGTCTCAGAAATTCAACCTCTAGGAATTTACCTGATTATCTCACAAACAGACATGTGCAAATATAACCAATAAAATTCTATTTTAGAAAATGGAAAATAGAGCCGGGCGGTGGTGGCGCACGCCTTTAATCCCAGCACTCGGGAGGCAGAGCCAGGCGGATCTCTGTGAGTTCGAGGCCAGCCTGGGCTACCAAGTGAGTCCCAGGAAAGGCGCAAAGCTACTCAGAGAAACCCTGTCTCGAAAAGCCAAAAAAAAAAAAAAAAAAAAAAAAATGGAAAATAGAAAATGTCCATCAACGAAATATTGCTTAACTACTATGGCAGATCTTAATTTACTAGCAAAGAGAGTTGTATATTATAGTAAAGGAGAGTACCATGGGAAGAAAGGAAGGAAAAAGGAAACAAGGAAGGAGGAAGGGAGGGAAGTGGGGAATAAGATTACAGAAACAGTGAAGAGCAATTCTACTGTGTACCTAAAAGATAATACAGCATTCAGGAAATAAGTTAGTGATTCCATTTTAAGATTTATTTATTTATTGTGTATACAGTGCTCTGCCTGCATGCCAGAAGAGGGCACCAGATCTCATTATGGATGGTTGTGAGCCACCATGTGGTTGCTGGGAATTGAACTCAGGACCTCTGGAAGAACAGCCAGTGCTCTTAACCTCTGAGCCATCTCTCCAGCCCATAGTGATTCCATCTTAAACAACTCCATTTTACAACGATTATCTTTGGGGGAATAGGCTCTTTCAGGGTTTGCTTTATGAATTTGTTTTTATTTTTTACAGAGTAGTATTTCTGTAATCAAGGAAAAAGATATTTCCGTAAATCTTAAAGACTGAGACGTCCCACTGGTCTCTCATCAAAACAAAGCCATTCCCAAGAAGCCCCTCATGGGAGTGTTATCTTAATGAATAAGGCAAATGGCGGCCCGCTCAGACTCGCACCCTGGAAAGACAGCGTGAAACAGTTCACGGATTATGACCATCAGTGCCGTGGAAGAGAAGGAAATGTGGAAGTGTTCCTGTCTATCTAAAAACTACTCGGTTTTCTATACATACAAATAATTTTATTTCTTGCCTCCAAGGCCTAAAGAAGGAAAATAATTCTACTTCACCCAAGTAAAAACAAACAAAAAAGCAAAATATTCTACTCAAATACAATGGAAAGCTATCAGATAACTACTCTTGAAGAAAAGAAAATCGGGAAAAAATAATCTCCTTCAGAAGCACCAGGTACGTACTTACGCAGCACATTAAATCCCCCCACACTGTAGTTCCAGGAATGTCCTAAGCTCAGTGAGCCTGAGCACCCTGGGAGAGCAGGGTAAGGGGACACTCAGTCACTCAAGGCTCCTGAGGTTTCCGAGGCATAGAGACCACTGCCGATCCCTCTGGCTTTCCACCTCTCCTCCCACTCAAGCTGAGGGCTGTCAACTCCGTCTGTGCTCCACCATCTGCCAGCCCTCAGCGAAGGGACAAGCTACATACCAGGTCTTCCGGTGTAAAACTCGGGAGAGGTCTACCAGCGGGGACCAGCAACGATGCTGCATGGAGAACAAGATGGGGTACAGCCATTAGAACTTAACCTCTTTATATGGCCACATGCAGATTGTTTCATTTTTAATATGTATTTATTGAAATTAATTTGTCTTGCACTATAGTCTGATCACAATCAATTGTAAATTATTTCTTAAACATATTCTCAATGGATCACGTTAGACCAAGCTAGATTCTAAACATAAGGTTCCATGTGAGGGGGGAAGTATTAAACTATATTTTTCCTAGCAACTTTAAAGACGTTACAACTAAATTACTTTAAGTTATCAAAGCCAAAGATCTCATTAAAATAAAACAGACTGTACTTCAGAAATCCATAATGAAACATACAGATTGCCTTTGGTAGTCAGGAAAGCTCTAACTCTCCATGACAACTCTTCACCGGGGAAAGAATAATATTAGAACATTGATGAGAGATGATACTATCGATAAAAAGCACATAAGCTGGGACAAACACCAACAATAAATAAAGAAAGAAACTGTGGTGAGTGAGTGGAGGGATGCCTCAATGGTTAGGAGCACGGACTGCTCTTCCCTCAGACCCGAGTTCTCTTCTTACACCTCATCGGGCTCACCTGTAACTCCAACTCCACAGGGAGTCGATACTTCTGACCTCTGTGGGCACCTGCACTCACGTGCACGTACACACTCACGTACAGACATGGAAGCATAATTAAAAAATAATTTTTTAAAAGAAAATGTGGTTCACGTACACAATGGAATTTTAAAAGAAAAATGAAATCATGACATTTGCAAGTCAAGAGCTGAAAGTCCTCATGTGACACACAGTCACTCAGAATGGCAGACAGCTCATGGTTTCTATCACATGAAACCTGGATTTAAAATCGGTGGATGTGCGCTCGCATGGCTGTGAGACGTATGTCTGTGTGATGGCGTGAGGGGGGACCATGACTGAGGAGGAAGAGATCTTCACGGGGGAAGGGGGAAGAGAGGGGAACAGAATATGTGACATGACTGTGGTGAGGGAAAGGGAACCAGCAGAGAGTGACGGGCGCAGGAGAGGACAGAGGGGGAGGAGCCAATCACATCAAAGGCTAATGACACACATGCACGAAAATGCCGTAATAAAGCTCGCTACTTTTGCATGCTAATTTAAAAATAATTTCTAAAAACAATGGCATTTTTGCCTCTAATGAAAGCAGGTTTTTAGCATGCTTATGCAGCCATGTATGTAGTGAGTGTGTTGTTAATTATGGCTTTTTCACACACTGCACTAAGGAACACTGCCCCAGGTCTGTTTTTTGACGCTAGAATGGCTCCATCACACACAACAAAAAGCTCAATAGAGCGCTTTTTTCAGAGCTAACCCTCCTCCCCACGTTAAGCAGAAGTGAGGCTGTGGACTGACAGCTAATGAAGCACACAATTATTTTTATCTTCCACTCATCTATGGCTCTGGTTATTAGCAGGCATTCTGCTAGAAAAGCCAAAGGAAGAACTGGAGTGTCAGGAACTCAGTGGTATTAGTCATGATTAGCTGGAGTGAGCAAAGCGGATGCCACTCCAGCTTAAGCCCTGCTCTTGAAGATACAAAACTCTTCTTCGGCATCTGAAACCTGAGAAAAACCAGCAGTGACCCTTCTCTCCTAAGCCCCTTGTGATAAATCCTAAAGGACAATTCTCCATATTTAAGTTACTCAAACAAAGCTATAAGGGAACTGCTAACACTTCTTCAGAGACCTCAGAATCAAAGCCAGAACTGACGGACCTGGGAAGTTCCAGGCACCTCCCCCACACTTAATTTTAATATGAGGTTCACAAGTTCTATCTCTATGTTAAACTTGCCTGAAAATTTAAAATATTCAACCTCGTTTCATAACCAAGTAACTTTTCATTAAATATGTATCTTAAAGGAAGTTTTATAATTTCAGATTCCATAGATGTATTCTAGGAACATTAAATTCAAAACAGTACATTTTTATAATGATAGCAAGAATTCAATTCTACAGTATAATGTAAAAATTTTCAACATATTTATCTGATCTAACAATATTTAAATTTGCAACCTTTTCCCAATCCACAACCAAAAATTCTGATACATTATAGCATTTGCTTTACAATTCCTGATCTCATTTTGAGTCTATACAAATCTTAATATGTGAGCCACATGTATTAGTTAGGGTAACAATTGCTTTGACAAAATGCCATGACCAAAGCAAGTAAAGGAGGAAAAGGTTTATTCAGCTTACACTTCCACATCACCGTTCATCACTGAAGGAAGTCAGTACAGGAACTCAAACAGAGCAGGAACCTGGAGGCAGGAGCCGGTGCAGAAACCGTGTTGGGGGCTGCTTACTGGCTTGCTCAGCCTGCTTTCTTATAGAACCCAGGATCAGCAGCCCAGGGATGACACCACCCACAATGGACTGGGCCCTCCCCCACCAATCACTAATTAAGAAGATGCCCTGGGCTTGCCGACAGCCTGATCTTATGGAGACATTTTCTCAATTGAGGTTCCCTCTTCTCAAATGACTCTAGCCTGTGTCAAGTTGACATAAACTAGCCAGCACACCACACGATTAAAAAATTCAGTATCTGGCCATTTTCCTCTTGAGCACATGGATGTTTCCTGATGCTGTAACTGAAACAGTCCCCAAAGTCACCAAAAGGGCGAGTGTAGGCATTCCCACCAGATCTAAGGTCTCAATAGTGTTTGCATTTGTACCTCCTATAGCTTAGGAGTTAGAATCTCAAAGAAAGATTCAGCACTGACACAGTGCTCCATGATTGGTACACAGTGGATACAGGTGTTGTGCGTGTGCATGGGGCACAGTGTGATACTTAACTGCCACATATTAATCAATAGTTTACAAAGGTAGTAAACTACGATTCCCCCTCCCATATACACCAACAAGGAAAAATAAAGGATCGGGTGGCTTTGTGGTTAAACTCAACCATTCAAACAAGAGCTAATATCAAATCTCCTTAAACTCTTCCAAAAAAAGAGGGCCACTTCTTCCAAACACTGTTTACAAGGCCAGCATCACCTTAAAACCAAAGTCAAACACAACTACTCAAGAACAGGCCAATGTCTCTGAGAGACCTTGATGATTTAAAAAAAAAAAAACTTAATAAAATCAAGACAAATGCAACAACATACTACACCCCAGGAGCATCTATGTTTAGCATGAAAGAAAAGCTTAACAACTTCCAAGTCAATGTGACATATGACATTAACAGAATGGAAGGAAACACACATCATCTCAGTCAACAGAGAAAATGTGCTTGGCCAGGCAGGGGTGGTGCACACCTTTAGTCCCAGCACTCGGAGGCAGAGGCAGGCAGATCTCTGAGTTCAAAGTCAGCCTGGTCTTCAGAGCAAGTTCCAGGACAGCCAGGGCTACACAGAGAAACCCTGTCTTGAAAAACAGGAGAAAGAAAGAAAGAAAGAAAGAAAGAAAGAAAGAAAGAAAGAAAGAAAGAAAGAAAGAAAGAAAGAAAGAAAGAAAGAAAGAAAGAAAGAAAGAAAGAAAGAAAAAGAAGGAAAAGAAGGAAAAGAAAATATTCTTGACAAAGCCTTTTTAACATTCAGTGTGTGTACGTGTGTGTGTGTGTGTGTGTGTGTGTGTGTGTACATGCATACCACAGAATACATGTGGAGATCAGAAGACCACTTGTGGAAGTCTGTCCTCTCACCCCACCACATGGATTCCAGGGATTGAACTCAGGTCATAAGGTTTGATGGCAAACACCCTGACCTGCTAACCCATCTGGTCGGCCCTCTATATCCTTTCTTGATTAAAACAAACAAGCCAGCCAGTTGGCTCAGCCCTTGCCATACAACCCTGACTACCTAAGTTTGATCTGCAGGACCCACCCACAGAAAAAGCCAGATGTGGTAGCATGAATCTGTAATCCTAGCACTCTTGTAGCAAGATGAGAGGTGGAAACAAACAAACAAAAAATCATCCAGAAGCTCAGAGGCAAGCTAGCCTGAAGTACGTAGCATGTCAGAAACAAGAAAGTCCCTGCCTCAGGGAAGAAGAAAAGTAACATGAAACTCCTGAAATTTGTCATCTGACCTACACACATACATCAAGGAACACACACACACACACACACACACACACACACACACACACACACTCATATATTGTGCATACACTGATACACTAATAAGTAAATTTCTAAAACTCAACAGTTTACAAATAAAGGACATCTTCCCAAGATAATAAAGGCTATAGGGGCTGGATAGATGGCCCACCACTAAGAGTGCTTGCTGCTCTTCCTGAGGACTTGAGTTCAGTTCCCAGCACTCACATCAGGTGACCCTCTACTGTCTGTAACTCTAGCTCCAGAGGATCAGGCGCCCTCTTCTGGCCTCTGGAGGCACCTGCACTCACATGCATATTCCCACACAGAGACATACATATACACACAATGAAAATAAACAATAAATTGCTTAATGAGTGGGAAAACTTACAGCTGTTTCTTAACAAGGAGATCTAAAAGCTTTTCCTCCAAGATCTTCCATAGGATAAGGGGCCAACTCTTGCTATATCTGTTCAATACTGAACCAGACATTCTAGCAATATTGTACAAGAAAAATAAAAAGCAAACAAACCAGAAATGTGAAAGCAAAATTATCTCTATTTTCAAATGATATGAAGTTCACACAGAAAACAACAGAGTCCACAAAAGAATAAGTGAGCTCCGTAAAATTTTAGAT